>NC_031993.1:14871280-14981019 GCF_001879085.1 Nicotiana attenuata
ACTCTTTGTAACGACCCGGCCGCTCGTTTTGAGAATTTAAGCTCCGTTCGGCAGCGTAAGGTCTTGAACAGCTTCATAATATGTGTATCAACTTACGTGCATGGTTGAATTCAGTTAACGGATGATTCAGAGTCAAATTGGAAGAAGGAAACTAGTTTTGGAAGTTTAAACGGTGGGAATTTGACCGGAATTGGACTTTTGAGTAAACGGCCCCGGAATGGGTTTTGGGTGATCTAAACAGCTTCGTATGGTGATTTTGGACTTAGGCGTGCATCCGGATTCGGATTTGGAGGTCCATAGGGTAATTTGAGGCTTTTCGGCAAAAGTTGGAAAAGTTGAAGTTTGGAAAATGGAGAAGTTTGACCCATAGTTGACTTTTGTGATATCAGGATCGGAATACGATTCCGAGAGTTGGAACAACTCCGTTTTGTCATTTTGGACTTGTCTGAAAAATTTGGCGTAATTCCGGGTTGATTTGATCGGTTCGGCACAACTTTTCGAAGTTGGAAGATTTGGAAGTTAGTAGCTCGATTTGTGGTGTGATTCGTCATTTCGGCATTGCTTGATATGATTTGAGACCTCTAGCGAGTCCGTGTTAGGTTATATGACTTTTTTTGTGCATAGACAGGGTCCCAAGGGCCTCGGGTGTGTTTCGGGTTGTATTGCGCTCTTATTTGATGTTTCAACGTCGTTTCTTTGGGAATAAAGGGTACCGCATTAAGAAAATGATCTCAAAATTCAGTTTCTATTGAACCATTAGATCCGTATCGTAATTACGGGGCCATAGCAAAAAGAATCATCGAATTTGGACATCGTATGAGGAAGTTATGCTCATTTTTGTGTCGGGAAAAACTGCTGCTTCTGGTATGGTCGCAATAGCGAACATATCCATCGCAATTGCGATGCCCAGTCCGCAATTTGCGAACTTTTTGTTGCAAATGCCACATTTTTTATCCCTTCCTTGTTACTACTAATTGACGGAAGGTCTTTCTTCTCTTTTGTGAGGGTTCGCAATTGTAAACCCAGATCGCAAATGCGACATCTGCAGCTTGTTTTTAGCTATGTAACTCGAGTTTTTGCTCATTTTCATATTCTTTGAACCCTAACTCCGAGAGTGGGCGAATTTTGAGAGAAGATTTTCATACCAAATCATTCGGTAAGTGTCTCTAATCAATTTTCAACTATATATTACGATTATATCTTAGTTTAATATCAAATTCATGAGAATCTAAAGGAAAATTTGGGGGAAAATTGTGAAATCTTTCAAAAATGTAAAATGATGATTTGAGGGACCAAATGGTGTCGGAATTAGATAATTTTTGTATGGTGAACTCGTATCGGAATGGGTATTCACTTTTTTAATTTTGTCGGGTTCCGAGGTGCGGGCTCGGGGAGTTGACTTTTGTTGACTTTTGCCAATTGTTAAGAATCATAGTTTTGTTAATTAAAATTGTTTTCTCTTGCATTGTTGATGTATTCAAGTTTTATGGCTAGATAGAGTCGAGATGATGAATTGGTAAAGAAAAGCTAAATTGAGTATTTGAATTGGTCGGATTGAGGTAAGTATCTTGCCTAACCTCGTTGGGAGACTTACCCCTTAGGATTTGAGTCTTCTATTGTTGATTGTAGTCCTGTACGTGAGGTACGAGTGCGTGTTTGGACTTATTTGTGGAAAGTTGCCTTTTAGAGTTCTTAGGTCCTATTATTCACTCTGTATGAAATTGTTCTTGAATGATTAGCTTCCATTTACTAATTTCACATCTACATGCTTATTGAATTAATTGCTTTAGATCCATTCTTATTGCCTATTGACTCTTATTTTGCTTAATTGAAGACTTTTACCTCTTCTATTGTCAGCTATCTTCATAACTGCTGTCTTTATTGAAATCATTATTATCTCTCCTGTATTGTTTAGTCTTAATTGAGGTTATGACTATCTTCCCGCTGCTCTCCTTAATTGAAATTATTGTATATTGTTCGTAATTTGCCCAACCTTAAAAGAAGTTTAGGTATCCTATATTTAGTTGACATTTCCTTATTCGAATTATTTGATTCAGTGTTAGCTTCCTTGTGTTGAACTACATATTGTGGGATCATTGCTTCACATATTTTTCCCTTGTTGAGCTGTTCTTATTACGCTTAGTATTCTCATGTGGTTATTCCTTGTGAGCTAGTTTTACCATCTCCTTTGTGATCAAAAGTTCTCGAGTTTGATTTACTTGTCGTGTTCTTGTATATATTGTCATTGTTGTTGTCGTACTTGTTTTGGTGGTGCACGAGGTTTCTGCCGTGCGGTTGTTGATATTGTGATGCACGAGGTTTCTGCCGTGTGTTATTTTTATGGGGTTGCACGAGGTTTCTGCCGTGCTATTGCTACTATTGACATATTGCACATGCGGCCTGACAAGGCGGGATATGTATATATATATATATATATATATATATATATATATATATATCTATATATATATATGTATGTGTGTGTGTGTGTGTCTGTGTCTATGTGTATGGGGGTTGCGCATGTGGCGAGACAAGGTGGGAACATTATGATGGCCTGGTAGCATTCTTGTTGTTTGCTATTGTGTTGTGGTATGCTTACCTGTATGAGTTTTATCTCGTGGAAGTTGTGAGAAAACATCTTATGTGTCGTCTGTTCCTTTCCTTATGCTTATTAGCTGGTAGGAACTATGTTAAAGCACTTGCACAAGCATACACGTAGTTGAACACTCCCATTGGATATGAAGTTCTCCTGATATTGCTGAGTATAGATGTACACCCTCGTCTACTTGTCATATATGTGAGAGTAGCTCTAGTTAGTAAGTGAGTTATCAGCGTGACCATGAGTTGTGATGGGGGCACAGGATGCCAAGTGTTAGGGTTCAGGTATTGGGACCTGTGAGCTGTAAGTTGTCCGAGGTTCGGTATTTTGTGGAGTCTATTGGCTAAGACTTGATGTGAACACTGTCGTAGGTTCTGAGTTATTGTTTACCTTAACTGTATTTGTGATTTAGGTTTTGGGTTTGTGATTTCACTCGTTCTTCTATGTCATTATTATGGTATTTCCGCTGTTACTTGCTGTTTTTCTTCCCTTACTGTGATTGTTGTATTGTTACCATAGTGTGTAGTCTTTATATGTATACATCATGTTCCATTGTTCCTATGCTTATATTTGTACAGTTTATTAGACCTGTAGGTATCTTGACTGTTCCTCGTCACTACTCCACCGAGGTTAGTCTTGATACTTACTGGGCACCGCTCTGGTGTGCTTATGCTACTCTTCTGCACATTTTTGTTGTGCAGATCCAGGTGTCGATCGTTAGTAGTTGTGCGGACCATTGATGAGGAGACTTAAGGTAAAGCTGCTGCTACGTTCGCAGGCTTCGGAGTCACCTTCTTAATTGTATTCAACCGTTTTCACTCTTTTCCAAACAGTTTATATAGAAGTGCTAGCTAACTCTGTAGAGCCTATGACTTGTATTACCAAGTTTTGGGAATATGCTCATTGTATAAAGGATTCATTCCAGAAAAATTTTAAGATGTTATTTATTATTGTTGATCTTCTGTAAATATTAGGCTTACCTAGTCCTTAAGACTAGGTGCCGTCACGAAACCCAACGGAGGGGGAATTGGGTCGTGACACTCTTAGAGGCTTGTAGACGGATGTCATATATACAGATACATGTATGGCCTTGTCGGCCTATATTTTAAGTATATAATGGATCACATTTTCCTTATCGTCCCATATATCACAGGTATGAGTTTCAATCATTCTATGTCGGGTATTCCCTCATGTTTACTCTAGTTATCTCATGACGCCCCTTCTGGCCCACTTACCTATGATGATGTGATAAGTAAGATATGTATGTCGGTACTCGTTTGAGTAAGTTATAGGGTGCCCGTTGCGGTCCATAAGTTTGGGTCGTGATAAGAAGTTTGACCGAGAGTTAGACTTTGTGGTCATCGGGCTTGGATTTTGGTTCCGGAAATTTTAATAGTTTGTTTTGTCCTTTATGACTTGTGTTCAAAACTTAAGGTCAATCGGACTTATTTGATAGGTTTTGGCATAGAATGTAGAAGTTCGAATTTCTTAGTTTTCATTAGGCTTGAATTGGAGTGTGATTCGTGGTTTTAGCATTGTTTAATGATATTTGAGGCCTCGAGTAGGTTCGTGGTATATTTTGGGACTTGTTGGTATGATTTGACGGGGTCCCGAGGAGTTTAGGTTTATTTTGAATCATTGGTTGAGAGATTAGGCAAGTTAAGAAATTTAGAGTTTGACCATGGTCAATATCGGGTCAAGACAAACTCTTTTCAGTTTTGAGTGCGCGAGCAGGTCCGTAGCGTGTTTTATGATTGATATGCATATATGTTATATGCATGGAAGGTTCCTTATGTGTTTTGGGGTGGTTTCGGATCATTTCAGTGAAGTTTGGGTATGCTAGTGCAGGTACTTCGCAATTGCGAACTTTTGCTGCAAGTGCGAACTCCGCATTTGCGAACAACTGGTCGCAACTTCAAACACGTGATCATAATTGCAAACGGTATGAAATTGCGAAGTTTTGGTCACAAATGCGATATCTGTAGTTGGGTTAAGAGTTGGAATTTCGCGATTTTAGCTCATTCTTTTATATTTTGAACTCTAGCCTCGGTTTTGGGCGAATCTGGAGGAGTTCTTCACGAGTTTGATTTGGGTAAGTGTTCTTCATCCGAAGTTAATTATATTTCATGATTCCATACTTATTTTCATCACTAATTAGTGAATTGAATGGAAGAAATTGGGGTAAAGCTTTTTTCGTCCTTGCTTCTGATACTTCTGCCATCACCAACGTTCGAAATTTCAATGGCTCTTGTTTTTGCCTCTCAAATCCTGCCCAAATTCACCGTTGGGGGAACCCAAATATCCTTCTATAAATACTCCTTTTTACCTTCTGTCAAAGGGCAAGATTTTAGCCGCCTACACTAGACACATGAACCAGCAAAACACTACTACTCTGTCACCTTTACTACTATTATTGTCTCTCAAAGTCGCAAGAGTCTCTTAAAAACAAAACTTTTCTTTTCTGTCTCGGTGAACTTTAGCCGTAAAGAGATATTGGAACTCATTTGGTTCGAAGATCAGATTTGTTCGTGACAATATAGAGTAGATTCGAGATTCGATGCCCTAGTTCACTTCCCTACGACAGGTAATATGCGACGCCATTTTTTCTATTAAACACACTGTATTTGCATAAATTTTCCTGTGTTAGATTCGCTTACTTTATTAGTTGTTCTAAAGTTTGGGTTATGTTACAAAAATTACTGGTACATTACAAACTATGAGATTTTTCCGTAAACTTTTCTTCATTTTATCATTACAAAATTTCTGTTTGCGAGCATATTTTCATTAACAGCACTTAGAGAATATTGATTTAAGACCTGTTTGTATATGGATATCATGCCCCCCTAGGTATTTTATTATTCTGGCCATATTCGACTAACGACGTGTAGGGAAGTATAATTTGTGTTAATCACTGTCTTACCTACTTGAATGTTGTATAGTAGAAGGAGATATTCTGTTGAAGGTCTTTATAATAGGGAGAATGACTTTAGGATGGTTAAAACATCATTCTTTTAGTATTCTAAATGCCTTGTCCGAAACATTGTTGTAGTTTAAGAATTCGACTCGCTTTTTGACTTCACACCTTCAAATTTGAGTCGTGCCCTCCTCTAACTAGTATTGATGCTTTAGGAGTCATACTGTAGATTTTTTCCGGTTTAGAGATATTGCCATTAGGACTTCAATTTTATAGCATAAGTTTGAGTGTTTCTGTTAAAATGAAGTCTTGATTTGCTAAAGCTAGCTATCCAATATGCACTTTTGTGCTTTGTAAATTATGTATGTAGTTATCTTTTAATTTAGAAAAGCATGACATAGGATGTATTGACTGGTTCTAAATCTGTGTTCGTCTAAATATTTAGGCCTAGTGAAACAGAATCCCAATAGGGAACTTTTATAAGAAATACTCTTATAAACCAGTAACTAAAATGCTTAACGAGCTATATTCTCTTTAGAGTCTGACTATCATATTGAAAATGAATATATGCTACTTTATGATAACGATTCCATGATACCATGATTTCTTACTTTTCATCTTCCGTGCTTGAGTCTATATGCTGGCTTTTATTGTTTAAACTTGGCTAATCAAAAGATTGTTAATAGACCTCTCCATAAGGATAGTTTGTGCTAAACAAAGAGTTACATGTTTTTTGTCATTTCGTATGAATTGCTAGATGACATTTCTTATAGCCTTCTCTGTTTATTATACCAACATGAGTCCTAGTTGAAATATTAAGTACATATAATATAATCTTAATCTATTAATGTGAATTGTGTCGCTTAAAAGACAACTGGAATTAGATAATAGTATGACTTTTCTCTTTAGATATTCCCTACGAACATTTTTTATGCAGATGTCCCTCTTCTAATCGTTTTGTTCTTTCTTTGTTTTACATGAATATCGGAGCCGAAGAGTTTTATTTTGAGACTCAAAGACGTCGCAACACCGCAAGAAGTCATGCATATCCTCACTCTAGATAACAAAAATTACAAGAGATGAAAAAAATCTTCTGGGAGCTGAACATGGCTCTTTACCACTTTATTTTACTTTATTTATGGCTACCCACTGTGTGAATAACTATTTTTATTTTAGCTATGTGATTGACGTTTAGGATCTAAATTTACTATACAATCATAATTAAGTCTTATCTAATGGTGCGGGTTTTTTTTTGGAAATGAAAGTACTCATTTATCGCATAATACTTACGCGGCTTTTAGAATCACGGCCTGCATCAAATACTAGTTGTTAAGCCTGCTGAGTTATTATAAAATCAATAATGACTTTAAAACTAATACTCTCTTCCCTATCCATTTTGCAAGACTGATAACTCTGTCTTTTATGATTTTTAAAGGACTGAAACTAGTAGTATTTCTAGCACACAGGAGCTGTCATCTTTATTCTCCTTTTGTTGTTTCAAATATCCAAGTCAACGCTATTTTCTTTATTTTCTTTGAAAAAGTTTTTCTCAGCTGATGGGTACTTGTCTAATGTTTAAGGTTTGGATTTAGCAAGTGGAATGATTTTGGTGTTAGATCCACTTTAGGCAGAAAATTCTTCGACAATTCGAGTCCAAAATTCAATCTTTCTTTAAGCAAGGTTAATTCTAACCATTTCGATTTTTCGTTAAAGATTCCTATATTTATATTTAGCCTTAACACTTATAAGTTCGGTCGGTTAATCATTTTTATAATGAATCTTAAAGGGTGCCTTAAAAACTTTTTCTTTGGATTAATTGAACCCTTACTAGAATCTTTAAGTTAAGTAGACTTTAAATAGAGTTATACTTTATTAAATTACATTAATCAATTTAGGTATTCTAATTCACCTTAAAAATAATTAGGTGGTGACTCCCTTAATTATTAAACCTCGGAATTACCAACAGGTTATACTTTGTTTTGACCCAGTTAAAATGGGGTATAACAAAGGGCATATTGGAGTAGGGATTTGCATAACTTAAGGTAAGTAACACTTCTAAACTTGGTTCTGAGGGTTTGAATCCTTGAAATTATGTACAATGTGATTGGTGTTGAGGTGACGCGCATGCTAGGTGATGGGCGTGTGGGCGTGCACCGTAGTAAATGTGATTTAGTCGGTTCCATGAAACAGTGTAGCTATCTTATACGAACATTATTACTGTACTATATATGTTAGAGCACTTGAGCTGTGATATATGCTAGAAATCATGTTTAGACTATGTGCCGATATCATTGAAACCCATTGTGGTCGTCCTTTGCTGTTGAGATTATTTGCTTAATTGTAGTTATATACTCAGTCACATTCATCATTTCATATTATATCTCAGTCTTTGTTATCATACATTATCACATCATGTATCATTGATTTGGGCTGCTTAGCATGAGTGTTGTGAGCCCGAGAGACTGGAGATATTGATGACTGAGTGAGGCCGAAAGCCTGTTTGTAAGTGATATTTATGGGATCGGGCTGCACAGCGCAGCATGTTTTATTGATTTATGCCAGAATTTGGCTTATTATAGCGCTTGGGCTGAATCTGCCCCTCTGGAGTCTGCACACCCACAGTGAGCGCATATGCTATTGATTTATGCCAGAAATTGGATTATTATTTACATTTGGGTTGGATCTGCCCTAGGCTTGATCTGCCCTTGCTATTTGTTCACGATATTTACATTTGGGCTGGATCTGTCATGTACAATACTGAGTGATTAAGTGTGATGAGTGAGAATTGAGACAGTCAGATTGATTACTCCGAGAGTATGATTACGTGAGGCTTTTATTGTGTTGCATCACATACGATATGCATATTGGCATGTTGATATAGAGATGTCATATTCCTCCTATCATTCAAACTTGACATATTTTATCTGTTCTGAGTTAAATTGTAAAACTGGGAAGCATGTCTACATTTCCGTTCGGATACCTGCAAATTTTGAGATTCTTTGAGATATTACTGTCATATGTTCTGTAAATTTCCGTATTGTTTAATGATGTATATGGACTATATTGTTCGGAGTCGTTACTATTTTCAGTCCAAAGGTTAGACTTGTTACTTATTGAGTTGGTTCACGCTACACCCTACACCTCGTGTGCAGATCCAGGTGTTTTCGGACACACAGATTGATGATCTCGGAGTTTCAGCCGCATCATAGATTATCGAGGTAGCTACCTTGGCATCCGAAAACCTTGACTCTCCTCCTTTATCTTCTAGTTTTATTATACTATTCTATATTCCTAGATAGTGGTTCAAATTATGCTATTGTATAGATGCTCATGTACTCACTGACACTCGGATTTTAGGGAGTAATGTATGTGGTCGCGGTATTGTGTATTAGTATTTATGAGATTGTACTCTTAAACCTATTTTATTATGTTTTCTACTGAAGGAATTACGTGATTTATTGTGGTTGTCGGCTTGCCTAATATTATGATAAGCGCTATCATGACATGTGAGATTTTGGATCGTGACAACTATATATATTATGACGATCAAGTTATATGAATTTTCTTTCGATGTGGCATGTCTAGTTTCAATTTTTCAGTTATGATATATGTTGTAAAAAGTTAATTTGACCGATCGAAGTGCTTTTTATATTTTTCAGGAGGCAAAAGATTGCCTGAAATGTCATCTACATCAGCATTATAATTAGCAGATCCAATCAAGAGACAAAGCAGTTCACATTAATTAACACTCTTTAGCTTCTAATGGCTCCAAGTTTCAAAGCTAAATATGCCCAAGTTCTGAAAAAGCAAAGTTATCCATGCTCGAGGAGCTAGTGTTATATATGATGATTGCTACGCAACTTATGGACTATTTATTATCCATAGATTAGCGCTCATATATTGTCTCAAGTTGATGCTTTTGGTGTTTAGTTGAAGCACACGTGTTCAGGTGGTAGATAAAGGCTTTGGGTTTTTTCTTCTCTTCTGTATGTAAATATATTTTTCTTCCAAGTAAAATAATTGTCTAATAATTAGCAGAAAAAAAATTTCAGCCTTTCACAAAAAAAAAATGTTTATAACTCAAATACATTTTTTCGTAATATATTATATTTTTTTAATTTTTATACACATTTAGATTATTATTTTTTTAAACTCAATTATACCAATAGCAAGCTCTGATTACATTCGGTCCATGAAACGACCCGGCCGGTCGTTTCATGAGTTACCGCCCCATTTCCCCCATTCCTGCTTCCTTGTGTGTTGTTCAGCTGTATTTCATCATATCGTGTTGGTGGTGTTGTGTTCGGAGTGGTCTTAGGGTGGAATGAGACACTTAGTATCTTAAGTTGGTTATTTAGTTGGTAAAGTCAATCGAAAATTGACTTGTGGGTAAATGATCTCGGAATTGGGTTTTTATGGTTCGGATAGCTTCTTTAGGTGATTTGGTACTTAGGAGCGTGTTCGGAATGTAATTTGGAGGTCCGTGGTAGATTTAGGCTTGAATTGGTGAAATTGAAGTTTTGGCGTTTTCTGATCGGCGATGGAAATCTTGATATCGGGGTCGGATTGGAATTTCGAAAATTGGAGTAGGTCTGTTGTGTCATTTGTGACGTGTGTGCAAAATTTCAGGTCATTCAGATGAGGTTTGACAGGTTTCTACATCATTTGCGGAATTCGGACGTTTTGGGATCCTTAGGCTTGAATCCGATGGTGATTTGATGTTTTGATGTTGTTTTGAGTGTTCCGAAGGTTGGAACAAGTTTGAATGGTGATATGTGACTTCTTGGCATGTTTGGTTGAGGTCCCGAGGGCCTCGGGTGAGTTTCGGGTGATTAACGGACCAATTCGTGGTTTTGGGAGATGGCAGAATTTGCTGGTATTTTATTGCAGAAGGTTTGCTCTTTGCGTTCGCGAAGATTGTCCCGCGTTAGCGAAGAAGGGCTTGGCCTAGGGGAGAAAATTCTCTTCGCGTTCGCGTGACAGGGGACGCGTTCGCATAGGTTTGGACTCCATTTAATCGCGAACGCGTGAGAGGCGTCGCGTTCGCGTAGGGAAGTTGAAGCAGCTGGACCCCAAAAGTTTGCTCATTGTGTTCGCGTAGGAAGGAACGCGTTCGCGAAGGCTTTGATAACTGAAGCTTCGCGTTCGCGAAAGAGGAAAAGTGAGCAGTTGAGTTTTCTTAAACGCAAATGCAAGGAGGTGGTCACGTTCGCGATGAAGAACGCATCTGGGCAGAATGTTTAAGTTCAAAAACGAGGGTTTTAGTCCATATTTTCAAAATCCATTAGAGAGCTCGGGAGAAGGCGAATTTAGAGGGGATTTTCATAGGAGTAATTGGGGTAAGTGTTCTTCACTTGTTTTTGGTTAAATTCCATGATTATGTCTTGATTTTTATCATTTAATTTGGGAATTTGGGGTGAAATTGGGAAAAATAGAAGAAAGTTTGGAGAGTGGATTTTTGAGATTTGGATGACCATTTGACGTCAGATTTTGTTGAATTTGATATGGGTAGACTCGTGAGCGAATGGGTTTTCTAGTTTTGTAATTTTTATTGGATTCCGAGAAGTTGGACCGGGGGCCAGGTTGGAGCCACATTCGGGATTTTTGGTTTAAATTGATAATTTTCGTATGGGTTTTATTCCTTTAGCGTATATTGATTATAATATACTGATGTTGGTTAGATTCGGAGCATTTGGAGGCCGAATAGAGAGGCAAGGGCATCGCGGGCTAGAGTATTGGCTTGGTTTAAGGTAAGTAACGCTTCCAAACTTGGTTCTGAGGGTTCAAAACCCTGAACTATGTGTTCTATGATTACAATTGAAAGGACGCAAATGCCAACTGACGGGCGTGTGGGCGTGCACCGTGAGAATTGCGGCCTGGATCATTCCATGGCACCGCTTAGTGGCTCTTTCTTGATGATATATGTGTTGTGATTATGTGATTAAGTTAATGAGCTATAAATCATGATAATTATCATGTTAAGGCTTCACGCCAATACAGTTGAGACCCGAGAGGTCGTTTCTTGCTGTCATATCATTAGCTTCATTGATATTCTGTACTCAGTCTTGTTCATGCATATTATATCATGTCTCAGTCTCGATTATTGTTTTGCGCTAGTATCATGGCATTTTGAGCTCGTGTGTGTGAGACTAGAGAGTGATGACTGAGTGAGCCCGAGAGCCTGATATTGAGTGACAGTATGGGATCGGGCTGCACGCCGTAGCGGGATATTGATTACGCCTTCGTTGGCTTGTTATAGCGCTTGGGCTGAAAGGAGCCCCTCCGGAGTCTATACACCCCCAGTGAGCGCAGTTGATATTATTGATGGATGGATTTTCCCTGGACATGGATCCTGTTCGAAGTACTTATACCTGGAGATGGATCTTCTCCACAGGGCTGGAATGGCCTTCCTCGGTATTGGATGACTGAGGTCAGTGATGTATATATACCGGGATGGATCTTCCCTGGGCCGGATGGCCATATACAGTATCGAGTGGTTGAGAACTTGAGAGTGGGAGCACATGGTGCAATATCATATATTTCTGGCATTTACATGTAGAGATTTACTGAGTTCTACACTTCACATTGTCCGGATATGTGCTTTGCTTTACTGTTGAGTTGAGTAATTGAACTGCCAGCATGCCTACTTTACTCCTCCATTTAATTATGTTATAACTGCTGAGGTTTAGTTTCGTCAATACATGTTAGTCCATAGTTTGGATATGTTACTTACTGAGTTTGTGTACTCATGTTACCCCCTGCACCTTGTGTGCAGATCCAGGTATCTCAGGCCACGGTAGCGGCTATTGACTGTTCCAAATGTGGATTTTATCAAAGATATCGAGGTAGTTGCCTGACGTTCGCTGTCCCAACATTCTCCTTCCTTATCCACCCTCTAGTGTATTTTGGATATCTTTAGACTATTTTGGTCTAGTTATGTTTTTCGGAACAGATGTAGTATTGCTCATGACTTAGTGACACCCGAGGTCGGGCTTGTATTTTTCGTTTTGTTTTGATTTTGACTTTATATCTTTTATCAGATTTCAGATGAAAAATAGTTTACTTAAGTTTTAAATGAAATGTGGATTATTTTGGAAACGTGTCGCCTGTCCTAGTTTCACGATAGGCGCCATCACGACCGGGTCGGTTTTGGGATCGTGACAAGTTGGTATCAGAGCCTAGGTTACATAGGTCTCACGGGTCATGAGCAGGTTTAGTAGAGTCTCGCGGATCGGTACGGAGACATCTGTACTTATCTTCGAGAGGCTGCAGAACCTTTAGGAAAAACTTCACATTCTTGAATTTTTGTCGTGCGAATCTGTTAATTCTGGTACAAAACTTCTCTTATTCTATTCTCTCACAAATAGTGAAGACACGTGCTACCGGCCAGGACGGACGACCACCAGTACCACCAGTTGGGGGCACTAGAGGTCGAGGTCGGGATCGAGGCCGTGGTAGGGGCAGGGGTGTAGCCCACACCGCGGATAGGGAAGCACCTGCAGATCCACCAGCTGCCCCAGTTCATGATCAGGCTCCAGCGGGAGATGCTCCAGCACGACCAGCTCAGGCACCGACTAAGCCTATTGTCATTCCAGGTCTTCAGGAGACCTTAGCTCAGATCTTGACCGTGTGCACTAGTCTTGCTCAGGCGGTCGCAGTTTATTCTACATCAGCTACTTCTCAGGCCAGGGGAGGCACTCAGACTCCCGCTGCTCGTACACCCGAGCAGGTTGCTCAGGGACTTCAGACACAGGAAGCACCACCAGCCCAGCAGGTTGCACCCGCTCAGGATTATGTGGTTCCAGTTATGCCTGATGACGAGCAGCGTCGATTGGAGATATTCTGTAGACTTCAGCCTCCGACTTTCAGTGGTACAGAGGGCGAGGATGCCTAGGTTCCTTGGACAAGTGTCAGAGGATTCTACGTACAGTGGGTATTCTGGATACTAGTGGGGTCTCATTTACTACTTTTCAGTTTTTTGGAGCTGCCTTCACTTGGTGGGAGGCTTATGAGAGGCGTAGGCATGTTGGTGCAGCGCCCTTTACCTGGCATCAGTTCTCCATTCTCGTCCTAGAGAAGTATGTACCGCATTCCCGTAGAGAGGAGCTATGCAGGCAATTCGAGCAGCTGCATCAGGGGGATATGACCGTGACGCAGTATGAGATGAGATTCTCCGAGTTGGCCCATCATGCTATTTGGCTAGTTCCCATGGATAGGGAGAGGATCAGAAGGTTCGTTAATGGCCTCACTTATTAGCTACGAATTTTTCTAACCAGAGAGAGAGTATATGGCACTTCTTTTGACGAGGTGGTTCACATTGCGAGAGAGATAGAGTTAGTTTGCCTCCAGGAGCGAGATGGGAGGGAGGCCAAGAGGCCTTGGGGATCTGGTAGTTTTGGTGGTGTCCCTTCTGGAGATTAGTTTCAGCACGGCAGAGGCCATCTATTCAGACATGCTCCGCCAGCTCGTTCGGGTCACCGTGGTGGGTCATCTGGCCATGGTTCTCACAGCTCACATCAGGGTCACTCATCTCTCAGTGCCCTTCCAGCTTAGAGTTTGACTCATGCACCATCAGTTCAGGGCTCATCTATGCCTGGTTCTTCTAGTGGGTATCCCGATGCTCGGGGCTCCCTTCAGTCCTCACCGCCGTTTGCTGGTAGGGGTTGCTTCGAGTGTGGAGATTTGGGTCATATCAAGGGGTTTTGTCCCCGTCTTACGGGAGGTTCATCCCAGCAGAGGAGTCAACCTTCGGCTTCAGCACCAGTTACTTCCCCACCCGCCCAGCCAGCTCGGGGTGGAGGTCGGTCAGCTATAGGTCGCCCTAGAGGGAGAGGTCGATCAGGTGGTCGCCAGGCTCGTTTCTATGCACTCCCAGCCAGACCCCATGTTATTGCTTCAGATGCGGTGATTACAGGTATTGTATCAATTTTCCAAAGAGATGCCTCTGTGTTATTTGATCCTGGTTCCACTTTTTCATATGTGTCATCATATTTTGCTCGTTATTTGTATACGCCCCATGAGTCTCTTGTTTCATCTGTTCGTGTATCTACTCCGGTGGATGATACTGTTGTTGTGGACCGTGTATATCGGTCGTGTGTGGTGACTATTTGAGATTTGGTGACCCGAGTAGACCTTTTATTGCTTTGCATGCTGGACTTTGATATGATATTAGGCATGGATTGGTTATCTCTGTGTCGTGCTATTCTGGACTGTCATGCTAAGGCAGTGATGTTGGCTATGTCGGGTGTGCCACAAATTGAGTGGCGAGGTTCGAATGATTTTGTTCCCAGTAGGGTGATTTCATTTTTGAAGGCCCAGCGGATGGTTGGGAAAGGTTGTCTTTCTTACTTGGCCTTTGTGAGGGATGTCAGTGCAGAGACTCCCAGTATTGATTCAGTCCCGATAGTGAGGGATTTGCAGATGTGTTTCCTGTAGACCTGCCAGGCATGCCAACGAACAGGGATATTGAGGTATTGATTTGGTGCCGGGCACTCAGCCCATTTCTATTCCACCGTATCGCATGGCACCGGCGGAGTTGAAGGAGCAGCTTCAGGAACTCCTAGATAAGGGGTTTATTCGGCCTATTGTGTCGCCTTGGGGTGTGCCAGTTCTATTTGTGAAGAAGAAGGATGGCACGATGAGTATGTGCATTGATTACAAGCAGTTGAACAAAGTTACAATCAAGAACAAGTATCATTTGCCTCGTATTGATGATTTATTTGACCGGCTTCAAGGAGCGAGGGTGTTCTCCAAGATTGATCTCCGGTCAGGGTATCACCAGTTGAAGATCAGGGACTCGGATATTCTTAAGACGGCTTTCAGGACCCGATATGGTCATTATGAGTTCCTTGTGATCTCTTTTGGGCTAACCAATGCCCCAATAACGTTCATGCATTTGATGAACAACATGTTTCGGCCTTATCTCGACTCGTTTGTCATTGTATTCATTGATGATATTCTGTTATACTCGCGTAGTCAGGAGGAGCACGCGGAGCATTTGAGAATGGTATTGCAGCGTTTGAGGGAGGAGGAGCTTTATGCAAAGTTCTCCAAGTGTGAGTTTTGGCTCAGTTCAGTGGCCTTCTTGGGGCACGTGGTGTCCAGTGAGGGTATTCAGGTTGATCCGAAGAAGATAGAGGCGGTTCAGAGTTGGCCCAGGCCGTCCTCAGCCACAGAGATTCACAGCTTTCTTGGTTTGGCGGGTTATTACTGTCGGTTTGTTTAGGGATTTTCATCTATTGCATCGCCCTTGACCAAATTGACTCAAAAGGGTGTGCCTTTCATGTGGTCGGATGAGTGTGAGGCGAGCTTTCAGAAGCTCAAGACTGCCTTGACCACAGCTCCAGTGTTAGTTTTGCCATCACCTTTAGGTTAATATATAGCGTATTGTGATGCTTCGAGAGTTGGTATTGGATGTGTGTTGATGCAGGAGGGTAGAGTGATTTCTTATGCCTCTCGTTAGTTAAAGCCCCATGTGAAGAACTACCATGTTCATGATTTAGTATTGGTTTCCATTGTTCACGCGTTGAAAATTTAGAGACATTATCTTTATGGTGTGTCTTGTGAGGTGTTTACTGATCATCGTAGCCTCCAGCACGTGTTCAAGCAGAAGGATCTCAATTTGAGGAAGCGGAGATGGTTGAAGCTGCTAAAGGACTATGATATCACTATCTTATACCATCCGGGGAAGGCCAATGTAGTGGCCGATGCTTTGAGTAGGAAGGCATTGAGTATGGGCAGTTTGGCATATATTCCTGTTGGGGAGAGACCTCTTGCACTTGATGTTCAGGCCTTGGCCAATCGGTTTGTGAGGTTGGATATTTTGGAGCCCAATCGGATCTTAGATTGTGTGGTTTCTCGGTCTTCCTTGTTTGATCGCATCAGAGAGCGCCAGTATGATGATCCTCATTTGCTTGTCCTTAAGGACATAGTTCAGCACGACGATGCCAGAGATGTGACTATAGGTGATGATGGGGTATTGAGGATACAGGGCCGGATATGTGTGCCCAATGTAGATGGGCTTCGCGAGTTGATTCTGGAGGAGGCCCACAGCTCACGGTATTCTATCCATCCGGGTGCCGCGAAGATGTACCAGGATTTGAGGCAACATTATTGGTGGAGGAGAATGAATAAGGATATTGTGGGATTTGTAGCTCGGTGTCTCAATTGTCAGCAGGTGAAATATGAGCATCAGTGACCAGGTGGCTTGCTTCAGCAGATGGATATTCCGGAATGGAAGTGGGAGCGGATCACCATGGATTTTGTAATTGGACTCCCACGGACTTTGAGGAAGTTCGATGCTATTTAGGTGATTGTGGATCAGCTGACCAAGTCCGCGCACTTCATTCCTGTGTGTACTACCTACTCTTCAGAGCAATAGAAGAGATTTATATTGGAGAGACTGTTCGCGTGCATGGTGTCCCAGTTTCCATCATTTTAGATAGAGGTACTCAGTTCACTTTGTAGTTTTGGAGAGTCGTGCAGCGAGGGTTGGGTACTTAGGTTTAGTTGAGCACAACTTTTCACACTCAAACGGATAGGCAGTCCGAGCGCACTATTCAGATATTGGAGGACATGTTACGCGCTTGTATCATTGATTTTGGGGGTTCATGGGATCAGTTTCTACCGCTCGCGAAGTTTGTATATAACAACAGTTATCGGTCGAGTATTCAGATGGATCCATGTGAGGCTTTATATGGGAAACCGTGTAGATCCCCGATTGGTTGGTTTGAGCCGGGCGAGGCTAGGCTTTTGGGTACAGACTTGGTACATGATGCTTTGGACAAGGTGAAAGTGATTCAGGAGCGGCTTCGTACAGCGCAATCGAGACAAAAGAGTTATGCAGACAGGAAGGTCCGTGATGTGTCTTACATGTACATTGGGCCTTTTAAGGTGCTTCGGAGGATTGGGGAGGTGGCTTATGAGCTGGCTTTGCCACCTAGCTTGTCGAGTGTGCATCCGGTATTTCATGTTTCTATGCTTCGGAAGTATATTGGCGATCTGTCTCATGTTTTGGATTTTAGCACGGTTCAATTAGATGGTGATTTGACTTATGATGTGGAGCCAGTGGCTATTTTGGAGCGGCAGGTCTGAAAGTTGAGATCAAAGGATATAGCTTCAGTGAAAGTGCAGTGGAGAGGTCGGCCCGTGGAGGAGGCTACCTAGGAGACCGAGCGGGAGATGCGGAGCAGATATCCCCACCTGTTTGAGGCTTCGGGTATGTTTCTTGACTCGTTCGAGGATGAACGTTTGTTTAAGAGGGGGAGGATGTAATGACCTGGCCGGTCGTTTCATAAGTTACCGCCCCGTTTCCCCCATTTCTGCTTCCTTGTGTGTTGTTCAGCTGTATTTTATCATATCATGTTTGTGGTGTTGTGTTCGGAGTGGTCTTAAGGTAGAATGAGACACTTAGTCTCCTAAGTTGGTTATTTAGTTGGTAAAGTCAACCGGAAGTTGACTTGTGGGTAAATGATCTTGGAATTGGGTTTTTATGGTTGGGATAGCTTCGTTATGTGATTTGAGACTTAGGAGCATGTTCGGAATGTAATTTGGAGGTCCGTGGTAGATTTAGGCTTGAATTGGCAAAATTGGAATTTTGGCATTTTCCGGTCGGCAGTGGAAATCATGATATCAGAGTCGGATTGGAATTCCAAAAATTGGAGTAGGTCCGCTGTGTCATTTTTGACGTGTGAACAAAATTTCAGGTCATTTGGATGAGGTTTGATAGGTTTCTACATCATTTGCGGAATTCGGAAGTTTTGGGATCCTTAGGCTTGAATCCGATGGTGATTTGATATTTTGATGTTGTTTTGAGTGTTTCGAAGGTTGGAAAAAGTTTGAATGGTGATATGTGACTTGTTGTCATGTGTGGTTGAGGTCCCGAGGGCCTCGGGTGAGTTTCGGGTGGTTAACAGACCAATTCGTGGTTTTGGGAGATGGCAGATTTTGCTGGTATTTTACTGCAGAAGGTTTGTTCTTCGCATTCGCGAAGATTGTCCCGCGTTCGCGAAGAAGAGCTTGGCCTAGGGGGAAAAAATGTTCTTCGCGTTCGCGAGACAGGGGACGTGTTCGAGTATGTTTGGACTCCAGTGAATCGCGAACGCGTGAGAGGCGTCGCGTTCGCGTAGGGAAGTTGAAGCAGCTGGGACACCAGGAGTTTGCTCATCGCGTTCGCGTAGGAAGGGACGCGTTCACGAAGGCTTTGGCAACTGAAGCTTCGCATTCGCGAGAAAGAGCTCGCGTTCTCAAAAGAGGAAAGGTGAGCAGTTGAGTTTTGTTCTACGCGAACGCGAGGAGCTGGTCAAGTTCGAGATGAAGGACGCATCTAGGCAGAATGTTTAAGTTCAAAAATGAGGGTTTTAGTCCATATTTTCAAAATTCATTAGAGAGCTCGGGAGAAGGCGAATTTAGAAAGGATTTTTAGAGGAGTGATTGGGGTAAGTTTTTTTCACTTGTTTTTGGTTAAATTTCATGATTATGTCTTGATTTTTATCATTTAAATTGGGAATTTGGGGAGAAAATTGGGGAAAATGGAAGAAAATTTGGAGAGTGGATTTTTTGGGATATGGATGACCATTTGACATAGGATTTTGATGAATTTGATATGGATAGACTCGTGAGCGAATGGGTTTTCTAGTTTTGTGATTTTTATCAGATTCCGAGACGTGGGCCCGGGGGCCGGGTTGGAGCAAAATTCGTGATTTTTGGTCTAAATTGATAATTTTTGTATGGGTTTCATTCCTTTAGCGTATATTGATGATAATATACTGATGTTGGTTAGATTTGGAGCATTTGGATGCCGAATCGAGAGGCAAGGGCATCGCAAGCTAGAGTTTTGGCTTGGTTTGAGGTAACTAACGCTTCCAAATTTGGTTCTGAGTGTTCGAAACCCCGAACTATGCGTTCTACGATTACTATTGAGGTGACGCAAATGCCAAGTGACGGGCGTGTGGGCGTGCACCGTGAGAATTGCGGCCTGGATCATTCCATGGCACCGCTTTGTGGCTCTTTCTTCATGATATCTGTGCTGTGATTATGTGATTAAGTTAATGAGTTGTAAATCATGATAATTATCATGTTAAAGCTTCACGCCGATACTGTTGAGACCCGAGAGGTCATTTCTTGCTGTCATATCATTAGCTTCATTGATATTTTGTACCCAGTCATGTTCATGCAAATTATATCATGTCTCAGTCTCGATTATTGTTATTTGGCATATCATATCATTGTCTCGGGCTAGTATCATGGCATTTTGAGCTCGTGTGCGTGAGACTAGATGATTGAGTGAGGCCGAGAGCCTGATATTGAGTGGCAGTATGAGATCGGGCTGCACGCCGCAGCGGGATATTGATTATGCCTTCGTTGGCTTGTTATAGCACTTGGGCTGAATGGAGCCCCTCCGGAGTCTATACACCCCTAGTGAGCGCAGTTGATATTATTGAGGGATGGATTTTTCCTGGACATGGATCTTGTCCGAAGTACTTATACCTGGAGATGGATCTTCTCCATAGGGCTGGAATGGCCTTCCACTGGATGACGGCGGTCAGTGATGTATATATTCCGGGATGGATCTTTTCTAGGCCGGATGGCCATATACAGTACCGAGTAGTTGAGCACTTGAGAGTGAGAGCACATGGTGCAATATCATATATTTATGGAACTTACATGTAGAGATTTACTGAGTTCTGCGCTTCACATTGTCCGGATATGTGCTTTGCTTTACTGTTGAGTTGAATAATTGAACTGCCAGCATGCCTACTTTACTGCTCCATTTAATTGTGTGATAACTGCTGAGGTTTAGTTTCGTCACTACCTGTCAGTCCATAGTTTGGACATGTTACTTACTGAGTTGGTGTACTCACGTTACCCCCCTGCACCTTGTGTGCAGATCCAGGTATCTCAAGCCACGGTAGCGGCTGTTGACTGTTCCAAATGCAGATTTTATCAGAGATATCGAGGTAGTTGCCTGACGTTCGCAGTCTCGACATTCTCCTTCCTTATCCACCCTCTAGTGTATTTTAGATATTTTTAGACTATTTTGGTCTAGTTATGTTTTTCGGAACAGATGTAGTATTGCTCATGACTTAGTGACACTCGTGGTCGAGCTTGTATTTTCCGTTTTGTTTTGATTTTGACTTGATATCTTTTATCGGATTTCAGATGAAAAATGGTTTTACTTAAGTTTTAAATGAAATGTGGATTATTTTGAAAACGTGTCGGCTGGCCTAGTTTCACTATAGGCGCAATCACGATCGGGTCGGTTTTGAGGTCGTGGCAGTCCATAGGTTATGTCATTCTATTCAGTAACAAAAAAAATGATTCCATTTCCTGCTATCTGTTTCTAAAATGTAGAATACAATCAAACTGCATACTTTTCGTATAAGAAATGGAAATTTTATTTTTCTTCTTTTCAGTTACCATGTAACAATTGAAGAATAGAACAATGTTTTTGGTTCTTTTCGTAATGCATAAATCAAAGATATCATCATAGAGCTCAACATTCCAATTGGGGACTTGTTAGACGAATTAAGGTGGCAACAATAATCCGTGAGAGTGAAAAATAAAATTTGATAACGGTTGACTGTAGGAACTATTGTAGAAAATAAAATTGCATCCAGAAAATACAATCAAGACCGAAAAATATTACAACAATCGTAGTATTTTATTTCAAATATTTGAGTATTACAATCTTTATGGTTCCTCTTATTCTACTTTTCCAATATAAATTAAAGGGCCTTTGAGCTTGATCTTGAACATATATTTGTTGTCATGAATGACGATCTTGAATTCAACTAGCACGAACATTGATTTGAGCCCGTACTCCTTGAATGTTGATTTGTTCTTCGTTCTTGAGCTTGAACTTGATTTCTTGAACTTGAACTTGATTGCTTGAAGCTTGAAGAGAAATTTGCGATGTTTGATTCACGAGCCTTCTCTTGCTTCTTGTTATAACTTCTGGTGTCTTTTCTGAGTTATCAAGACCCCTATTTATAGTTATAGGAGGGAAGAGTTGTGATGAGAACAAACTCTTTCCAACCAATCAAATTGAAGTGTGACAAGCCACATTTGATTTGCCAGAACATGTCACTTGCACACGTGGCGTGGTTTCATTGGCCTTTAAATGTGACTTGGCATGGTTTTGTCATTTCGACATGTGGCATGATCTTATTGGCTCTTCCGTTTGACTTGGCGTGCCACGTCATTTCACGAGTGGCACCAAGTTGGGCCTCTAGGAAGATGATATCTTGGGCCTAATAAAATGGGCTCATCATTCGTAGCCCAATTAAGTGGATTAGCCCAATGAATTCGGCTTTATTTATTTAATCCATATATATTGGAGTTATATAATTAAGGGAGATTTTTAAAAATAGCCAGATTTACAACTGGTCGTTCAAAAATAGCCCAATTTCAAAAGTAATCGAAATTTAGCCACTTTTTATGTAAAGATAAATTTGAGCGAAAACACTGTTCAAAACCCGGAAAATACTCCAATATATTATGCTGGAGTTCCAGCATAAGTATACTTGAACTCCAGCATATTATACTAGAGTTCCAGGATAGTATGCTGGAACTCCAGCATAATATACTGGAGTTCCAGCAAGTATAATGGTCCAGTATAATATACTGGAGTTTGGAGCACCAGTGCTCCAGTCTCCAGTGTATTATACTGGAGCCAGCAAAGTATACGGGTCCAGCATAATATGCTGGAGTTTATACACAAGTGCACCGAACTCCAATATATTATGCTGGACCGGTCTCTATTGCAGCAAAACAGTGGCTATTTTTCATTGACTTGGTAAACGCTGGCTATTTTTGATTGACCAGCCCGAAAACTAGCTATACCGTGAAATTTAAACTATAATTAATCCAATTATACTAGCCCATAATATTTATTTGGATTCAAAATATATTTAATTTGAGATTAAATCAAAATTTCTTATGAATTTAAATTCAATAAAGTTTTAATTGCCTAAACTATCTATCATGTATTAACATCTTTTAGTTATTACTATTGGATTACGTTAATATGCTGTTTGCTCGTACTCTGGACTTTTGCTTCATAAGTCAATCTTGATTTGTTACAACGAATTCTGAGAATCTTCCCTTGACGCAGACCTTAATTACTCACATATGTATGTTTTAGCTTGTGATTTGTTAAAATTTGTTAGGATGTGAGATATGCATCTGCTATTGAGTTGTGATTTGTGTGTATTGCAATATTTTTATTTAAATTAAGGTGGTTGAATAATGACCGTCGTGCCAAGTGTGCTTAGCGGCTCTTAGAGTATGTATGTATAGTTTGTTAAATAAATTTGAAGGAAGAGTTGAATAAATTGAGACATTGGCTTCATTTCTGATTTCAAACTTTTAATGCAACATGATTAAATTCACAGTTGATATACTACGACTTTCTTTGCCCTTTTAAACATCCTAACATAAATACATAGAAGGACTGCCTTTTTGTTATGGTACTAAAAAGGAACTACAAACCGAAAAAACAACTTATTGCTAGTCAAGGCCTTCTTTGGCCTTGTTTTGGTTATGAACATCAACAACAATTGAAGCCTTTCCTAAATTTTGACAATCGAATTCAGTATTATCAAGTCATCTTAAATGGCTTGTAAACTTGTAGATCAGATACAACACCAGCAAAAGAACCTGCAGCTGCAGCAATTGAGATAATAAGGCAGGCAACACTAAGCATTTGAAGGCAAATCCATTTTGTGCTCCATTTTGTTATCTTCTTTTGCACTATGTACATTTCCACTGGGAAATAGACAGTTAGCGGCCAAAACCCAAAGGCTCCAAGAATTCCAACTATGTCATTGAAGAATGGTAATAGCATAGAGATGACCGTGGTGATGATGACGAAAATTGTCCTCCAAATTATCCGGAAAAGGTTGAGTTTCAAGGATTTATAGCCCATAATCGGAACACTTATCTCTTTGGTAATGAATTTACTCTCGGGGTACCATTCTGCTGCTGTTTTTTCAATGAAGGCGAAAAGGGGCTGGCAGTAAACTTGGTATGCACCAACAAGGTGGACAACGATGGCTATATTCGCTATATCGAGTAGCCAATAAGGATTGTAGAATCCAAAACCAGTTAGTAAATTTCCAGGAGCAAGATCTCCAAATGCTGCATAGCCAAAGCAGCCACAGAGCATGTAAAAAACTGTTGTTACTGCTACACTAATTAGAGTTGCATTTTTCATTGTCTTCGATTCTGACGGTGGAGATTTGAGTGTATCCTGTAATATTTAGAAATTATTATAACATCAAGCTAAATTAAAATGCTCTTTGAGTAAAAATTAAAGTAATAAAGGCCCTGTATTATTACCTGAATCTCAATAAGAATGAGTGAGTAAGAATAGGCAAAAGCAATAGCTCCAAGGGCTTGAAAGCTTTTCCAAATCTTTTGCATTTCAGTCACAGTTCCGATGCTAATTCCAGTGAGACTTCCTCCGATTTTTCCAGTTTCTGTAATCAAAAGGGTATCGGAGAAAAAAGTGAAGCAGAATATTAACCGAAAATAAAATATTTTGAAGGAAAATATGGAAAATTTTAACAAACCTGCCACTTTAGCAACTCCTAATCCTAGTCCAATGGTAGAGTAAGTGAACGACATAACGGCAGCTACAATTGAAAGCCACCAAATCTGATCAAAATCTGGAATTTGAGAGAAGATGATTTCTATTACTCCAAACATGATCATGTATGGAGTGCTGGATACTTGACAAGGAGCTTGATCACCATGTTTGTGGAAACAATTAGACCTTTTAATAGCTCTGTTCATTTTTTCACCGAAAATAATATAAACAAACAAAAATGAGCTCAGTATTTGAACTACCCCACAACAAAATTAAGAGAATAATGATCAAATCACAAATTTAACAACTATACTTACATCATGCTAATTGAAGATGCAATGGTGTATCCGATAGCAACTCCAAAAAGATTCGCATACTGAATCCATCCACAAATCTTGACTTGGAGCCCACCTGAAATCATTTTTAACAAATACCCAAATTTGAGTAAATTAGTAAAAAAGAAAGAAAAAAAAATAGACCTCTCTACTATACAAAATATCTTAATTTTATCATTATCGCTAGTAAATTGTCCCGTCCGTATTTTCGGTTGTCCTTAATGTCGCTCTAACATAGAAGTATAATCAAGAGTAATTTTAGATCATAGTCAAAATATATGTATAGCCGAGGGTTTTCCGGAAATTATCTCTCTGCCCTTCCAGTATAGGGTAAGGTCACGTACATTCTACCTCTCAAGACCCCACTTATGGTAATACACTCATGTTGTTGTATGGTAAGATGGCGTGCATACTATCCTCCCAAGCCCCACTTATGGTAATACACTCATGTTGTTGTTGTTGTTGTCAAAATAGATGTATAAATTTTGCACCTTATTTTAGAAGTGTTTCGTCATGTGGAATCCACCCAATTTTATGTTGGAGTTTCGTTAAAAGTTAGGACAAATACAAAACTTGCTAACGATAAGAGTATGTGTGACCCCAGAATATAAGAGGATAAAATTAAGTTATTTCGGCGTAAAATTGAACTTCTTCCAACCAAGAAAAAAAAAAAAGGGAAGAAACAAAAGAAATATATGCATACCAAGATTTGCTTGGACAGCATCCATGTAAGTATAGTTTCTCTTGCCGGAAACAGAGTCGCCGGAACGGTAACAATCGGCAAGAAGAGCTGAGGTGTAATAAGTAACAAAAGAGAACAAAATCATAACAATAGGACCAGCAATCCAACCAAGTTGAGCTACTGCCCATGCTAAAGACAAAACTCCCGAACCAATCACAGCTGTTATGATATGAGCACTTGCTGTCCAAACACTCCCTGTAAAAATGGGGGAAAACGTCCCAAGATTTATCAGAAACTTTACTCTCCAAAATTCAAGAATTAAAACCCACAAAATATGAGAAAAAACGGTTTACCGGTTCTTTTGAGACGGCCATCATCGTCAAAGCACTTGGATTCAGTGACATTGATGGATACATCGAACACTTGGTGTTTTGAAGCAACGTTGTTGTTTTCTCCCATCTTTTTGGTTTTAACAGAAATCAAAGAAGAAGAAAACACAGAAATGCTGAGTTTTTCTCTTTCTACTACTGTTCTATAAAAGATTAGCTTCGTTCAAACAAAAAAAATTCAATGAATAGGTAGCTAAAGTAGAGGCAGAGAGAAGCAGCAGTGAGTCTATTAATATAACCTAGTTTCTGTGTTCAATGGACCACACTATTGAATATAACTCGTTAACTCAGTTTGAGCTGAAGAGAGTGAAATAACTACAGGTGCTTGAAAGATGGCATAGTCAGAGAGTATATATAAATAATAGGGAAAGCCATATGTCGTCCTTTTTATTTCGTTAATTCTAATTATAAATACTCCATAGTTATTTATTAAATTTATTACCGTCCCTAAGAAATTGTACTGGGAATAATTCTAAATGAAAATTGAAGTAGAAATTATACATGCAACTTTTTTTTGTTTCCCTCGTTGTAAGGGGAAAAGGAAACATTTGGAACTAGAAAAGAGAGAGAAAATATAACCAATAAAGGTTTTGGTGCATTGGTAAGTACTCATTCATTCTTAAGTAGAGGCCTTGGGTTCGAACTTTGGGTACAGACTCGCCTTTGTTAGGGAGCGTTTTACCTCCTATATGGAAGTTTTCGACGCGAATCCGATACGAAGCCACCTTTTGCTAAGAGTGGACAGTGGCGGATCTAGAATTTTTAGATTGTGGGTGCTCAACTATTCTTAATTTGAAGATCCGCCCATATGACATAATGTAGATCCGCCATTGAGGGTGGACAATTACCCTCCGTCGAAATATTACGAATATTGAACGCTTTTAATCAAATATTTTTTTAATTCTATCAAGTCAGAATATCTTTAAAGAAATTTTTGACTTCACCACTGGTCTCAATGCGGATACGAATAGTGTGGGTGAAAGCCGACCAAAGAAACGAAAAATATACAAAGGCACGTTACAAAATAAGAAAGAAACAGAAGAGCGAAAGAAATACGCGGTTGACGACCGCCTAAGAGCACTTGGACTCACTACAAGTAGTTTGACTTGATATATTACTTCAAGTTATGAATCTTTTTTTTTATATATTACTTCCCCAACTTCTGGTCTATTTTTGTCTACATTCAATTTGTTGGTCAAACATATTTGCTAGCTAAACAGTATTATCTGATCTGTCATTTTTATCTATTATTTAAAACTATAATTAATAAATATATGTCTTCACAGAATAGTAAGGCTGAAAATTGAAAAAATAATAATGTTGTCTTAGTTTTTTAAAATGATAACTAAATATTTTCAGGCACATTTTTCGTTAAATTGACAGATAAAAACCCGATGAAAAAGTAAAATAGCGTAGACATTTAAGATGAAAAATCAAAGAAGGCAAGGAAAAAAGGCAAATATATATTCTTTTATAATTTTTCTTGTATTTCACTTACTTTTTTGGGGCTTGGGGGTGTGGGAGGCGGGGGGGGGGGGGATGGGAGGTCCAGAGGAAGAACAGTTGAGTGTTGAACTTGTTCTGTATTTACTGTGGATATGGTTAATTTTGTAAGCTAGTATATGGGAGACAGACTGGCTAACTGTTTGAGTTATTGCAACTTCTGACTTTTGTGAGAACATTTTGTTCTTCATTGCTGTCTTTTTAAGCAATGTTTTCTACCTCGACTTTTTATTTCCAAGAAGCAAATATATAATACTAAAATTTTTTAGAATACTTCTACACTTCAAATCATGCATGCAAAACAAGATATTAATTACAGGATATATATGTTTTTCAAGTAAGCACAAATCTGTCGAATCAATCATGTCACGATCTTCTATATCGTGGATCTTTTCATTTCGTCATCTAACTTATGTTTTAAATATAAGATTCAGACCGAATGACTCAATAAAATTAACTTTTTGTGCAATTTTTTTAGTCTACTTATAGTCTATCTTAAGTGGCTTAGTAATTGTCCGGGTCGGAATCTTTCGCATTTTCATCTAAATCTTCAACCATTTGTCAATTAGTAATTCAACCTAAGTCGAATATATATATATATATATATATATACATATATATATATATATATATATATAACAAAACTACATACAAGTACGGAGCGTGTAACTGAAAATCGAAAAATAGTCAATTTTAAAAAAAAAAAAAAAAAAAAAGGAAGAACAAGTTGAGGACTTGGTATCTAACCTTCATTATATCTTTCCTCCTTTAGAATGTTATCCCAAATTGATGAAACAATTGCAAATATTGTACAATCACAAGGGAAGGAAAGGTGTGTTAGAGAGTGATGAGGAGTTGTGTTGCTCACTTAATTTGTGCAATGTCCTAACATATTTATACTAGTTGAAACAATGTATTAAATTAATATTCTAAGTTTGTCTCTTTAAAAGAGAACCTTTGAATCAAAAAGTGGGAAGAAAAAAAATTCTTCATTTATTGCTTCAATTTCATCCATTGTTGTTGACAGAGAATTAGGTTCTTTTGATATTAATCATTCCCATAAATAATTGAAGCCAAAGATTATATATCTTTTGTATCGCAATTGAGAGCCAGTCGATTTTTATTAATTAGTCAAACGTCTCTTTATAATGGTCTTTGGAATAATTTTTAAAAAAAGGGTACTACCTCTTTCCCTTTCTTAATCACATTATACAAGAATTAATTACCATTAATGGAAGGATAAATTAAGTATCCAATTCTAAACATAAGGCTCCCCGAAGCCTTAGGAAAGAAAGGTTGTAAGAGAAATATTTTGTTTAGTTTAATGAGTGGATTAATCTTAGCTTATTTCAAAGGGTTTTTGACAAAGAAAATCTTGGCATCTTTGAGTTACACAAGAAATATCTTTAACTATCAACCACCCCTTAAGGATCTATAAGAGTGCTGCATGTTGATTTGTTTTATTTGAGAAGAGAAGAAAACAAAGAGATCTTAAAAGATATCGTTGTCGATCGCATTTTAATTTGCCCCTTTGAAAGTAGGTTTGATATAAAGAATTAGAATTATATCTATACAGACCGACAAATATTACATATTCTTTATTTATTTTCTCTTGGTTCTTGAGTTGTTAATATGATTACACATTAACTTGCTGTTAGCGAGCTTTGCATTAATATTTAATACAATGTCACATATTTATGGAGAAAATCCAGATGTTACGTACATTATGGAAACAATAGGCTATTTTAGATACGTTTCGCAATGTAGAGCTTTTCTAATGTTGGGAATGTTTTATATGGCTTACCTTTGCAAATAATACATGAAGTATATATATATATATATATATATATATATATATATATATATAAAAGCATGAATATAATATAAATAGATGGACGAAAATGTCCTTGACATTTAAATATAAGTATTATTTTAACGTTGATGTCCAAAAGCGTGTAAGTGTTAAATTTGTAGGGTCCAAGTCAAAATCGCATACTGTCGTTGCTCATCTTCAGTAATCGGAGCTTGCCTATTTAACTTAACCTCTTTGCTTTTAATATTTTTCTACTCCTATGTTTTATAGGAAATTGATAACTTACGTGATAGGTTTTCAATATCTTTGCCTTGTGTTTTGATGATCTAACAAACTTAATGTCAAGAACCAGATAGGGAACCTGATTCAATTGGATTACACTGCATCTAACGGATTCCAGCCAAATGTGAACTTGCTACAGCTTCAGGAGGTAGAACCCAGACAAGGACCTGATACTCTTGTGGGTTCCTCACGGTAGTACAAAGTCAATTGGACACAGTTGAAAACGAAGATTCTGCCGCACTGCACTGTTCCCAGCGCCCACTCATTCTCTGATCAACTAAAGTACAATGAGTTTATACAAAACATCATTCAAGTTACTCAACTCAAGACAATCTGGGCAGTGTGCACAAGTACCAGATCAGGGACCTGATCCTTGGTGCTCCCCTGACAAAAGTACAAGTCAACTATACAGCTGGAACACAACTGAAGAGCGTGACTGTCCGCAACTGTACAAAGAGGAACACAACAGGGACCTGGTCCCTTAGGGTTCTATGACAGAAGTACAAGTCAACTACAGCTGGAAAGCAATTGCAGAAAGTGACCGCCTGCAACAGTGCAGCAGACAGTGCAGCAGTCACTTCCCATTGAGATTGGACATCACTAAGGATGTCTTGTGTAGTATAAACCTTATGCAAAGCATACGATTCAGGTTCAACACTTGCAAATACAAAACGAAAATTCTCTGAAGTGCTCAAGAACCTCTCTCAAGAACAAAGCTGCTGCAACCTCAAGGACCTGATCCAAGATTGATGATATCTTAAGTCCTTAAGGTTGTTGAGTCTTTTTTATGTGTTCTTCATTGTAACTCCTATCCGGCTTTCTTAGAATGGTTGATTAGGAATCCATTGTAAATCCGTAAACTCCCTGAGTTTATGTTGTGGCTAGGTTGAGTCTTAAGCAAAAGCCTTTGTAACCGTAGTGTGACAAAGTGGCTTGTGGTGGAAATATCACAAGTTAGTCAAAGCCTTTGTAACCATAGTGTGACAAAGTGGCTTGTGGTGGAAATACCACAAGTTAGTCAAATTCTTTGTAACTAGGATAGTTATAGAGTGGCTTGTGATGAGAGCATCACAAGTTAGTTGAAGTCTTTGCAATAGGGTTATTGTAAAGTGGCTTGTAATAGGAAGATTGCAAGTTAGTGAAGTTAAAAGCCTACAGGTGTAGGTCGTGGTTTTTTGATCCCCTTGTGTGGGATTTTTCCACGTAAAAATCCTCTCCCTTATTTACATTCAGCTTTACTAGCATTCACAGCAGAACCCGATAAAGGACCAGGTACTCTACTATTTGGTGGTTTCACATAAACTTAGGAGTGTACCAAACTGATATAGGACCAGATCGCTATACAGTTTAGTTCATCAGTATTTTCAGAGGAAACATATAGAGAACCCGGTTCTCTATACAGTCTGGTGGACTCACAGTTTCTAACAAGTGGTATCAGAGCGGGTTCCTCCTATCAGGCTAACACCTAGGAAGGATCCTCATGGCTGCTCCACCAACTTTTGAAAGGAGAGAACCAAAGAAGGAAAAGTACCTGGCACTCAAAGCTGATAACAATAATTCAAGTGAGGAAGACAGTGACATGGAATACTTAACCAAAAGGTTTCAGAAGATGGTCAGAAGAAATTGAGAAGTGCTAAAAAGGGACAGCTTTAACAGATCAAAGAACTATGATCTTTGTTACAAGTGTGGAAAGGATAGACACTTCATGAAAAATTGTCCTCTCTTGAAGCAAAAATTCACCAAGAACTACAAGAGAAAAAGATCAGCTGACAATATGTGATGACCCAAGGGGTCATTTTATGAATTAAGACTCCGTTCTAGGTTTATTAGCCATAAAAAGACTAATTTTAAATACATCGATTTGTGTGCGCAGTCCAGACGTGAAACCGGAAAGCTTTTATGTGAAAATTTAAGAAATAATGATTTTTATAATTTAAGTTTGGTTTTAGTTGACTTTGGTCAACATTTTGAGTAAACGGACCCGGATCAGTGTTCCGACGATCCCGGATGGTCCACAGTAAAATATGAGACTTGCGCGTGTGCCCGGAATTAAATTCCGAGGTCCCATGCCTTAGAAATCAATTTTTGAAAGAAATTATTTTGCTGAATTATCAATAAAATAAAGAAAAGAATTAATGTTTGAAACCATTGGTATCGGGCCCGTATTTTGGTTCCGGAGCTCGATACATGTTTATTATGATGTTTAAGTACTATCTGTAAAATTTGGTGAGAATCGGAGTTTATTTGACGTGATTCGGACGTCCGGTTGAGAAATAGTGAAATTTAAGTGTTCTTGAGAAAAATGATGAGTTTTGAGGTTAAATTCATAATTTTAGATGTTATTTTCATGATTCGATCGCACGATCAAGTCCGTATGATGTTTTTAAACTTGCGGGCATATTTGGTTTAGAGCCCCGATGGCTCGGATGAGTTTCGGATAGGCCACGGGATGTTTTGCACTTAGAAAAGTTCCTGTTTTTTTTTCTGTTTCTGCTGCCCAGTCACAAAAACCAGATTTTTTTTCCTGAAGGTTGATGATTATAATTTATTCATATATTTTTATATGTAAATATTAAATATTTTAAATAAAACATGAGTAAATATAGCATATTCTCCCATATTTTCTAACATACTTTGCAGGAGAAAGAGCATATGAAAATCAAAGAAAAGAAGCAAAAAAAAGTGGGAATTGAGTAGTCAACTGGGAATGAAGAAGCAAATGGACTAAAGAACCATAGTTGTGACGATAACAATTGGGAATGGAAATCACATAGTTGCAACTAGAGAACTATAGTTGAAACTATAGAACTATAGTTGAGACTATAGCCCTTCTCTGCAAAAGGAAGAAATTGATAAGGCCATAGTTGCAACTACAATTTCATAGTTGCAACTATGGAGAATCTTAGGCCAAAAAAACTCTATAAATAGAGAGTGCATGTNGAGCAGAGAAGAACTATTCTTGGTCTCTCTTTGTCTTTAGTATTTACTACTTGTTGTCTTTGTTTTAGAAGAATAATATTTCTTCATAAGTTCTTTATTCCTAAATTAGTTTTTCTTACTTCGTAATGGAGTAATCTTTTTTGTTGGGATAGTTGATGAAGCTTGATATATATATTATAATACTATCTCAGTTTTAATACATTTTTGGTTTGAAACTTTCTATTTATATTTAATTCCCACGGAGGAATTGTAGTCATAGGATTATTGATTTAGTAAAAATATTCTCACGAAGTTTTTACTATCTTTTAGCACAATTCAGACCAGAAGATATTTCGGTTTAACTGTCACCAGTTTTAACTCAATTAATTACATAACCTCACGGAGTGTTATTAGTTGATTAATTTTTGATGAGATAAGATATAATTGTATTAGCAATAAGCAATTATCCTTTAGAGAAATACATGTATAAAGTGAGATTTTACTATAATATATTATCAAGTGAATTCAATGATTCCCAACTCTTTTAAATTATAAATCTTCCGAAAGTAATTGGTTTTTATTTAAGTAATTAACAAGCTTTAAACCTCACTCACTTTTCATCAATCTGATTCTCTCAAATAGTAGTTGAAATATTAAGGGTTTGTAGCATAGATGTTCCAATATCTGTGGGACGATATCATAAACTATACTAGAATTTGACAAAGCACGAGCAGGAAAATCCTATACACATTGGCCTCGTCAAAGGTTTTAGAAATATTCATAGTTAGAAAGGAGTATTTTATAAGGTAATTAAATAAATTTTAATGCTAAACGTAAACTAGTAATCTGATAAAAATAAAAAAAAAAATTAGTCGACTGCCGCAATATAAATTGTATAATACATATAAGTTTACACAATCAAAATATAGATAACATAACCATAGTACTAATGTACTATGTCTTAACGTGAGGAGTTTAAGACAAAAGCAAAAGAAAAATAAATAAATAAATAAGAGCACATCACTGTTTCACAACCGAGAAAGGAGGAAACCCCTATTTTTCGAACTACCAAGACTTAGAGGCGATTTTCTTCACCCAAGTTCATCTCTGAAGTTTTGGTAAACAATTCTAAACTCTACTTTTTCAATTACCCAATGTTTTTCATCACTTTTCAATCAAAAAGTAAGAATTTTCATGGTAAAAATTGAGGGTTTGGGTAGAAATAGAGAATTTTGTAAAAATTGAATCTTTACCTCGAATTGATGTCGGATTTCGAAATTAATTGCATATTCGGGCTCGGGGATGAATGGGTAAACGTAATTTGGTCCGAACCCCGAGTTTGGACCAGGCGGGCCCGGGGTCGGGTTTTAACTTTTTTTGAGAAAATTTAGGAAAAATTATAATTTTCAGTAAAGTCAGTTCCTTTAGCATTAATTAATGATATTAAGCTAATTATGATTAGATTCGAGCGGGTTAGAGAGAGATTCTAAAGGAAAAGTTGTAATTGAGCAGTGAGTGGCCTGCGAATTTGAGGTAAGTGCTTGGTTTAATCTTGACTTGACTGAATAGGAATCCCCACTTAATTGTTATGTCAATTTGCATGTGTGTGGTGTATAGGTAAGGTGACGAGTATTTATGCACTATTAAATTGTCTGTTGAGCATGATCCCTTACCCGTTTCCAATTTGTTTGATTCATGGCTTAATTGTTTTATGTTTATTGATGTTTCTATGACTACTTGGCTTTATTAACTTGTTGTAAATTCTTGTTTCAATTATTTTGGTAAAGTGTGGTTGTTTCCTTGGTTTCACTATGGTACATGAAGGTTGAACGGGTTGACATTGTTTTTATGAGATATATACATTTCTGTTGGTTTCATTCTGAGGTAATGCTGATGACGTTTGTGAGAAATATCGTTGTTTACTGTTTATGACCGTTGAGACAAAAAGTATTGTGAAAGGTTTTGTTTTGAAATGTGAAATTCTTTATAAATAAAGTGATATGATATGTCCGGTGGGAGCAGGTTGCACGCCGCAACAAGGAGTAATAAAGGTGGACAGGTGGGATCGGGTTGCACGCCGCAACAGGAGCAATAAGGATATATATATATATATATATATATATATATATATATANAATGGGAATGCATCTGCCCTAATGGAAATGAGAGGCCTTATCTCTTCATTTGTTGCTTTCTTTGATGCTTTCAGGGTATTTGGGAATAGATATATATATATATATATATATATATATATAGGGAGGAGCAATAAGGGTGGACAGGTGGGAGCGGGTTGCACGCCGCAACAAGGAGCAATAAGGGAGGACACTTATATTTTACTGATTTTCAAAGAAAACAAAGATTTGAAAACTTACTATTTTACTTCACTATATTTTTTTCATATTTTGCACTACTTTTATTTTAAAGTTAACGTTTGGAAATTTGGAAACTTACGTGAGAATTGGTTATAGCTGAGACTTGGAAAAGGTGACTGAGTTATTTTCATTGTTGCTACAATTATGATTTGTTTGTTTCAGATTTCCTTCTTGCTTTATTTTATATTGTTCACAGGTTATATTGTTAATGCCCCGCCGTAGCCTCGTCACTACTTCGTCGAGGTTAGGCTCGGCACTTACTCAATACATAGGGTCGGTTGTACTGATACTACACTCTGCACTCTTTTGTGCAGATCCAGGTACCATCCAACGTTAGACTTTAGTAGCGGTCATTCATCAGTTGGAGACACGAGGTATATCTGCCGGGTCCGTAGATTCCTGGAGTCTTCTCTTAGTTTTATAGAGACTGTTTTATTTTACTCAAAACAGATATATTATTTGTTTCAGCCCATTATTTGTAATATTCTTAGAAGTTCGTGAATTGTGACACCAGACCCTGGGTAGTCTTAGAGTTATATATTTAGTCCATGACTTGGTTTATTTATTCGTTTATTATTTTATTCATGAATTTATTTATGGGATCTATTAGATTTAATTATTTTTAAATTGTCTTGTTGTGTCTTAATGATTATTCAAAGGGGAAATGACTAATCAATTTCTAACATTGGCTTGCCTAACAAGTGTGGTGTTAGGAGCCATCACGGCCCTAAGGCTGGGAATTTGGGTCGTGACACAATATGATGAGACAGGCTCTTGCAGCATGGGGGATTCCTCTAGTAAGGAAGATGATGAACCTGGTACTGGTGATAGTTCCATGATGGCAGTTGAAGGCGAGGAAATTGAATATGACTCAACCTTTGCTTTAATGGCTCAATCAAATGATGATGAAGACGATGACAACAAAGAGGTAAATTTTAGGGATGTTCAGAGAAATCTGAAATCCTATTCTCCAAGAAAACTCATGTCTTTAGCTAATGTATTAATCAATGCCTTTCATAGTCTTGTAGAGGATAGGGATTCCTTGACCTTAGATTTAGTAGAATCTGAACAAACTAGAGACGACTTAGTGGCTGTAGTTACTGACCATAAGAAAACCATTGAAATTTTCAGAAAAGAAAAGAATGATCTTTTGGAAGAAATTACAGACCTAAGGGAAACAATAGATAGACCGGAGATTAAGTCAAAACTTGAAAATTCTGGAAAAGGAAAGGAGATAGCTAGTGAGGAACACATTAGGCTTGAAAATGAGTTGAAAGCTTCTACAACTAGGATATATGGTGAACTCGAGAAAAATAGGCAGCTTCAAGCTGAATTGAAGAAAGTGAAAAGTGATCTTGAGAAATCTCTCAAGTGGACCTGGTCCTCAGATGTTGTCACTGCCATGTACTTCAACAATAGTGGAAATAGGCAGGGAATCGGGTTCCAAAAGGAGAAAACTCCTTACAACCCTCACAGCAAGTACGTCACAGTTCCTGATAACTGGCTGTGTACCCACTGTGGGAACAATGGGCACTTCAAAGAAAATTGCCAGGCCAGGGCTCAATCTGTTCAGAAAAACAAAGAGCTTACTGACAAAGTGACTACTAACAGGGGACCAGGTACCGCTCGCAAGAAACCAATGTTGCCTGCATGGACTAGAAAAGCCCTTATCCATCCCTTCTTCATAACAAGGGACCCAAACTAATTTGGGTTCCTAAATCTAACCCATAATTTAGATGTGCAGGGAACGGTGGGAGGAAACGGACTGCAATGGATCATGGACAGTAGATGCTCAAAGCACATGACTGGAAATACCATGGATTTTCTCTCACTGAAAGCCCTGCAAGGAAGGGATGTACCCTTAGAAAATGGAAAGAAGGGGTACATTCTAGGTATGGGGAAGAAAACAAGGTAGAAGTTCGGGTCTAAGCTGGTGATATGAGCTGCTTGAATGCAGTTGATAATGATTCGAAGACATGGCATAAAGGATTGGGGGGGATAAAAGTTTCTCACTTCTGGATATATTGATGAAGAAGGACCTGGTCCATGGTCTGTCAAATTCAAAGCTCAAAGAACACGGAGCATGAAATTTCAATGGGAATACTGAGCATGAGTGAAAAGAGGTGCATGATCAGACCTCTCCCGAACAAAATCCCCTATGAGTTGCTCAATGGAAGAAAACCAAAGATAACTCATCTGAGAACCTTTGGATGAAAATGCTATGTTCTCAACAACGGGAAGGACCAGCTTGGGAAGTTTGATGCAAAAGGCGAAGAAGGAATCCTTTTGGGATACTCCCCTCAAAGTGAAGCCCACAAAGTCTACAACAAAATGGCACACTGTGTGGAAAGAAGTGTTCATGTGCTATTCAACGAGACATCCTCCTCTAATTTGGAGGAAACAGTGATGATTAAGATAATGAACCACTTTTGGTCCCTGGGAAATATCTGGAGTTTCAAATGGGAAGGCTGATTTGATGAGTAAGATGAAGGAGACAGGTGAGAGACAATGCAACATCCTCTTCTACTTCTCAAGAGGAACCTGGTACTTCCATTACTACCCCTGAAGGTGAAGAAAGAGTTGGAGATGCAGTGCAAGTCACTCTCCAAGTAACAGAACAATGAGTGCAGGGAAATCCATTTAACTTACCCAGTTTCTCTACCAATCAAACTTCAGTCCCAAATTGGAAACACAAAAGCTCCCATTCACTTGATAATATAATCACCCCCTTGATTCTGGAGTTCAGACAAGATTAAAAACCAGAAATTCCCTAGCCTTCTCAGCATTTCTATCCCAAATAAAACCAAAAATATCAAGGAAGCCTTGTAGGATGCAGACTGGAGCACTGAGATGCAAGAGGAACTGCATCAATTTGAAAGAAACAAGGTATGGCACTTGGTACCTAGACCCTCAGACAGAACCATCATAGGAACCAGGTGGGTATTCAGGAATGAGCTGGATGAACATGGAAAAGCTACAAGGAACAAAGCAAGGCTTGTTGTCTAAGGATTCAATCAGGAGGAAGGGATCGATTATGATGAGACTTTTGGCCCAATAGCTCGCATGGAAGCTATTAGGATCCACATTGCCTTTGCTTCACATATGGAATTCACCTTATTCCAAATGGATGTGAAGAGTGCCTTCCTGAATGGTTTTCTCAAAGAAGAAGTCTATATCAAGCTACCTCCAGGCTTTTGAATGTCATGTACATCCTGAACATGTATTCAAATTAGATAAGGCACTATACAGATTGAAGCATGCCCCTAGAGCATGGTACGAGAAACTATCCAGTTTCTCGTGGAAAATGGCTTCACAAGAGGAAAGATTGACAATACATTGTCTTTGAAGAAACGGGGAAGGAACCTGCTCATTGATCAGATTTATCTGGATGACATCATATTTGGAGCTACAGCTAACTCATTACGTGAAAAATCTGCTAAACTCATGGGAAGTGAGTTCGAAATGAGTATGATGGGGGAACTGAATCTCTTCTTGGGTCTTCAAGTGAAGTAGTCCATAAAGGGAACGTGTATCAGTTAGCAGAAATGCATCAAAGAACTCTTAAAAAGATCTGACATGGAAGCATGGAAATCATTGGATCTCTACTCTACCTTACTGCCAGCAGGCCAGACATTGTATTTGGTGTAAGATTATGTGCAACGTTCCAATCAAATTCAAGGAATCTCATCTGAAGGCTGCTAAGAGAATTATGAGATATTTTAAGGGCACACAGAACCTGGTTCTGTACTATCCTTCAGAATATGTTGCAGCTGTCTCTTGATGTGCTCATTCACTGTGGATCACGCAACAATTGGAAGATTTTGGTGTATACGTTGATTGTGTACCGCTTCTATGTGTCAACACCAGTACTCTCAACATGGTAAAGAACCCGGTTCAACACAAGCAAATCAAGCACATTGATGTCAGACACCATTTTCTCAGGAACTATGTGGAAAAGGGTCTTATTTATATAAGATTTTGTTGCACAGAAGATCAAATTGCAGATATCTTCACCAAAGCTCTGAGCAGGGAACACTTTTGAGAAACAAGATGGCGCTGGGATTACTTAAACCTACTTGAGAACCTGGTTCTGCTGACATGACTATGATAGTCACACTAAGGTAAAATTGTAAAGTGTTTTCTAACTAGGCCTAACTCACATTTATACCGTTGCAGGTAAACACGCATGATGATCATAGAAGCTAAAGGTACAATGTTGAACTTCGGAGGAGGGCTGCAAAAACCCTTTTACAAAAACAGGTTAGGAACCTGGTTCCTGCACCACAGGTTAGTAGTAATGTGTTTTTCGCATGCTTGTTCAAAGAAAAAGGATAGCAAAATTAATTCAACTGCCACATCATCCGACTTTTCAGACCAACAGTTCTAAACCATTGTCTCCCTCTGCATCACTTTAATTTTTCCTTCAGAACTCTATACCACTTCTCTCACCATGGCCAACAAATAATCGCCTTTTTCTCTTGCCATCAACATCACTCCCACATCTCCTCCTCCCTTAACACCATCACAGGAAACCCACTTCTTCATAATCCCTGATACTACTATACCCATACCGGTTTCCTCCTCATCTCCAGTCACCTCATCTCCAGTCTCACTTCCATGTGTTACCCTACTTCTCCTCTGTTCCTGAATCTCAGGGGGAAGAAATTCCATTCTTGGGGGATGAAAGAACTCTGGTGCTTTTTGAGTCTCTGGTTCATGACACCGTCATAGAAGAATCTGTTAAAGAACCCGATTCTCTTTTAGCTGAAACAAACCAGGTGGTTGTAGAAGAAAGAGGCTTTTGAGTCTGCCTTGCAGAAGAGTAAGCAGAGTATTTAAAAAAAAGGGAAGAGGTTGATGAGATAGGGGGAAGTTGTGGCTGATAAACACATTCCAGTGGTTGAGGTTGATAAAGATGCTGTGGAGGAACCTCGTCCTTACTGGAAAGATCTACAAAAGGTTGTGGCTGAGAAAGATTTGTTTGAGGGTGACATTGTGGCTGTTGCAAGCAGGAATGAGAAGTTTATTGAAATATCTAGAAAACAAAAGTGGGAAACTGTGGGAGGACCGGGTTCAATGAAGACCATTCTAAGTGACAGTGGCCTTGGGCAGGAGAGTTAACTCAGAAAACGTCTTGTGGGGTCGCACACTTGCCCGACAATCTAGGAGATGGCAGGTATGAGATAAGTTCTGGACTTAGGCAACTAGTGGAGAACCTGCGGGAGAAACTGCTTGACTAACAGTTGTCTGCAACTACCCGCATGGACCTAGCTCTCAAAACCATTGCTGCCTCCTCTTCCCAGCCTCCCTCTTCTAATTCCCCCTAGGATCCTCTCAGTGGCCAGTTATCTTTTGCTCTGATGATTTTGTGGCTGTTGTTTCTCTCTTTTTTTTTGTCTTTTTGTGATGGCATGTTGGATTTCATCGTGCTGCTCCTGTTGAAACATCAAATTTTTATCAATAAAACAGCTCTTCTTTTGCTTGTACAATGCCTGTTTTCCCTTTTGCTTCTCTTTTCTATCATGATTGTGTGCACATATGTGGCATGAGTTAGCTTTGTTGGACTTCTTTATGCCTTTTTTTCTGACTGTGTCTTTTTGTTGATGCCAAAAGGGGGAAGAATAGAGTTAGGGGGAACATATGCAGACATATGTCAGGAGGAAGAATAGAGTCAGGGGGAACATATGTAGTTGCTGGTACCTTATCTGGTTAAGTCACATAGTCATCAATGTTAAAAGTTTGTCATCATCAAAAAGGGGGAAATTGATGGGTTTAAGGTCTTTTAACCTATGTTTTGATGATCTAACAAACTTTCTGTATGGAACCAGATAAAAGAGTCAGGGGGAACATATGGGGAAACATGTGTAAGTAAGGGCATAAAGTCAGGGGGAACCTGTGGTCTCCTGTTATTCAATCTGGTTCTCTGAACTCTAACTCCTCGTTTTCAATGCTAAGTTTGTCATCATAAAAAAGGGGAAAATTGATAGGTTTTCAATATCTTTGCCTTGTGTTTTGATGATCTAACAAACTTAATGTCAAGAACCAGATAGGGAACCCGACTCACTTGGATTACACTCTATCTAACGGATTCCAGCCAAATGTGAACTTGCTACAGCTTCAGGAGGTAGGAACCCAGACAAGGACCTGATACTCTTGTGGGTTCCTCACGGCAATACAAAGTCAATTGGACACAGCTGGAAACGAAGATTCTGCCGCACTGCACTATTCCCATCGCCCACTCATTCTCTGATCAACTAAAGTACAATGAGTTTATACAAAACATCATTCAAGTTACTCAACTCAAGCCAATCTAGGCAGTGTGCACAAGTACCAGATCAGGAACCTGATCCCTTGGTGCTCCCCTGACAAAAGTACAAGTCAACTATACAGCTGGAACACAACTGAAGAGAGTGACTGTCCGCAACTGTACAAAGAGGAACACAACAGGGACCTGGTCCCTTAGGGTTCTCTGATAGAAGTACAATTCTACTACAGCTGGAAAGCAATTGCAGAAAGTGACTGCCTGCAACAGTGCAGCAGACAGTGCAGCAGTCACTTCCCATTGAGATTGGACATCACTAAGGATGTCTTGTGTAGTATAAACCTTATGCAAGGCATAAGATTCAGGTTCAACACTTGCAAATACAAAAACCAAAATTCTCTCAAGTGTTCAAGAACCTCTCTCAAGAACAAAGCTGCTGCAACCTCAAGGACCTGATCCAAGATTGATGATATCTTAAGTCCTTAGGGTTGCTGAGTCTTTGTTATGTGTTCTTCATTGTAACTCCTATCCGGCTTTCTTAGAAGCGTTGATTAGGAATCCTTTGTAAATCCGTAAACTCCCTGAGTTTATGTTGTGGCTAGGTTGAGTCATAAGCAAAAGCCTTTGTAACCGTAGTGTGACAAAGTGGCTTGTGGTGGAAACATCACAAGTTAGTCAAAGCCTTTGTAACCGTAGTGTGACAAAGTGGCTTGTGGTGGAAATACCACAAGTTAGTCAAATTCTTTGTAACTAGGATAGTTATAGAGTGGCTTGTGATGAGAGCCATCACAAGTTAGTTGAAGTTTTTGCAATAGAGTTATTGTAAAGTGGCTTGTAATAGGGAGATTGCAAGTTAGTGAAGTTAAAAGCCTACAAGTGTAGGTCGTGGTTTTTTGATCCCCTTGTGTGGGATTTTTCCACGTAACAATCCTCTGCCTTATTTACATTCAGCATTACTAGCATTCACAGCGAAACCCGATAAAGGACCAGGTACTCTACTATTTGGTGGTTTCACACAAACTTAGCAGTGTACCAAACTGATATAGGACCAGATCGCTATACAGTTTGGTTCATCAGTATTTTCAGAGGAAACATATAGAGAATCCAGTTCTCTATACAGTCTGGTAGACTCACAGTTTTTAACATTACACTACTTGAAGAAGTTGAGCTCAGATTCAAGAATTTAAGACCAAATTGATGGACGCTCAATTCCATGTTCAATCTTTTCTATTTTTTCATGGGAAACTGATAACGTACACTAGGGGTGTACATGGATCAGGTTGGTTCGGGTTTTATCAAAACCAAATCAAACCTTTATATCGGTTTGGATTGGTTCGGTATTGTCAGGTTTTTCGAATTTTTCTGGTTTTTCCTTCTTTTTTTGTTACATAAATATTATCTCAATCTTACTTTATTAAAATTATAGATAAAGTTTTATAAGTAAATATATGTTTACTAAAAAATAGAAAAATAACAAACATATGATATATTAAAGTATTCTAATGGTAGATCTTTTTTTAAGTAACACATAATAGTTTATTTTCTTAAAGAATTATGTACGCTTTCAAGGTTAACTGAATTTAATAATTAAACATAAAAATCAATATGATATATAAATAATGATATGTTCGATGTAATTTCAGATTATCGAAATACCACTTCAAATTCAAAAAAGATATAAGAAATTTTGACATATTGATATGAAAGAACAAAGAGATGATTGACGCATTTCAATAACACTTCATAAGAAAGTGATACAATCCATTACTTAAAATGAATAAAAATGAATGCACTTTATAATTCTATTAAACATTACATCCCATGAGAGGATCCCAAATATTTTTAGATATTTTTTAAACAAAATTCTATATAAAGTCATAAAAGTATATATGAAAAATTATATATTTATATGTCGGTTTGGTTCGAATTTTTGTACTCAACCAAACTTAGTCGGATTTTTTAATCGATTCGATTTGACTTTTCGGTTTGGTGCGGTTTTCCGATTTGGCTTGTACATCCCTGACGTACACTATGTCTACGCTCAATGTACATGTTTTTCTTTTTCTGGTGTTGGATGGTGTTTTTATAAGAAAAACATAAACATAATTTTATTCCATCTATTTAATTGTCCTGGCATTCTTCCCATGCAATTTCAATTTAATTTCATACTTTTGAAAGGTGCTAACTTCATAGTTCGTATAATTCCATGTTGGAAGTAATTGACGATGTTCGTATAATTGCAGCAATGGCGACCAATCCTGCTATGGCGGCCAGAGCTGCGAGGGAAAATGGAGGTAACCATGGGTATGACAACAATGAAGGCCGCAATCACAATAACAATGTGGGAACAAGGTATTCCCGGGTCAAATTTCCAAAATTTGGGGGTGATGATTTGAATGAATGGGTTAATCGATATGAACAATTTTTTGATGCTGATTAAACCCCAGAGGAGTTTAAAGTGACGTTAGCTGCCATTAATTTGGAAGGGAGAGCACTGCAATCGCATAAATACTTATTGAAGGCATGGATGGGCGGATTACCCAACTGGAACGATTATGTTCGAGCCCTCCAATTAAGGTTTGCTGATAATTTGTATTATGGTCCAATGACTGAGTTGATTTCCTTAAAACAAACTAGTTCTGTACAAAAATTTCTAGATAAATTTGATGGAAAGATTAATCAGGTGGAATTGAGTGAGGAGTACTGAATTAGCTGTTTTCTAAAGGGATAGAAGCCTGATATTGAGGTTCGAGTGCGTATGTTTGCACCTAGAACTCTCATGAGGGCTTACATTTTAGCTAGATTGGCTGAACAATCCTTGAAGTTGCGGAGGGAGCAAAGTCAGCTAATTTCAAGGAACACCAGATCCCTGTTTCCCAATCCCAAATCTTCTTGGCCACCAAGAAATTACTCTCAAAACTCGAGTAATACTAGTAGCAGAGAGACAGAAGGAAGCAGACTTTTCGCTAACTCAAGTCGCCCTACAATGAGAACTTCAAGAAGATTGACCCCTGCAGAGATGGACGAGAAGAGAGCACAAGGGTTATGCTATTGGTGTGATGAGAAATATGTTCCTGGGCATAAGTGTAAGAAGAATAAGCAATTATTCATTCTTGAAGTGGATGAAGATATGGAGGAATGGAAGCTAGAAGAGAGCTTGGCTGAATTAACTGAGGGTCATGATGAGAGCTTACAACAGGACAAGTAACTCTATACTTCCAACAAGCCTATAGTTTATACATACAAATAAACATGTTTTCTAAATAGTGTTTCAAAATATAGATACGTCCTAATATCTTATATTTTAGATGAGAAACAAAAGAAAGAAAGAAGCAAATCTATATTGACACTTCCCAAACAACATCAAATACCTTTTAAATTCATAGGTGACATAAACTTTACTTACGGCCTTTTCCAGGTTTCATTTTAATTTAATAATCCATGAAAGATAAAGTTCTGGTTTCTACTAATCGGGAGAGATGAAATAATAAAATCAGAAAATCACATATCATGTTAACCACAAACATATAGCACATAGATGCTGCTAGCAGATACACATTCTTATAAGCGCATTCTTTCTGATTATGAACAGAAAACTAAATGCTGTATACCAAAATACTAATCTTATCTCATGTCATTAAGTCATGTTGACAATAGGCTAAAAGCTATGTTCCACGTTTTGAACAGAATACTATTGAAATTATGGAATAAGTTCAGATCTTTTTTAAGTATCGATAGAGGTTTTTAACATGTTATGCACACAAAAAATTACGAAAGGGTTCTAGCCTAGCGACAGTTTGAACAAGCAAATACATAACTTTCTAATAAAAAGAGAGTCATAGCACATGTTTTCTAAGCAAATAAAATTGTCTGACTCATGATTTCCAATGAATCAAAAAAACACAAAATGATGAATCGAATTAAATGGTATCAAGGAATGGCGAGAAGCATGCTGAATGTCCATATATAAACCATACAAAATGAAAGAAAAACACGTACTGGATCGAAAAAGAAAAAGCGAAATCACTGACCTTTTGCAGGGCAGTGAACTGGGTTATTCAATCTGCTATCAAACTCTAACCTTGACCTTGCTACCTCAAGTTACGTTCGAGTAGCAAAGTCGCTTCTGTTTTGGTTAAAAAACCAACAGAAACAGAGAGAATACAAGAAGAGAAGAACCAAGTTTTAAGAAAGATTTTGAGGAGTGAAAATGATAGAAGAGCAGTAGTGTTAGGATTTGAGGCAGCCCAGAACCCTTTTTTTTTGAAAGAGGTCTGGCATGCGAGTATTAATTATAGGCGGAATTGAAACTCTAGAGTTTCGTTTAGGCGGGTAAATCTCAAAATCGTTCAGGAGTCACGTATAGGGGTTTGATTTCAAAATACAATCGTTGAATCAGAGAAGAATATAGACCCGTGACTGAAAAGAACCGTTGACAGCTCAAAATAGTCGGATTCCTCTGTCATTTGTCTTTGTACTCACTGGAATGATGAAAGAAAAAGAATAGAGAGGGGAGCGTATGATAATTTAGGAGAGAGATAAGTTTTGCGTGAAAATGGAATAAAACTTTTAAGTGACTTTTCATGAAATTAACTAACCAATGCAAACCATAACTAGTTAGTACTTTGTTTTCTTATTACTTCCTTTTTTCACCAATTACTTCTTATTCACTTTATAAGGTAAACAAAGATTGAAAAAAGGCATAGTAGAGACGGATAATACAACTAACATTATTCTCTGTTGTTGGGTTTAACTTTTATGAAGTGGTCTCACATTATTTTTTTGGATAAATACCTGCAAATTTATTAATTTCTTTTGAAAAGCCCCTGAGGTCATGTGTTATGTCGTTGCAGCCCCAAAATAAGTCAAAAGGTGTGCTAAGGGACAGCTGAATTGTTTGACTAAATAGTTATCTGTACCAATTTTTGTTTTATACTTTTAGCAGTTGCAACTGCAGGATTTAGATGATGGTATTCCTAAGCGGTACGGAAATGATTTCGATACTTCATAATTTAAATAGAAGAAAATAATTCAAGAAAAATTTCTTTTGTTTATTTACCTATCTATTATGTAAATAGATAATTATATAATTAAAGCACCATTTATGACCGACCATAAAATGGATTACAGTTAAAATTGATAAATAAGTTGTTTTTCCATGTGAAGATCAAGAATGGAACTATGGAATAGGGCTGATTGGAGCGTTTGGGAGAGCATGCATTACCTTTATATACATTGCAATTTTTCATTTCCTATCATCTACTTTTAGTTATTCTTGATCTTGGGTTATTGAATCTCTTTAGGGTGTTGGCTAATTTGAAATTAGTGCATTGGTTCGACTGTATTGATTTTCATCTCCATTTGTTGAATAAAGAAAACATTAAAACTAAAAATATTGCACATGAACAGACAAGTCTTGTATTTGTACTTGATTTTGTGGTTTTGTAACTTTGAGTTGTTGGATATTCTGATGTGATTGTTATATTGTGAAATTCATTGGGATTTGGAGTTGCATTTATGCTTTGTTCATCAAGATTGATCCTGAAAAGCTCCAAAAAAGAAATCAAAAATGATTCACGGCATCAACTTGGGATGCAAAAATCTATTAAAAGTTAAAGCTACATCTCTTCTTATTTATAAAAGTGTTTACACTCCATTTTAAACTCTTTTCAATATAGTCGTCCGAATTTAGATCCTAATCTCCACATATCATTTTTTTTCCCTTCCTGGTTAAATGCTTTATTATTTTCCTTGCCCATTTTTACTATGTATACGGGCAAAACCGGTCTCGTAGTACATGCCGGTCTCCGACATGATAGGCCAAGCTCGAGATATGGTAACTGGGGGCCTAGACTGAGGTAGGGATCTCATCAATTCTGAGAGTGGACCATAACACCCGTCCTCGAGGGTATCGGGGACATGATTCGGATCGGTCCTGGCCTCGATTAACTTCAAAGAACGTTGTCAGGTAGTCAAGCTCGGCCAACAAAAGGCCGTGATATCCGTAACCGACCGAATATCACGACGGAGATCTCGGCATATGCCGACGTGAGATCAGCAATCAGTTAATTAGGGGATTTTTACCTTCTATAGAGTTGTACCTAATATAGGAATCCCTTACTATATAAAAGGGGGTCTGATTACTTGTAAAACACATTGTAACACACATTGTAACACACACTGAGAAGCAATACATAGTTATTTTTCTTTAAGCTCTTATTTAAATGTGTCTTGATACCGATCGAAGTGCATCATGTTCAAGGGTGGCTAACCCCCCAAGGCTGTAACTGGTCAATTCTTGTGGTTTGATACTTTATCATTGTTTATCTCAATTGCAATTTAATTTATCGTTTTGTGTCAATTTAATCCATGTATCTTTAAAACCACTTAAAAATTCAATTGTTATCCGATTTTGAGGGTAAATAGTTTGGTGCCCACCGTGGGGCTAACGATAATAGTGGTTATTTGATACAAATTTTCATAATATACACTACTTTACACTTGTTCTTTGAAGTGCCTCTAATTTCAAGTTAAAACTCAAAATGTCAAACTCACAATTAGCAACCCTAGCTGTTGGGTCACCACAGTGAAAATAACAACATAGCGCCTGGTAACGAGGTACTGCCCGTTGATCCATCGAAATTCCAGTTGCGGACCCGTTGGACGCTAACTCATATGTTGTAACGACCTGACATGTCATTTTGAGTATCTGCACTTCGCTCGGTATTTTGAGGGCTCGAGTATCTCTGCGTGATGTATTATGACTTGCGTAAATAGTCGGTATTGGTGTTCAAGTTATCCGAAATCAATTTGGAGGAATGAACTTCGAAATTTAAGTTCTAAGTTGGAAGAATTGATCAAGTTTGACTTTTGAGCATTTCACCTCCGAACGGAGTTTTATTAGTTCTATTAGCTTCGTTGGGTGATTTTAGACTTAAGAGCGTGTCCGGATTGTAATTTGGAGGTCCGTAGTCGAATTAGTTTTGAATTGGAAAAAGTTAGATTTTTGGGAAGTTTGACTGAGAGTGGACTATTTGATATCGGGGTCAGATTTCAATTCCGAAAGTTGGATCAGGCCCGTAATGTCAAATGTGACTTGTGTGCAAAATTTGAGGTCAATCGGACGAGATTTGATAGGTTCCGGCATCGGTCATGGAAGTTTGAAGTTTCAAGTTCGTTAATTCTTGGATTGAGGTGTGATTCGTCGCTTCGATGTTGTTATGTGTATTTTGAGGCCTCGAGTAAGTCCGTGTTAAGTTATGGGACTTGTTGGTATATTTGGAAGTGGTCCCGAGGGGCTCGGGCATGTTTTAGATTGATTTTGGTCCATTTTCCTTCACTGTTGCATTGCTGGTCTGCAGAATTTTGGGGCTTCTGGTTTCTGTATTCGCGATCGTGGAGTACAGATTGCGATTGCGTAGGGTTGTTGGGTGGCTGAGTAGGATTTGTGCATCGCGTTTGCGAGTCGGAGCTGCGTTCGCGTAGTGGGGAGGAAGGCTTGAGGGTGTCAGCCATTTGTTCTTTACGATCGCGAAATGTTATGCGTGATCGCGTAGCTCTAGGGGTTTTGTTCACCGCGTTCGCATGTGTGGTGTTGCGTTCGCGTAAGAGGAATTTCAGCTGGTGAGCAATTGTTCTATGCGAACGCGTGGAAGTGTCCACGTTCGCGAAGTGTAAAGCATGGGCAGATTATAAAGTACTCTATTTCGAGGGTTTCGGCAATTTTTACTTTTTTGGATCTATGGAGCTCGGATTGAGGCGATTCTTGAAGCAATTTTCATCATATTAGTTAGGGTAAGTGAACTCTACTTGGTTTTGGTTATATTCCATGAATCTATCTTCGATTTTAGCTTTTGGTTGATGAATTTTAAAGAGGAAATTGGGAGTTTTGGCCTAAAGTTTCATAATATGAATTTTTCAGTTTTGAACATCGATTTGGAGTTGGAATTTAGTGAAACTAGTATGGTTGGACTCGTAATTGAATGGATTATCGGATTTTGTGAGTTTTGTCGGGTCCCGAGGCGTGGGACCGGGTGTGATTTTCGGCCGAATTTGGGATTTGATTTAGGATTCGATCTTTATCATTTGGAATTGTTTTCTTGGGCTTTATTTGATGTATCCGGGTTGCTTTTGGCTAGTTTTGAGCCGTTCAGAGGTCGCTACGCGCGTGATGGCATTTTTGGAGCATCGCTTGGATTGCTCGGTATTGCAATTGGCTTGTTCGAGGTAAGTATTTTGCCTAACTTTGTTGAGGGAATGTTTCCTCCTATTTGTCATTGTTTGGTACATGCGGGGGTGATACATGTATGAGTTGACGAGCGTATATGTATGTGCCAAGGTTAATCATGCTCGGGGGGTAGATTATGTTACATTTGTGCTTGTATAATTTCGTGACCTTGTTGCTTCACTTAACTCCTAGATATTGAGAACACAGCATTAAATGTTAGAATCGAGACTCTTAGCCTAATATAACTTGATCAAATTTGATGAAAATTCTGAGAATACATTGATGTGTCTAATTCGGTCATCTCTATGCATAATCATTAATACATTGCTACGGCCGATATTTTGAGATGCTAGATTCCATACTTGTGTTGTTGATAAATTGTGGGATTTGTGGAAGTACTTGAATTATATAGCTCTTGAGGGTTCATTGAATCATTGTTGGCTTGTAAAGCAGTGATTGAGAATTTGTTTGGTATATTCATTGAACACTCTCCTTGATGTTATTTATACTTCCTGCCTTGTCATTTTATTAATATTCGTATGTTTTGGTAAGGAAGAGTGAAAAGCACGAAGGGTGATGCCGCTCCATTTCATATTCATTATCATGTGAGGAAGAGTGTAAAGCATGAAGGGTGATGCCGTGTCATTTTATATTCATTATCATGTGAGGAAGAGTGTAAAGCACGAAGGGTGATGCCGTGCCATTTTATATTCATTATCATGTGAGGAAGAGTGTAAAGCACGAAGGGTGATGCCGTGCCATTTTATATTCATTATCATGTGAGGAAGAGTGTAAAGAACGAAGGGTGATGCCGTGTCATTTTTATTTCATTCATATTGTTATGCGTTTAATATCGTGAGGTCATGGTACGAAGGGTGTTTTTGTGCAGGTGAGGATGAGGGACATGCATTATGATGTAATATCTGTTTCTCGTGTATACGTTTGTGCCCTTACCTTGAGCTGTTATTTTTGTATTTACATATTTTGTGTGACTTGTTGTTATTGTCCTCTATTTGACCTCTACCTCAATTGTTGTTGCACTGTCCATGTCTTTTACTTGCTTAACTTGCAAATACCATGCCTATTTCCTTCTTTTATAATTATACTCATGTCTTATCTATCCTGTTTCTCTTTAGTATAAGCCTTCCACCATGCTAGCCATTCATGCCCTTATTTGTCAACTTGTAAAGATCATGTATTTTCGTCTTATTTGTTATATTCGTACTTGGGCCTCCAATATGCTAGTGAATTGAAGTTGTTATTCCTTGCCTTCCAATTGTTGTTATTACTCACGTGCTTTCCGCTTAGTCTTTTACTGTTGCCCACATGTGTATCCTTTTCCATTGTTGTACTTGCGTATTTCCTACTTTGAAACTCCCGTTATCGATATTTCTGTCATCTGGTTGGTTATGTTACTCTTACATTTGGGAGGATGAGTTTAACACACGAAGGGTGTTGCCGTGCTAATTGATTATCACAAAAATTATGTGTGTGTGTGTGTGTGTGTGTATATATATATATATATGTGTGTGTGTGTGTGTGTGTATATATATATGTGTGTGTGTGTGTGTGTGTGTGTGTGTGTGTGTGTGTGTGTGTGTGTGTGGGCAAAGATAGAAGCACGAAGGGTGTTACCGTGCCGTTTGACGTGATATCTTGGATATACTTCTTATGCCAGGAAAAATTGTAAATCTACTACTGTGATTCCTTTTATAATTATTGACTGTCTCATAGAGTGGTATACGGTACTTTTATCTGTTATGCTTGAAACTGCTTTTACTGTTAATCTAATGTACAGGTTATGAAAAAAAGCGTCTTTTAACTAAAAGTCTCGTGACTACTTCGGCGAGGTTAGACAAAATACTTACCAGTACATGGGGTCGGTTGTACTGATACTGCACTTCTGCACATTGCGTGCAGATTTTTGGAGCGGGGCTGCTGGTGACGTCGGGTGCTGATTCGAAAGATGTTCATGCGTTTGGATATAGCTGCCACTTGTCCCTGGTAGCTTAGGTTATCGCTAATCTGTTTATGTAACCTTCAAACTGTTTTTACATATTTTACCATGCAAATACTTGGCAACGTGTTATTATTTCTTCATATAGCATGCTCCACATCAGACTCCACTCGTGCCAATTATCAACATAGCGGCGCTTGATGAGTGTCTGCGCTCTTTCGAAAATTACCCTTTTAAACCAGAAAGGCTTATTTGCGGTAGACTAGTCGATCATCGGTGCAATCGACGGTCCCGTGCCTTTCCCTCTCAAGTTGTCCACTTGGGAGTACCAGTCTAGACTATTCTAGAAACCCTACTCCAACTTGAAATGTACATGCATCATGCTAATCCTAGTATGGGTTGGAGCGTTATTAATGTAACAACCCGCTAAGATGAACCTTGTCCAAAGTCCGACGGGATTTCCACAATCACAAGTCTATCAATCACTAAAAGAACCCGATCCTGTGAAGATCCTAATAAGTATATATAATTTACCATCAAATATATCTGTTTGTAAATTAATTCATCGACTTATAACTTACTCAAATGCATCGTTGAACATCAAAAACAAAATGTTTGACCTATATCTCTCTCTCTCTCTCTCTCTCTCTCTCTCTCTCTCTCTCTCTCTCTCTCTCTCTTCCTGTTTTCTTTTCCTTTTTCTTTTTTAGTATCCCCCCTCTGTTCTTTCCTCTTGCTTTAGCACTGCAGCTTCCCATTGTAGACCTTGCAAACTAAGTGATTTGTCGCCTGTNCACACGCTTCGTTGTACTACTTTAACTACATATATAGCATGTTATAGTATATGTTAGTGTATTCATTATTTGTATTACAAAAGTGTTAATGGATTAAACTATTAAAATTTTAAAAATTGGGTCCATATTACCGGCCAAAGTTGGTCGGTAAGGTGAAAGTTTCTTTGACTAAGCAAGTCTGACCAGCTCGATCAACTTGTTGATTACATTACCGACCAACTTTGGTCGGATGATTTTTGGTCGGTATTTACCGAATTTCTAGTAGTGACTAATAATCTTGGATTGATACAATTTCTCATCATCATTGTTTTTGTAATTCACTTTCTCTAGCAAAACTAATATACAATTTAATTAGAAGGTCTGACTTGAGTACAAGAATATATAATTGTTGAATCCACGATTTCTTTGAATGAACTCAGAGTCAGATATATCTTTTGTGCAACGAGTTGATCAGAATTTAGAAGTTTCGATTTCAATATAACACATAAAACATCGCAAAGAATATCAACAAATATTAAATTCTAAATTTGTATAATCACAAAAATTCAGCTTGAACTCATAAATTCTAAATCCTATTTTCGCCCGTGCACTGTTAGCAATGAAAACGACACAAAGGGCAAGAAGCATTCTTTTCCAACCACTTAAGCAGGCAATGGGAGTGACAAAAATGAGAACAAGGCATGTATGTTATTTCTTCCCCAATTGAAGGTTTGTCTAAGCAAATAGGGCACTCCTCCTCATCATAATAATCCTCCTCTTTCACCACTACTTTTCCAAGTTCTTCAATCAACGCTGCCGCTTCTTCCTTTCGTCTCGCCTGATAGAAGACAATAGAAACGACAATAGGAAACATTGTTTCACCGGCATTTGAATTAACCGAAGCCAATTCATGAGCAAAGGAAGATATCTCAAAAACAAGATTATGTTGATGCTCTTCCAATATGCCAAGAGATCCGAATAACGGAATTGCGGAGCGATTGAGATCAGTAATAATAGAATCGGACCTTAAAACAACAGTTTTTGAGGTATATAAATACATAGATGTTGAGTCATGAGAAAAGTAGACACGAAACTGAACCACGAAGTCTGGATTGTTAGGGTTGCCGCAAGAGGAAAGCTGTGAAGGTGTAAGGATGGTATAGTCGGAGTAGATGTTGCTGTCGAACTCAAGATTGAGAGTCATGGTTTCTCTTTTAATTCTTAAAGCCCTAAGACAAACTTTGAAGGCAAGCGGACATGCTTTTGTAATGGAGAGTACGTAGACCAAATCCCTCTTGTTTAAGGATTCGAATTTCCCAAGTGTTTAGGAAATCTTTGCGGGCCAATGATGGAATTATGGTATGGGGTTAAATAATGATGGAATTGTTAAGTGAATATGTTTTTGTTCTTAGATATTGGACTAGAAATGGGATATACGAGGTGTAATATAAAAATGTATTTAGTCTACACTAATTAAGTTGAGATAAACTCTTATTATCAGTTTTATTTTGAATTTTTTAAAGTACTTTGGAAGAAAAGTCTTGAAAAGGGGCATTTTAATTATTTTAGTGTTTATTCCGGGATTGTTATACTACTGCTAATGTGGGATTGGAATATTATTATAATTGTTGTATTGTTACGAAACTTAGCTCAAAGTAATAATATAAAACAAGAAAATAGACATGAATGTAGGGAGCAAGAGATGAGAGATTCTTATTTCTTTCGTATATTCAAGTATATACGATGTGGTGCCAAAACCCCCTATTTATAGGATTACATAGAGACATACAAAAGAATTCCATAAACATGACATTAAACATTTGAGATCATGGAGGAAGATCATGGGAAGGTTATGGAGGTGTGGGAGTTACAACTATAATGGTGAGAAGTAGTGGGAGTTATCTACATAATGGAGAAGAGTAGTGGGAGTAACTTCTTTAGGAGTTATAGACATCCACTAATATAATTGTAATATTTCATAACACTCCCCCTTGGATGTCTATAGACAATGTGCCTCGTTAAAACTTTACTAAGAAAAAACCATGTAGGAAAAAATCTTAGTGAAGGAACAAGAGTACACATATCTTGTAATACGCATTACTTGCTGTCTCATTAAAGACCTTGCCAGGAAAACCCAGTGGGATAAAATCTTAGCTAAGGGAAAAAGAGTACAGCGCATATTTGCCCCCCCTGATGAAAACATCACTTTTGTTTCTCGGAGACGACGAATTCCAAGCTTGTATAATAACTTCTCTACTATTGAGATCGACAATGCCTTGTGAAGAAGTTTGTCAAATTATCACTTGAACAAATTTGTTGAACAACGATCATGTCTGAAATAGAACTTTGGTGATATATGCTTTATTTTGTCTCCTTCAATATATCCTTCTTTCAATTGAGATAAACAAATATCATCGCCTTCACTATTATTGGAATATTTTCTTCACGAAAAAGTCACACATCTGTTGTGTGTTGAGTCACTTGCTTTATCAGTTGCTAGTATATTTACATGACTTGGATAAGTATCAACAATTGACTGCCTTGTGAAATAATAATATGGCAGTACCCTCACATACAGAATGAACTTCAGAAAATGCCTGCATTTGCATAACCAACAAAACATTGACAGTATCTGTTAGAATAAACAAATCCATATCATAGATTCCTTTTGCAATATAACACTAATCGTATTTCAATACACATAGGAGTAAAACTATATCTCGCTAGAATATTGTTATACTTATGGTTCTAGCAAGATACATTAGTCCATCAATTGCACTAGACACAAAAATAAATCATGTACACCATAATTACTCTAATCCACATAAGGATCTGCTAAAACTTTAATAATTTAAATCCTTCAAGGATTTTCATTATAAGTATATTGAGTTTTTTATGTATTGCGAAATTAAAACCTGAAAATTATTTTATCCACCATAGGAGAACATATCTCCATATAACTAATGCCGGAATATTATGAAAAATCTTGTGCTACAAGTCGTCTTTATGTCGATCGACTTGATTTTTCATTTCACTTTCAGGTGTTGGGACTATCCGTCCAACTTTGCATTTTCCAGGTGAAGTCAATTTTTATTTTTTTTTGATTTGGCCAATCATTTATCTGTCCAAATTCCATGACAGATTTGAGCTCAAGATCCTCGTCAATATTAATAATATTGAACGCTACATTATATTAACAATATCGTCGACGATCATTTACATCGGTTCCGTCGTTACCCACTAAAGACATAATTTATTGAGATCTCTTTATCTCTTTATTTTCAGGTACCTCAGCCTCTCCCATGAGGTCTTGTGAAGTGTTATGTCATTGTGCTCTTATAAAGCACTCGCCTCCTTATTATGACCATCTTGAACATTTTCTCTCTCCTTCTTCAAGGAGTTTTATCTTTGGAACCGATTAGTCTATTACGCTTCATGCGTTCCATAGACTATGTCCATCGTGGACTTTATTCTATTTGGAGCATTAGAGCTGAAATATGACATTTAGTTTTGGGTCAGCAAATGCGCATGGCAATATTTTGCAAATGAATTATCACTTGAACTTCAAGTTCATATTTTCATGTACGAGGATCTAAGTGTACTCATAATAATTCATTCCATGTATTACTTTTTTCAGCTGCTCATTTTCTCCCCCTAATGTTGGGATCACCAACACATATCCCCAACCTTCTTTGGCGACCAATCTTTGTGCATTGTGGTGGCACAATTAAATCATATAGTACATCCATTTTTCTAGATGAATATATTTGGTTCCTGACCCTGAACCAATTGTGATGGGGAGAGTGTATCGTAACTTGTTGGCTAGATGCGTACAAGTGCTGTTGTATATTAAATAATACACTTCATACAAAATTTCTATTTGGAGTTTTGTTCTCATAACCAATGGTTTAGCTATAATTGGAGACATACAATTTCTACTAAACCAACTTGGATTTAAACCAGCATTATCATCACAATTTACATTCTGGAATTGTGCTCTAATAATTTGAGCAAGCAATCTTGCAAAAGCCAAACTACAAGTTGATAACAAACGCACATGTGACCATAGAATATATGCATCTATTAAAATTATATAATAGTAAACGGTCCACATGGCAGGTGACTGGGCCCACATATATATATATATATATATATATATATATATATATATATATATATATATATATATATATATATATATATATATGTCACCTTTTATACGTTCCAAAAATTAGGGAATATAATTCCAACCCCAACTGGTATAGTAATCAATTTATCAAGAGAACAAGTCGTACATGAGAATTCTCGAAGAATCTCCTAATTCTTCAATATATGTCAATGTGAATTCTAAATTATTTTTTCGCATCATAATTGAACCGGGATGGCCGACCGATCGTGTCAACTAATATTTGTTTCAGTAAACCTCTAGTTTACTTGGCATGTGATTCCATCATCATGATACATCTGTAGTACAAATAGAAGAAAAATCGGGTAACCTTTCATATTTACCCGGTATGTTATAGTAATATGAAGGTAATCGATCTTCCTTTCATTTATAGTCTCAAAAGCCAACCACTTTGGAAAATATATTTGAAACTCAATAAATTTCATTTAAGACTTACTACAATATCAATGTCATGAACAATTTTATTAATCCGAATAGTAACCATTTAGTTCTTCCGGAGCTCTTCATTAATTTTGTACTACATGATCTTTTGTCATACCATTCATATGGTAAATGTCTCCTTCACGGAAAAAATCATATCATAATAAATTGTCATGGTCAAAGTCATCATAAGCAAAATCATTTCTTGCTTTAAGTTTGCCTTTAATAACTTTTTATAAGGCATGGAAAAATATTTTTGGCGTACCACATGTACACGACCATGACATATCCATGTAACCACATTGTAATATTCATTATCTTTATTTCTCTCAAACCTCCCGTAGAGGTGAGTTATAGTATTTATTCAACCCTGCATAAATACATTCATAATTTGTATCACATATATATTTTCACACTCACTTCAGGAATAATTCTGCATTTACAATGCTTATCACAAGTCACATTCTTTCAAAAAAAATGGACTATAACGTCTGAGCGTGCCTCATATTTATAGACCATATTGATACACAATTCCTTCACATTTCAAGGATTATTTTGAGAACCATTATTGTTCTCCTTTTTATAATTACCATAATGATGACTATTATTATTTTGGTCTTTGGCACGCCCACATTCATTAGTCAACCACTTGTCTTCATTTAGATTTATTATGCACCGCTATCACATTCACTTCAAGAATGGAGCAAATCAAGTGGGACAAGCTTCATGTTTTTTCATGAAAAATATATTATTTTTCATTAGTCATCATTAGATCATCAATATGATGCATTGGGACTCAAACCCAATGTCTTACCCATATAAAAACATGTTAGGCCATAATGAGTTGGTACTCAAATTCAACTCTTATCATCATAGTGCGTCAGGACTTGAACCCGATGTCTTACTCTTATGGTGCACTGGGACTTGAACCCACCGTCTTAAAACCTCTTTCAAAATATTGCTATTTCAGGAGCAAATTCGAGATATATTACATTCACTTTAGAAAATACATGTGTAAATTATAAGTCTATAGTGTTGCAATCTTCTATACCTTCACTTAATATGTTAGTTGAAAGTACAAGAATAATTTAAAAATCATATACTGGTAGTACAAGTAATGCTCTTATGTTTTGGAGGAGAAATTGCTCCTGAACATTTTTTTTACGTTCATCGAGAAAAGGAAAACTTAGCATTGTTTCTCAATCAGAATGCATGTTGTGCTGAATCACACTAACAATTATATATCTAACATAATATGTAGCCTGCATATAACTCATATATTTGGTTACTAGCACCATTTCTTAAAATGAGAAGGGATTGCTTTTATGTAAGGACAATCGTACTTAAATATAATATTTATGGGATGTAATTTTAGTCCAAAATCTCATGAATTTAAAGCAAGTAGAGATAAACACTAACCAACACATAATAAGATGATACTTCAAAATTAAGTCGAGAAAATGTCATCACCAAATCGGGACTGGCTTGAGATGCAATAGTAGTTATTATGCTAGTGCAGTATAAAAGTTTACCTTTGTCACGTCCCTGATTTTCCACCCTCGGGAGTCGTGATGGCGCCTACTCGTAGAAGCTAGGCAAGCCAAACTTAATTACTTTTCGCTTAAAAAATATAATCTCCCCTTTTTAACAATTTATGGCAACAATATCAAACAACGAAATTAAATAATAGCGGAAGTCTTAATTATAGAAACTGAATAAAAATACGGAATAGTCAATATAAACCTCTACCCAAGACTGGTGTCACAATACTCACGAACTGCTAAGAAATACTAAATACAAATGTCTGAAAGAACATATAAGCTGTTTGTCTCGAATACAAGGAGGCAACAGACTAAAAAGAGAGAATAAGGGAGACGTCGGGCCTGCGGACGCCTGCAAGGCTACCTCGGGTCTCGCTGGACTGAAGGCCTGCTCCCGTACTAATGCTACTGCTGCTGATGCTCGAAACCTGGACCTGTGCAAATAGCACAGAGTGTAGCATCAGCACAACCGACCCCATGTGCTGGTAAGTGTCTAGCCTAACCCCGACGAAGTAGTGACGAGGCTAGACTGGACTACCATATAAACCTGTACAATTATATATATACAGCGGAATTGAAAATACAAGACAAGTAAACAATATGGGAGGGGGAGCATGCTGTGGGGAGATAACAATATAAATAGTAAATCCAGAATAACAATCTAAGGGCAGCTTGGAATTTACAGCGGACAAGAAACAAATACCCAAATAAACACACTTGTATCAATAATTGTTGCGGCGCGCAACCCGATCCCAATATATAACAACACTGTTGCGGCGTGCAACCCGATCCATAAATATCATTGTTGCGGCGTGCAACCCGATCCATAACATTTAACATTGTTGCGGCGTGCAACCCGATCCATATCATTTAACATTGTTGCGGCGCGCAACCAGGTCCACAAATATCATTCAATGCACGGCATCACCCTTCGTGCTTTAACACTCTTCCTCACCCAATCAACAATCACAGACAAAGGGATAAGGGAATTAACAGTTCATAATAGAAGTCCCGGCAAGGGAACACAGTTAAACAATAAATCCCGGCAAGGGAGCAACTCAGTAACTCATTCTCTTCTTTCACTTTCATCTCGAAATTTACATTATCACTTGAGCCAATGCTCCAAAGATTTACTTATCTCATATAACTCACAATTTGTATTCCAACTCGAGCCAATGCTCCACGAAATTAAATATCACAATTTCCTTTCTCATACCCTTTACAACATATAGAAGTCATCAATCAAACATGGAAGTTATAACCAAAACAAAAATATCCGCAACATAAGGACTCACGGTCATGCTAGACACCAATGTATAGAAACTCGTCACCATACCTATACATCGTACTCGATCAATTAGCAAGTAGCAAACAAGACTTAACTTCTATTCCCTCAAGCTAGGGTTAAACCAAACACTTACCTCGACTTCCACGGCCAAATCAATCCACAACAACCGCTTTCCCTCTCGAATTCGGCTCCAACTCAATCAAATATATACAATAATGACTTCATAATATCAATATATGCTAAACAAATCAAACTCAATGTCTAATTATAGGAATCCAAGCTTTCTTCCCAAAAATCCCAAAATCGCCCCCGGGCCCGCTTGGTCAAAACACGAGGTTCGGACCAAAATCAAATCCCCCATTCACCCACGAGCCCGAATATATAATTTATTCTCAAATTCGACCCCAAAACGAGGTCTAAATCAAGAAAAAGTAAAAAGCCCTAGTTCTACCCATTTCCCCCAATTTCTACCCTAAATTACATGATTTAGGCTTAGGAATTAAATAAATAATGATGGAAAATGAAGAAAACGAGTTGGGATTTACTAACCCAAGAGGTCTTGATGAAAGGAAGCTTCAATGGATGCCTAAGGACCTTGGAGAAGAAGAAACTCAGATGTTTTTATAAAAATTTCGCGACCACACTGTTCAGAAACTTAAAAATATAACTGGGCGAAATTGCCCTTCGCGTTCGCGAAGGGTAGGAGCTGACAAGCCATCGCGTTCACGATTGGACGAGTGCGAACGCGAAAAGGAAAATACTGGGGGGTCCAAGATTTGGCCTACGCGAACGCGTGAGGCCTTATGCGAATGCGATGAGTGAGGACAATAAGCTTACGCGATCGCGAGATATGGTATGCGAACGCGAAGGAGGAAAATCTGGGGCTTCCCGAACGCGTGAGCTTGTTCGGGAACACGTAGAAGGGGGGCTAAGGCAACGCGAACGCGAGATAGAGGGTGCGAACGCGAAGAAGAAAAGGTCTGTGCACCTGTTGCAGATTTTCTACAATTTTGCTAAGTCCAAAACCACCCCGAAAACACCTCCGAAACACTCTCGAGCCCTCGGGGCTTCTAACCAAACACATACACTAACTCAACAACATCCTACGAACTTAATAGTGCGATCAAATCGGCAAAATAACATCAAAAACAATGAATCAAACCTCAAAATCAATAGTTTTACTTCAAACTTCATAAACTTTCAAATTTAGAACTTATAGTCCGAAACACGTCAAACGACGTCCGAATTCAACCAAACTTCACAGAAATATCTTATATCACATATAAGACCTGTACCGGGTGCCGGAACTAAAATACGGGCCCGATACCAACACGTTCTAATCAATTTTTATTTCCATTTTCCTTAATAATTTCCAGAAAATAATTTCACACAAAAATTCATTCCTCGGGCTTGGGAGCTCGGAATTCGATTCCGGACATACGCCCAAGTCCCATATTTTCCTACGGACCCTCCGGGACCGTCAAATCATGGGTCCGGGTCCGTTTGCCCAAAATGTTGACCAAAGTCAAACTTATTCATTTTAATACCAAATTTTAGCATTTTTCACAGAATTTCACATTTAGGCTTTCCGGCTACGCGCCCGGACTGCGCACGCAAATTGAGGCAACCAAAAATAAGGTTTTCAAGGCCTCGGAAGCACGGAATGAATAGGAAAACAGGTGATGACCCTTTTGGGTGTTCACATTCTTCACCTCTAAAACAACCGTTCGTCCTCGAACGGACAAAAGAAAGAAGTACCTGAGTCGGGGAAAAGATGGGGATAACGGCTCCGCATATCAGACTCGGACTCCCAGGTCGATGCCTCAGGAGGCTGACCTCTCCACTGAACATGAACAGAAGGAAAACTCTCGGATCTCAACTGACGAACCTGCCGGTCCAGAATAGCTACCGGCTCCTCCTCATAAGACAAATCCTTGTCCAACTGGACAGTGCTGAAATCTAACACGTGGGCTGGATTGCTGTGATACCTCCGAAGCATGGATACATGAAAAACTGGATGCACGGCTGATAAGCTAGGGGGCAATGCAAGTCTATAAGCCACCTCTCCCACTCGATCAAGAATCTCAAACGGACCAATGAATCTAGGGCTAAGCTTGCCCTTCTTCCCAAACCTCATCACACCCTTCATAGGCGACACTCGGAGCAATACCCGCTCACCAACCATGAAAGCTACATCTCGAACCTTACGATCTGCATAGCTCTTTTGCCTAGACTGCGCTGAATGAAGCCTATCCTGAATGATCTTGACCTTGTCGAAGGCCTCCTGAACCAAATCCGTACCTATCAACCGAGCCTCTCCTGGCTCGAACCATCCAATCAGAGACCGACACCGCCTACCATATAAAGCCTCATAAGGAGCCATCTGGATGCTCGACTGGTAGCTGTTGTTGTAGGCAAACTCCGCTAAAGGCAAGAACTGATCCCACGAACCTTCAAAGTCAATAACACAAGCCCGGAGCTATCCTCCAAAATTTGAATAGTCCGCTCGGACTGCCCGTCCGTCTGGGGATGGAATGTTGTGCTCAATTCAACCCGTGTGCCCAACTCTCGCTGAACTGCTCTCCAGAAGTGCGAGATAAACTGCGTACCCCAGTCCGAAATGATAGATGCCGGCACACCATGAAGGAGAACAATCTCCCAGATATAAATCTCAGCTAATCTCTCGGATGAATAGGAGACTGCCACAGGAATGAAATATGCTGATCAACCTATCGACAATGACCCAAACTGCATCGAACTTCTTCCGAGTCAACGGAAGTCCATAGTGATCCTCTCCCACTTCTACTTGGGAAGCTCAATCCTCTGAAACAAACCACCAGGCCTCTGGTGCTCGTACTTAACCTGCTGACAGTTCAAACAACGAGCCACATGTGCTACAATATCCTTCTTCATTCTACGCCACCAATAATACTGCCGCAAATCCTGATACATCTTCGCGGCGCCCGGATGAATCGAGTACCAGGAACTATGGGCCTCCTCCAATATCAACTCTCGAAGTCCATCCACATTAGGCACACATACTCGGCCCTGCAATCTCAAAACTCCATCATCATCTAAGGTAACCTGCTGGGCACCTCCACGTTGCACCGTGTCTCTAAGGACACACAAATGGGGATCATCAAACTGCCGATCACGGATACGCTCTAATAATGAAGAACGAGCGACCGTGCAAGCCAACACACGACTGGGCTCAAAAACATCCAGTCTCACGAACTGATTGGCTAAGGCCTGAACATCCAAAGCAAACGGCCTCTGACTGACTGGAATAAAGCAAGACTGCCCATACTGGCTGACTTTCTACTCAAAGCATCGGCCACCACATTGGCCTTCTCCGGATGGTATAAAATGGTGACATCATAGTCCTTCAACAACTCCAACCACCTCCTCTGCCTCAAATTCAACTCCTTTTGCTTGAACAAATACTGAAGACTCTTGTGGTCATTGAACACCTCACATGCCACGCCATACAAATAGTGCCTCCAAATCTTCAAGGCGTGAACAATAGCTGCCAACTCTATATCATGCACTGGATAGTTCTTCTCATGAATCTTCAACTGCCTCGAAGCATAGGCAATGACCTTGCCATCCTGCATCAATACTGCACCGAGCCCAATACAGGAAGCATCACAATAAACTGTATAAGGCCCTGATCCTGTGGGCAAAACCAACACCGGTGCCGTAGTCATAGATGTCTTGAGCTTCTGAAATCTCGCCTCACACTCGTCCGACCATCTGAACTGGGCACCCTTCTGGGTCAACCTGGTCATCGGGGCTGCAATAGACGAAAACCCCTCCACAAACCGATGGTAGTAGCCTGCCAATCCCAAGAAACTCCGAATCTCTGTAGCCGATGCTGGTCTAGGCCAGTTCTTGACTGCCTCAATCTTCTTTGGGTCCACCTGAATACCCTCTATGATACAACGTGACCCAGAAATGCTACTGAACTCAGCCAGAACTCACACTTGGAGAACTTGGCATATAACTGACTATCCCTCAGAGTCTGAAGAACCACTCTAAGGTGCTGCTCGTGCTCCTCCTGGCTGCGGGAGTATACCAAAATATCATCAATGAAAACTATCACGAACATGTCCAAATATGGCCTGAAGACTCGGTTCATCAACTCCATAAATGCTGTTGGGGCATTGGTCAACCCAAATGACATGACCAAGAACTCATAATGCCCATACCGAGTACGGAAAGCTGTCTTAGGGACATCAGATTCCCTAATCCTCAACTGATGGTAGCCAGATCGCAAGTCAATCTTGGAGAATACCCTGGCACCCTGAAGCTGGTAGAACAAATCATCAATCCTCGGCAGTGGATACTTCTTCTTAATCGTTACCTTGTTCAATTGCCGGTAATCTATGCACATCCTCATTGATCCGTCCTTCTTATTGACAAATAACACTGGCGCCCCAAGGCGAAACACTGGGTCTAATGAAACCCTTCTCTAGCAAATCCTGCAACTGGTCCTTTAACTCCTTCAGCTCCGGCGGGGCCATACGATATGGCGGGATAGAAATAGGCTGGGTTCCCGGAGCCAAATCAATACAGAAATTAATGTCCCTGTCGGGTGGCATGCCCGACAGGTCTGAAGGGAAAACATCTGGAAACTCCCGGACAATAGGCACAGAATCTATAGGAGGAACCTCAGCACTGGAATCACGGACATAGGCCAAATAGGCCAGACACCCCTTCTCGACCATACGTCGAGCCTTCACGTACGAAATGACGCTGCAGGTAGAATAACCTAGAGTGCCTCTCCACTCTAAACGAGGCATACCTGGCAACGGTAAGGTCACAGTCTTGGCATGGCAGTCCAAGATAGCGTGATAGGGTGATAGACAATCCATACCCAATATGATATCGAAGTCAACCATCTCTAAGAGCAACAAGTCTACACGGGTCTCAAGGCCCCCAATCACTACAACACACGAACGATGGAATCGGTCGACCAAGATAGAGTCACCCACCGGTGTAGACACATATACAGGAATACCCAAAGCATCACTGGGCATGACCAAGCATGGTGCGAAATAAGATAAAACATATGAATACGTAGACCCTGGGTCAAATAGTACCGAAGCATCTCGATCACAAACCAGAACCGTACCTGTGATGACTGCATCTGAAGCCTCAGCCTCGGGCCTGGCCTGAAGAGCATAACACGGGGCTGGGCTCCACCACCCTCAACCGTATCCCTAGGTCGATCTGCTGCTAGCTGACCTCCACCCTGGCGGTCTGAGCTCCACCTCTATGACCTCTACCTCCACCTCTGGCACCTCTACCCCCACCTCTAGCTGGCTGCGGAGCATCTAGTGCCTGAATCATAGGACGGGGACCCTGCTGCTGTGACTGAGTACCCCCTCAATCTCGGGCAAGCCCTCCTGATGTGACCATACTCACCACACTCATAACATCCCTCCGAACGCTGTGGCTGAGGAAACTGTGGCTGGCCCTGGCGACCTGAATGACCTCCACGGAAATTCTGAAGTGGCGGTGTGCTGATAGGAGCTGGCGGTGCACTGAATGACTGCTGATCAGAATAGTGTGCACGGTAACCACGACCACCTGATGTACCGTGAGAAACCTGGAGAGCTGACTGGAAAGGCGTGGAGGGCTGACCCCTATCATAAGAATTCCTGCCTCCAGATGAGGCACCACTGAAACGACCTGAGTGACGGGGTCTCTTGTCTGCTCTATGGCTACCCCCCTGTGCCAGAACCATCTCGACTCGGCGGGCCACATTGGCCGCCTCCTGAAAGCTGATCTCACTACCAGTCTCCCTAGCCATCTGGAGACGAATCGGCTGAATCAAACCATCAATAAATCTCCTCACCCTCTCCCTCTCAGTGGGGAGTATAACAATAGCATGGCGTGCTAGATCAATGAACCGAGTCTCATACTGAGTGACTGTCATAGAGCCCTGCTGGAGACGCTCGAACTGACTGCGAAGAGCCTCTCGCTGAGTAACTGGGAGAAACTTCTCCAAAAACAACTCTGCAAACTGATCCCATGTCAATGCTGGCGACCCCGCTGTTCTGGCTAAACAGAAATCCTCCACCAAGTCTTGGCGGACCCAGATAAACGGAACGCGGCAAAATTAACTCCATTGGACTCCACAATGCCCATGTTCCGAAAAACCTCGTGGCAGCTATATAAGAAATCTTGGGGGTCCTCTGAAGAAGCACCGCTGAATGTGGTGGTAAAGAGCTTGGTGAACCTATCCAGTCTCCATAAAGCATCTGCGGACATAGCCTCTCCACCGCCGGTCTGAGTCACAATACCCCACTGAGTTGCCACAGCTGGCTGAACCACTGGAACCTGAGCCTGGGGAACTACCTGCTCCGGAGTACGTGTAGCAGGAGTCTGAACTCCTCCTCCAGCCTAAGAAGTGGCTGGTGCTACTGGAAGCAAACCTGCTCTAGTGACGCTCTCAACAAAGCCTACCAATCTGACCAAATCGTCCTGAAGAACTGGGGTGGCTATAAACCCCTCCGGGACCTGAGCTGGGCCCGCTGGCGCTGCTGGGACTGGGGCCATAACCTCCTCGTCAAAACCGACCTGAGGCTCCGCCGCTGGTGCTGCTGCTCGGGGCTGAGCTCTTCCCCTTCCTCGGCTGCTAGCACGGCCTCGTCCTCTGCCCCTAGCGGGAGCTGCCTGGGGCTCGGACTGCTGGTCTGAAGATGAGGAAGCACGTGTTCTCGCCATTCTGCGAGGAAACAGAGTAGAAGTTCAATTAGCATTGAGAAACCAAACCGCACGACAAGAAAGAACAAAGGAGAGATTTTTCCTAACTTGGCAGCCTCTGGGGATAAGTACAAACGTCTCCGTACCGATCCCTCAGACTCTACTAAGCTTGTCCGTGAGTTGTGAGACCTATGTAACCTAGAGCTCTGATACCAACTTGTCACGACCCGGATTTCCCACCATCGGGAGTCGTGATGGCGCCTACTAACGGAGCTAGGCAAGCCAACTTAATTAACAAATTCCTTAAACACATGTTCCTTTTTAACAATTAACGGCATTAAATAAAGGTGACGGAATTAAAATCATAAGCGGAAGACTTAAATGTAGATAGAAGATCGATAATATAGAAGTTCCAACACATATATCTCTACCCCGGGACTGGAGTCACATACTCACGAACATCTAAGGAGTACTACACACAAAGTCTGAAAGAAACATAATCTGTTTATCTCGGGTACAATGAGATGACAGCCAAATGTAAAGATAGGAGGGAGACGCCGGGCCTGCGGACGCCTGCAAGCTACCTCGGGTCTCTCTGGACTGAAGGTTCGCCCCCGAGCTAATGCTGCTGCTGCTGCTCAATACCTGGACCTGTGTAAAAATGCATAGAGTGTAGCATCAGCACAACCGACCCCATGTGCTGGTGAGTGCCTAGCCTAACCCCGGCGAAGTAGTGACGAGGCTAGACTGGACCTCACATAAACCTGTGCAATTATAAATAAACAGCAGAAATCGAAGTACAAGGCAACTAACAGTATGGGAGGGGAAACATGATGTGGGGAGATAACAATATTAACAGTAAATCCAAAGTAATCAATCTAGGTGCAATTTAAAATTTAAGGCGAACAAGAAACTAATACCAACACTAAGCACATTTGTACCACTAACTGTTGCGGCGAGCAACTTGACCCTAATATATATATTTCAACACTGTTGCGGCGTGCAACCCGATCCACAATTATCACTGTTGTGGCGTGCAACCCGATCCACAATGCCTGCCTCTCAACCTTGCCCAAGCAACAGTCACAAATAAAAGGTAGGGAGTGAAGAAGTATTTGGAAGGAAATCCCAACAAGGGTACACAAACAACCAATAACAACCATGCAAGAGTATATCGTTATCTCTCTTTTTCTTTCATTTTCATATCCTAGTTCTCATTAGCACTCGTGTTAAGCTCTAAGGCATTCCTCATTTCCTATGCTCACACCATTTGTATTTCAGACCGAGCCAATGCTCCACGAAGTTCCACAATCACAATATCTTTCACAAGGTGTTTACAACGCATAGAAGCCATCAATAAAGCATNCACGTGTTCTCGCCATCTGCGAAAGAACAGAGTAGAAATTCAATTAGCATTGAGAAACCAAGCCGCACGACAAGAAAGAACAAATGTGAAACTTTTCCTAACTCGGTAGCCTCTGGGGGATAAATACAGACGTCTCTGTACCGATCCCTCAGACTCTACTAAGCTTGTCCATGAGTTGTGAGACCTATGTAACCTAGTGCTCTGATACCAACTTGTCACGTCCCGGATTTCCCACCCTTGGGAGTCGTGATGGCGCCTACTCGTACAAGCTAGGCAAGCCAAACTTAATTACTTTTCGCTTAAAAAATATAATCTCCCCTTTTTAACAATTTATGGCAACAATATAAAACACTAAAATTAAATAATAGCGGAAGTCTTAATTATAGAAACTGAATAAAAACACAGAATAGTCAATATAAGCCTCTACCCAAGACTGGTGTCACAACACTCACGAACAGCTAAGAAATACTAAATACAAATGTCTGAAAGAACACATAAGCTGTTTGTCTCGAATACAAGGAGGCAACAGACTAAAAAGAGAGAATAAGGGAGACGCCGGGCCTGCGGACGCCTGCAAGGCTACCTCGGGTCTCGCTGGACTGAAGGCCTGCTCCCGTACTAATGCTACTGCTGCTGCTGCTCGAAACCTGGACCTGTGCAAATAGCACAGAGTGTAGCATCAGTACAACCGACCCCATGTACTGGTAAGTGTCTAGCCTAGCCCCGGCGAAGTAGTGACGAGGCTAGACTGGACTACCACATAAACTTGTACAATTATATATATACAGCGGAATCGAAAATACAAGACAAGTAAACAATATGGGAGGGGGAGCATGCTGTGGGGAGATAACAATATAAATAGTAAATCCAGAATAACAATCTAAGGGCAGCTTGGAATTTACAGCGGACAAGAAACAAATACCCAAATAAACACACTTGTATCAATAATTGTTGCGGCGCGCAACCCGATCCCAATATATAACAACACTGTTGCGGCGTGCAACCCGATCCAAAAATATCATTGTTGCGGCGTGCAACCCGATCCATAACATTTAACATTGTTGCGGCGTGCAACCCGATCCATATCATTTAACATTGTTGCGGCGCGCAACCCGATCCACAAATATCATTCAATGCACGGCATCACCCTTCGTGCTTTAACACTCTTCCTCACCCAATCAACAATCACAGACAAAGGGGTAAGGGAATTAACAGTTCATAATAGAATTCCCGGCAAGGGAACACAGTTAAACAATAAATCCCGGCAAGGGAGCAACTCAGTAACTCATTCTCTTCGTTCACTTTCATCTCGAAATTTACATTATCACTTGAGCCAATGCTCCAAAGATTTACTTATCTCATATAACTCACAATTTGTATTCCAACTCGAGCCAACGCTCCACGAAATTAAATATCACAATTTCCTTTCTCATACCCTTTACAACATATAGAAGTCGTCAATCAAACATGAAAGTTATAACCACAACAAAAATATCCGCAACATAAGGACTCACGGTCATGCTAGACACCAATGTATAGAAACTCCTCACCATACCTATACATCATACTCGATCAATTAGCATGTAGCAAACAAGACTCAACTCCTATTCCCTCAAGCTAGGGTTAAACCAAACACTTACCTCGACTTTCACGACCAAATCAATCCACAACAACCGCTTTCCCTCTCGAATTCGGCTTCAACTCAATCAAATCTATACAATAATGACTTCATAATATCAATATATGCTAAAAAAATCAAACCCAATGTCTAATAATAGGTTTCCAAGCTTTTTTCCCAAAAATTCCAAAATCACCCCCGGGCCCGCTTGGTCAAAACACGAGGTTCGGACCAAAATCAAATCCCCCATTCACCCACGAGCCCGAATATATAATTTATTCTCAAATTCGACCCCAAAACGAGGTCTAAATCAAGAAAAAGTAAAAAACCCTAGTTCTACCCATTTCCCCCAATTTCTACCCTAAATACATGATTTAAGCTTAGGAATTCAATAAATAATGATGGAAAATGAAGAAAACGAGTTGGGATTTACTAACCCAAGAGGTCTTGATGAAAGGAAGCTTCAATGGATGCCTAAGGACCTTGGAGAAGAAGAAACTCGGATGTTTTTATGAAAATTTCGCGACCACACTGTTCTGAAACTTAAAAATATAATTGGGCAAAATTGCCCTTCGCGTTCGCGACAGGAGGGTCGCGTTCGCGAAGGGTAGGAGCTGACAAGCCATCGCGTTCGCGTTTGGACGAGTGCGAACGCGAAGAGGAAAATACTGGGGGGTCCAAGATTTGGCCTACGCGAACGCGTGAGGCCTTATGCGAACGCGATGAGTGAGGATAATAAGCTTACGCGATCGCAAGATATGGTATGCGAATGCGAAGTAGGAAAATCTGGGGCTTCGCGAACGCGTGAGCTTGTTCGCGAACGCGTAGAAGGGGGGGGGGGGGCTAAGGCAACGCGAACGCGAGATAGAGGGTGCGAACGCGAAGAAGAAAAGGTCTATGCACCTGTTGCAGATTTTCTGCAATTTTGCTAAGTCCAAAACCATCCCGGAAACACCTCCGAAACACTCCCGAGCCCTCGGGGCTCCTAACCAAACACATACACTAACTCAACGACATCCTACGAACTTAATCGTGCGATCAAATCGCCAAAATAACATCAAAAACAGTGAATCAAACCTCAAAATCAATAGTTTTTCTTCAAAGTTCATAAACTTTCAAATTTAGAACTTATAGTCCGAAACACGTCAAACGACGTCGAATTTCAACCAAACTTCACAAAAATATCTTATATCACATATAAGGCCTGTACCGGGCGCCGGAACCAAAATACGGCCCCGATACCAACACGTTCTAATCAATTTTCATTTCAAATTTCCTTAATAATTTCCAGAAAACAATTTCACACAAAATTCATTTCTCGGGCTTGGGACCTCGGAATTCGATTCCGGACATACGCCCAAGTCCCATATTTTCCTACGGACCCTTCAGGACCGTCAAATCACGGGTCCGGGTCCGTTTGCCCAAAATGTTGACCAAAGTCAAACTTATTCATTTTAATACCAAATTTTAGCATTTTTCACAGAATTTCACATTTAGGCTTTCCGGCTACGTGCCCGGACTGCGCACGCAAATCGAGGCGACCAAAAATGAGGTTTTCAAGGCCTCGAAAGCACGGAATGAATAGGAAAACAGGTGATGACCCTTTTGGGTCGTCACAACCTTTCTCATCTTTATGCATATAAAACTAAATTAATGACACTAGTATCATCTTCCATAATTACCACAAGATCTCTGACGAGATGTAATCCAAAGTTTTCCTTGGCAAAAGAAGTTGTAGCTCTCGTGGAGAGCGTTTATCCTTTTTAGGAAGTCTATGAGGAAATAGCAATTTGTGCTGATAACGTGTTACGAAACTTAGCTCAAAGTAATAATATAAAACAAGAAAATAGACAAGAATGTAGGGAGCAAGAGACGGGAGATTCTTATTTCTTTCATATATTCAAGTATATACAATGTGGTGCTAAAATCCTCTATTTATAGGATTACATAGAGGCATATAAAAGAATTCAATAAACATGACATTAAACATTTGAGATCACGGAGGAAGATCATGGGGAGGTTATGGAGGTGTGGGAGTTACAAATATAATGGTGAGAAGTAGTGGGAGTTATCTACATAATGGAGAAGAGTAGTGGGAGTAACTTCTTTAGGAATTATAGACATCCACTAATATAATTGTAATATTTCATAACATGTATAACTATTTCGAAATTATTGGTCCCGAATTCAAAAATACAATCAAATGCGCAGAATAAAAGTAATCCTGCATTTTTATCCGCGGATTTATCCCTTTTCCCACCAGACAACCCTTGAGTGTTGGATACACATTATTTGCGTACTAATAATTCTTGCAAATCTTTATTTGGCATTTTGCAATTCGCTTTAACTTTTTTTTTTGGGAAAAAGAATTAAATTCATTTCTCTTCGATTTATAATTCAGTCCATAAAAATCCCGCGCTGCTAATTTCATCCTGTATTTGTCCTTTCTTCTATCAGTTGTCCAGCTTGGCTATAGCATATGTCACGTTACAGCCACATAAAGAAACAAAAGATCTAAATTTACCCCTAAACTTAGGGGTGTACATGAATCGGGTTAGTTCAATTTTTATCAAAATCAAAACAAATCAATTATATTGGTTTGAATTGGTTCGATTTTATCGGGGTTTTTCGAATTTTTTGTTACATGAGTATTATTTCAATATTACTTTATTGAAGTTGTGATAAGTAAATGTATGTTTAGTAAAAATTTTAAAAACAAACAAACATATGATCTACTGAAAAATTCTTATGGGAGAATTTTCTTAGTAACACACGATGGTTATTTTTTTAGTCGTTTAACAATAATTTTTCATTGATGTACACTTTCAAGGTTCACCGAATTTAATAATTAAACATAAAATTCATTATGATACCTAAATAATGATATGCTCTATTTAATTTTATATTATGAAAATACCATCGAAAAAAATATAAAAATTCAATTGGTCTAACATATGAATATGGAATATGGAAGAACAAAGATTGACGCATTTCAATAACACTTGATAAAAAAGTGTTGATACAATCCATTATTTAAAGTAAATAAAAATAGAATACTTTATATTCTATTAAATATACATCCATAAGAGATCCCAAATATTTCTAGTCATTTTTTAAAGAAAATTCTATATAAAGTCTTATATATATATATATATATATATATATATATATATATATATATATATATATATATATATATATATATATATGTGTGTGTGTGTGTGTGTGTGTGTCTCGGTTTGGTTCATATCAATACCAAACCTAATCGAATTTTTTATTGGTTTGGTTTGAGTTATCTGTTTGATGCGGTTTTCTGATTTGGCTTGTACACCCCTACATAAACTATCCGAATGATTTATGTTATACCTTTTGCAATAACTTGAAGCATACAGCTATAAGTAATCAAAAATGTCAAATTACCCCCGAACAATTGAAAACGTCTACATATATATACTCCTACATGGGTTAGCTAAATTTTTTAATAATGAAAAATTATTAATGAAGAGTATATTTGAGACGAAAGATAACATTTGACTCCGTAGCCCAAAGGTATTCCTCTTATTAATAAGCGACATTTTAGGAGCTTGGGGTCGTCCGGGGTATTTTGGGAAAATTGCAAATATTTTGGCATAAGTCACATGTTAACTCTACTTTAGTTTTGATATGTTGTTTTACACCGCTCAAACAAACATCAACCGCACTCTGTTTCCTCCCCATTTGCACCAAGAGAAATCGAGGCATATATACATCCAGAGTCCAAGGACAAATATATCACTTTATAGATGGTTTATATGCTAGAGAGAGAAGGCCGAGAAACTATAACTGTACTTTATGATAATGAAACGAGGTTGAAAATAGAATGGTTTGTTCCGACAAAATAAATGAATTAATAGTAAAAGAACTAATGGACATACTAAAAAATAATCCATACTCAATTTTCTGCGATCTTCTGTATGCACATGTTTCCATGTCTTAATTTTGATAAAGTATTTTGTGTAACCGTTTTTCTTTCTTATCCCAGTTGCCGACACAGTAGTTTTCAACTCAAGAAACGAAGTTAAAGAAATGTCAAAATGAAGACTAAGGGCAAATTAGTTAACTCGATAATCTGAGTGCCAACTACATGGCTTCTCATTATCTTACTCTTAATTTTACTATGTTATCTACAATTGAAAATTTGCTTACGCTTTGATATGATCATCAGCTAAAAATCCTAGGATGGTAATCCAGGTTTAGTGGTAGACTATAACAAACATGTTATTGGCTACTCTTGCCAATATTCTTGGATTGCTTGATGCTGTTTCAAGTTCTATGTTTCTTGATATCTACCACACATGTGTGTTGTGATATAGGGTAAATTGTAAGGGTCAATTTGTAATTAAAGAAAGTTAGAGGCTAACAAATTATTCGGTTAAGAGGTAGTTAACACGGTTCTATATAAGAACAGTGTACTCATATGTTAGCTGCAACAGAAAAGAAAATCTTCTTTTTCCTTCTCTCTAGAACTTTCCTCCATTGTACATCTATTTCATTGCATGTTTCAATTACTGGAGTTTTACATAGAATCTGTGTAAATTGACATGGTATCAGAGCAGCGAGACTAAGGACGTTAGCTCCGACAAGAAGTTCCGTCGAGTCAGCTAAAGTTTGGAGAAATTCACCGGAGACGAAGCAGAATTTCAGATCGCCATGGTAGGAAACGAGGTAACCTCACTCGAACACAATCATCCTAGCAGCAGATGCACCAGGTCTAGTTTTAGTTCCAATTAAACTCACAGGGCCAGAAAATTATGCCCTATGGAGTAGGGCAATGAAACTAGCACTTATGGGGAAAGGCAAGCTTGGATTTGTAGATGGAACGTGTGTTAAAAGTTCGTATAGAGGAGAATTAGCAGCACAATGGGAAAAATGTGATGCGATTGTACTGTCATGGATTGGAAGCACAGTCTCTAATGAATTGATGTCGAGTATAGTTTTTGCACCTAGTGCTAGGAAAGTATGAAGTGATTTTATGGAGAAATTTGATAGATGTAGTTTGACTAGAATATATCACCTCTGGTCAGGTAAAGCTAGTCTTAAACAAGGCACTGATTCTATGAGTACTTACTATACAAAGATGTCGGATCTATGGAGTGAATTAGATGTATTGGTACCTCTGCCTTCATGTGATTGTGAAGAATCGAGGCCTTCAGCAGAACATTTGAGAAATCAGAGACTTTTGACATTTCTCATGGGCCTAAATGAGAGTTATAGCAATATAAGAAACAATGTTCTTCTCAAAAGACCAGTTGTGACTGTAAATGATGCCTATGCTATAGTGACACAGGAGGAGAGTCAACGAACACTATGTGTAGTTGGCACAAATAGAGATCCATTGACTATGCTTGCAGGAAAAGAACGGGTTTTTAAGCCTAAGAAGTTTGGGCTGATTTGTGAACATTGTGGCTACAAGGGACATTTGAAGGAGAAGTGTTACAAAATTGTTGGCTATCAAGCTGATTTTAAAAGCAAAAAGAAACCTCAGCCAGGAGGAAACGGGTCTTTTGCCAATGCTGCAAGAACTGAAGAACCAGGAGGGACAAGCACTCAGCCACAAGGTCATTTCCTCAATGAAGAACAATATCAGCAGCTTATAGGGCTTTTGAACAAACAAGGAGGTGAAGAATGCTCCACAAACATGGCAGGTATTATGACTTTACTATCCAATATTCCTTTAACTAGTTAGATAGTAGACTCTGGGGCAACTCATCATATTGCTCATGATATAAGAATATAATGAGCGATATAAAACAATTTGGAGGACAGGGAGTTCAATTGCCAACAGAAAATAAGGCAGAGATAATGTATACTGGAAGACTACTATTTTAGGAGGCAAATGTATAAAGGATGTACTGCATGTGCCAGATTTCAAGTTTAATTTGTTGTCAATAGCAAAACTCACGAGAGACCTCACTTGCACAGTGAAGTTCTTCCCTGATTTTTGTGTGTTGCAAGGACTCTACTGTGGCAAGGTATTGGGGATTGATAGAGAGTCTGATGGTCTATACATACTAAAGGAATATGCACAAGCAGCAGGCATAACAGTAGGAGCAGTAATAAAAGAAGAGCAAACACAACTTTGGCACTATAGACTAGGACATGCATCCTAGAATTCCATACAACATATATCATCTCTACAAGACAAGATATGTTCAGGGAAATCAAGAAATTGTAGTATTTGTCCTCTAGCTAAACAGAGTAGATTGCAGTTTCCTAACAGTGTAAGCAAGTCTAAAGTAATTTTTCAGCTGGTCCATCTAGATGTGTGGGGTATGTGATCAGCTGATAATTACATGAACAATCTTCATTTTGTTCACTCCCACTTACACAAAAGGCAAAATCTGCCGCAGTTTTCACGAGGCGTTGTTGAATAAACTATGATCCATCACATTGTTGGATGCAAACTGCAGCTTTTGGTTTCTAAATAAGAGGAGATTAAACCATGTAATGTACTAAAGGAAAAAAATAAAAGAAAAAAAAAGTTTCCTCTATCAATGCCAGGTGACAAACTGTATATATGGTGATATCTTTGCATATGGTATGTGCTTGGCCTCAGTGTGCACTCAGTATAGACACTTGCAACAGTTTACCTACAGGCGGATCTTACGGTTCATGCATAAAGATGGTTGGAAAACTTACTATAGTTATCTACATAAAGGACATGAAAATGCCAGCTTGATCGGAGTCCTTATGAACAAAATACCTCTCATATGATTCGATACTTATACTGGCATCTTGACACCTATTTTCTTGGTAAAACTAGGTTTATAGCTTTGCTCAACAAGACAGCCTTTTCTTCAATTTTACCTTCTTTCCAGACTTTGAGCGTACATGCAGAAGGAGGCTTCTCGACTCAACGTTTAAGCAATGACAGTGAATACTTTTCGTTTTGGCTAGAAATATGCCATATATGCATACCTGGATCCTCAGCTGCAACACCCAATTTGGGGATTGGTAGAGAGTCTGATGGTCTATACATACTAAAGGAATATGCACAAACAGCATGCATAACAGTAGGAGCAGTAATAAAAGAAGAGCAAACACAACTTTGGCACTACAGACTAGGACATGCATCCTAGAATTCCATACAACATATATCATCTCTACAAGACAAGATATGTTCAAGGAAATCAAGAAATTGTAGTATTTGTCCTCTAGCTAAATAGAGTAGATTGCATTTTCCTAACAGTGTAAGCAAGTCTAAAGTAGTTTTTCAGCTGGTCCATCTAGATGTATGGGGTCCTTACAAGACACCTACATATGATAGAAAGTATTACTTTGTGACTATGGTTGATGATTTTACTAGATATACATGGGTATGCTTGATACAATCTAAGTGTGAAGTGTGTGTTGTATTGAAGAATTTTATTGCAATAATAAAGACGTAGTTTGACACTGGAATCAAGACCCTGAGATCAGATAATGGCACAGAATTTTTTAATGCCAAGTGTAATGAATTGCTGGCTGAAAATGGGATCATACCTGAAAGTAGTTGCCCATATACTCCTCAACAAAATGGCATAGTTAAGAGAAAACATAGGCATATTCTAGATGTTGCTAGGGCACTGAAGTTTCACAATGGAATACCTTTGAAATTCTGGGGTGAATGTGTTAGGACTGTTGTATACTTAGTCAATAGACTCCCAACACCAGTGCTGCAAGGCAGGACACCATATGCAATGCTCTATGGGAATTCAGCTATCTTATATCATTTAAGAGTGTTTGAATGTCAAATTTTTGCTTATATTCTTCCTAAAGGAGACAAATTTTCTCCCAGAGCAAGGAGAGCAATGTTTATTGGATATTTTGAGACACAAAAAGGTTATAGACTATATGATCTTGATACTCATGTAATCTTTGTTAGCAGGGATGTCAAATTTCAGGAGTATGCGTTCCCCATCAAGCAGACTTCTAACAACCATGATGAAGAAGCATTGTTTTCAAAATTTGTTGTACCTGTTTTTGATCTTAATCCACCTCCCCAATATACACCATCTACCTCACAAGATGAGGAAGCCACCTTTACACCCATCCTGACAGATCCTGAAATAACGTCAGATGCTTCTGAGACTGTTGTTGTTAATGAAGGCCAAAATGCTCTTTCCCAATTGGAGGAACCAGCTCCCCAAAATGATATGTTGATCAACTCACCTTCCCCTACTACCATACCTTCACCTGTTCCAATTGTTGAAAACACCAGACCTCACAGACAAATCAAGCAACAACTCTGGCTCAAGGACTATGTCACCACTAAACTACTAGGCAAACATATATATCCTATGTCTAATCATCTATCTTACACTCAACTTTCAACTGCTTATCAGACAATCTTCAAGTTTTTTCTACTTCAGTGGAGCCTACATCATACAAAGAAGAAGCAGCAGATCCAGACTGGGTACTTGCTATGCAACAGGAAATCAAAGCTTTAGAAGACAATCATACATGGTAGATTGTAAATCTTCCACATAATAAACATGCTATTGGATCCAAATGGGTGTACAAAATCAAGTATAAAGCCAATGGTGAGGTTGAAAGGTTTAAAGCTCGATTGGTATCCAAAGGCTACACACAACAGGAAGGCTTAGATTATCATGAAACTTTTTCTCCTGTTGCTAAGATGGTGACTATCAGAATTGTCATTGTTGTTGCAGCATCTAAAGGCTGGCCCCTTTTTCAAATGGATGTCAACAATGCTTTTCTACAAGGGGACTTATGTCAGGAAGTCTACATGCAGCTACCTCAGGTATTCACAGTCAGGGGGAGTCTAAAGTATGTTGACTGCTTAAATCCCTATATGGCCTAAAGCAAGCATCGAGGCAGTGGAACATCAAGTTAACACATGCACTATTACAAGCTGGTTTCACTCAGAGCTCTTATGATCATTCATTAATCACCAAAAGGGATAAGGCAGATATTGTCGTTGTATTGGTATATATGAATGATCTTCTAATATCAGAATCTAATAGTAGTTTGATTCAGGAGGCAAAGGAGACTCTACACAGCAACTTTAAGATGAAAGACCTAGGGGAACTTAGACTGGGAATTGAAGTGATGAGATCCAACAAAGGCATTTTACTCAATCAGAGAAAATATGCCTTGCAACTGATCTCAGAAGTTGGACTAAGTGCTTGCAAGCCAGTATCCACACCAATGGAACAAAACTATAAGCTTACTACAGTTGAGTATGACAAGCATGCTGGCAATGTCAATGATGCAGAGTTGCAGGAAGCAGGCAGCTATCAAAAGTTAATTGGCAAGCTATTGTATTTACCAATCACAAGGCCAGACATATCCCTTGCAGTCCAAGTGTTGAGCCAGTTCATGCAACATCCTAAAGAGTAACATATGGAAGCAGCTCTAAGGGTTGTTAAATATGTTAAAGGGAGTCCAGGTCTGGGAATTCTACTAAAGGGTGGAGCCACTGATGAGCTCACAACATACTGTGACTAAGATTGGGAAGCTTGCCCAAACACTAGGAGGTCAGTGACAGGTTATGTGGTGAAACTGGGTGATTCTCTACTGTCCTGGAAATCCAAGAAGCAGCAAACTGTTAGTAGAAGCTATGCAGAAGCAGATTACAGAAGCATGGCAGCAGCTGTAGCAGAGCTCATGTGGATGAAGGGTCTATTGGAAGAATTGGGAAACAAAGTGAAGGAACCTACACATCTACATTGTGACAGTAAGGCAGCATTACAAATTGCAGCAAACCCAATTTTTCACGAAAGAACAAAACACATAAAAATCGACTGTCATTTTGTAAGAGAAAAGATCAAGGAAGGAATGGCCACAACTAACTATATTCCCACAAAACAATAGATGGCAGATCTAATGACAAAAGGACTTGGAGCAGCCCAGCACAAGTTACTCTTTGACAAGCTAGGAGTGCTCGATGTATTCTACCCTCCAGCTTGAGGGGGAGTGTTGTAATATAGGGTAAATTGTAAGGGTCAATTTGTAATTAGAGAAAGTTAGAGGGTAACAAATTAGTCGATTAAGAGGTAGTTAACATGGTTCTGTATAAGAACAGTGTACTCATATGTTAGCTGCAACAGAAAAGAAAATCTTCTTCTTCCTTCTCTCTAGAACTTTCCTCCATTGTACATCCATTTCATTGCATGTTTCAATTACTGGAGTTTTACATAGAATCTGTGTAAATTGACAATGTGATTCCCATGTCAATATTCTATTAAACAGATGCTTCATTGTAAGATGATAGTGAAGAGTACAAGAGTTTATAGCAATTGTTTAGATTCTCCCATCCGTTGCATGCAATGAAATTCTATATAGCACTCATGAACGTATGTACATTCTTGATTTAAAGCTTAAAAAAACTTTCTTTGATTTTTTTCCCTCCTATTTGGTTTATTTTGTTGTTCTTTTCAGATTACCGAGGGCCTCTGTGTAAAACAGTAGGAAAAACTGATGCTTGCTAACGTTGCCTCAATCTGCTTGAAGATTTACAATTTATTCTATACTTTCACAGATGAATATGTTTGGGTGACCAATGAAAACAATGCTACAGGAGACTCTAAAACTTCGTGCTCTTGGGCTCCAGAAAATCTGCCATCTATCAGCGAAGCCTAATTCTATGACAGTACGTCCTCTCATCCACTCCTATACTCAAAAAACAAAGTAAAAGAAATGTGATAGCTGAGGACTCTGGAAAAATTAGCTAACTCAGGCAATCCTGGCTCCAACTGCATGGCTTCTCATTCTCTTAGTCAGTGGCTTTGTTAATTCAACTTCTACTGTTGGATTAAATTATACTATTACTATTAGTAGTTAAATTGGTATGCACATAAATCGATTTCTCCAGAGCCGCTAATAAGAGGAGCGTCAGGTTGTGGAAAAATTGAGGTTCTTTAAGTTTTTAGTACATTCACATATTATATTTGTGTTTTATTTGTAGGACTGAGACACGGTTCTTTAAGTTATTAGTACATTCACGTGCTACTCTATTTCTCCCCCGCTTTGACACATCCTAGATGTTGGCCCAAGTAAAGGTTGGTTTTGAAGACTGACAAAGGAACTCAGACATGAACCGGTCCATCCCAGTGGAGCACAGATACGGATAGACTTAAGCATGTGGGATGCACGTGAAGGAGATAAACCTAACTTGACAGAAGTGATATATCCTGATCCTGATCGAAAAGGTTACATATTGGATAAGGAGAAGGACTCCTTACTCAAAGAGAACACAGGTTAACAAAGGGAAGGAGTTAGAGGTTGAGATCAACTAGAACTCTTCCACCAAGGAAGAGTAGCATCAGAATTCTAGTCAATCTCTATTTACTAACTCTATAAATATCAATGTTGTTCTCTTTTACAGGTGACACATATAAGCACAAATTAAACGTGAATTGAGAGCAAAATAGCAAGGCAATTTTGCAAGCAGTTCATGTGTGATTCAAGTGTGCAAACCTAAAGCTACATGAACCAGATAGAAGAACCAGTTCCAAGTGTCTGTCTTTTATTCTAGTTCAACTGTAGTAGGTGGTTTCATATTGTACCTTTCAGCTTTATCTAGAGGCAATTGTAATAGGTACTCAGAGTTTTCAAGTTAGAGTTAACTTAAAGTTGTCACAACAGTTAGAGGCAGTGTGCTACAACGATATTAGAGTTAGTCCTAGGTTTACAAAAGAGTTCTTATAAATGCAGTTTTTGGCTCAGTGATTTTAGTGGAGAGTTTAGGAAAATCCTACTGGAAATTAGGTCGTGGTTTTTTCACCTTTTGAGCCAGGTGTTTTCTACGTAAAATACTTGTGTTCTTTACTTTTCGCATTCAATATTTCTACAATAGTAGGTTAAGGAACACTTAGAAGATCCAGGTCCTTTCATAATCAGTTTAAGCGAAAAATTGGTCACCACACAAATCCTCCCCCCCCTCCCCTCCCTTGTGTGGTATTGAAGTATAAAATATCACTAGATGATTAACTAAACAAACCTTAATTCTGTGAGAGAAAAAGAAATGAGCAGAGTTTCAAGTCTCTTTCAACTATGGAAGTTCCTTCCTCATCAGTGTTTTTTGGATGTTCTAAGCTCTCTAAAGGTACTCTTTTTTTCCCCTCAAAATTTGATTTGGGAAAAATTCTAATAGTTACTTCATATTGTTATCTTTGAAATAAGAATAAGAGAAACATTCAAATGTATTGTTGCTGTTTGCAAGGTCTGTACTTGGTGCCTATCGTGTATTGTATCCAATGTCGTATTTTTGTAAGCAAATGCAGACCACTACTACCTATAAAATTGTGAAAGGAAGCAATGTAGTATCATAACCACAGGACCAACAAGAAAAAAAAAGTATATCTTCTTTTTTAATCTCACTTTTGGATTTCTATTATTAGCTGAATTAGTTTTTAGAGTTGGCTATTTATTACTCTCTGTCTCAATTTATTTGATATTGTTTGACTGAGCACAAAATTTAAGAAAGAAAGTAAGAAAGAAAGAATTTTGAAACTTTATGTTCTAATACAAACTATAGATATTTGTGTGGCTAAAAATTATCTTACATGAAAAAATGTTATTCTTTTTGGTATAGACTTGAAAGACAACAGGGATGAAGATGATAACAATGAGAAAGACAATAACGATGACATGAGGGCCAAGCAGAAGGTAATCTCGCTTACGAAAGTGAAATTAATATTTTTTTTTTATTCCTTATTTCAGTAATCACAAAATTTCTGTTTTACGCGGGGTACAACTCAGGACTTAATCTTTTGGTTGTGAATGCCATATTTGCTTTTGACGGAGTTTAGCTGGAGCTCTTTGAATATGGCTGAGATTGCATTCTAGATAAAACTGTACGCTAGTACTTATGAATCTGCAGCGTAGTACCTTACTGTTGCCCAGGGTGTTCCAAATGCCATTATTCAGAAAGCAATTGCCATCAGTTACTCATTTGCATCAGTTTGTGTTCCAATATAAAGAAAAGTTTTCAATTACTTTCTTCTGTCTACAACTTTGTATATGGTTAAAATCGTGCGCCTCCGATTTATAGGCTCGAGGGTCCATCATGGGTCTGAGTTCGGGTGAGGTCGAGATTCGAGACCAGTGGACCAAAATCAAGCTCGAAGACAGAGTGCCATGCCTGGAGACAGGAGTTCGAGGAATACCGAGCCCAAGTATGCTCGACCCCGAAATAGTACCGTTATGGATTTGTACCAGAGCAAGCTAGATTCCTGCCACGTCCCTAAAGTCATGGCGCAAATCCCAAAATAGGATTGTACGATTCCGTACTAGGCAGTTAGACAGTTGTACTAAGAATATTCCCTACTATAAATAGAAAAATTCCTTATTTAGGGTTTCCCTATTATATAAAGGGGACCCCAATCATTTGAAACATCATCTGATCATTGAGAAAAGAATATGCTCTCTACTTTTTGCATACTATTCATCAGAATTGTCCTTTAGCTTTATTGTTCTTACTTTGATGTTCCTACTTAATTTTTCTTACTGCCTTAAGCCACCTCGAGGTCACTAAGCTCTAGGTCACTGCTGCTAAGTAACATTGGTTTGATTCACTTTTATCTATCATTTCTACTTCATGTTTCTTGATTATTAATTGGTATTGAACTAAATCACATCTCTTTAAAACCACTAATCAAGTTTGATTGTTACTCGTATTTTCGAGGTAAATAATTTAGCACCCACCGTGGGGCTAAAGATAACAGTGATAATTTCTTTATTGATTCTCTTTACACACGTTGCTTTTACGCTTTTTCTTGTCAAGATTTTTTGATTCTCAGGCTGAAACATGTCTAGCTCACAAAACGCACCCATTCATGATAACGACGGTCTTGGGGAAAACAGTAACGCAGGAGTTGGTATACCATCGATAAACCCACGGGAATTGCCAAATGTGGAACCCGTCGATGTTAGTTCGCACATTGCTTTGAATGTAGATCTATGCGCGGAACCCGAAGGAAATATACACAGGGAAGCCTGATCTGGTGACCAAAGAACACAAGGAATAGGAGATGGGGGAGTTAGCCTCCAAGTGATATTCGAGATGCTGCAAGCTCAGCAAGTCGCCATCGCTAAACTTCAGAGTCAGAATAGAACTCCAAACACAGCCGAACCGGTGAATACTCGGTGTGCTGAACCAGCACTAGAGAGGCCCGATGAAAGTGGCTCGGGAACTGACCCCACGATTATGAGAATGCTCGAGGAACTAACTAAGAGGATCGAGTCTGGAGAAAAGAAAATTGAAGACAATGATAAGAAGATGGAAACTTATAACTCCCGCGTAGACAGATACCGGGGGCACCTCCAGTTTTGAAAGGTTTAGACGCCAAAAAGTTCATACAAAGAACATTCCCCTCAAGTGCAGCTCTGATGCCCATTCCCAAGAAGTTTCGCATGCCCGATATACCCAAATATAACGGGACAACCGACCCTAACGAGCATATTACTTCATACACTTGCGGAATCAAAGGAAATTATTTGAATGACGACGAGATCGAATCGGTCTTGTTGAAATAGTTTGGAGAAATACTATCGAAGGGAGCCATGATTTGGTATCGCAACTTAGCTCCTAACTCTATTGATTCGTTTTCTATGTTAGCAGATGCCTTCGTGAAAGCGCACGCCGGGTCCATAAAGGTGGTAATAAGAAAAGCGGACGTCTTTAAAACTAAGCAAAGGAACGACAAGATGTCAAGGGAGTTCGTGTCCCAGTTTCAGATGGAAAGAATGGAATTACCACCGGTCTCCGATGACTGGGCAGTACAGGCCTTTATGCTGGGCCTGACTGAAAGGAGCTCGATCGCATCTCGGCAGTTGAAGCAGAACTTGATTGAATATCCAGCTGTGACATGGTCGGATGTGCACAATCGTTATCAGTCAAAGATTAGGGTCGAGGGCGACCAGTTGGGAGCCCCCTCGGGTTCAGTGTATCCTAACAGATTCACGGCCAAGGCCCCTAGGGACACAGACATCGAGATTCAACAAAGAACGGTATCAGCCATATGTTGATCGAAGGAACAGCGGCCCGAGCCGCAATACTCCTCGGAGCGATCGGAGAAACGATTGAGGTCAAAGCTCCTGGGGACTCATGAGTAAAAGTGGGTTCGATAAGCATACTGACCCCGTCGAGGCCCCTCGATTAACAGAGTACAACTTCAGCATAGATGCATCAGGGATTGTCTCGGCTATTGGGAGAATTAAAGACACCAAGTGGCCCAGGCCAATACAGACTGATCCTTCTCAAAGAAACCCGAACTTGATGTGCAAGTATCATGGCACACATGGTCATCGGACAGAAGATTGAAGACGGCTAAGAGAAGAGGTGGCTTGTTTGTTTAACGATGGTCACCTTCGAGAATTCCTAAGTGATCGGGCTAAGAATCACCTCATAGAGAGAGATGCAAGGAAAAACGAACAAGAAGAACCACAACGACCCGTGTTCTAGCGTACCAAAGTATCGATCACCAGGGAAAAACGGACTCGGAGTTATGTGCCCGAGGACGTCTTATCATTCTGTGTCGAAGAAGCAGAAGGCATATCTCAGCCTCACAACGACGCCCTAGTAATCTTTATCCTTTTGAATAAAATTCAAGTTAAACGTGTTTTAGTGGATCCATGTAGCTCAGCAAATATAATCAGATCAAGGGTCGTGGAACAACTCGGCCTACAAGATCAGATTATACCTGCACCACGGGTCCTGAATGGCTTCAACATGGCAAGCGAAACGACGAAGTGAGAGATTATCTTGCCAGTAAAGGTAGCCGGGACCATACAAGATACGAAGTTCCATGTCATCGAAGGCGATATAAGGCATAACGCACTCCTCGGGAGACCATGGATACACAACATGCCTTCAACTCTTCCCCAGATGATGAAGTTCCCAACAGAAGAAGGGATAAAAATAGTCTACGGGGAGCAACATGCTGCAAAAGAGATGTTTGCGATCGAGGAAATAGGGCCGACTCCAGAGGCTTCGACCTCGGAGAAGTCGAGCACTAAAGATAAGCAGGCCACCAAATAGCAATTACCGCCTCCAGCCTCGATGGAGTCAAAGCAACAGGTAATCGAAGACGAAGATGAGGATTTCCTTACTCCTCGAACCTTCGTCGTTCCCGAAGAATCTGACGCAACGAAATCAACTATCGAGGAATTGGAGCCGGTCATTTTGATCGAGTACATGCCTGAGAAAAAGGTATACCTTGGAAAGGGATTAACCCCCGAATTCAGAAAAAAACTCATTTAATTTCTTATTGATAATATGGATTGATTTTCTTGGTCCCACTTAGATATGACAGGATCCCGCCAGAGATCACCACACATCAGCTGAGCACCGATCCCAGGTTCAAATCGGTAAAGTAAAAGAGGAGGCCTCAGTCCGAGGTAAAGCATGCCTTCATAAAAGACGAGATAACCAAACTTCTTAAAATAGGATCCATTTGGGAGGAAAAATATCCCGAATGGTTAGCAAACGTAGTTGTAGTTCCTAAAAAAGGAAATAAGCTTAGAATGTGTGTGGACTATAAGGACTTGAACAAAGCATGTCCGAAAGATTCTTTCCCATTGCCAAACATCGACCGAATGATCGATGCCACGACTGGCCACGAGACCCTAACTTTTCTCGATGCCTACTCCGGGTGCAATCAAATCCAGATGAACCCGGAGGACCAGGAAAAGACTTCATTTATAGCTAAGTTTGGAACTTATTGCTACAACGTAATGCCCTTCGGGCTAAAAAAACGCAGGAGCTACATACTAACGCCTAGTTAACAAAATGTTCGAAGAACAAATAGGTAGTACAATGGAAGTCTATATTGATGACATGTTGGTTAAGTCCCTGCGCACAGAGGACCATTTAGTGTATTTGCAGGAAACGTTTGCAATTTTGAGGAAATACAACATGAAACTTAACCCGGAGAAATGTGCCTTCGGAGTCGCCTCGGGTAAGTTCCTCGGCTTCTTGGTATCAAATCAAGGTATCGAAACCAATCCCGATAAGATCAAGGCTATCGAGGATATCATGATCGTGGATAGTGTGAAGGCTGTGCAAAGGCTAACGGGGCGAATAGCTGCCTTGGGTCGATTCATTTCGAGGTCATCGGATCGGAGTCACCAGTTCTTTTCCTTGCTCAAAAAGAAAAAGGATTTCGCGTAGACCCCGGAATGTCAGCAAGCCTTAGAAGAATTAAAGCGATATTTGTCGAGCCCGCCTTTGCTTCACACCCCCGAAGAAAGATGAAAGGATTTATCTATACTTGGCAGTATCCGAGATAGCGGTAAGTGGGGTACTAGTTTGAGAAGAGCAAGGTACGCAATTTCCTGTTTATTACATAAGCCGAACTCTAGGAGATGCTGAAACTAGGTACCCTCACTTAGAAAAATTAGCACTTGCATTGATAAGAGCATCTCGAAAGTTAAAACCATATTTTCAATGTCATCCTATATGTGTATTAACCACTTACCCTCTTCGAAATGTTTTGTAAAAACCCAAGCTATCGGGCAGATTGGCAGAATGGGCCGTCGAACTTAGCGGGTACGATATCGAATATCAACCTCGAATGGCCATCAAGTCTCAAATCCTAACTGACTTCGTAGCCGATTTTACGCCGACCCTCATACCCGAAGTGGATAAAGAGCTCCTGCTAAACTCGGGCACAACATCAGGGGTATGGACCCTTTTCTTGGACGGTGCTTGAATGTGAAGGGGTCCGGGCTCGGCATTGTCTTGAAACGACCCACAAGTGATACTATTAGGCAATCTATCAAAACTCCAAGATTAACTAACAATGAGGTCGAGTATGAGGCCATGATTGCAGGTCTTGAGCTAGATAAAAGCTTGGGAGCAGAAGTCATCGAGGCCAAGTGCGATTCTCTATTGGTTGTAAACCAAGTAAACAAAAGCTTCGAGGTTCGGGAAGACAGAATGCAACGGTACTTGGATAAGCTACAGGTAACTCTGCACCGCTTCAAGGAGTGGACTTTGGACCATGTGCCTCGAGAGCAAAATAGCGAAGCCGACGCACTTGCTAATTTGGGATCCTCGGTCGAAGAAGATGACATCGTCCCGGGGGCTATTATCCAATTATCAAGGTCAATGGTTGAAGAGGGTCATGTCGAGATAACTTCAACAAGCCTAACATGGGACTGGAGGAATAAGTATATTGACTATTTGAAGATGGAAAACTCCCATCGGACCACAAAGAATCGAGGGCCTTACGAGCCAAGGTTGCTAGGTTTGCATTGGATGAAGATGGAACATTGTATAGGAGAACGTTCGATGGGCCGTTGGCGGTATATTAGAAGACACCGATTATGTCCTTCGAGAAATCCGCGAAGGCACTTGTGGGAATCACTCCGGCGCCGAGTCTTTGGTTCGTAAAGTTATCAGAGCAGGTTACTACTGGGATGGCATGGAAAAAGATACTAAGGAATTTGTCAGAAAATGTGATAAGTGTGAACGATTCGCACTAATGATCCATCAGCCTAGAGAACAACTTCATTCGGTCCTATCCCCGTGGCCTTTCACGAATGGGGAATGGATATAGTNAGTCACTCCACTATATTGAGTCTGTATCGGGAATCTCGTTCTTTGGTATGAAATCGGTATCCATTATAAAATATGCCGTATACCTTTTGGCTACCATATTAGGTCCTTTGGCTAACCATCTTAAAATAATTCGTTATTTGATAATTAACTAAAAAACGAATCGTAAGTACAGTTTTTAAACTCTGTTCCTATCTTCAAATTCGTGAGTCTGCATTATAGAGATGCATTGGAAGCATGGGTCCATCTGATTTTTGTCCATTGATCATGACCCAATTTTGATAGGAATAGGAATACTCTGTAAATTTTTATGGTTTACGAATTCATATAACTGTATCAGCTAGATCATGATGCAAACATGATTTATTTTGTCTGTGTTTATTACGTGTTTCGGTGTGTCGTATTGATTATGGTACTCGTATTAGAAGGTTCTCAAAATATTATCGAGTTTAGAATTTATTTTTCTAAATGGGCTATTATATTATCTTGAGCCATAAAATTCAACTTTGTTTCTTGGGACATGAATCAACTTACTGCCCTATTAAAATTTTGGAGCCTTTTAAATATTTTTGTAATGTCACTTAGCAATTAAGGCTTAATTCCTGAAGCACTGTCTAACCAAGATTTGCATTATATTGTAAATTATGTTTTCATAATTTTGCTATGTGGTTCTTATAGTATTCACATTATTTATAAGAACTACTTTTGTGTGTGGCGTTCTATAAGTATTTTGATTCTAATCAACATTTGGTTTAGTTGATTATTTACACAAATTACTGTGAGGTGTCATTTTNCTACACGAAGGCCTTAGGTTTTAACACATGCGTTGCACTCTTTTTCCCTTGGATCCGATTTTGTCCCAAATGGGTTTTACCGGCAAGGTTTTTAACGAGGCAACAACTATATGCTACCTAAGGAAAACTCAACAGTATCCTAGGCTTCTTTTTAATCAACCTCGAATACTGGGGGGCATCACCCTCGGAGGTTATATTTTCAAGAAAAATACTTCACGCCTAAGAGGGCCTCGATAAGAAAACTTTGTAATGGGCCAAATGGTCAGATGAACCGTGTCCATATAGAATAGTCAAGGCCCGACGGCAAAGCATGTACACATGTATCAATTATTTGAAGAAGCATTCTGTTAATATCAAAAACACTTTGTGTCTCAAAAAGGTCTACTATTACACGAGCTCTACACTTATAATCCTACGGGAAATTGCTCAAGAGTCAAAGCATAAAAGCATCCCCGAACTCGGGGACTATCATCGTCAGTCAGTACATCCGAGTCATCGAAAACTCGGACTTATAAGACCTCAAAGGGGCACTCCTTCGAAACAAAGGCCAAGGCTAATATACTCGGGGACTAACCTTTCGAACAAGTTCGGAAGGTTATCGAGAAACACGTTCAAGTGACATATCTGAAGGCTACGACCATACTAAAGACTATTGTCATATAAAGGCTACGGCCAAAATAATGCGGCTCGGAGACGTCTGACTTCCGCTATAAATTAAAGGCCTTCAAACATTGAAAACCCGGTTAAATCAGGCTATCCTCGGCAAAAGCAAAATGTGAAGGGCTTCGATAAATTCAGCCCCCGAAAAATCTGAGGGCCTCGATAAATTCAGCCCTCGAATAATCCAACGGCTTCGATAACATCAGCCTTCGGAAATACCTCAAGAGGTATTCAGTTATGTTTACACAAACAAATTACTAATAAGGTTCCGATATGTCGGACCTCCGAAAAACCCAAACGGGTACAAAAAAAATACATGCTAAAGCATACAAAAATTTCACTAAGTCTTTTTAGCCGAAAAGAAGGGAAAAATTATAGCCATTTTAGAGGCCAAAGCGGCCCAACATAAAGAGACTAAAGGCCAATTTTAAAAAGAGCCTAAGGGCCGATATATAAGAGCCTAAGGTCCAACTTAAAAGAGCTTAAGGGCCAAAAGCATATAAGAGTCCGAGACCTCGTTCTCACTCAACTCGGACCCAAGAATCCTATTGTTCTGAGCTCACATCAAATTGATTTAAGCTTAGCTCGAGGATTATCTAGAACCTTAAGGGGTATTATATTAAGCAATAAAAACCTAAGGGTTTATTACGTTATGAGCCCGTACCGACACTCGAGCTGATTATTGAATTACCGAATTCTTCCATAAACGAGAACAAAATAAAATTCAACACAAGTCAAAGATAAAACAAAAAGATACTTTATATTCATAAGGTAAGTTTTACAAAACATATTTACAACGCCCACAAGGGGCCCTTGCACAGAAAAGAAAACCTAATCTATTTTCGGGGTCACACCCCCAGGCGCGTCATCTCCAGAAACTGCACCTTCAGCAGCTCTATCTTCGAGATCCTCCTCTCCCTCGGGAACATATTCTTCACCTTCCCCGTCCCCAGAGCCAGTTGCTACATCCTCATCATCGGAGGAGACAAGAAACCTGGCATTGATTTCCCGTGCCTTTGCCTCGGCTATCTCCTCGGCTAGATTGAACCCTCGGACATGGATTTCTTCGAGAGTCACCCTCCGAGCTTGGAACTTTGCCAAATCATTGCTCTGTTTTCCCTAGTCAGAGGCCTCCCTCAACTCAGCATGAACAGCCGCGGCGTCCCTTAAGTACATGGCAATGGATTTATCAGCCGTAGCTTTCGTCTTCTCAACTTCAGCCTTAGCCTGTACAGCTTCGGCCCGGGCTCTAGCGAGCTCAGCCTCTAACTCCTCGATCATCTTGTCCTGAGCCAGACCCTTCGCTTCAATGCTGAGTTTCATCCGAGGCCAGTTGGGCCGTAACAGCTTCCTTATCGGCAGCAAGTTGGTCCATGTTCTTCTTCCAATGATGACCATCAGCTTTAACCTGATCAACCTCGCCCAATGATCGCCAACCTTTGCTGCAGCTGAGATATCGAAGTATTAGCCTCCTAAGTAGGGCCAAGAAGACCTTACTCTGTTAATATCACAGTTACCTGCTCATCAAGCTAGGCCTCGTTTTTCTGGGCTTTGGCCAACTCAGCCCGAAGATCCTTAAGCTCCTCCTCCTTTTGGCTACATAGGAACCTTAGGGCCTTCTCTTCGCTCGAAACTTTCTTGAGCTCGGCCTCACATTGGCTCAGCTCAGCTCTGAACTTTACAATGACCTATACATGAAATGAAGGTGTATTAGTCAAAGGAAAAGAAAGAAAGAGAAAAATACAAATATGAAAAGCAATTGTTTTACCCAAGAGAGGAGATGTTGAGCCTCTTCGAAGAGAGCGAATGCATCGTTGAGGTCGGCGGTATCATCGATCCCAGCAAAGCAACTCTGAAGGAGATCTTCTTCGAGGATCTTATTCGGGTCGGGCATATGCAGAGTAGTAGCTTCTTCTATTTCCCCCTCGGAATAAGTTGGCAAAGAAAGCGAATGACCTGTTGTCATGGCCCCGAGCTCGTCACTCGGGGAGTTCTCATTAGCTTCAGGGGTCTCCGCATTTGCCTTTTCCGGCATATTTGATGAAGGCGAAGGAACGATCTCAACCTCCGGGGATACGGGGGCCTTGCCCGCATCTTTATTCGGGGTTCCCTCACCACAAGATGAGGTCTTTGGCTCGGAGGGCTTCGCGGCCCGATGGGTTTCCTGGCTCGAGGCACTAGCGCCGATTCTTCACCATCGTTTTCTTTGTCATCTGGGAACAATGGGCCGAATCTGCGCCCGCTTGAGCAAACCTCTTCCGCAGCCTCCGAGCAGGGGCTTTCTTATCTTGAGGGTCTTCAGGCTTCGAAACCCTCTTCCTTTTATTTTCCTTCTCCGATTCCGGAATGAAAGGCTTGATCTTTTCCCCGGGCAGAGCCGGCCTCATCTTGGATGCATCTCCAAGGCCTGCACAAGTAAACGTGAATAAATTGACGCCACAAGTATATGAAAAGTATTTTAAACTTGGAAAAAGCACTTACCATGGTTCTTGGCCTCCCACTGGCCCTTCGATAGTTCACGCCACTTGCGCTCATCGTAGGAAGAGGTGGTAGCTAACTTCCGAAACCAATCCTCGAGGTCCGGAACCGCAAGGGGCGCCTAGGAAGTGGCTGCCAAAGGAAGGGTAAAGGTATTATGAAATGTGAAAGCAGAACATGAGTAGATACCGGGGAAAAGAACTCCACTTACGATTAAAGTTCCACATCTCCAGGAACGGCATTTTATCTCCGGGGATAACATCTGAAGTTCTTACTCTGACGAACCGGCTCATCCAACCTCGATCTTTGGTCTCATCAGTACTGGCAAAGATGGCTTTCGTTGTCCGACGTTGCAACTTGATAAGCCCTCGAAATAGCTGGGGCCGATACAATCGAATCAGGTGGCTGAGGGTGAATTCTAACCCCTCGGCCTTTTCAGAAAAGAAGCGCAGCATGATCATGATGCGCCAAAAAGAGGGGAGAATCTGGCCGAGTGTGACTTCGTATGTTTCACAGAAGTCGATCACCATCGGATCAAGGGAACCCACAGTGAATGGGTAAGTGTAAACACTTAAAAACCCCTCTACATGGGTAGTAATGCTTTCCCCGGGGGTTGGGATCTGAACCACGACCTCATCTCCTCAGCCGTAGTCCTTCCTCACATCTTCGAGATGCTTCTTCGATATCAAACTAAGATATCGAGATGCATGCTCGCATTGACCTGGGACATCGGGGGGATTTTCAATGCTAAAGTCCTTCTTAATCACACAAGGGCCGGGGGTGATCTCCTCAAGAGTTGGCGGCACCACCGGTTTGGCCGGCCGGGAGGTAGAAGAAGACGACGCTTTATCCTTTTTGGGGACCATCTTGGACGTTTTAGCCATGATTTTTAAGCTAAAGAATACAGGTTATATTGGAATGTGGTGTTTTTTACAAGAACTTGGCGTTTTCCGGCGCTTGAAGAGGCGGTGGAAACAGGCGATTGAGAGAAGGAGATGACGAAAAGAAAGATGTATAGAAAGAGCAAAGTTTTTTACTCAAAAGAATAGTCTCATATTTATAGAAAGGCAACGACGGTTCGGCGACGCTAGTGGCCGGCCAATACTGGCGTGCATTCAATGTTTTGGGGAAGTGGACCGACAGGACGTTTCAGTTACTTCGAACGCCTGTGTCACGCGAAGGACGTCATCATTAAAGACTTCGGGAAATCGAGGATCAAATCGTTTCTTATCACCTTATTCTAAGAAATGCGGGGACTATCTGTATACGGTTAAAATCGTACGCCTCCGATTTATAGGCTCGAGGGTCCGTCATGGGCCCGAGTTCGGGTGAGGTCGAGATTCGAGACCGGCGGACCAAAATCAAGCTCGAAGACAAAGTGCCATGCCCGGAGACAGGAGTTCGAGGAATACCGAGCCCAAGTATGCTCGACCCCGAAATAGTACCGCTATGGATTTGTACCAGAGCAAGCTAGTTATCTGCCACGTCCCCAAAGTCATGGCGTAAATCCCGAAATAGGATTGTACGATTCCGTACTAGGCGGTTAGACAGTTGTACCAAGAATATTCCCTATGTAAATAGAAATATTCCTTATTTTGGGTTCCCCTATTATATAAAGGGACCCCAATCATTTGTAACATCATCTGATCATTGAGAAAAGAATATACTCTCTACTTTTTGCCTACTGTTCATCAGAATTGTCCTTTAGCTTTATTGTTCTTACTTTGATTTTCCTACTTAATTGTTCTTACTTCCCTAAGCCACCTCGAGGTCACTAAGCTCGAGGTCCCTGCTGCTAAGTAACATTGGTTTGATTCACTTCTATCATTTATTTCTACTTCATATTCTTGATTATTAATTGGTATTGAACTAAATCACATATCTTTCAAGTTTAATTGTTACTCGTATTTTCGAGGTAAACAAACTTCGACACCCATGAATTCGATGATATCTGGTTTGTAGTTGACAGAAGAAATCAGAGATTGATAGCAACTAAAACCGCATTGATCTCTCATGCTGAATCTATTTATGTTTCTTCCTTTCGCATTAACTTGTCTTGACAGTTCTCTAGGTCATTTTTGGTAAATTTCATTGGAAGAATAAATAGTTGTTCCGTTAGCAATAATAGACGGCTGACTACCACACTTTGCCGTATGACCCAAAATTGTTTGTAGTCGAGTAATTTGTTTTACTACTATTTTGTTTGTTTCACCATCCAGATGTATTCGATCAGCACCTATGTTTACTCTTTCACATTCTGTTTTATTGTTCTCTTATAACTTTTTTCACTCTCGTGATGAAAGAACTAAACCAACATATACAGATAGATACTGATTGCTCAACGTGTTGCGACTAGCCCTCAAATGTATGAATCTGTCATCACATGAAAAACTAACACGGCAAATTTAAATGCGAACGTGGCTTAACAAATGATGTTAACAACACTATTAAAGGGTTATTATCAGTTTTAACTCATACCAGAAATTATTTACATTCGATAACCGAAAAAGTATATAAAATTTATTTAACTTTTGTATATAAAAGTTGTTGGGCCCGGGCAAACACTCACTAGTATTGATAATATAAGACAGATCGCAAATGTGTGGAATATGTTTCGTCATTTTCCCTTTCTTTTTCAAATTGTTCTTAGAACGGTAAAAAAAAATGTTCTAGCTCTAGCCAAGCTTTTGCGCTGCGGCTAATGGTCTTATATATCCAGATGCTCGGACGAAAAATGTTCACTTTAACAGTATTTTTAGTCATTACTTGTGAAATGAAATTTCAATAAAATTATGTTTGTTGGTATTAATAGAAAGTTCTGTATATTCTGAATTTTTCAATCCAAACATCCATTAGCAGTAACCGAAACCACAATCAACCAAATGGTCTAAAGTTGAAGGTTCAAATATATATGACTTGACCAATTTTTTCATAGCGAAAATTTTTAGTGGCTTGGAGGTATACTTGATACAAAAGTAACAGGTGGTGCTCCTATGAGACGAAAAGTAAACGGATACATATATAAAATAAATCACAAATGTTAGAAGTATATTTGAAACTTCTCCTTTTTTTCACAAATTGTTCTCAGAACTGTAAAATCTATTCAAAATATTTGTTCTACCTCTAGCCAGGCTTTTGCACTACGACGGCTCATTGGCTATATCCAGGTGGTCTGATGAAACATGTTCACTTTAACAAGTATTTTAGTCATGACTTGTCAAATGCAGTTTCATAGAAACAATGTTTATTGGTATTATTAATGGACATGGTAAGAAGCATGATTAGCAGATCAAGTTTACCTTTATCCTTATGGAGTGAAGCCTTAAAAACCGCTGTGCATATTTTAATCTAAGGCTGTCTCCAAGACACCTTTCGAGTTATGGAAAGGATGGAAACTTAGTTTAAATCATTTACACGTTTGGGGATGTCCAACTGAAGTGAGGGTTTATAACCCACGACTAAAGAAGTTGGATGAAAGAACAATAAGTTTTCCTAAAATCGTTCATACTTTGATATTCCGCGGCATTTGGCTCTGTATATGTATACGATTTCAACATGTGATATCAGAGCCTGCCTTTAGTTGTCTTGTTCAGTACCAGATCATTCAATAATAGTTGCAATAAATCTGAATTATTGCATGATGGATTAGGAATTAACTTGATTTTAATTTGAAGGTCTCTCATCCAGACCGTAAATTAGATAATGAATGGCGTCTGTTTCGTAAGTTTGATGTCGATGATTTGATACTGTTGATATTTAATTCGTTATTTGATAATTAACTAAAAAACGAATCGTAAGTACAGTTTTTAAACTCTGTTCCTATCTTCAAATTCGTGAGTCTGCATTATAGAGATGCATTGGAAGCATGGGTCCATCTGATTTTTGTCCATTGATCATGACCCAATTTTGATAGGAATAGGAATACTCTGTAAATTTTTATGGTTTACGAATTCATATAACTGTATCAGCTAGATCATGATGCAAACATGATTTATTTTGTCTGTGTTTATTACGTGTTTCGGTGTGTCGTATTGATTATGGTACTCGTATTAGAAGGTTCTCAAAATATTATCGAGTTTAGAATTTATTTTTCTAAATGGGCTATTATATTATCTTGAGCCATAAAATTCAACTTTGTTTCTTGGGACATGAATCAACTTACTGCCCTATTAAAATTTTGGAGCCTTTTAAATATTTTTGTAATGTCACTTAGCAATTAAGGCTTAATTCCTGAAGCACTGTCTAACCAAGATTTGCATTATATTGTAAATTATGTTTTCATAATTTTGCTATGTGGTTCTTATAGTATTCACATTATTTATAAGAACTACTTTTGTGTGTGGCGTTCTATAAGTATTTTGATTCTAATCAACATTTGGTTTAGTTGATTATTTACACAAATTACTGTGAGGTGTCATTTTTAGTTTTCTTTTATGTGATGTATTTAGGAGTGGCCACATCATCTTGAGTACTTAATATAAAAGAAATTCAGTTATTTAAATAGTAAACCTTTAAGTTAAAATTATCTTATGCCCACAGGTACGGATTAAATTTTATGAATTTTGGTTTACTAGTCTAATAAAGTTAGTAAATTCTATGCATGGGTGGCAAACTCTGTCCACAGGAAGGTCTAGAATTTACTAAGAATCGGTATTTTACTCGATTCACCTTTTGATGGATTGTGTTTTATAGCATATGTATGTGTATCCTTGTTTTGCAATCTATACAGCTTTCCTACCCCTATTTTTAATGAGAATGCTCGAATTCCAATGCTTTCTGGTGATAATTATGCTGAATGGAAGGAGAAAGTCCTTCTCACTTTAGGGTGCTCGGATTTGGATCTGGCACTCCGTGTGGAAGAACCACTTATTCCCACGGAATCACGTACGCCTGCAGCTAAAGTTATTTATGAGCGGTGGGAGCGATCTAATCGCTTAAGTTTAATGTTCATCAAAGCCCACATAAGCCAAAGCATTAGGGGTTCTATCCTTAATAGCGATAAGGTCAAAGCTTACATGAAGGCAATTGATGAACAATTTGTAAGCTCTGACAAGGCACTGGCCAGCACCCTTATGAAGAGGCTCTCAAGTATGACTTTTGACAAAAGTCATACAGTGCGCGAACACATTATGAAGATGAGAGACATTGCTGCTAAACTCAAGTCCCTTGAAGTGGATATGTCTGAACCATTTCTTATGCATTTCATCCTTAACTCCCTTCCTGCGGAATATGATCCGTTTGAGATTTCTTACAACACACATAAGGAAAAATGGTTAATCAACGAACATTTGACCAAGTGTGTTCAAGAAGAAGAGAGGTTGAAGCATGAGACACCTGAAAGTGTTAATATGATGACTCATGGTAAGAGTAATGCAAAGAATGGCAAAAGTGTTCCCATGAAGAAGAAAAGCACTTTTGATAAAGATGCTTGTCATTTCTGTAAGAAGAAGGGACACTAGAAGAAGGATTGCCTGAAATATAAGAAATGGCTTGAGAAGAAAGGTAATTTTACCTTTGTATGTTATGAATCTAATTTTGCTGAAGTTTCTGATAATACATGGTGGATTGATTCTGGTGCTATAATTCACATTGCCAAAATCATGCAGGGCTTTCTAACTCAGACGAAGCCGATAGGAAGTGAACAATACGTCTATTTTGGCAATAAGACGCGTTTACGTGTAGAAGGAGTGGGGACTTATAGGCTCATTTTGAAGGATGGTTTTCACTTAAATTTAGAAAATACTTTTATGTTTCAGAATATTCTAGAAATTTAATTTCTCTTTCAAAACTATCGATTAGTGGATATGATTTGAATTTTCATTACCCTTCTATGAAACTTTTGAAAGATAATAAAGTTATTGATTTTGGAAATTTGAATGAAAATTTATATAAACTTGAGATAGACCCCACATTTGAATGCAATATTTTAACTTTGCATGATAAAATAATTGACACTAAGCGATGTATTATCAATGAGAACTCATCAAGTCTTTGGCACAAGAGATTGGGACACATCTCTATTGATAGAGTCAAAAGATTGGTTAATGATGGAGTTCTAAAAGCTCTTGTTTTTCTGACTTTGGGACTAGTGTGGACTACATAAAGGGTAAGCAGACCAACAAATCAACTGAAGGTGCCAAAAGGAGTTCTCAATTGCTTGAGATCATACGTACAGACATATATGAACCTTTTCCTGCCCCTTGCTTGAATGGTGAGAGATATTTTATTTTATTTATTGATGACTATTCAAGATATATGTATCTTTATTTTGTGTTTAACATATCAGAAGCACTTGATGCTTTTAAAGTTTTCAAAACAGAAGTAGAGAAACAAACTGGTGCTCAGATCAAAATTGTAAGATCTGATAGTGGTGGAGAATATTATGGTAGGTACACAGATAAGGGACAAGTTAAGGGTCCATTTGCTGAGTTCCTTGAAAATGAAGGTATAATTGCTCAATATACCATGCCAGGAACACGACAATAAAATGGTGTGGCAGAAAGAAGGAACCGGACATTAATGGACATGGTAAGAAGCATGATTAGCAGATCAAGTTTACCTTTATCCTTATGGAGTGAAGCCTTAAAAACCGTTGTGTATATTTTAAATAGGGGTTCCATCCAAGGCTGTCTCTAAGACACCTTTCGAGTTATGGAAAGGACGGAAACCTAGTTTAAATCATTTACACGTTTGGGGATGTCCAACCGAAGTGAGGGTTTATAACCCACAACTAAAGAAGTTGGATGAAAGAACAATAAGCGGTTATTTTATAGGTTATGCGGTTAACTCTAAGGGGTTAAGGTTTTATTGTCCTTATCATTCTCCTAAAATTGTTGAGGCTAGAAACGCTAAATTTCTTGAGGAGCATGAAGAGAGTGGGAGTGGTTTGACTCAAAGGGTGGAATTGGAAGAAATAAGGTAACCACCTTGGTATCTTTATTTATTAGGAACTTGAATGTTGCTCAGATAAATTCTCATGAATTATCTGAACAACAACAAATTCAAGATCTACCACCACTTGAGGAGCCACATAGACTAATCTGGTAATATCGAACAATATAAAGCCAAACTTATAGCCAAGGGTTTTACTCAAAGGGAAGGCATTGATTACCATGAAACCTTCTCTCCAGTATCAAAAAAGAATTCATTGGGAATAATCATGGCATTAGTAGCTCATTTTGATTTAGAGTTACATCAAATGGATGTGAAAACAGCTTTCCTGAATGGAGATATTGAAGAGGAGGTATACATGCGTCAGCCTGAAGGATTTTGTGATAAGGACAAAGTCACCTTGTTTGCAAGTTGAATATATCCATTTATGGGCTAAAGCAGGCTTCCCGCCAATGGTATATTAAATTTCATAATGTTGTTTCTTCATTTGGATTTACGGAGAACATCATTGATCAGTCTATATACCTTAAGATAAGTAGGAGCAAATATATTTTTCTAGTCCTATATGTGGATGATATTTTGCTTGCAAGTAGTGATTTGGGATTGTTGCACGAGATTAAACAATTCCTTATCCAGAAATTTGAGATGAAGGATATGGGTGAAGTCTCTTATGTCATTGGCACAGAGATTCACAAAGACAAATCCCAAAGATTACTTGGACTGTCTCAAAAGGCCAACATTGAAAGAATTCTAGAAAGATTCGAGACGAAGAATGGTTCACCTATAGCAGCATCCATAAAGGTGGCAAATTCTCATTGAATCAATGTCCACAAAATGCATTGGAAAAGGAGCAAATGAAAGATATTCCCAATGATTCGCTTGTTGGGAGCCTTATGTATGCATAGGTCTGTACTAGACCTGTAACGACCCGATCAATCATTTTCAGAATTTTCACTTCGCTCGCCAGTTCTCGGGTATGACTAGCCCCATATGATGTATTATGACTTATGTAAATCGTCGATTTTGGTTTTCAAGTTAATCGGAACAGATATGGAAGAATGATTCTCAGCTTGAAGCTTTAAATTTAAAAGGTTTGACCAAGTTTTGACCTTTTAGTATTTGATCTAGGATTTGGATTTTTATGAGTTGGTTAGCTCCGTTAGGTGATTTTGGACTTGGTAGCGCGTCTGGAATGTGATTTAGAAGTCTGTGGTGGAATTAGGCTTGAATTGGCGAAATTGGTAAATTGGTGATTTTCGGTCGGCAGTAAAACTTTTGATATCGGGGTCGGAATGGAATTTCAGAAGTTGGGGTAGGTTTGTGGTATCATTTATGATGTGTGTGCAAAATTTGAGGTCATTCGGACGAGGTTTGATAGGTTTCGGCATCGTTTGCGGAATTCGGAAGTTTAGAAGTTCTTAGGCTTGAATCCGAGGGTGTTTTGGTGTTTTGATGTTTTTTTGAGTGTTCTGATGGTTCGACTAAGTTCGTATGTTGATGTGTGACTTGTTGATATTTTTGGTTGAGGTCCTGAGGGCCTCGGGATGAATTCGGATGGTCATTAGGGAGTTTGGAATTTGGAAAGTGCAGCTGAAGCTGCTGTTGCTAGTGTTTCGCACCTGCGGATTGGGAGCCGCACGTGTGAGCTCCACAGAAGCGTTCTTGAGGCGTAGGTGCGCAGAGGAACCGCAGGTGTGGCTTGGTCCCCGCATCTACGTGACCGCAGGTGCGGTTAGGCGACCGTAGAAGTGGAGTTTGGCTAGTTAATGAAGATCCGCAGAAGCAGAGATTTGTCCACAGGTGCGGACCACTGTCGCGCCCCCCTTTTTTCCCTCCTCGCGGGGAGAGGTCCGTGTTTCGACATTCCATGGGGTGTGATAACTCATTTCCTTTTGGGAATTGGGTATTTGAAGAGTCGCCACCTAACAAGTTATGGTGCGTTAGGGCACCTAGAGTGATTAACTCTTAGATTGGTTTGCATTACCAGAGATTTAGGGTAAGGGCTCGAAATAACCTCGAGGGGAAGGTGTTAGGCACCCCTCTTGGTCCACAACTGTGGGTCCCGGCCGAACATATATTCACAAATTAGTCCATACAAATAAACAGTTGAATCAAATAGGTTGCAAGTAAAACACGTTGGGTAACTCAAGTAATAAAGATTTTTTGAACAAGTTGTAAACAAAGGTTTTAAATTAAAAAAGGAATTTTGGTAAAGGAGGAGTCCTAGGTTGGTTATCCTATAGGATCACCCCACACAATGTCCGGTAAACACTCCTCGATGAGGGGCTACACGTAACATTAGCGCGTATTCATCATATCCCATATCTACCCTTCTCATCCCCTTAGTGGTCATTCGAAGAGAGTGTTTGGTCAGCGATCTCTATTGCGTGTTGTTACCCTTTCCTTCTTAATGGTCCTGGAGGGATTTAGGACCTCTACCTATAGGTGGTTCTAGACAGACCCCTAAGGTTTTAAAGGTGAAAATTCTAAGGCAACAGGCAAAACAATTAGGACTTTTAGCACATAAGATAAAAGGGAGCAATTAGAGGCTCAAATTTTCCTCCTCAAATAAGGCACATAAACAGCATGACTCAAGCACAATTAAGGGCTTTTTATTAAACAGTATCCTGAGGCAGGATGTCTAGGTGAATATGCAGAAGACAAGCAATTTATTTTAGAAACTCAGGAGTAATGACCCTAGCAGTTGCCTATTGGTTTTTTAAAGCATGTTAAGATCAGAAAAACATTAAGTCATAGAAACAGTTTCAGGATTGCAAGTTTTGAAAACGCCCTACAGGCTTGCCTATATGCGGAATACTGATGACCACATTTTATAGTAAAACAGGGCAGATTTTAAAACAGACTTTTAAATCCCTATGGGCATGCTGTCTAATGATAGATAAAAGCAGTTTTGAAAGAACTCGTTTCAGGGAAAATAAAACATTAATTAAACCAGTTTCGAAGTGACTGAGCGCGGGCTGGATTGATTTATTTAAACTAGTTTAGGCAGAATTTCTGGTGACATTCCTGATAGGCATGATATCTAGTTGTTAAACACTGATTTCAGAAACTTTGCAGGCATGATGTCAAATAATAAAAAAAAAACATGCAACACTTATCGTAACAGAAGCCGGGTTAAATTATATCCTATAGGCATGGCATCTACTTGTAAAATAGATTTTAAGACCTATAAACATGATTTCTATTATGGAATCACTTGAAACCTATAGGCATGATTTCTAACGCGGTACGGCAGGCATAGTAAAATCCTATAGGCATAGTTTCTAACATGGTAAGGCAGGCATAGTAAAATCCTATAGGCATGGTTTCTACCCGCATTACCCCATAAACATGTAACTACCCACCCCTTTTCACTAATTACCCGAATATTCATTTACAAATTATTACAGACCATATGAATGAATTACATAAGTAAATAAGTAAATAAGAAAATAAGAAGTTATTCTATAGGGAGCCTTCAATTAGGCCCAGGTTTCCAAAGCCTCCAATAGTCTCAAATGCCCAAATTCCATAGACAATGTCATAGTCCAGGTGTATCAAAGTTCCCTAAGGATCTCAAGGATCCTGGGAAGTGCTTACACCTAGACTTGGTAAACAAATTGAATAAGTGCAGTGTGGAAGGCCCAGCCTCAGCATGCCAGAGTTTAGAGGGTTTTCAAGGGGATCCCAAGGCAGTACACATACTGGAGGGGGCAGAACCTATTGACTTAGGAGTAGAGTGGGAGTGCTTGACACAATTGAAAGGTTTTAATGGAAAAACTGTATTAAAAGGAAGTTTGTTTGAAAATAATTCAGTAAAACAACAGAGGAAGTTTGAAAAGACATTGGAGTAGTGAACAAAAGTCCAAACACAACACCTTTAAGATAGGTTCATACACAGCCAGGAGTCACAAAACCAAAGCAAGTTCAGTAGTCACAAACAGGGGTCAAGGGATTTGGGGATACATAGAACACCTGATTGTAAACACATAATCAAGCAAAGGTCTAGGAATTGGTATATATATGCTCAGAAACAGCTGACCTGACACTGTCACAGAACCAGACATAAAGAACAAACTTACATACATAGGTGATAGGGATTTGGGGATACATGGAGCACATGGTGGTAAACATATAACAGGTAGAGATAATTGGTGCAGACATGTTCAGAAACAACACAGAGGGGGTAATATAGTGATCTTAAGGAAGGGGAGTACATAACATGCTAATAATGTAAACAGCAACTACAAGTTTCACAACTAAACCATAATTAGAAGTAAACTAGAAACAGGATGAACTGAAGCAATAAAAGAACCATATTGTTGTTGGAACTTGAATTGAAACTAGAACATACCAGTAAAGAAGACAGTAAGCAAAGTGAAAGAGCAGGAGAGCACAATGGTTAGCCTTGGCTTGCAGCCGGCTAACTTAGAATAGTGGCAAGTGGCACAAAGGAGAGCAGAAAGTTTATGTGTGTGAGAGAGAGAGAGAGAGATTTTGAACTAAGAGTGTTCGTGTGTTTGTGCTAACATGAGAGCATGTATATATAGTTTGAAAGCAGGTAGCAAATAAGGTAAAAAATCAAAGTTCATTAGTAATTATGGGGACTCGGAATCAATCAGTCACAAAAATAAGGTAAGTACTCCCTTTAATTGAGGAGTTAACTTCAAATGGTAATAAACATGTAACAAATAAGGAAGGGAATCGTATAAGGCTGAGCATAACAAATAAGGAAATATTTTCAGCATAGTACATGTACACAACGCGTAATAAAGGCTAGGTCCAGCATATTTCAATCAAGGAAAGGACTTAAGAAATCAATTCGTAGCATAATTGACCGCGGAATAAGGTCAGAAAATATTCTACAAGGTTAAAAATCAGTAGAGATATCATGCAAAATCAGTGAAAGATCAGTCACAAAGATTCAAGGATCCAAAAATAGAAAATAGCACTGATTTAGCACAACCTTACAAGAACAAGCACATTGCAAGCGAAAAAACAGAACTCTAAGAGGTCGAGAGGGACAAGAATCGTATATAAATTAGGGATTCATGTAGAGCATAGTCTGAATTAGTAGAACAAGCATAATACAGGTAGGAGAAGTGAAGAATCAGAAACATTGGTGAACAAAGTAGGGCAAAATCACACAATAGGCAGAGATAACCATAGTTAGGAACTTCAACAAGCAATCATAGGGTAAAATCACATAATCATAGAAACATATGGATTAACTTAACACGTTATCAAAACCAAACTCAGAAACCCAAGATTAGAACTAAGAAATTAGGGTTTTCAACATAGGCGAGTTGGAAAGGGGTTAAAATCATAGAATCAGTCGAAATATGCAAGAGATAGAAGTTTTAAACATAAAGAATCGGTTTAACAAAGTTTTAGAAGAAGTTCCAAAAACCCTAATTTGAGAAGAAGGTAAAAACACTTTGAAATCGATGATTCTTGTAAAGAGTTACAAGGATAGTGTAGAACATCAAAGAAGCAGACTCAAATCGTTTCAAAATCGTACAGATCTAGGAGTTGTAAGCAAAATATTAGGGTTTCAGAAGAAACCCAAGTATAGATGAAAGAACTTGTCAAAATCTCAAGGATCGTAACAAGTACAGCAGGATTTCGCTTGGAATCACACTGAAGTAGCCAAGAACAGACCAGATGGCAAACCCTAGATGCAAGTTAGCGTGGCCCAGGGCCCTTGAAGACCTCAGAGAAGGTGAGAATGGCAATAGAGGAGCCATTGGAGGCTTAGGGGTTGGAGGGTGGTCACCGGAGAAGACTGGAGAAGGGAGGCGGCGGCTGAAGGAACTAGGGTTAGGTTGAGGGGTTGAGAGAGGAGAAGAGATGAGAGAATACAGAGGTGACGGATTTGAGAAATGAGATAGGGTTAGGGGGTTGTTTAGGATAAAAAAGGAAAGAACTCATGAGGGCCGTTGATAAGATCAACGGCCAGGATTTAACGGGTCTTGGATCGGGTAGGTGGGTTTAGGGCTTAGGTCGGGTGTTTTCAATCTGAAATTGGGTTGGGGTTGGGTTTAAATTGGGCTACAATTGAAAGCAAATTTGGCTATATTTTAAATAGCCACTTTTCCTCTATATAATTTATAATAAATAATAAATAATTTCTAGAAAATAATTTTGTGTACTAACATGATTTAAAATAGATGTTTAATATTTTAAAAATATAGGATATCAATTTTACTCATTTAAAGGTAGTTATACATTAAATGGGCTAATGTTGCACTTATATGCAATTTAGTTTAAAAAATACCAACTGCAATTATAAAAATGCATAAAAATATTTTTAACCATATTTTGGCATTGATATAGAAATTAAATGACTAAATCATCATAACAATAATTTTGGAGAATAATTATTGGGGATTTTATGAATAAAAGGGAAGGAAATAAATCAATTTAAGTCCCTAAAATTATGGAAAAAATTATAAAACCTTGTGCATGCTTATATATGCATGTATATGCTATTTTGAAGGTATTTATGCATATTTAAAATATATAGGGAAAAATGAGGTATCAACAGCTGCCCCTCTTTACCCGAGAAGGATGAAAGAGTTTTCGGGTAAAGAAATGATGGCCAATTTTGACCGGACGGAATGTTTTGAAAGACGGAGGCCGGACTACGGTTTTCGAGTTGCCTACATATCCCTAGTTTTACAGAAATCAGACCATGTGTAGTTCTGGATTCATCCGCGGAGTATGCCGATGAAATTATTGCAAGAACGGACACGCGATGCAGAAGCGGCTACGGTGAGCGCTTAAGGCTCGGCGCAGTTGGAGGGAACTGGAGCAAGATTGCTCCTGCTAGGATAGCGGTTGCTCACTGGTTACCTGCAGATAAAAGGTGCTACAAACACGTATTTGCAAAAATTTAAACATGATGCAAATTCCCTTCGGGCCATGAAAGTTTACTTTGGACGATTAAAGATGAAGTCCTGGGCTATGAATTTTTTAGTGAGGGATTCGCAGGCCGTGAAATGATGTTCTCGGTCCATGAAAATGGTGCCTCCGAACCATTACGCCTTTGAATAATGATATGCAAGTTTTGAGAGATCCTTAGGCCATGGCATGGTGTCTTCCGGCTATGAGGAAGATGCCTTTAGACTATGACGCCTTTGGATAGATTGGCGATATTCCAGCTCATGATATGCAATAGTAAGATGTTGACAAGACAAGGCTTAGTCTTGTGAAATGGAGGGCAGAGCTTAGCCCGATAGAAGAGCAAATAAATAATATTAAAAAAAAAGATGCAATATTTGTGCAAGGAGGGACAGTGTTTGGTTCCATGCAGACGGCGAGGCAAGGATTAGCCTCATGCAAATATGGAGGCAGGGATTAGCCTCATGGAGTCAAGGATTAGACCCATGCAAAATAGGGAGTCAGGGATTAGACTTGTGCAAGTATGGAGGCAGGGATTAGCCTCATGCAAGTATGGAGGCAAGGATTAGCCTCATGCAAGTATGGAGGCAAGGATTAGCCTCATGCAAGTATAGAGGCAAGGATTAGCCTCATGCAAGTACGGAGGCAGGGATTAGCCTCATGCAAGTATGGAGGCAAGAATTAGCCTCATGCAAGTATGGAGGCAAGGATTAGCCTCATGCAAGTATGGAGTCAAGGATTAGACTCATGCAAATAGGGAGGCAAGGATTAGCCTTATGCAGGATGGAGTCAAGGATTAGACTCATGCGAATGGGGAGGCAAGGATTAGCCTCGTGCAGGATGGAGTCAAGGATTAGACTCATGCAAATGNAAAAGATGCAATATTTGTGCAAGGAGGGACAGTGTTTGGTTCCATGCAGACGGCGAGGCAAGGATTAGCCTCATGCAAATATGGAGGCAGGGATTAGCCTCATGGAGTCAAGGATTAGACTCATGCAAAATAGGGAGTCAGGGATTAGCCTCGTGCAAGTATGGAGGCAGGGATTAGCCTCATGCAAGTATGGAGGCAAGGATTAGCCTCATGCAAGTATGGAGGCAAGGATTAGCCTCATGCAAGTATGCAAGTATGGGGGCAAGGATTAGCCTCATGCAAGTATGGAGGCAAGGATTAGCCTCATGCAAGTATGGAGTCAAGGATTAGACTCATGCAAATAGGGAGGCAAGGATTAGCCTTATGCAGGATGGAGTCAGGGATTAGACTCATGCAAATAGGGAGGCAAGGATTAGCCTCATGCAGGATGGAGTCAAGGATTAGACTCATGCAAATAGGGAGGCAAGGATTAGCCTTATGCAGGATGGAGTCAAGGATTAGACTCATGCGAATGGGGAGGCAAGGATTAGCCTCGTGCAGGATGGAGTCAAGGATTAGACTCATGCAAATGGGAAGCCTCATGCAAATATGAAGGCAAGGATTAGCCTCATAGAGTCAGGGATTAGACTCATGCAAATAGGGAGGCAAGGATTAGCCTCATGGAATCAGGGATTAGACTCATGCAAATAGGGAGGCAAGGATTATCCTTATGCAGGATGGAGTCAAGGATTAGACTCATGCAAATGGGGAGGCAAGGATTAGCCTCATGCAGGATGGAGTTTAGGATTAGACTCATGCAAATGGGGAGGCAAGGATTAGCCTCATGCAAATATGGAGGCAAGGATTAGCCTCATGGAGTCAGGGATTAGACTCATGCAAATAGGGAGGCAAATAATAGCCTTATGTAGGATGGAGTCAAGGATTAGACTCATGCGAACAGGGAAGCAAGGATTAGCCTCATGCAGGATGGAGTCAAGGATTAGACTCATGCAAATAGGAGGCAAGGATCAGCCTCATGCAAATATAGAGGCAAGGATTAGCCTCATGCAACTATAGAGTCAAGGATTAGACTCATGCAAATGTGCGGGACAGAGATTAGTCCCATGCAAAGAGCAAGAAGCAAATAAGGGTAGCATATGTCTTAGCTGGAGATGTATTCGGTGATTGATAGCAATCTTGCTACGTGGATGTTACCGTTACGTCAGATGTGCCTGCGTTCAAAGAAAAATTGTAAGTTTTGTGGGGGGAAGGTTGGTTCGTGCTTCTGTTGGCTGGCTTTGCTTTGCTCCATTCTGAAAGCCTTTCGAGTTCCCCTGGGTGATACCTGACTTTAATGGAAATAGTGTTTTCGAAAATATGCAATTATTGATGAAAAATAGAGTTATTATTAAAAACATAGTGAAATATCACGTTATTTTGGATGAACTAGCGACTGTAACACTCAGAGGCATTGCAACTCTCTCATATTGGAATTTTGAGGGTCCTCCTCAAAATTCTGCCCTAGTTTGGTAGATGATCTCTGACCGTTTGTAGACAATAGGCCTTGCTGGACTCCCTTCAGAATTTTGAGAATCCTTAAAATCCTGCCCCAGTTTCCTAACTGATTTCTGACTGTCTGATATATGTTGGCATTGGCCGGACTTGCTTCAGAATTTTGAGGGTCTCCTCAAAATTCTGCCCCAGTTTCTGATCTTGGGGGAAATGAAAATATTATTATGATATGACCGAACCCATAAGGCTGCCTACGTATCCCCTCTTAAACGGGAATCAGGTTAAGCGTAGTTCAATTACATCAGATGAAGAAATGTAAAACAATCTAAGCATAATATCTCTTGACTGCGTCTTAATTTATCGGTTTTGGCCAGATTTCTCCGACCATTTCTGCAAGTATAAGTGCTCCTCCTGTCAGTACCCTGTGAACCATGTACGGACCTTGCCAGTTGGGAGAGAATTTCCCTTTTGCTTCATCTTGATGCGGGAAGATTTTCTTCAATACCAGCTGCCTGGCGCGAACTGTCTTGGTTTGACCCTTTTGTTGAAAGCTCTAGACATTTTGTTCTGGTAAAGTTGGCCGTGACATACTGCGTTCGTCCTCTTTCCATCGATAAGGGCCAATTGTTCATAGCGACTCCTTATCCACTCTGCATCACTGAGTTTAGCTTCCTGTATGATTCTTAAAGAAGGAATCTCCACCTCGACTGGGATAACAGCCTAAGTACCATAACCAACATGTAATGAGTTGCCCTGGTTGATGTTCGAACCGTGGTGCGGTACCCCAACAAGGCAAAGGGTAACTTCTCATGCCATTGTTTGTGGTTCTCTACCATTTTGTTGGCGGCTTCTACGGCTTCATTCATCTGAGGTCTATAGGCTGTGGAATTCTTGTGCTTGATTTTGAAAGCTTCACATATAGCTTACATCAGATCACTTCATCTTCGTGGAAGATGATCTTATGACCTTCTAGTACTTTCCCAACCATGTCGGCTATTTCTCCGCCGGTGATGTTATTGGGTACGTAAGCCTCGCTCAACACTTTCATTAAGGCGTTCTTGTGTGCCTCTGAATTCTGCAAGAGTGATAGGATGGATATATGAGCAGGGACTTTGTTTAGATGGTTAACAACAGAGTACTCCTTTGCCTGTACTTTCCTCCACATATCATCTGGCCCAGTCTCAATGATAGGTTGCCTAGCAGTGGCCTCCTTACTTGAACCTCCCAGGTGTTCAGGTGTATAGACTCTCCCGGAGCTAGTCATTCCTTGTGCAGCATCAGATTCCTCTACCTTGGCCTTCCCCTTCCGCCGAGCCTCAGTGACATAATCCCAGGGTATTGCTTTTGAGTTGAATGGGGGTGTGGTTGATACTGTCACAGTGAAGGGTGTGACCACTTCTACTTCAAATGGAGTGGGGTGGCCGCGAGCGGAGCCACTTCCACCTCGAATGGTACTGATGCAGTTACCTCAAGCTCAACCGGTTCCTGTGTCTGAACCACAATAGGAGTAAGTGTAACTGCAACCTTAGAGTCATCGCCTTCTCGAATAAGCCCGATCGACCCCACAGGGTCCCATTCTTCATTTGTCTCTATCACATGTACACCATCACCTCTGTGATCAGGGAGGGGATTGTTGCAGACATTAGGTGCGGCTTCCTTTGCTTGTATGACCTTGTTGTCAATTAGCGTTTGGATCTTATCCTTCAATGTCCGGCACTCAGTAGTGTTGTGTCCTTTCATACCAGAATTGTACGCACAAATTTTGTTCGGATTGACCCGCTGGGATGGATTTTCTAATGCTGCAGCAGGAACAGGAGTGACATAACCGGCGGCTTTCAACCTTTCATATAACTAGTCGATGGGCTCAGGAATGGAGGTATACTGTCTGGGTGGCTTGCGGTCGATGTTTGGTCGTGGTCTTAGATAATTTTGATGAGCTGGTGGTGATTGGAAGTGGGATGGTTGGGAGTTATAGGTGTGATAGACAGAGGCTGCTTGGGAGTATCTGGGAGATGAAGGTTGGTATGTGGGCGGTGATGCCTGGTATATGGGTGGAGGTGTTTGATATATGGGTGGAGGCGTTTGAAATGTGGGTGGAGGTGTTTGATAGACAAGTGGAGATTTCGGGCCCTGGGCTACCATTACTGCCCCAACATCTCTCTTCTTCGATATGCCACCTGACTGTAGTGCTTTATTCGTGGCTTGCAAAGCCTCGAAGTTTGTTACCATCCCGCTCTTGATCCCTTCTTCAATCCTTTCTCCGAGTTTGATGATGTCAGAGAATTTGTGATTTTCGATAACCATCAGCCTCTCATAATATTGCGGGTCCTATGCCCTGACGAAGAATTTATTCATCTGTTC
>NC_031993.1:14982901-15006882 GCF_001879085.1 Nicotiana attenuata
GCTAAAAGCTGAAGGAATATGAGAGAAGAGTTTCATAGGCTCCCATACAAGGACAGAGCCATAGAGGCGACCAATCATTATATTCTTCCCATGTGTATTGATATCTTAGCCCAAAGGTGGTACCATGATTTTTTAGCCGTATTGGTTTAGTGATACCTTGGAGGTTCTTTCCCAATGCTTTTCCGGGTTCATATCCAGACCATGCTAATATACTTTCTATCTTGTTACTCCACCACTTGTACTTCTCGACAGCATTGACCCGTTCGATGTGATGGTAGGTTTCCCCTCCTAGCCTTCTTCTATGTCCAATGGCTGGGATGGTCTGACTAGTGTAGATGGGGTTACTTCCATCTCCATGAATGATTACCTCTTGTCGGTTCCATTCAAACTTCACGGCTTGATGTAGCGTGGAAGGCACGGCTCCAGCAGCATGGATCCATGGTCGGCCCAACAGAAGGTTACATGAGGCTGGTATGTCAAGTACTTGAAATTCAACGTCGAACCAAGTTGGCCCCATTTGCAAAAAAGGGTTAATTTCCCCGACGTGGCCCTCTGGGACCCATCGAAAGCCTTCACGTTCATGCTTCCTGCCCGTATCTCATGGAAACCTTTGTGCAACCTTTTCAGAGTGTCCAATGGACAAATGCTTAGGCTCGAACCTCCATCAACCAAAACCCTGGAAATGAACTTGTCTTCAAATTGCACTGTAATATGCAATGCTCGATTGTGATTCCGTCCCTCGGGTGGTAGCTCATCCTCATGGAAGATGATCTTATGGCTTTCTAGTACTTGCCCAACCATGTTGGCCATTTCTCCGCCGATGATGTTACTGGGTAAGTAGGCCTTGCTCAACACTTTTATTAAGGCGTTCTTGTGTGACTCAGAATTCTACAATAGTAATAGGATAGATATCTGAGCTGGGACTTTGTTCAGGTGGTCAACAACAGAATACTCCTTTGCCTGTACTTTTCTCCACAGGTCATCTGGCCCTGTCTCAATAATAGGTTGCCTAGCAGTGGCTTCCTTACTTGAACCTCCTAGGTGTTCAGGTGTATAGACTCTTCCGGTCCTAGTTATTCCCTGTGCCACGTCAGATTCCTCTACCTTGGCCTTCGCTTTCCGCCGAGCCTCAACGACATAATCCCAGGGTATTGCTTTTGAGTTGAATCGGGGTGTGGTTGATACTATCACAGTGAAGGGTCTGACCACTTCTACTTCAAATGGAGTGGGGGTGGCTGCGGGCGGAGCCACTTCTACCTCGAGTAGTTACCTCAACCTCGATCGGTGCCTGATTCTGAACCACAATGGGGGTAAGTGTGACTGCGGCCTTAGAGTCATCGCCTTCCCGAATAAGCCCGATCGACCCCTCAGGGTCTCATTCTTCATTTGTCTCTATCATATGTATACCATCACCTTTGTGATCAGGGAGGGGATTGTTGCAGACATTAGGGGCGGCCTCCTTTGCTTGTGTGACCTTATTGTCGATTAGCGTCTGGATCTTATCCTTCAGTGTCCGACACTCAGCAGTGGTGTGCCCTTTCATACCGGAATGGTACGCACAAGTCTTGTTCGGATTGACCCACTGGGATGGGTTTTCTAACGCTAAAGCGGGAACAGGAGTGACATAACCGGCGGCTTTCAACCTTTCATATAATTGGTCAATGGGCTCGGCAGTGGCGATATACTGTCTAGGTGGCTTGCGGTCAAAGTTTGGTCATGGTCTCGGATAATTTGACGAGCTGGTGGTAATTGGAAGTGGGATGGTTGGGAGTTGTAGGTGTGGTGGAGAGAGGCTGGGTAGGGAGTAGTCTGGNGAAAATGTCAAGCAAAGCTTGGCTCGATAGATCGAGCATTTATTTGAAACAAGTAAGACTTAAACAAATTACTGGAAATCTTAAATGCCTAGAATGACTATAGAAGTAAAATCTTCCAGGCTACCCAGGGACTCGGAGGGCTCGGGATGGTGTGCGGTCCAGTTCCTGAGAACAGCTCCCTTCTCCACAGTCTGAATGGTGAGGCCTTCTTCCTCCTCCTCCTCAATTATGGCACTGCAGTCCATGTCCTCATCTTCCAAGAACAAATTCTTCAACCCAGCTAGTGCTTCTTACTCGGCAGTCCCCCATATTGTGTCAGCCTGGTGGAAAGCTTGCTCCAAACTTTGCACTGGCTGGTCAAGTGGGTAATATGGACCACGCCATGGAGGCGACCAATCATTATATTCTTCCCATGTGTATTGATATCCGAGCCCAAAGGTGGTACCATGATTTTTTAGCTGTATTGGTTTGGTGATACCTTGGAGGTTCTTTCCCAATCCTTTGCCGTGTTCATATCCAGACCATGCAAGTATGCTTTCTCTTTTGTTACTCCACTACTTATCCTTCTCGACAGCATTGACCCGTTCGATGTGATGATAGGTTTTTCCTCCTAGCCTCCTTCTATGTCCAATGGCCGGGATGGTTTGACTAGTATAGATGGGGTTACTTCCATCTCCGTGAATGATTACCTCCTGGCGATTCTATTCAAACTTCACGGCTTGATGCAGTGTGGAGGGCACGGCTCCAGTAGCATAGATCCATGATCGGCCCAACAAAAGATTATACGAGGCTGGTATGTCAAGCACTTGGAATTCAACGTCGAACCAAGTCGGCCCCATCTGTAAGCAAAGGTTGATTTCCCCGATCGTGGCTCTCTGGGATCCATCAAAAGCCTTCACATTCATGCTTCCTACCCGTATTTCGTGGAAACCTTTGTCCAACCTTTTCAGAGTGTCCAATGGACAAATATTTAGGCTCGAACCTCCATCAACCAGGACCCTGGCAATGAACTTGTCTTCAAATTGCACTGTGATATGCAGTGCTCGATTGTGATTCAAATCCTCGGGTGGTAGCTCATCTTCGTGGAAGATGATCTTATGACTTTCTAGTACTTGCCCAACCATGTTGGCCATTTCTTCGCCGGTGATGTTATTGGGTACGTAAGCCTCGCTCAACACTTTCATTAAGGCGTTCTTGTGTGCCTCTGAATTCTGCAAGAGTGATAGGATGGATATATGAGCAGGGACTTTGTTTAGATGGTTAACAACAGAGTACTCCTTTGCCTGTACTTTCCTCCACATATCATCTGGCCCAGTCTCAATGATAGGTTGCCTAGCAGTGGCCTCCTTACTTGAACCTCCCAGGTGTTCAGGTGTATAGACTCTCCCGGTTCTAGTCATTCCTTGTGCAGCATCAGATTCCTCTACCTTGGCCTTCCCCTTCCGCCGAGCCTCAGTGACATAATCCCAGGGTATTGCTTTTGAGTTGAATGGGGGTGTGGTTGATACTGTCACAGTGAAGGGTGTGACCACTTCTACTTCAAATGGAGTGGGGTGGCCGCGAGCGGAGCCACTTCCACCTCGAATGGTACTGATGCAGTTACCTCAAGCTCAACCGGTTCCTGTGTCTGAACCACAATAGGAGTAAGTGTAACTGCAACCTTAGAGTCATCGCCTTCTCGAATAAGCCCGATCGACCCCACAGGGTCCCATTCTTCATTTGTCTCTATCACATGTACACCATCACCTCTGTGATCAGGGAGGGGATTGTTGCAGACATTAGGTGCGGCTTCCTTTGCTTGTATGACCTTGTTGTCAATTAGCGTTTGGATCTTATCCTTCAATGTCCGGCACTCAGTAGTGTTGTGTCCTTTCATACCAGAATTGTACGCACAAATTTTGTTCGGATTGACCCGCTGGGATGGATTTTCTAATGCTGCAGCAGGAACAGGAGTGACATAACCGGCGGCTTTCAACCTTTCATATAACTAGTCGATGGGCTCAGGAATGGAGGTATACTGTCTGGGTGGCTTGCGGTCGATGTTTGGTCGTGGTCTTAGATAATTTTGATGAGCTGGTGGTGATTGGAAGTGGGATGGTTGGGAGTTATAGGTGTGATAGACAGAGGCTGCTTGGGAGTATCTGGGAGATGAAGGTTGGTATGTGGGCGGTGATGCCTGGTATATGGGTGGAGGTGTTTGATATATGGGTGGAGGCGTTTGAAATGTGGGTGGAGGTGTTTGATAGACAAGTGGAGATTTCGGGCCCTGGGCTACCATTACTGCCCCAACATCTCTCTTCTTCGATATGCCACCTGACTGTAGTGCTTTATTCGTGGCTTGCAAAGCCTCGAAGTTTGTTACCATCCCGCTCTTGATCCCTTCTTCAATCCTTTCTCCGAGTTTGATGATGTCAGAGAATTTGTGATTTTCGATAACCATCAGCCTCTCATAATATTGCGGGTCCTGTGCCCCGACGAAGAATTTATTCATCTGTTCTTCGTCCAAAGATGGCCTGACCTTGGCCGCTTCCGACCTCCAACGAGTAGCATATTCACGGAATGTCTTAGTGGGTTTCTTCTTGAGATTCTGAATGTAGAAGACATCCGGTGCATTCTCTGTGTTAAACCTGAACCAGTCCATGAAATCCGACGCCATGCTTACCCAATTTTTTCCACTTCTTGGGATTTTGGCTGATATACCAAGACAACGCGTCCCCAGTAAGGCTCCTCATAAAGAGCTTCATTCAGATCTTTTCATCTTTCCCGACCCCGACAAGTTTGTCACAGTAAGTCCTTAGATGAATCCTGGGATCACCTATACCATCGAACATTTTGAACTTGGGAGGTTTGTACCCCTCTGGTAGTTCGACATCCGGCTATATGCACAGATCCTCATAGTTCAAACCCTCTATTCCTCTGTCGCCCTCAACACCTTGAACTCGGCTTGTTAACTTCTTGAGTTCTTCAACCATGTTTTTTATGAGCAAATCCTTTTCGGAGGGTTCCGGTGTACAGGAGATTGGTTGGGTGGAATGAGGTATGGTTTCCACATAGATGGGGTTGCTTTGATGGGTGCCAGGAACTTGGGTGTAGTGGTGGTCATTGGTGGAGTTTTGTGGATCAGGAATGAGTGGTGGTGTATTTTGGGGGGTGTGGTAAGTGGTGACTGGCGGATAATGAATTGGTTGATGGTGTTGCTGCGGCGGAGCTGGTAATGGATTGGGATTCTAGGGTGGAGTTGCGTGTTGGTTTTGTGTGCTTTGAGGAGGTGCCAGGTTCTTGGTGTTCTGTTGGTTGATGTCAGGGACATTCAGGGTAAGTGACAGGTTTGCCAAGTTGCGAACTTACTCAAGTTCTCCTTGCAGTTCTAGTATCTTTTGCTCCAGTCTTAAAACCAGATCATTTGGGGCCGGAGTACTACGGCCGTCGGAGGTTTCTGCATTCTCAATATTCTCCTTTCGGATACCACTTAAATCGTCCATCTTTGCCTTTCCTTTGCCTTTTCTGTTGCTTGGAGGAGGAGGAGGTGGAGGGCCCCTCGATCTGGTGTGATATGCTGATGAGGCCAGTATGATTGAACCAACCTAAGGGGAGGGGAATAATAATAATAAAAATAATCCAAAACAAAAAAGGTAACAAGTCAGTGAGGGTTCTGAAATGTTTACAGTATTTAAACACATATTGCGGAAATATAAATTCGCATCCTAATTTGGGAGCCTCGTTGTGCCTGAGATAGGCCTAGCAACAAATAGATTTGGAGAACTTTTAATGCCAATAAATGCTTCATTTCATAATGTAAATGATTGACAAATCCCAAAACGACACTAAGATAAAAATAATAAAATGAGTTACTACTGGCACTTGGCCTTATTACATTTTAGGAAAAGCAAAAAATAAATCTAGCCTATTTGGTCCCAGAAGGACCTTCCCTAGATTCGATCTTCCGAACTCCATCATAGAGATCTCCCAGCTCGCGCAGCCCTAGCAGCAAGTAGGCCCTGGCCAGATGTCCTCCTTCAGCTCCTTCAGCGTTCTGGCAATTCTGAATTCTCTTTATGACCTTGCCTTCCAACTCCACTATTCTTCGCTCCAGATATTCCAGTTTCCTGTTGGAAGCGACCGCCATCTCTTTCCATTCCTCGATCAACTTCACATTCCTCTCATGTATTTCCCGGTGTTCGTTCTCAGAGTCGTGGACCCTCTTGCGCAGCCTGCTGTACTTGACCTGAGCTTCAGCTTCCTCATCTATGATTATGTTCCCTCGACCGGCCCCTGGTGTCACTATTCCTTTCAGATTGTCTTCCAACTATGCCGGTTGAAAGGCTCGCACCCTGCATGATACCTGTATGGCTCGACGGTGTTCTTCTCCATGATGATTTTGCAGCACCACATGTGCTGAGCCTGGCACTTATGAGGGACGTCGTTGTCCTGAAAGTATGCCCTGAAATGATTCATCTTAACAACCCTTGGTACAACCTGCTTTCGGCCTGCTTGCCTCATAACTCGCATAGGGACATATGGGTATATCCCTCTCAACCCGATTATCACCAAGTGCGGAGCATCCCTGGATCTGATAACAAACTCGTCTATCGGGAACCATTCAACCATCCATTGCACATGTTCCTCGGTTAGATTGTCGAAGAACTCTACCCGTTCCTTGGCGCTTTCTGGCTGAGCAAATCTATCTGGAATATAAGTCATCTTCTTGGGGTGATGGAAAGCAATGTGATCGTTCCAAGCCCTTCGCGGGAATTCTTGGCGATAGTGACCCTTTTGGAAATGCTCGAATAACCACAATTGCAGTAATAAGTTGCAGCCCTCGAAATGATTTACCCCTCTTTGACAATGCTCCAGAGCCCTGTAGATGTCGGCTACGATCATGGGGACTATGGTATATGCTTGTCCATTAATCCCTTCCATCAAAGTCTTTACAACCATAGCCAACCTAGTGTGAATTCTTCCCTTTTTCATTGGGAACACTATCAGGCCTAGGAAGCACACAATGAATACAAATATCCTGTGGTGGATATGACCCAGAGAAGTGAGCGAGATCTCATCATGGTAGGTGCGGAAAGATTTGCTATGGCCATACCTCTAGTACAGGTATTCGAAAGGTATATAAGATTCCTTCAAGCACACTAAGTCGACATTCTTCTTCAATCCCATCATCTTCAAAAATCCCCTGCTCGTACGGTTTTCTGGTACCAATAGCCCAGGACTGTCCCTAGTTAATCCCGCAAGCCCTCCAATTTCCTCCAGAAGTGGTGTCATTTTTATTTCGCCGAAACGAAACACCGCCCTCTCACTATCCCAAAATAAGGTGGCAGCCTCGATCAGTTTGTTGTTTGGCTCAATATACAGCAAGGAGGGCAGGTTACCCAGGTACTTCCTCACATGTTTCTTGTCACTTGAGGAAAGGTCCTCCCACCAATCTAGCAGTAATGACGGGATGTTGCTAACCATACTGAATCTGAGGACCTCGTGCCTCATTTCCTTTAAAATAAAAGGTTAGACCTTACCCCCACCAGACTCGACTATTTATATATTTGTGATCAATATATCGGCATTTAGTTCTCCAAATTAATGCACAGAACGTGGTTGTGTCCGTTGGGATTATGGAAAACCCGATGAACTTTGGATAAGGCTTATCTTAAAGGATAATTATGCGGACAACATAACTGATCCGACTAGGTTTGACCATGATTCATGCACAATTTTAACCAGAGTAAGGTTTCTATGGGGTTTTAGACCGGTACCCTCGAGCGGACAACTCGAGGGGAAAGGCACGGAACCATCGACTGCACCGTTGATCGACTGGTTTTACCTCAAATAAGCCTTTCCGAATTTAAGGGTAGTAAATAGGAATAGCGCAACCACTCATTAAAGTGTTGCTATAGGATTTGATAAGCACGAGTGGAGTATGATGTGGAGCATGATTTATGCAGCAGTTAATAACACGTAGTCAAGTATTTGCACGTAAGGAAAAATAAATACAGTATTTAAATAATTGAAAGACCGTTACAGGAAAAGGAAATAAAAAGACAAGTTAGTTTCAAGAATAAAGAACAATAAATGCTTAAAAGGAAACAGACAGTCAAATTAAAATAAGAGAAGAGGGTACGGGATAAAGCATGCTTGGACTAATTCATAAGACCAAGTTCGTTTTGGTAAGAGCCTAATTATCCCCAGCAGAGTCGCCATGCTGTCGCGCCCCCTTTTTTTTCCCTCCTCATGGGGAGAGGTCCGGGTTTCGACATTCCATGGGGTGTGATAACTCATTTCCTTTTGGGAATTGGGTATTTGAAGAGTCGCCACCTAACGAGTTATGGTGTGTTAGGGCACCTAGAGTGATTAACTCTTAGATTGGTTTGTATTACCAGAGATTTAGGGTAAGGGCTCGAAATAACCTCGAGGAGAAGGTGTTAGGTACCCCTCTTGGTCCACAACTGTGGGTCCCGGCCGAACTTATATTCACAAATTAGTCCATATAAATAAACAGTTAAATCAAATAGGTTGCCAGTAAAACACTTTGGGTAACTCAAGTAATAAAGACTTTTTGAACAAGTTGTAAACGAAGGTTTTAAATAGAAAAAGGAATTTTGGTAAAGGAGGAGTCCTAGGTTGGTTAGCCTATAGGATCACCCCACACAATGTCCGGTAAACACTCCTCGATGAGGGGCTACACGTGATATTAGCGCGTAGTCATCATATCCCATATCTACCCTTCCCATCCCCTTAATGGTCATTCAAAGCGAGTGCTTGGTCAGCAATCTCTATTGCGTGCTGTTACCCGTCCATTCTTAGTGGTCCTGCGGGATTTAGGACCTCTACCTATAGGTGGTTCTAGATAGACCCCTAAGGTTTTAAAGGTGAAAATTCTAAGGCGACAGGAAAAACAATTAGGACTTTTAGCACATAAGATAAAAGGGAGAAATTAGAGGCACAAAGTTTCCTCCTCAAATAAGGCACATAAACAGCACGACTCAAGCACAATTAAGGGCTTTTTATTAAACAGTATCCTGAGGCAGGATGTCTAGGTGAATATGCAGAAGACAAGCAATTTATTTTAGAAACTCAGGAGTAATGACCCTAGCAGTTGCGTATTGGTTTTTTAAAGCCTGTTAGGATCAGAAAAACATTAAGTTACAGAAACAGTTTCAGGATTGCAAGTTTTGAAAACGCCCTACAGGCTTGCCTATACGCAGAATACTGATGACTACATTTTATAGTAAAACAGGGCAGATTTTAAAACGGACTTTTAAATCCCTATGGGCATGCTGTCTAAGGATAGATTAAAGCAGTTTTGAAAGAATTCGTTTCAGGGAAAATAAAACATTAATTAAACCAGTTTCGAAGTGACTGAACGCAGGCTGGATTGATTTATTTAAACTAGTTTAGGCAGAATTTCTGGTGACATTCCTTATAGGCATGATATCTAGTTGTTAAACACTGATTTCAGAAACTTTGCAGGCATGATGTCAAATAATAAAAAAAAAATGCAACACTTATCGTAAAAGAAGCCGAGTTAAATTATATCCTATAGGCATGGCATCTACTTGTAAAACTGATTTTAAGACCTATAAACATGATTTCTATTATGGAATCACTTGAAACCTATAGGCATGATTTCTAACGTGGTACGACAGGCATAGTAAAATCCTATAGGCATGGTTTCAAACATGGTAAGGCAGACATAGTAAAATTCTATAGGCATGGTTTCTACCCGCATTACCCCATAAACATGTAACTACCCACCCCTTTTCATTAATTTACCCCAATATTCGTTTACAAATTATTATAGACCATATAAATGAATTACATAAGTAAATAATAAAATAAGATGTTATTCTATAGGGAGCCTTCAATTAGGCCCAGGTTTCCAAAGCCTCCAATAGCCTCGAATGCCCAAATTCCATAGACAATATCATAGTCCAGGTGTATCAAAGTTCCCTAAGGATCTCAAGGATCCCGGACAGTGCTTACACCTAGACTTGGTAACCAAATTGAATAAGTGCAGTGTGGAAGGGACAACCTCAGCATGCCAGAGTTCAGAGGGTTCTCAAGGAGATCCCAAGGCAGTACACATACTGGGGGGGGGGGGGGACCTATTGACTTAGGAGTAGAGTGGGAGTGCTTGACACAAGTTGAAAGGTTTTAATGGAAAAACTGTATTAAAAGGAAGTTTGTTTGAAAATAATTTAGTAAAACAACAGAGACAGTTTGAAAAGAGATTGGAGTAGTGAACAAAAGTCCAAACACAACACCTTTAAGATAGGTTCATACACAGCCAGGAGTCACAGAACCAAAGAAAATTCAATAGTCACAAACAGGGGTCAAGGGATTTGGGGATACATAGAACACCTGATTGTAAATACATAATCAAGCAATGGTGTAGGAATTGGTATAGATATGCTCAGAAATAGCTGACCAGACACAGTCACAGAACCAGACATAAAGAACAAACTTACATACATGGGTGATAGGGATTTGGGGATACATAGAGCACATGGTGGTAAACACATAACAGGTAGAGATAATTGGTGCAGACATGTTCAGAAACAGAGGGGGTAGATACTGATCTTAAGGAAGGGGAGTACATAACATGCTAATAATGTAAACAGCAACTACAAGTTTCACAACAAAACCATAATTAGAAGCAAACCAGAAACAGGATGAACTGAAGCAATAAAAGAACCATATTGTTGTTGGAACTTGAATTGAAACTAGAACATACCAGTAAAGAAGACAGTAAGCAAAGTGAAAAAGCAGGAGAACACAATGGTTAGCCTTGGCTTGCAGCCGGCTAACTTAGAATAGTGGCAAGTAGCACAAAGGAGATCAGAAAGTTTATGTGTGTGTGAGAGAGAGAGAGAGAGAGAGAGCTTTCGAACCAAGAGTGTTCGTGTGTTTGTGCTAACAAGAAAGCATGTATATATAGTTTGAAAGCAGGTAGCAAATAAGGTAAAAAAAAATCAAAGTTCATCAGTAATTATAGGGACTCGGAATCAATCAGTCACAAAATCAAGGTAAGTACTCCATTTAATTGAGGAGTTAACTTCAAATGGTAATAAATATGTAACGAATAAGGAAGGGAATCGTATAAGGCTGAGCATAACTAATAAGGAAATATTTTCAGCATAGTACAAGTACACAACGCGTAATAGAGGCTAGGTCCAGCATATTTCAATCAAGGAAAGGACTTAAGAAATCAATTAGTAGCATAATTGACCGTGGAATAAGGTTAGAAAATATTCTACAAGGTTAAAAATCAGTAGAGATATCATGCAAAATCAGTGAAAGATCAGTCACAAAGATTCAAGGATCCAAAAATAGACAATAGCACTGATTTAGCACAACTTTACAAGAACAAGCACATAGCAAGAAAAAAACCAGAACTCTAAGAGCTCGAGTGGGATAAGAATCGTATATAAATTAGGGATTCATGTAGAGCATAGTCTAAAGTAGTAGAACAAGCATGATACATGTAGGAGAAGTGAAGAATCAGAAACATTGGTGAACAAAGTAGGGCAAAATCACACAATAGGCAGAGATAACCATAATTAGGAACTTACTTTAACAAGCAATCATAGGGTAAAATCACATAATCATAGAAACATATGGATTAACTGAACACGTTATCAAAACCAAACTCAGAAACCCAAGATTGGAACTAAGAAATTAGGGTTTTCAACATAGGCGAGTTGGAAAGGGAGTAAAATCATAGAATCAGTCGAAATATGCAAGAGATTTAAAGTTTTAAACATAAAGAGTCGGTTTAAACAAAGTTTTAGAAGAAACTCCGAAAACCCTAATTTGAGAAGAAGATAAAAACACTTTGAAATCGATGATTCTTGTAAAGAGTTACAAGGATAGTGTAAAACATCAAAGAAACAGACTCAAATCATTTGAAAATCGTACAGAACTAGGAGTTGTAAGCAAAAAATTAGGGTTTCAGAAGAAACCCAAGTATAGATGAAAGAACCTGTCAAAATCTCAAGGATCGTAACAAGTACAGCAGGATTTCGCTTGGAATCATACTGAAGTAGCCAAGAACAGACCAGATGGCAAACCCTAGATGCAAGTTAGCATGGCCCAGGGCCCTTGAAGACCTCAGAGAAGGTGAGCATGGCAATAGAGGAGCCATTGGAGGCTTAGGGGTTGGAAGGTGGTCACCGGAGAAGACCGGAGAAGGGAGGCCGCGGTTGAAGGAACTAGGGTTAGGTTGAGGGGTTCAGAGATGAGAAAAGATGAGAGAATATAGAGGCGGCGGATTTGAGAAATGAGATAGGGTTAGGGGGTTGTTTAGGATAAAAAAGGAAAGAGCTCATGAGGGTCGTTGATCTTTTATATCAACGGCCAGGATTTAACGGGTCTTGGGTCGGGTAGGCGGGTTTAGGGCTTGGGTCGGATGTTTTTAATCTGAAATTGGGTTGGGGTTGGGTTTAAATTGGGCTACAACTGAAAGCAAATCTAGCTATATTTTAAATAGCCACTTTTCCCCTATATAATTTATAATAAATAATTTCTAGAAAATAATTTTTTGTACTAAAATGATTTAAAATAGATATTTAACATTTTAAAAATATAGGAGATCAATTTTACGCATATAAAGGTAGTTATACAGTAAATGGGCTAATATTGCAATTATATGCAATTTAGTTTAAAAAATAACAAATGCAATTATAAAAAATGCATAAAAATATTTTAATCATATTTTGGCATAGATATAGAAATTAAATGGCTAAATCACCATAACAATAATTTGGGAAATAATTATTGAGTATTTTATGAATAAAAGGGAAGGAAATAAATCAATTTAAGTCCCTAAAATTATGGAAAAAATTATAAAACCTTGTGCATGCTTATATATGCATGTATATACTATTTTGAAGGTATTTATGCTTATTTAAAATATATAGTGAAAAATTGGGTGTCACCAACCACAGATGCAAAAATTGGTACCGCAGGTGCGGTTTTGCTGGGCAGAAAGTATAAATAGAGACCTTCGCGAATTTTGGTTCATTCTTCACCATTTTATCCGATTTTGGAGCTTTTGGGAGCAATTTTAAGAGGGATTCAAGAGGGTTTTCATTGAGGTAAGTAATTTGAACCCTAATACTTGTGTTTATGGTAATTTCCCGTGGTTTAATCATGTAATTAGTGGTGATTAAGGGTGAGAATGAGAGGTTAGGGCTTGGGATTTTGGAGAGTTTGATTGAGGATTTGAGGGGTCAAATGGAGTCGGATTTTGATAAATTTCGTATGTATGGACTCGTGAAGTGAAAGGGCTTTCTAGTTTTGTGATTTTGTCAGATTCTGAGACGGGGCCCGGGGGCCGGGTTTTAGCGGATTTCAGGATTTGTGTCTAATTTGATAGTTTTTCTTGTGGAATTCATTCCATCAGCTTATATTGATAGTATTGTTATGGTTGTGAATAGATTTGAAGCGATTGGAGGCCGAGTCGAGGGGCAAGAGCATCGCGGAGTAGGGATTTGACCGGTTTGAGGTAAGTAATTATTGTAAATCTAGTCCTGAGGGTATGAAACCCCGGATTTCGTACCGTTTTACTATTTTTGAGGTGACGCACATGCTAGGTGACGGGCGTGTGGGTGTGCACCGTTGAGGATTGTGACTTGGTCTGTCCCGTAGCAACTACAAGGTTGCGTATTTGACTGAAACTATACGATACTTATGTGTTTTAGAAAGAATTTCTATAAATTGGGCCGAATGCCATATTTGGGCCTTGTGCCAGAGATGTTTGGACCCTTAGGAGCCTTTTCTTATTATCCTCTCACTATTTTGATTGAAAATCGATACTCAGTCATGCTATGTTTACTAATTTCATAACTCAGTCTTTATTACCCCGTTTCGATGCACATAAAATGTTATTTTGGGCTGAGCCCCCTGTTTGTTTTTACTGATAGCCCGAGTGGCTTGAGAGGTTTATGACTGAGTGAGGCCGAGGACCTATTTTTGTGAGGATATTATGGGATCGGGCTGCGTGCCGCAGCATGTTGTTACTAATTCGTGATTTTGTAAGGCCGAGGGCCTGATTGATTTATGCCACGAGGTGGCTTGTTATAGCGCTTGGGCTGAAGGAGCCCCTCCGGAGTCTACACACCCCCAGTGAGCACGGGTACCCTGAGTGAGTGATGTGATGTGTTGCCTGAGGGGCTGTTCTTGATTCATGGTATGCCCGAGGGGCTGTTTACAAGCGATTGTGAGGTATGCCCGAGGGGCTGTATATGAGTGACTGTGAGGTTTGCCCGAGAGGCTGTTCACGAGTGATGATTTACCCGAGGGGCTGTTTATGTTTTCATCATTTTTACCCACTGTTTCATCACTTTTTTGAAAAGTGTTGAAAGATGTTTTAAACGGTTTTATTGAATCTAGATTTAAATGAGCTGAGTTGATTCAAACCCAAATATTAAAAGCATGTTGTATTCTACTGAGATTTTATGATATGAACTGTATATGTTTTATTGCTCGTCACTACTGCTCAGTCTTTATTTACTTTTATTACTTACTGAGTTAGCGTACTCACGTTACTCCCTGCACCTTGTGTGCAGATCCAGGGGTTGCTGGACGTGCTAGTGAGTGTTGATTTCATTCATCATGGATCTGTCGGAGTTAGCAAGGTAGGTGCATGGCGATCGCAGCACTGCTCTTCTCCCTCCTATCTGGCTATAGATGTTATTAATTGGTTTCCAGACTATATTAGTCTTAGTATTACCGTACAGTTCTTAGTAGATGCTCATGACTAGTGACACCCCGATGTCGGGCTTTTCTTTTCGCACTTTGTTATTCAGATTTATCTTATGAAGTTTTATTATTTAAATAGCTTGAAGAAATCCTTAAATTGAAATATCGGGTTGTTTTGGTAAAAGATTCGGCTTGCCTAGTCCCACGATAGGCACCATCACGACATGGTAGATTTGGGTCGCGACAAGTTGGTATCAGAGCCTAGGTTACATAGATCTCACGAGTCATGAGCAAGTTTAATAGAGTCTCGCAGATCGGTACGGAGACGACTGCACTTATCTTCAAGAGGCTTCAGAACCTTTAGTAAATCCCACACTCCTGAATTCTTATCGTACGACATTGATTCAGCTTGAAGCGTAACTCCTTAAATTCCTTCCACGCATTCGTGTGCGCACATGAGCGCTCGGTATTAGCTGTGCATCAACGGCTTGTGATTCCCTGGATGAGGTGCGAGATATGATTCTGTGTGTTGATGTTGGGCCAGTCTGGAGGACTTGAGGCCGGGTTTTGACTGTAGCTTGAGCACTGAGGTGTTGATTGTGTGAGCATGTGCCTTTGGATTTATATGCTCGGTAGTGTCCATATTAGTGGGAGTGATGGCGAGATGGCTACGGGATGAGTATGATGTGACTGCGAGATGTGTTCATACGATTTAAATGTGACGAGAAGTGTTTGGTCGAGGTGTAGAAAGAACTATTTGGTGCTTGATTTCTATCATGATTTGATGTATAGCCCCGAGTTATGGGTGTGTTGAAGGATATTTCCATGTTGTTTAGTTGGGGAATGAAGTAGATTTCATGCCGTGATATGAGTTCAGACTCAGGAAGATTAAGTGATTGCGTGATGGGTATGATGGTGGAAGGGTATAAATAGATGTTGGTTTGAGGCAAAGCAGGTAGGTTACCTCTTGCGAAGTGTTCTGAGGTTTGTCTGATCCCTATGTTATTTGTTGGGAGTCCTCTTTTAAAAGAGAAACTTACGTGTTGCAATTTGATTTTGGATCGCTTATGAGAGTGGGCGTGACTGTTACGAGGGTGAATGCGAAATTTGTAGATGATTTGAAATACTAGATAATTTGTGTTACATGAGCTTATGAAGGAATTAGTTGAATCTCACTATGGCAGTATGGAAGTAATAGAGTATGGGTATCGTGAGTTATTGTGTGTTTTGATCTATGGCTTTGAGCCAAGTGGGGGAGTTTGCTACTGATCAGTTGATTGCACGGTTATGTGTTATATTAGTTTTAGTTTGAGGCATACTGGTGAATCAATTGTGGCTTACAGAGGTTGAGATCGAGGATGACTCGAGTAAAGGAAATTTTGGGCAAGGGTTGTGATATGCTTTATGGGTATATGAGAAACGTTGGATGGATTAGGGATGTAACAGGTATGGAGTAGGGAATCACTCGGCTGCTTAGAAGGATGGGTTACTTCCTTAGGTGTTGTTGTACTAATGAGGCACAGGTCGTTCGGTTCGTTTGATCAGTTTAATTGAAACCTGAGTAGAGTGGATGACTCTCGAGAATGGTTCTAATGGATTCAAAATTTATATGTAAATATTGGGGATCTTCAGGATGCGTAATTGGCTAGAAACCGAGGTTTACATTGGATGGTGTCAAGACTTGTGGCATTTCTAAATCATTATGGATTATACATATCAGTATCAGGAAGGTGAAGGTAATGTCTTTAGATTTGCAGAAAGTCTCTTCAGGCTAAGTATTTTGAGTGTGGTGCTTTTGGGGATATTTAAGAGAGTATCCAGCGCCTTATGAGCCTTAGACGGTGTGGTTTTATGCTTGGTCTCGTGTGATGAGTCTGGGTTGAGGATTGCGATATTATGACAAGGAGAAGTATCAATTTGAAGGTAAGTCAGAAGGAACTTGGATAAATAGGATAGCTTGGTAGTAGGTCGGATCGGCATGGTAAGGGATATGATTAGTTCTTTGGGTGCTTATGAGGTAATGAGTTCTACAGGTGTTTCGTGGCAATGCTCTTGGGTTTTTAGTGACCTGCGTAGCTTTGTTGAGTTAGAAGGATTCAGTCCTGGCGGTTTGGTTTTGTGCAAATGGGATTCGGAGAGTTCTTGATGGTTTTTTACCACGATTAGAGATTTATATTTTCTACTGGCGTTAGGAGCATGTGATGTATAGTGATTTTCTCCTAGATGGGATCAAATGGAAATTTCTTGGCTAGTTGAGTACATAGTTGCTTGTGGCTCGGAATGGATTATGAAGTTCTCATATTTGTCATAGGATGGCATGGTATATGCGGTATGTTGTGTAAGGTTGAGAATTGCATGTGTAAGGTCACGGCTCGGTTCTGAAAGGAAGGTCATAAATTCTTAGGCAACATGGACAGTTTCAGATGACTAGGTAAATGATAATACTAATTGGTGTGGCTTGATGAGGGTATACATTTCGGAAAGGGGGATGTGTTTGAGTTATGGATACTTCATTAGTATTGCGGCACTCTCTTGTTTGATCGACTGCTGGAGTCAAATTTTGCCTTGTGGCACAGAAGAATTTCAGAAGTATTCCTCGTGGGGTAACCGTGTAATTGGAGGAGTTTGGACATCCAGGCGGTAGAGTTGAGATCAAAGATGGTGATTCATATGTCCTATGGATTTGGAGACTGGGAGTTCTCATGAGTAGATTGTTTCGTGGTTGTGGACTGTGCAAATGTAGCCAAGGTTAGTCAGAGGTTAGTATGTGCTATGATTCATTCATTGTGAACTTTCAAGGAGTTATTTATCTATTGTGGGTGACCAGGATTGATTTGGGGTTCATTGGTCGGCCCAATATGGATGTGTGTTCTGCATCGAGTCGGATATGTTCGCTCCGAACTGCTATTGTTGAGGAAGGTGCCATTCGGTTGTTGTTAAGCTTATTCGTGTTCCGAGATTTATTTATGAGTTACTCTTGTATGCTACGCGAGATTGTGATTCATTAATTGTATGCACAAATGATACGGTTCTATTTGGGCTTTATAGAGGAATTTGAATGAGATGGATATTTGGGTGTTGCATGATTGACTACGCATTGGATATGTTCTTTCGGGCTGGTGCGGCATTGCGTCGTGGTTGTTGATTTCGAGCATGGTGACTTGAGGTATTTCATGTGGACCAGTGCTTGGATAGGGTCGCGCATTGCAGCGAAGTTATGTTGGGATATTATCCTTTGGGTTAGAGTCGTGTGTTCTGGTTCTACCGTGTGCGATTGGGTTCTTAGCATCGTGTTGTGGTGGTATTGGTGATCTTGCGGTACACCTCTCTCATTTGAGTCATTTTTTGTGATTTGAGTACATTTGGATTGTTGCTTATTGGTGTGCAGATTGCACGGGTTGTGGCTTTAGATTGTATCGATGTGTTATGTCACTAGAGTAGTCGTGTTGGATGAGAGGAGGTCATTGGGATCTAGAGTGAGTACTATCGGATTCGATTTCAGCATGTTGGAAGGATAATATCGAAATTCGGCTAAGAAATTTACTATAGTCCTTGCCAAAGGAGAGGGAACTCCATGACTGGTTGGTTAGAGGAATGGTTATGGTTTCTGCGTGTTTCTTTCATCATTCGCAGTATACGAAAGTGTTGGAACGAGGCTTTGTTTGAAAAGAGGTTATTACCAGCGTTTGGTTGTGTTGGGCAAATGTTGTTGGAGCATCGCTGTGACTGTTTGAGTTATGTGGTATATCATGTGATTTCATCTTGGGTTATGGCTATGACTGAATATAGCTTGTTCAGACTTATACAGTGTATGGATGCGAGATTCTGATCTTATAGAAAATATTGGATGTGGAAATTGGATTCTAAGTCTTATTGGGCTAGGTTGGTTTAAGAAATTTCAGTCATGTTGTGTTATTAGACCTATATGGGATAGGGTGACGTGGGATCACCTCCGGCTATGTCCATAGTGAGATTATACAGCGATTTGATGGCTCTGGAACAACTCTGGACACATTCGAGGACGAACGTATGTTTACGTGGGAGAGGATGTAACGATCCGACCAGTCGTTTTAAGCATTTGCACTTCGCTCGCCAGTTCTCGGGCATGACTAGCCCCGTATGATGTATTATGACTTATGTAAATCGTCGGTTTTGGTTTTCATGTTAATCGGAACAAATATGAAAGAATGATTCTCAGCTTGAAGCTTTAAATTTAAAAGGTTTGACCAAGTTTTGACCTTTTAGTATTTGATCTCAAGTTTGGATTTTTATGAGTTAGTTAGCTTCGTTAGGTGATTTTGGACTTGGGGGCGCGTCAGGAATGTGATTTGGAGGTCCGTGGTGGAATTAGGCTTGAATTGGCAAAATTTGTAAATTGGCGATTTTTGGTCGGCAGTAGAAATTTTGATATCGGGGTCGGAATGGAATTTAGGAAGTTGGGGTGGGTTCGTGGAATCATTTTTGACGTGTGTGCAAAATTTGAGGTCATTTGGACAAGGTTTGATGGGTTTCGGCATCGTTCGCGGAATTTGGAAGTTTAGAAGTTCTTAGGCTTGAATCCGAGGGTATTTTGGTGTTTTGATGTTGTCTTAGGTGTTCCGAAGGTGTCTAAGTTCGTATGTTGATATGTGACTTGTTGGTATTTTTGGTTGAGGTCCCGAGGGCCTCGGGATGAATTCGGATGGTCATCGAGGAGCTTAGAATTTGGAAAGTGCAGCGGAAGCTGTTGTTGCTGGTGTTTCCGCACCTGCGGATTGGGAACCGCAGGTTCGAGCTTCGCAGAAGCGGTCTTGAGGCGCAGGTGCGCTGAGGAACCGTAGGTGCGGCTTGGTCCCCACATCTGCGTGACAGCAGGTGCAGTTAGGCGACCGCAAAAGCGGAGTTGGTTGGTTAATGAAGATCCGCAAAAGCGGAGATTTGTCCGCAGGTGCGGACCGCAGATGCAAAAACTGGTACCGCAGGTGCGGTTTTGCTGGGCAGGAAGTATAAATAGAGAGCTTCGTGAATTTTGGTTCATTCTTCACCTTTTTATCTGGTTTTGAAGCTTTTGGGAGCAATTTGAAAAGGGATTCAAGGGGGTTTTCATTGAGATAAGTAATTTGAGCCCTAATACTCGTGTTTATGGTAATTTCCCGTGGTTTAATCATGTAATTAATGGTGATTAAGGGTGAAAATGAGAGGTTAGGGCTTGTGATTTTGGAGATTTTGATTGAGGATTTGAGGAGTCAAATGGAGCCGGCTTTTGATAAATTTTGTATGTATGGACTCGTGAGTGAAAGGACTTTCTAGTTTTGTGATTTTTGTCGGATTCCGAGACGTGGGCCCGGGGGCCTGGTTTGAGTGGATTTCGGGATTTGTGTCTAATTTGATAGCGTTTCTTGTGGAATTCATTCCATTAGCGTATATTGATGGTATTGTTATGGTTGTGAATAGATTTGGAGCGATTGGTGGCCGAGTCGAGGGGCAAGAGCATCACGGAGTAGGGATTTCACCGGTTTGAGGTAAGTAATGATTGTAAATCTAGTCCTGAGGGTATGAAACCCCGAATTTCGTATCGTTTTACTATTTTTGAGCTAACGCACATGCTAGGTGACGGGCGTGTGGGCATGCACCGTTGGGGATTGTAACTTGGTCCATCCCGTAGCAACTACAAGGTTGCGTATTTGACTGAAACTATATGATACTTATGTGTTTTAGAAAGAATTTCTATAAATTGGGCGGAATGCCATATTTGGGCCTTGTGCCAGAGCTATTTGGACCCTTAGGGGACTTTTCTTATTATCCTCTCACTGTTTTGATTGAAAATCAATACACAATCATGCTATGTTTACTGATTTCATAACTCAGTCTTTATTACCCCGTTTCAATGCACATAAAATGTTATTTTGGGCTGAGCACCCTGTTTATTTTTACTGATAGCCCGAGTGGCTTGAGAGGTTTATGACTGAGGCTGAGGGCCTGTTTTTGTGAGGATATTATGGGATCGGGTTGCGCGCCGCAGCATGTTGTTACTGATTATGTGAGGCCGAGGGCCTGATTTATTTATGCCACGAGGTGGCTTGTTATAGCGCTTGGGCTGAAGGAGCCCCTCCGGAGTCTGCACACCCCCAGTGAGCGCGAGTACCTTGAGTGGGTGATGTGATATGTTGCCCAAGGGGCTGTTCTTGATTCATGTTGTGCCCTAGGGGCTATTTACGAGTGATTGTGAGGTATGCCCGAGAGGCAGTATATGAGTGACTGTGAGGTTTGCCCAAGGGGCTGTTTATGATTCATGTTTGCCCGAAGGGCTGTTCACGAGTGATGTCTTGCCCGAGGGGCTATTTGTGTTTTCATCATTTTTACCCACTATTTCATCACTTTGTTTGAAAACTGTTGAAGAAGTTTTAAACGGTTTTACTGAATCTAGATTTAAATGAGCTGAGTTGATTCAAACCATGATTAAAAGCCTGTTGTATTCTACTGAGATTTCATGATATGAACTGTATATGTTTTATTGCTCGTTACTACTGCTTAGTCTTTATTTACTTTTATTATTTACTGAGTTGGCGTACTTACATTACTCCATGCACCTTGTGTGCAGATCCGAGGGTTGCTGGACGAGCTAGTGAGTGTTGATTTCATTCATCGCGGATCTGTCAGAGTTAGCAAGGTAGCTGCATGGCGGTCGCAGCCCTGCTCTTCTCCTCCTATCTACCTATAGATGTTATTAATTGGTTTCAAGACTGTATTTGTCTTAGTATTATCGGATAGTTCTTAGTAGATGCTCATGACTAGTGACACCCCGATGTCGGGCTTTTCTTTCCGCACTTTGTTATTTAGATTTATGATATAAAGTTATATTATTTAAATAGCTTGAAGAAATCCTTAAATTGAAATATCGGGCTGTTTTGGTAAAAGAGTCGGCTTGCCTAGTCCCACGGTAGGCGCCATCACGACATGGTAGATTTGGGTCGTGACAAGACCTGATATTGCTTTTGCGGTAGGAATGCTTGGCAGATATCAAAGTAACCCTGGTCTTGACAATTGGAAAGCTGGTAAAAGGTCTTGAGATATTTGCAAGGAACCAAGGATTTTAAGCTCACATACAAATACTCTGATTCATTGAGGTGATTGGATATTTAGACTCTGATTTGGGTGGATGCAAAGACACTGGTTAATCCACTTCAGGATACATTTTCCTTCTTGCTGGAGGTGTTGTGTCTTGGAGAAGTGTCAAGCAGACCATTGTTGCAACATCCACAATGGAAGTTGAATTTATAGCATGATATGAAGCTACATCACATGCGTTATGGTTGAAAAACTTTATTTCCGGCCTTAGGATTGTCGATTCCATTTCAGGGACATTGAGAATCTTATGTGACAATTCAGCTGCAGTGTTCTTCTCTAAGAAAAATAAAAGTGGCAGTCGAAGCAAGCACATCGACATAAAGTACTTGATGGTTAGATACTATGTGAAAAAGCAAGATGTGAATTTTGAGCATGTTAGTACTGCTTTGATGATTGCTGATCCTATGACTAAAAGTCTGCCGGCTAATATTTTCAAGGATCATGTAACACATATAGGACTTAGTAGCTCAATTTTGTCTTGCTTTGCCCTCTAACAGTTTGTCTAGACATTATGTTTATTTTGATAAACATGACAGTGCACACTTTTGGTTTTTCATGTATTATTTGTGATCATTGGATCAATAAAGTTGGACTCTGAATGACTTACATTAAGTTCATTCATAAAGTTGTTAGACACTTTGTTAGAATGTATTATGCACTGTAATACATGGAAGGAAGTGTTTGTTTAAAAGCATGACCGCCATGATTCGTGTAATAATATATTCTAGTTAAAGCGATTGTTGCATAACTTTTAGTTGAGTGATAAAGTCTATGGACATATTATATGTTTATCTCTCATAATGGATTATCTGACTTTAATATGTGGGCCAAGTGGGAGAATATTATAAATTTACCGTCTCTTCTAGAGACTTCTAGTGTGGCCCACATATAAGGTAATAAATTATTTACCTTGTCTCCCAAAGGAAATAATATATCAGATAATATTCTGTAGCTATGCATATATGGTAGTTTCTTGATGGAAAGAAACTACCATATATTAGGAGTCCTTAGGGTAATTATAATTTATGAAAAAGTCCCTAGGGCTAAAGTATTGCCTAAGAGTCCCTAGCCTACCTATAAATACGCCTGTGACTCCATCAGTCTGGCATCCTACGATAGGCACAGGCTAGAAGGCTCTAGGTTTTCTGTCAAAAATTTAAAGGCAATTCCGTAGATCACTTGAATAACCATGGCTGAAGGTACGTTCCTACTTTGATATTCCGCTGAATTTGGCTATGCATATGTGTACGTGTATGGGTCAGAATCTGACCTCACGGTAATTAGCGGAGTTAATCTCCTCTTGAGCTAATCCATAATTAATAAGTGGTACGGCCACTTATTTATAAGAGGATTCGACTCTTGTCCGATTGAATCTACGAGGGCACGGCCCATTCATTCCCCCACGGGGACGGAACCTCAGCGTGGCCACGGCCATTTATTGCCAGCTCACGAAGCTCACATCCATAAATACTAAGAGTGGAAGCCCTAGAAAGGGGGTTGCTTCTTCACCACTAGTGAGAGGAGAGAGAATCGAGAAAATATACCCCTCTTATGGGAAAAGAAAACACCATTGTAAGGTTCTGAACCTCTCCATGGAGAGGCAGACCAAACAAATATTATCAATAAAGGTTTCTAATGCTTCTACCCTTATTCCTGAGTACTTATTTTCGTTTCTTTCATTGGGTCCAACGGATTATTACGATTTGCTATGATTATCCCGTGATTTATTTATATTGTTTATACTCGTAAGTTTTGTAATAACTTTTGAGCAAACAATTTGGCGCCGTCTGTGGGGATTTCATAGCAAAATCGCGTAGTTCCTCCCTGGACCCAAAAGGAAAGAAGCGCCAAACTCGAAGGGGAGCTCGAAGATCTCAAATCAAGATCTAAGTCTTCTCCCTCTCTCCAATCTCAGATAGTGCAAACAAGAAGAAAGGGCCCCCTCCTTTCCTAAGGGAAGGTCTCTACAAGGTATACGAGCTCCGGTCAGAAACCGGCACGGAGATATCTCGAGCCGAGAGTCGCCTCAAGACAGCCTATACACCATGGTTGGGAAGACAATGGATAAGCCTCTCAAGGCCTCGAATCCAAAACGAGTTTCAGCACTCAATACCCACAATATGGGACTCAGGCTACGCGCCTTCGCCAACAAAGTTCAACTACGGTTGAACCAAGTCAGGTTATGCGCCTTAACAAACAAATTCAACTACGGTTGAACCAAGTCGGGCTATGCGCCTCCACAAAAAAGTTCAACTACAGTTGAACCAACTCAGGCTACGCGCCTTCGCCAACAAGTTCAACTACGGTTGAACCGGGACTCAGGCTACGCGCCTTCACCAACAAGTTCAACTACGGTTG
>NC_031993.1:15009410-15292576 GCF_001879085.1 Nicotiana attenuata
ATTTGTTGCGTCTGAAGCTCCCGCCTCGCCAGCTCTTCGACCAAGGCCCGGCTGCGAGGATCATTCCTCAAGCGCACGCACAACTCTCGGCACTGATCTCGGTAGCGGCGATACTTCTCCAGCGCCCGCAAAAATATCCCCAAGCGGACCTTGGCTCTACGGATGCTCTCCACCTCCAACAGATAAGACTACAAAGCAAAGACGACGATTATAATAAAAGAATAAACCTAAGGCAAAGAAGAAGCGAACCGATGTAACAGTACATACCCTCAAGCCCATCACGGCTACCTCATTCATCAGCCCGACATCCGTAACGCCCCTCAACGACGCATTCTCGGCCTCCGAGCATAGCAGCTCGAACTGCGGCACCAAGCTTTCCCCTTGGAGCAATAAGTTCAATTCCATGGGAACTTCGATAAAGCGAGATCGCCCCCCTGCACGCACCGCTGAATTGGTGGAGCCTTCCTGGAACATACAGACGTCGTCGGGATCCAAGTCGGATTCGGACTCATCCTCACCCCCTACAGCATCTCCTCCCACCGCAGCCGCCGAAGGAGCGCTGGCCTCACCCACACTAGCAGCCGCTGAGGAACTACCTCCCGTTTCAGCGACTGGAACCACCAATTGAGTCGCCGAAGCGACGGTATCATCACGGGCCTAAGCCACACCGGGGGCAACCCCCCATTGTTTGTCCACCACTCGAGGGCAGGCGCCGCAGCCACACTCTTCTCCGCGTCCGCCGGGGGGGAGTCCAAATAAATTACCACAGGAGGAGCCGGCGCAAACGCGACCCTACGCCTTATCAACGGCCTCTCTCTCCCCATCTGATGACGATTTCCGCTCCTAGGGCGCGCAACCCCCGATGGGCCCTCGTCCCGAAGTTAGGGTCCGTGATGGAGAAGAAATCGCTGAAGACTCGACTTGATGCCGCCCCTCGGTGTTGAGCGCGACACCGGCGCTGCAGTAAGCCGAGCAACTGCACCAGCCGACGGAAGGCCAACTGAGGGGCCCTGACGCGGCGTGACCTCCCTAATCACAAGAAAACAAGGTTGATGAATAGAGTCAAAACAAAGTAGAACCTAAGAAGGAAATCAATTTTTTACTGCCAGGGGCTACGGCCATGCCTCTCCCAGAAAGACAGCCCATGTGCGTATCCCCCGCGTATGAGGGAGTACGGCCTCGACCCACTCACGTATCCAAGAGAATGGGGCTGGCGGCAACCTGTCAGCTACAAAAAAGACACGAGTTAACGCCCATGATCACAAATCATAAAGAGGGAAAGGAAAAAGGAATTCAACCGCTAAAGAACTTACGTGCGTGGTTCCAAGCCTCTGGGAACCCAGTAGCATCCGCCACCAGGTGCTTGGTCCTGATATAAAAGAAGTGCTCGAAAGGGCGAGGGTCGACCTCGTCATCCAACTTCATGACCAGGCCCCTCGACCCACGAGGGCACGCCTGAATCATGGTGCCGCGGACTCTCTAGGGAGCGTAGAGACTCAGCACATGCTGCAGCGTGACCTCCCTACGGGCCAATTCCGCGTACTTGATGAACATTGCCAACAATTTGTAGAGGGAAGGAGTGAGCTGACCCGGGCATACCCCATAATAACGGCAGAAATCCACCACCACATTGGGAGCGGGATGTTGAACCCCAACCTGAAAGGATAGGCATAAAAAATGCAGTATCCCCGGCGATCGGTGTGGACCCTCTCCTCGCTTCTAGCGAGAACAATGTGTGCATGGGTAGGAACGACCCCCTGTTCCCGTAATCGGGCCATCCCAATCTCCCCCATTAACGGGGCTTCATCCACCGGTTCCTCTCCATCGTCGACGGTGAAATCAATCGCCAGACCTCCGGGCCGAGGAACCACCTCGTCAACCGACGGAATTTCGCCGGACTCCATCTGTTCTGCACCTCCCATCGCCGGAGGTGGCCCTCCGACTACTGGAAAATCTACCGAAAGAGCACCGTGGGAAGAGCTGCCTGTCATTGTTGATATACTAAAGACAAATGCTATCACAATCAAAGGAAAGAAAGGAGAAGATGAATTAGCGAAATGAAAAAGTTTCCTCAGAATCTCTCTCAGATGAACAATGAAGATATGAGAAATGAATGCCTCAACCCACCTTTATAGGCAACATAAATGGCTTTCGCGAAACCCAATAGCCATCATTAACTGCACGACCAAGCGTAAAACGATTCGATTCTGCCGAAGCAAGCGTCATTATGACAAGCTCCGCGAAGCGGCTTCTCAGCCATCCGCCAACGTCCCGCCGTCAGAATAATCGCAACGGCCTGCAAACGCTGAAAGAATGCGCCGTACGCCTTCAAAATTCTGGACGTGACCAAATACGTACCCGGCGCACAATCATTTTCCACGGCCACCCCAATATATGAAAGGCTACGGCCATCGCCATTATATGAAAGGCTACGGCCACCTCCAATATATGAAAGGCTACGGCCATCTCCAACGTGTAAACGACTAAGGCCGCCGCCGTCAATAAGTCGACCCCCTTATTCGAGTTTTTTCAAATCACAATCGATGAAATCCGCTCATCGAGCTCGGCCGAAACACGACCTCAATAAGCGGAGGGACTAACTGTATGGGTCAGAATCTGACCTCACGGTAATTAACGGAGTTAATCTCCTCTTGAGCTAATCCATAATTAATAAGTGGTACGGCCACTTATTTATAAGAGGATTCGACTCTTGTCCGATTGAATCTACGAGGGCACGGCCCATTCATTCCCCCACGGGGACGGAACCTCAGCGTGGCCACGGCCATTTATTGCCAGCTCACGAAGCTCACATCTATAAATACTAAGAGTGGAAGCCCTAGAAAGGGGGCTGCTTCTTCACCACTAGTGAGAAGAGAGAGAATCGAGAAAATATACCCCTCTTATGGAAAAAGAAAACGCCATTGTAAGGTTCTGAACCTCTCCATGGAGAGGCAGACCAAAAAAATATTATCAATAAAGGTTTCTAATGCTTCTACCCTTATTCCTGAGTACTTATTTTCGTTTCTTTCATTGGGTCCAACGGATTATTACGATTTGCTATGATTATCCCGTGATTTATTTATATTGTTTTATACTCGTAAGTTTTGTAATAACTTTTGAGCAAACAATACGATTTATAACAATTTTACTAGAAACCTCTGTATATTCTGAATTTGCGATCCAAACATCCATTAGGAGTAATAAAAACCACAATCAACCAAATACTCTACAACAATGATATTTCAAACACTATTATTTTGGTATAAACCATTTTTTTTGCATAAAGCACTGATCCATTTTGCATAAAATAGAAGCTGGAGTGTCTTGTTATTGCTTTTCAACGGGTTTTAAGTTCTTATGAGTGTCAAATTAAAGAGTCCTTAATATAGGTTTAAAATTGGCAGTTGAGCCCAATCTAACTCTCATTGAGATAGAAACAGATTCGGCTGAGGTACTAAGCTAATTGGAGCTTAACAACGTTATTTATAAACCTCTTAAGGCATATTTTCCGCAAGGGCAATAATGCGGCATATTTTGCAGCAAGTGAAGGATCCAAGCAAGCCAAATTTGGCTTTTTGTTCCATCATCCTTATTGTCACGGGGGCGTTTTTGGTCAGTCCAAAGTCACACCCGCGCGACAGTCAAGCTGTGCACTTGACTCAGCCCTTTCCCAAACTTAGCCAAATTTTCAGCAAGTTTGCCTTAAACGAATTTTGGCAGCAAATTGAAAAGAACACAATCAAATACGGGAAAATCCCAACCCTTGTATTAATTTCGAAAATATACAAAGGAACCCTCACTTTGCTATGAACACAAGTCGTTCACAGCCCACTTCGTCTAGCCAAGATCACAAGCCGATCTTGCAAACTAAGGCCTGCCAAATGCCCAGCCTTAGCCCCTTTTTGAAACACTTCGAAAGACTCACGTTTCTCTTGTTTCCCTTACTGAATTTCACATGAAATTCCCACTTAAAATCTGACTAAGTCCAAAGGCACGTATTTATAGCACATAGGCAGCCTTTAGGACTTGACAGCACATGGACACTTGTTGTCTACAGCTTTTGCCACTTGTCGGGCTAAGACTAAATCTGTTCCTATCTTGTCGTTGACATCCCCAACTACATAGGCCATGTTCTGCACGAAATGATAATGGATACAAGCATAAATCAGACATGGGTAAAGGTGGTAACGAAAAGGAAACCGCCAACTGCTTTGGCATGTGCACTGCATGTGCCCTTTTGACTTGGTCAGCTGACTCACGCCCAAGGCTGACATTGCTCCCAGACTTGGCTCATTTTGACATTGCTTCGCACCAATTCCTTGCCCGCAATCTGCCCCCCATGATTTTGCCGCACACGCCCGACGCCACTGCCGCCCGCACATGCCTTGGCCGAGTTTCTGCCTTGCCATGTCAACCCTTGTTTCACCCATGCCATTTCTTAAATTTTCCTTCACACAGCCTTGCCTTAGCTATTGAAAGTCTTTTATCATCATTCCGCACTGCCGCATTTTAGCTTAGCCCACACTTGTTGCTGCCACAACCCAAAGTGCCCGTGCCACCGACTTTGGCGCGCATGACATGCCATGTCGTCCCAACATTGCCCACACTGCCTTGTCAAGACTTTTCCAAGCATGTCTTGCCTGCCCCAAGACCTTGGCCAATACTTGCTCACAACATCCCTCATGACAATGTCTTGTCCGTTGCCCGCATGATCGTTTTGCCGCACATAGGCCAATAGCAAGGCCATCATGCCCAATCATTGCCACAGCTGCGCCACGCCCGATGTCAAAGAGTCAGGTCTTAACACTTATCCACCTTTGACTGTTAATGCAATTGTGTTAGAAGATAAAAGTAGGAACTAGATTTGTGAAATCCATATTGGCAACATTTATAATAATTTGGCGAGACTTGTTAATTTCAGTGTCCTTATTGACACTGGTGCTTGTCATGACTCTCTAGTACTTTAGTATTAGGGGTGGCAATTTGAGCCCAAACCCATCCACCACCACCACCACCCCCCCAAACCCGTCCAGAGATTAATCGGTTGGGCTACAAATATTTTAGCTCAGGGGTCTATTTGGGCTGAGCCCAAGTTAACCCATTATTTTTTATAGCTCATTCTGACCCATTAAGCAGCCCAAATACAACCCATGAAACTCACCAAAAACAAAAGGGTCTCAACCCAACTTATCTAGAAAGTTACTTAGTTGCCCTAATTTTACTTTTTTTTTATTTTCAATTTTCTATTTTTTTGTTTTTCTGCACCACCTACCCCCCTCCCAACCGCGCGCAAACCCCCTCAAAAAAATTACTTTTTTGTATTTTTAATTTTTTGTTTTCTTTTTTTTTTTTGTTTTTCTGTACCACCCACCCCCACCCGCAAAAAAATTTTCAAGTTACACATTTTAAGGTAAAAGGCTTTTTTATGCAAGATGAGCATGACTCTAAAACATGGGTCAAGTTGGGTGGGTTGGGCTATGATCCATTATTTAGCCCATCTTAGCCCAAGTACATTTTGGGATGGGTTGGGCAATAACCCATTTATTGACCTAACCCATCTTGACCCACCCAAATTCAGCTCAACCCGCCCATTTTCCACCCCTATTTAGTAGTAATATACATAATTAAGTATCTTATTTTACTCCAAAAAAAAAAGGACCTAGACTTATTTGGCTGCTCTAATAACCTCTTTGAAACATTGCCTATTGATGCAATATCATCATTGGTTTTTCAGTTTAGTGCTAGTGGGAGGTTTAAGTTTGGTTTTCTTCAGCATTGATCAAACCCTGCTTGATCCTTAGAGTTAGGAGTACAGGCAAATGGCCGGGTCGGGTCGGATATAGTTTGGGTCGAAAACGGTTAATAAAAAAATGGATAAATTATCCGACCCGACCCATATTTAATACGGATAAAAAACGGGTTAACAGGCGAATAATATGGGTAACCATATTATCCATGACTTCTTGCATATGATCACTTTTGGGAGAATTCTTATAGCCCGTTTTGCCAAGCTGTAAAAATCAGCTTATTTTGAGAAGTGCTTTTTTTCAAAAGTGCTTTTCTCAAAAGTACTTTTGGTGAGAAGCAGTTTGTGTTTGGCTAATTAGTTTGAAAAGCACTTCTGAGCAGCAATTAGTGTTTGGCGAAGCTTTAAAAAACTGCTTCTAAGTGTATTTTTCTCAAAAGTGCTTTTGGAGAGAAGCTACTTTTTTCTGCTTCTGCTTCTCCTCAAAAGCACTTTTTTCCTTCCAAAAGCTTGCCAAACACCTCAATTTTTGGCCAAAAGTGCTTTTGACCAAAAAAAAAAGCACTTTTGGCCAAAAAGAAGCTTGGCCAAACAGGCTATTAGTCTCCTTAACTTGAGGATCCCCCAATTTGAGACTTTACAAATGTAAAAGTTAGACCCATTGGTTATCCATTGGTTACCCATTAGTTATCCATTTTCTAAATAGAAAATATGGTTCTTATCCATATTTGACCCGTTTTTAAAAAGTTCATTATCCAACCCATTTTTAGTGGATAATATGGGTGGTTAACTATATTCTTTTAACAATTTTGCCATCCCTACTTAGAGCATTATTGGCGTTGGCTAGGTGTGTACAAATCGAACCAGAAATCGCACCAAACCAAAAAGTCAAACCAAACCGATTAAAAAACCCGACTAGGTTAGATTTGATTTGGTTTGGTATTGAGTAAAAAAACTCAATCAAACCGACATATAAATATATAATTTTTATATATACTCTAAAGATTTTATATAAAATTTTCTTTAAAAAATATCTAAAATATTTGGGATTCTCTTGCGGGATATAATATTTAATAAAATAATGGGTTATATGATCACTTTCTCATCAAGTGTTACTGAAATGCGTCAATCTCTTTGTTCGCCCATATTCATATCATATGTTAAGATCTATTAAATTCTTATATCTTTTTCGAACGTGAAGTGATTATTATTATTATTTAGGTATCATATTGGTTTTTATGTTTAATTACTAATTCGGTTAACCTTGAAAGTGTATATCAACGAAAAACTATTGTCAAGCGAATAAAAAAATAACTATTATGTGTTACTAAGAAAATTCTCCCATAAAAATATTTTAGTAGATAATAGGTTTGTCAATTTTTTATATTCTTACTAAATATATGTTAACTTATCAAAAAATTAACAAAGTAAGATTAAAATAATATTTAATTAACAAAAACCCGAAAACCGAAAAGCCCGAAAAAATCGAACCAATCAAAACCGATATAGTCGGAGTGGTTTGATTTTCGATAAAAACCAAACAAACCTGGTCCATGTACACCCCTATCGTTGGCCATATTCAGCCTTAGTGTAAGTTTGTATGATAATTAAGAGTTTGTTCCAACGACGAAGAATGTGCTCAATCCCTTTATTCTTATGGTTCCTTCTACGACTTGGACTTGTGGTTAGCACAATTGTCTTCTATGGTACATTAATATAATCATGTAAACCGTCTTTCTAAAAATTGTTTCCACGTCCGCTTGTAATATCTTGGTAGGAAAGTAAAATCTTTGTTCACATTTTAAATCTTTTTATATCTACATATCTTTTTTCCCCTTACGCTATCACAAATAGGACACGCTGACTAATTCGAGTAAGATTGCAAGTAATAGCGTTAGTTTGAATCTTAGTGTCCGTCTCATAGGGAGCCATATTAGTGTTCATTTCTAGTAAAATTTTGACTAAATTGTCCAAAACCAAACTAAAAAATCAATTCTTAGTGAATGAAATAATTTAATGAATCAAAGAATCAAGTCATGCAAGCGATCTAAAGAAATAATTTGCCGGAGTTATTATGTATAAAGATAACCTGGGCATTTGATATCTCGTTATTATTGAATTGATTAACTTTATATTGATTCTGTTCTACTTCATCTCGTATTTTTCCTATTAATTTTATGTCCATTGATAGAATTTTTCAATCACTATTTACTATCAAACGTTTAGTCCCAAGTATAATTAACAATTTAATTAGAATGTATGACTTGATTACGGGAATGATAAGGAAACCGAAAGTTGAATCCAGGATCTTTTAAACACAGAAATCAAATAAGATCTATAATTCCGATCAAAAGCAGCTATCAACTATCAAGATCACCAACCTGATCATTAGGACAACGCGGTAGTAATAAGAACACCCAATTCTTAAGAAATTAAAATCTTGAAATTTAAGAACCCCAAAATATTCTAAGCAACCTTATAAATGTGCACTAGAGTCAGATGTAGCTTTTGTGCAAAACTGATTGAAATATTAAATTCAAAATCTACAAAAATACAAAAATTCAATGTTAAGAAACTTAAAAGTTTGAACCTAATTAAATTCTAAATTTGGCTGAATATAGTTAAACACTGGAAACGACACAAAGGGCAAGAAGCATTCTTTTGGAACCACTTGAGCAGACAATTAGAGTGACAAAAATGAGAACAAGGCATGTATGTTATTTCTTCTCCAGTTGAAGGTCTGTCTAAGCAAATAGGGCACTGCTCATAATAATCTTCTTCATTCACCACAACTTTTTCAAGTTCCTTAATCAACTCTGCCGCCTCCTCTTGAAAATCATCAACATAAGCGTCGTCAGAAATATCAATAGAAACCACTATAGGAAACATTGTTTCACCAGCATTAGAAATATCCATAGCCAATCCATCAGCAAAGAAAGATATTTCATCAACAAGATTAACTTGACGCTCTTCCGGCATCCCAAGATATCTGAAAAACGGACTTGCGGAGTTGTTGAGATCAGTGATAATGGAATCGAACCTTAAAATAGCAATTTTTGAGGTCACTAAATGCCTAGATGTTGTGTTAGAGCGATAGGCACGAAACTGAACGAGAAAGTCTGGTTTGTCAGGATCGCCGCCAGAGGAAAGCTGCGACGGTGTAAGAATGGTGTAGTCGGAGTGGATATCCCAGTGGTAATGATCAACAATGGGAGGCATCGTTTCTTTCTTAATTAATTCTTGAAGCGCTAATTAAGACTAATTGGTACAAGTTTAAGGGCAACTGACCTTCCTTTTGTAGTAATATATAGAACCAAATCCTATTTGTTTTAGGTTTCGGATTTCCAAGGAATTCATTATTTTGTACTACTGTTTCTTGCACAGCAAGGTTCCTTAAATGATTTTTCTTTTTCTTTTAGAAACTTGCTTTAGTTATTTTTTTTTTTTTTTTAAAAAGTTTACCCGTAAAGAATTTCGATTTGTGTTATATTTGCTATCCTTTTATCTTTCGGACAATGAGAGTCATGCACCGTCAATTTCTAACTAATTAAGTAAACCGTGGGAGTACACACGAATAAACTTTACTCATACTCTTGATGTTTTGTCAGTACAATACTTATATGGCAAAAAAAATTATCCACATTCAATTTATTAAAAAACATGTGAAAAAGTTACGACCAAAGAAAAATACGTTGACTCTCTAAATTCGAGTAATGCCCCCATAAATTATAGTAATAAAGAGAGTACTACTTATCACTGCACCCCAAGTAATATCTGCTGATAAATTATTTTCAATTTATTAACCCTTTTGGTTGTTTGATTGATTGATATATGCAAACTAGAAATGAAAGCCCGTGCAATGCACGGACCCAGCAGCAAAACTTAAACAATTTGATTCATGTCTTAATGATGGATTCAATACATATGGCAGTACATGATAATAGCCTAAGTCTAGGTGATTTGGCGATTGTTTATGTTCCCGCTTGATTATATTTCAATGTCATAATATGGTTAAATGATGAAAAATGGGCTCTAATTGTGAATTTTACACATTGCAGGATGGTGAGCCTAGAGGATGCCTTAAAGTGGTGATTGAAGCTACATTGGAGCAAGAAAGACCCCTTGGAGCTGTGTGCGCGCAAAGACTAGACAAAGAATTGAAGAAAAATGGCCTGAACTAGCACGAGGTCTAGCGCGTTCGCGCTAGTCCAGAAGCAGGAGGCAGAATGTCAGGAGATTAGCGCGTTCGCGCTAGTCCCAGTTCCGGAAAAGGTCTGTTAGGGACAAAATTGGAAACCTAGAGAAAAATTCACTTAACCTATATAAAGTCAAGCTCGCCCAAGGAGTAAAATATCAAGTTTTTCATAATTTAGTGCAAGAAACATAGAGGCAAGAGGCAAGGAGGAAAATCCAACATCAAGTTCTTCTTTTCTTCTTCTTGTTTTTACGTTTTGAATGAAATTAAACATTTGAGATGAACAATGCTATGAGTAGCTAAAGCCCACTGTTCTAGGGTCATGGGTGAAACATGATTGTTGTTGTTCAGTGTTTAATTTAACAAAGTTGGTTTAATCATATTGGGTTGTTTATTTAATTCTATTCTCAATTATTTTGCTGAGTAGCTAACAGTGGAATACTATCTACGAATCTATAGTTGAACTCGAAAGTGGGAACTTTTGATTGCATATAGAATTAAATAGAGCAAGTTCTTGAACCCGGGCATCGGGGAACGGATTCGCAATTAGGATAGACATATACCTAATTGCCTTGCTTGTTTGAAATACAGGATTTATGAATGCGTTCTTGTTGATTCTAACTCCATAGACATATAGGCGTTAGGTTAACTTGAATAGGCGAGTAAGAATTCGACAGATTCTTATGAGCAATATTAACCCTGTCAATCAACAATCCAGATAAATCAATTAGTTACTTTAAGCCAAGAACACAACATGACTGTTACCTAAGCCGTGACCCTGGAATATTCTTCCCTATTGATTGTTATTCGAAATTGCTGTGTGTTTAGTTGAATATTATAGTTATTTTAGTAATTGATATTTTTAGGTAGTAAATTAGAGACAACTATATTTTGTGAGAAATCTCTTGGATCAATAAGTTAATTGAGTTTGAATCAGTCAAAAGTTAATCACAAGTCTTCGTGGGAACGATACTCTACTCACTACTTTATTACTTGACGATCATGTGCACTTGCGTGAGTGTTTTGATCGCAACAAGTTTTTTGGCGCCGTTGCCGAGGACTTAGAAATTAGCTACTTGACTGAGTTAAGCTTTTATTGATTATTTGTTCAAGCTTTAATTTTTAGTTTACCTGGTTTGTGTGAACACAAGCTTTTCTTCTGAATGCGGAGGAGCCGAAGCGCAAACAATCTACTTCCCCTTGATCCTGAATTGAAAGAACACTTCACAGAGTGAGGAGGGAAGTAGACGCAAGAACCAGAATTAAAGGAGAGTTGGACATAGTAGTCCAACCACAGCCAATGGAGATGGCAGGGAATGAGGAACGCGCGGTGATTGAAGCCGCAAGGCCCAGTCTTGCTAATATGACTCAGGCTATTGTGAAGCCTGATATCACAGGGCACTTTGAACTCAAACAGTACATGGTACAGCTGATCCAGTCCACAGGGCAATATGTGGGTCTATCTCATGAAGATCCACAGAGGCATATTCAGAATTTCTTGGAAATTACGGACACTTACAATTATCCAAATGTTTCCAAAGACTATGTCAGGCTGACACTTTTCCCCTTTTCACTGCTCTGGGACTCTAAGGAGTGGTTGTAGAAGGAGCTCGCAAACTCAATCCGTACTTGGGATGATCTAGCAAGGAAAGTCTTAATCAAGTTTTTCCCCACTAAGAAAACAAAGGTTTTGAGGAGTCAAATTCTTGGGTTCGAACAACGAGATGGCGAGACACTTCGTCAAGCACGGGAAAGGTACAAGAAGATGCTCAGAGACTGTCCACATCATTGCCAAACTGACGAGGTATTGGGTCACACTTTCGTGGATGGGTTAGATGATGCCTCAAAGATGAATCTTGATTCAGCTTGTGGGGGTAGTTGCATGGCCAAACCGTACAGTGAAATCCAAATCTTGCTAAATAACTTCACTGCTAATGATCATAATTGGCAAGGTGAGGGTGATTCACGAAAGACAATTAAGCAGAAATCAGCTGGAGTACTTGAGCTCGACGACTTAACAGCCATGAGAGCCGATATTGCAAAGTTGGCTAATCAGATGACTAGGATGACAATGCAGCAACCACAACCAATGCAACATGTACAACAAATGGCTAATTTCTACGAATTATGTGGTGACAATCATATGAGTGACATGTGCCCTACGTATCCTGAATCCATATACTATGTGGGGCAGCAGAACAGAGGTCCACCGAATCAGTATGCACAATATGGGAATTCTTACAATCCAAATTGGAGGAATCATCCCAACATCTCATGGGTTGGAAATCAGCAGAATCAGAATAACAATAGACCCCAAGGGAATTTCAATCCACCTCAGAAGCCACCCCAACAAATGGAAGAGAGTACAAATGATTTGCTAAAGAAGTTGTTGATTGACAATCAGCAGCTCAGAACCGATTTCTGAAATCTTGAAAGGCTGATGGGGCAGCTGGCAACGAATCAGAACACCAAACCTGCAGGCGCTCTCCCCAGTGATACAGAAAAGAATCCTCAAGTGAATGCAGTTACACTTAGAAACGGGAGAGAGCTAGAGGAAGTGCCAAAGAAAAGAAAAGACAAGGCCACACCCGAGGGGGAGTTGATACCTAAGGAAACACATGAATCAAAGAATATTGATGCAACTCCAGAGCCAGTGGAGGGCTACAAGGCCACCACCACCTTTCCCCCAGAGATTGCAGAAAAAGAATGATGATCGCATGTTCAGCAAATTTCTCTCCATGTTGAGCCAGGTTCAATTAAATATTCCACTTGTTGATGTACTGCGTGAAATTCCAAAGTATGCTAAGTACATAAAAGATATAGTGGCTCACAAGAGAAGATTGAATGAATTTGAGACAGTGGCACTTACTGAGGAGTGCACCTCAAGGGTCCAGAACAAGCTTCCTCAAAAGCTTAAGGATCCTGGCAGTTTCACCATTGCTGTGCGCATTGGTAATATTGATGTGGGTCGTGCTCTTTGCGATTTGGGGGCGAGTATAAATCTAATGCCCTTATCTTTGTTCAAGCAATTGGGCCTGGGAGCTCCAAGGCAAACTACTGTGATGTTGCAGCTGGCTGATAGATCAATAGCACACCCCGAGGGTGTGATTGAAGATGTGTTGCTGCAAATTGGAAAATTTATCTTTCCAGCTGACTTCATTATCCTGGATTATGAGGCTGACGAACTGGTCCCAATCATATTGGGGCGACCTCTCTTGGCTACTGGTAATGCAATCATTAAAGTGAGAGAGGAAAAAATGATTTTGAGGGTGGATGATGAGGAAGCAGTCTTTAATGTGTACAAAGCAATCCAACTCCCCCGCCATTATGAGGAGCTCTCAATGATATCCGTTGTTGAGGTTGATGAGCAAATTCTTGACACGAGTGTATATCTAGATGACTCTCTAAAGAAAGCACTTATGTTGTTTAATAGCATGGTAAACGATGAGGAAGTTGAGGAGATGATACACATCCTGGATACATCTTGTGCTTACATGCATGGGATACACCCCTTTGAGCCCTTGAATAGGCCAGATGGGCCACCCCCCAAACCGTCAATTGAGGAGGCGCCAAAATTGGAGCTTAAACCGTTGCCCCTCACCTTCAATATGCTTATTTGGGTGACTCTGACACCTTACCTGTTATTGTTTCTTCTGAATTGTCTAAATTGCAGGAATAGAAGCTGTAGAGGGTGATACGTGAGCACAAGCGAGCACTTGGGTGGACAATGTCTGATATCAAGGGCATTAGTCCAGCTTTTTGCATGCATAAAATCCTAATGGGGGACGGACATAAGCCCAGTGTAGAGCAACAACGCCGACTCAATCCAATCATGGAAGAAGTGGTAAGAAAAGAAGTGATTAAGTGGCTTGACGCAGGTATTGTATTTCCAATCTCAGATAGCAAATGGGTAAGCCCCGGTCAATGTGTACCTAAGAAGGGGGGATGACTGTGGTTGCTAATGAAAATAATGATTTGATTCCCACAAGAACTGTCACTAGGTGGAGGATTTGTATAGATTACCGAAAATTGAATAATGCCACCTGAAAGGACCACTTCCCTCTCCCCTTTATTGACCAAATGCTTGATAGATTAGCTGGCCAGGAATACTACTGTTTCCTAGATGGTTACTCCGGGTATAATCAGATTGCTATAGCCCCAGAGGACCAAGAGAAACGACATTTACGTGTCCATATGAACGTATGCGTTCAAGAGAATGCCCTTTGGTCTCTGTAATGCACCTGCGACTTTTCAAAGGTGTATGATGGCTATTTTTACTGATATGGTTGAAAGATTTGTAGAAGTGTTCATGGATGATTTTTTTGTGTTTGGGTGCTCTTTCGATAACTGCTTAATGAATCTCGATAAGGTACTTGCTAGATGTGAAGAGACAAACCTGGTGCTAAACTGGGAAAAATGCCACTTCATGGTACGTGAAGGTATAGTATTGGGGCACCAGGTTTCTAAAAATGGTTTGCAGGTGGACAAAGCAAAGGTGGAAGCGATTGAAAAATTGCCCCCACCAAACGTCCGTCAAAAGGCATTCGCAGTTTCTTGGGCCATGCAGGTTTTTATCGTCGTTTCATTAAAGATTTTTCGAAAATTTCCTCTCCCTTGTGCAGGTTGCTTGAGAAAGATGTCTCCTTCAAGTTCGATGATGCCTGTCTGAATGCATTTGAGGAGCTGAAGGGAAGGCTAGTGACTGCACCAATTATCATTGCCCCGGATTGGGAGCAACCCTTTGAGTTGATGTGTGATGCGAGTGACATAGCTATTGGAGCTGTTTTGGGGCAAAGGATAAATAAAATCTTTCACTCCATCTACTATGCGAGCAAAACTCTGAATCCAGCCCAGATGAATTACACAGTTACTAAAAAGGAGTTGCTTGCAGTGGTGTGGGCGTTTGACAAGTTCAGATCATATTTAGTGGGGACCAAAGTCATCGTCTACACAGATCATTCAGCTATCAGATACTTGTTTGAGAAGAAAGACGCCAAGCCGAGACTGATTCGTTGGGTCCTTCTCTTGCAAGAGTTTGACTTAGAAATCCGAGATCGAAAAGGGACAGAGAACCAAGTGGCTGATCACTTGTCCAGGTTAGAAAATCGGAGCCATGTAGCTGAAGGTGGGTCTATCAAGGAAACATTTCCTGATGAGCAGTTATTGGCAATCACCTCAAATGAAGCCCCATGGTATGCAGATTATGTGAATTTCATTGCAAGTGGGGTGACACCACCGGAATTGACACCCGATAATAGAAGAAGGTTCCTACATGATGTGAGGTTTTATATGTGGGATGAGCCATTCTTATCGGCTATGCGCAGACCAGTTGGTGCGAAGATGTGTTCCAGAGGAAGAGATGAATGCAATATTGCATGACTGTCACGCGTCACCATACGGAGGACATCACGGGGGAGATAGGACCGCCCAGAAAGTTCTACAATCAGGTTTCTATTGGCCCAAATTGTTTAAGGATGCACATGCCTTTGTTAAAATGTGTGATAGATGCCAAAGAACCGGAACAATCACCAAGAGGCATGAGATGCCTTTGCAGAATATTCTGGCAGTAGAGCTATTTGATGTGTGGGGAATCGACTTCATGGGACCATTCCCATACTTTAATGGGCACAGGTACATCTTGGTGGCAGTTGATTATGTGTCTAAGTGGGTGGAGGCCATTGCTCTTCCCACAAATGATGCTAAGGTAGTGGTGAGTTTTGTAAAGAAGCACATCTTCACACGCTTTGGAACTCCACGCGTGTTGATAAGTGACGGAGGATCACACTTCTGCAACAAATTGCTGAATAATATCCTTGCAAAATATGGTGTCAAGCACAAGGTTTCCACGGCCTATCATCCCCAAACGAGTGGTCAAGTGGAAGTGTCAAACAGAGAGGTGAAGCAGATTCTAGAGAAAACAGTGAGTGGAAATAGAAAGGACTGGGCTGGAAAGCTTGACGACGCATTATGGGCATATCGAACTGCATACAAAACCCCCCATAGGTACTTCTCCGTATAAATTAGTTTATGGGAAGGCTGGTCACCTACCCGTCGAGCTTGAACACAAGGCTTATTGGGCAATTAAAAAGCTGAATATGGATATGGAGTTAGCTGGAGAGAAGAGGTTGCTACAACTCGACGATCTTGACGAGTTTCGATTGCACGCCTATGAAAATGCCAAATTGTATAAAGAGAAGACTAAGAGGTGGCATGACAAACGCATCCAACATCGAGAGTTTGAGCCGGGGCAAGAAGTTCTGTTATTCAATTCGAGGTTGAAGCTCTTTCCTGGAAAGCTTAAATCTCGTTGGTCAGGCCCTTTCATTGTGGTAAGTGTGAAGCCTCATGGAGCTGTGGAGTTGCGGGATATGAGCTCAATGGTACCTTCTTGGTAAATGGCCAGCGGATAAAACATTATTGGGGTGGTGACATTGCACGTCACAAGACCTCGATGGACCTGTCGGATGCTTGAAAACGTGTTGAGTCGTGCCGCGACGTTAAATCAGGCGCTGGATGGGAGGCAACCCATTGAATTGTTGTAACCGTCGTGCCATAACAATAACTAAGGCGCTGGTTGGGAGGCAGCCCAATGATAGTTGTAGTGTTGTTTTATGTTATGTTGTGCGTTTTGTAGCATTGTAACCAATGCAGGTGACAAAGGGCAGGCGAAAAGACCATCGACCAACAGGTAATCAGGTAAAGTGCAAAAACGTGTTGGCCCATAGCGCGAACTTCGCGCTAACTTCGCGCTACAGTTCGCCGCTTAACTGGGTGACATTCTTCCTAAGCCTGCATAAACTAGCGCGAAGTTGCGCTAGAGTTCACCCTAAAAGCGGAACATTCTGTCCTGGACTAGCGCGATCACGCTAAGTGTTCGCACTAGTCCCGCCCCAGCAATCACTGATTGGATTGTTTTTAAAGTTTTTTTTTAATTTTTATTTTCCTTTTACACTCTTAGCCTAAACTTAAATCCCCCAATATACAAAGCCCTCATTCCTTCTTCCTCCCAAACTCCGCTATTTCCCCATCTCCCAACTCTCACTATTCCCTCTTTCCTCCCCCAATCCACGAGTTCATCCTCTCACCATGCTCACACACCACGTCTTCTCTCTACTCACCACCATCCACACCAAGGTATGAGCCCTAGTCAATCTCTTCTCTTTTTCTTCTTAATTTTTTTTTCTTTTTAGATTTTTTGTTGTATCCAATGTGTGTGTAGTAGTTGTTCTTTGCATTTTTATGTGGAGATTTGGAAGACTATGTGTGGTTTGTTTGGTGGTGATAAGTGTGGGGTGGTGTACTTGATTTGTGCTATTGATGAGATTTTGGGGTGGATTCGCTGTTCTTAGAATACTCAAATAAAGGGTTGTGAAGGCCTAATGCCCCACAAAGGTGTTTGTGGAAGGCCTTATGGACCATTACTTGTAGTTGTGACCCACTCCGCGGGTGAAAGTCTGAGTACCGCCAGTGCATCACAATTTTATTTGAGCTGTTGCCTAATGAGTTCCCAATTTTCAGGTGATCCATTGCACCAATCCCAAAAAAACGCCAAGGCCACAGTCCATCCACTAGTAGGCCAGCCTGAGCACATTAAGGACACAAGGGGCAGCCCCTGCACGCCCCTTTGACAGTAGCAAATTTGTCTCAGCACAGCTCAAGGCCGCTTTGGCGGAAGAAGCACAAACAGCCGATCCGGAAGGGGATTGATATGAAATTCACTCCAGCATTAAATGCCCTCACAGTGTACACGGAGTTGTTAAGCGGCGGGGGCTATAGACCTTCATAAAAGCCAGGGGAGGCCAATGCAATGGTTGTGCGAGAGTTTTACGCTAACTGCCTGAGCATGACATAGTTGTGGTCACATGCGCCGCAAGGCGGTAATGCCAATCTGTTGAGGCGATATCGGGATTGGCATACCATTAGCCCCTCCCAATTGCTTGAGCTATGATGGACTTCTTATGAGTATGGACGGCACCCAACCTGAGCGAAGTGGGAAGCAGAGATTCTTCGATGAGCAATTTTCGCACCCGAAAAAGAGGTGGAAATGGATGCAATCAGGTGAAAGTTTCACTCCTCATGTTTATCCCCTGAGGTGAAGAGCTGGTTGTATGTGGTTACAACCGTCTAACCCCTTTCCCCCCCCCTTTTATCCGTCCAAAACACCACGGACGGTAATGCAACCCGAGCCGCCTTGATGTTGGTGTTTCATGAAGGGTACTTGACTTCGATATGCAAAGTAATTCACGACCGAGGATGTTCGTTCGCTGCCAGTGAGAAGGTATGGTTCTCTTTCCCCTCTCTAGTTGACTCCAGCTTTGCAAGGCCCAAAAAGTTCGGGTGCGCCGAGAAATCTCCGAGTGTGAATGGGCTAGTAGCGAATGTCTTTAAGGTCCGAACCTATACAAAAGGCACCAACGGCGCAGTGCCAGCACACATCAGTGGAAGCGATGAGAGAGTGGCTCTGATGACTCGAGGAAGGTGTGGGCCATCAATGGAAATGTGGAGGGCGAACACATGCCCATGAGCCAGCACGCAGCTGCAGCACTGTCCAGAGCAGCCTAATTTTCAGAACTGCCAGAGTGTACCGTGTTTAAACCCGCGTTGGAGCAAGAGGTGCCGGTTTCGCTCCTCCGGATTGGATTGGGTATCCGTGTAGATGCAGAGGACAACCAGCAGGCGAAAAGTCTGAGAAAAAAGTTCAATTGGAGCTGGCTCGCGAGCTTTGGCGCCCAGTGCATGCATGTTGAACCCCGACACTGTCGCCACCAGGAGTGAGCATTCAAGGGAAGTTCCTTTACCTCACTATTACTTCAATTCTTAAGCATGGGGACGTTTCTTTGTTTTAAGCGTGGGAGTGGGGGATACTTCAGTGTATATATGTAATTGTATTCATTTGACTGCTGATTTTGTGTTGTTTTGTGTGGTTTTGATTGTTTTGATGTTAGTAAGAGTTCATTAGTTTAAACTAGGTAAGTGGCTTGTCCCGACGACGGATCTCTTTCGGCGGGGTTCATGAGGGACTAAGTCGATCAATCAAAAAAAAATGAAAACTCTTCTGATGACAGATCCTTTGGACAATTCTTGAGGGAAGTTAGTCTAGAAAAATACAAAAAAAAAGATTTTTATGTTTTTTATTTTTAGGTAGTGTAGTAACTCCCCCTTGGTTTTCTTTAGGCCACGGTTCTTTTCCAATGGTTTAAACTTGAACCGGGTATAGGTATTTTTTTTTAGTTATTTTATTTTCTATTTTTTTTTGTAGATTAGGTTTAACGGGCTACGAGCTAGAGCATCAAAAGAGAATCTATAACGTCGACACACCTGAACACAACAGAAACTAGAGTGTAACGCTTAGTCTTATTGGTTGAATTTCACTAAAGTGCCTTAATTTGTATGTTTGTCACTAACTTGAATACTCATAATGGAATGAGTTGATTTTCACTAAAGTGCCTTAATTTGGATGTTTGTCACTAACTTGAATACTCATAAGGAATGTTCTCGATGAGTTAATCTAAGAATGAGTCATATGCCATGTGTGGTGAGGTTTTGTGTAGTCCATTGTGTATTGTACCTGTGTCTAGGGTATGTGAGTCGAAGCGAAATTTTAGGTGATGCTCGGTTTAAAAAAGGATTTTAGGCTTTCTTTGATCTTTTTGAGCTTAATTGCTTACCACAAATAAAATCTATCCCTAGTTACCCCTTTTGAGCCTGTAGACTTTTATTTGGCACCCACATTACAAGCCTACACCCTTTTTGTTCTTAATTGGCATTGTTTTGATCCCTTTTCCTCTTAAAGCACTTTAATCATGAGATGAGCGCTAAAAGAAGTAATAAGGAATTAAGAGTGGGGTGGCTTTTGAGTGGAACCAATGAAAGAAAGAAGGGTGCACTTATTCTGTAAAATAATACACCACTAGCGAAATTTGGAAAAGAAAAACAAAATCTGGAAAAAAAAGAGAAAGATAAGGAAAAGTGAATAAATTGTTGTCCTATTCTTGCTAGTGGGAAATACATTAAGGTAGTGCTTAAAGAGAAAGGGAACGTTGTTGGGAGTGATTTTTGTTGAAAAATTGAAGTGGGGATTGAAGAAATTGCGCTTAAGTTATCATGTGATGTGTTAAAGTGCTTAGGAGGGTTAGTCACTTTTCCTAAATATATCCTACCCGTCCCTTATCCCACATTACAACCATGAAAAAGTCCTAATTGATTTTAGATCGAGCAAGCCTACAGTAGTAGAGATTTACATTAAGGGCAAGCTTATGGTACCAATTGCATGCATGTGACGTCTTTTGTGAGTGTGAGCGATTTTCTTTGATATATGTGAGCCTGAAATTCGAATGCATGGATTGATTCTACTTTCTTTGCTATGATTGTGAGGGCATGTGACTCGTGAAGGAAAAGCAAGTCTTGACTTCTGTGTAGAGTAATTTGAGAAAGTGTGAATCTTGCGTGGCACTTGAGACTCCACCTGTGAGGCTGAGATTGTTCACTACTAGGCGTAGCATATGTGAATTGCTCTGGGTGTAATGCGGTAAGGGAAATTGTTGAGTGAATGAACCTCTAGAGAGTATAGTTTGATTGCTCGAGGACGAGCAATGAGTGTGGGGTGTTGATAATAGGCTAAGTCTAGGTGATTTGGCGATTGTTTATGCTCCTGCTTGATTATGTTTAAATGTCATAATATGGCTAAATGATGAAAAATGGGCTCTAATTGTGAATTTTACACATTGCAGGATGGTGAGCCTAGAGGATGCCTTAAAGTGGTGATTGAAGCTACATTGGAGCAAGAAAGACCCCTTGGAGCTGTGTGCGCGCAAAGACTAGACAAAGAATTGAAGAAAAATGGCCTGAACTAGCGCGAGGTCTAGTGCGTTCGCGCTAGTCCAGAAGCAGGAGGCAGAATGTCAGGAGATTAGACATGATTGTTAACTAGCCCGTGACCCTGGAATATTCTCCTCTATTGATTTTCATTCGAAATTGCTATTTGTTTGGTTAATTATTTTAGTTAGTTTATTAATTGATATTTTAGGTAGTAAATTAAAGACGAATATCATTTGTGAAAAATCTCTTGGATCGATAAGTTAATTGAGTTTAAATCAGTCAATAGTTAATCACAAGTCTTCGTGGGAACGATACTCTACTCACTATTTTAGTACTTGACGATCACGTGCACTTGCGTGAGTGTTTTGATCGCAACAGTACACAACATCAAATTGATATGTCCTATGTGCATTATAACTGAGACCGTCTATAAGATAGTGTAGAAGGTGAAACCACATATATTGCTCATATTTCGCAATAATTAAATCACAAAAAATCGTCTATGTGAGCCAAACCATAATTCTAATTTCAGTACAATGGCAGCAACAATTAAAATGAACACCAGACTCCAGTTTTTTACCTTTTTTCCGTAGCAAAATACTGAATTTCTATCGACGCCATTCCAATTTAAAGAATTAAAAAAACTTCGAATTCTCAATTCTCTATGATGTCTAGACCATAAAATATTTTCAGGAACAAGCAAATCAAAATGATTTTTGTCTGTATTTATTCTTTGAGTTTGAGGTTGCAGAATGAATTCATCAAAATTCTTTTTATCAACGTATCTTTGTTCTGGGTATCTTTTGATTAGTTTGGTGTTTACTTTTATGAACCAATGAAATACCTGTGGTTTGTGTATACGGTAAAATCAGAGGGTTCGATTTTCGGCTATTAAAATGCCTCGCAAGCGAAACTCACTAAAGGCTCGGGAGTATGGTCGAGATTCACCCCGAAGGGCCATCGACGCTTAACCTCAAGACGGTGCAAGTCGGCAGCTATGATAAGAAAGTGGGAAGTTCCCTAGGCGCACGACTGAGGCTGACACAGCCTAGAGATCTAGCCCTGACCCGTATCAGGGCATTAGGTGGCTATACGTGCCCCATATCTTTGTAATTAATGCATCTTGTACTATGTTGGATTCCCTCTTCATATATAAAGGGGATCCTTGTCATTTTGGTAAACATCTGATGCTCAATACTAAATACGCAAGAACATTCTCTGTGCCCTCCAACATATTCTCTTGACTTCATTGCTTCATTTATTGCTTACCTTCATTGTGTTCTATTTATTGCTCTTCATTTATTGCTTATTATTGGCCATAAAGAGCCGTCACTAATTTTGTTATAATTGTTAGTCGTCCATCGACTACCCTCGATAGCTCCCAGCCGAGCACTTGACTCGACCCCGAGGCCCCGGCTGGCAGTTATTCGGTTTGATCAACATCTCGTCTTTAAGCTCTTATCTCGCTTCTAAGTCTTTCACATAGCATCAACTGCTTAACAACTAGAATAAAAATAGATCACGTACTTTTAGAACCTCACAAAATCAAATTTAATTATTATTACCATTTTCACGGTAAATAATTTGGCGCCCACCGTGGGGCTAAAAATAATAGTGATTATTTCTTGCTAGTCTCGCTACACAATGCAAGTTATATTTCACACTTTTTCTTGCCCAAGATCTTTGATTTCAGGTCAAAATGTCTGACTCAGTAAACAACAATCTCGAGAACCACGGAGAAAATGGTGTTGACGTCCTAGGTGTTGCTGTACCACCATGAAACCTTGAGAACGCACCGGAACGAATTCCCGTGGACGCGGTTTCATGCGACGCTCAACATGTCGAAATAAGCTCCCACACCAACAGGAGCATACACCAAGGCGACCAACAAGAAGCTCAGAAAACCCCAGCTAGGGAAGAACGGGAGATTAGCCTTCACGTCATTTTTGAAATGTTGCAGGCATAATAGCTGACTATTGCTCAGCTGCAAAGTCACCAGAGAACTCCTAGCACGGTAGCACCGGGGACGGCTCTCCCGGCCGAGCAGGTACCATAGAGGTCAAGCAACAACGGGTCAGCAGCCGACCCCGCCATCATAAAGATGCTCGAGGACCTCATGAGGAGGATCGAATCGGGTGAGAAGAAGATAGAGGCCAACGACACGAAGGTCGAGACTTACAACTCCAGGGTCGACCAAATTCTGGGCGCACCCCCGATCTTAAAAGGTGTGGATTCGAAGAAGTTCGTACAGAAGCCGTTCCCACCGGAAGCGGCTCCGAAACCCATTCCGAAGAAGTTCAGAATGCCAAACCTCCCGAAGTACAACGAAATCTCGGACCCCAATGAGCACGTTATTGCTTACACCTGTGCGGTAAAAGGCAACGACCTGAGGGAAGATGAGATTGATTCCGTCCTACTGAAGAAGTTTGGGGAAACGCTTTCTAAAGGGGCAATGATGTGGTATCACAACCTGGCCCCAAACTCAATAAATTCATTTTCCATGCTGGCAGATTCTTTCATTAAGGCACATGCCGGTGCCATCAAAGTAGCAACAAGGAAATCTGACGTCTTCAAAATTAAGCAAAGGGAGAATGAGATGCTGCGAGAGTTCGTATCTCGCTTTCAAATGGAACAAATGGAACTACCACCAGTCTCCGACGACTGGGTAGTGCAGGCCTTCACTCAAGGTCTGAATGAGCAAAGCTCGGTGTCTTCGAAGCAGTTGAAATAGAATCTGGTTGAATATCCCGCCGTGACCTGGTCAGACGTTCACAACCGATACCAGTCAAAAATCAAGGTCGAGGAAGACCAACTAGGGGGGCCCTCGGGCTCGGTGTACCCAAGAAGGCTTCTGGCAAAGGAGCCAAAACCAAACAAAGAAAGGTACCAGCCAACATTGAAGACAGGACAAACACCCCGAGGCGCAACATACCCCGCAATTACCGAAGGATGGACCGAAGACAGAATCCTCGGGTACTCGTCAATAGAGCCGGGTTTGATAGGCACACAGGGCCAACGGAGGCACCTCGCTTGTTAGAATACAACTTCAACGTCGACGTATCAAACATCGTGTTCGCCATCAGTAAAATCAGAGACGCCAGGTGGCCCAGGCCTATACAATCAGATCCTTCGCAAAGGAATCTTAGTGTGTGAATTTCACAATACGCACGGCCACTGGACTAGGATTGCCACCAACTCCGAGAAGAAGTAGCCAGTCTACTCAATAAAAGTCACCTCCGAGAATTCCTAAGCGACCGGGCCAAAACTCAGTTCCGGGAAAGAGAGGCGGCTAAGAAGAACGAAACGAATGAGCCACAACATGTCATCCACGTGATCTTAAGAGGCATCGATGCCCCACAGGCGCCCATGATGAGAAGAACAAAAATATCCATCACCAGAGAAAAACGAACTCGGGGTTACATACCCGAGGATGCCCTCACATTCAGCGACGAGGACATCAAGACCTTATCTCAACCTCACAACGACGCACTAGTAATCTATTTCCTTGTAAATACATTTCAAATTAAACGTGTACTCGTGGATACAGGTAGCTCGGCCAATATTATCAGGTCGAGAGTGGTAGAGCAGCTCGGGTTGCTCAACCAAATTGTGCTCGCCTCATGAGTCCTCAACGGATTCAACATGGCGAGCGAAACAACAAAAGGGGAAATCACCCTCCCAGTCAACGTGGCCGGCACAACCCAAAATGCCAAATTCCATGTCATCGAAGGAGAAATGAGGTATAACGCCTTGCTCAAAAGGCCATGGATACACTGCATGAGAGCGGTACCGTCCACCGTCCACCCTCCATCAAATGATGAAATTCCCGACAAAAGAGGGGATTAAAACCGTCTACGGGGAATAGAGACAAGTGAAATGTTCACAGTAAATGATGTAATGCCGACACCAGTGCCTCCACCCTCGAAGGAGCCAAAGGATTATCAAACAGTAAAATAGTGATAGCAAACTACGTCTTCTGTTAAGTCCGACTAAACAAAGCAGAAGACCGTACTGCATCCTCATCACAAGTGACTGAAACATATCAGGGCTCGAAACATCGCCGACACATTCTACACTAAGGTACGACCGTTTCCCTTTTCTTTCAATTTTACTCTACGCTAACCTGAGGTATTCGATCGAAATGGCCAAAGCACTCTCCAATTCAAAGGCCTTAGGTTTCAAAAGCATGTGTTTCACTCTTTTCCTTCGACCGAGTTTTTATCTCAAAAAGGGTTTTACCGGCAAGATTTTTAATGAGGCAACATCCATATGCTACCTAAGGAAGACTCAACAAAGTATTCATGGCTTCTTTTGCAATCAACCTCGAATACTGAGGGGCATCTCCCCCCCCCCCCCCCATAAGGTCACCTACTCGGAGAAGCCAAGATACGCCAAATAGGGGTCTCGATAGGAAAATGATGTACCGGGCCAAACGGTCGAACGAACCGTGTCCGTATAGAATAACCAGGCCCCTGACACCAAAAATATGTATACTTGTACCAAGTAATCGAAGAATACTTTCCATCAAAGCACTTCACGCTTCAAAAGAGACTCGGTATTTTTGCAAAAATGGCTCCTTTGTCAAAAATATCCCGAACACTCGGGGACTGGCATCGAAAACTCGAGTCCACATGACCCCCGGGTCGGAAACTCCGGAATCGTAAGCCCTCAATGAGGCAATACCAAGTTTGCAAGTAATGGCTCCCGAGCCAAGAAATCCTCGATAACTCGGGGACTACTATCAATCGCCATCTCCATCGCAATGGCTCCCGAGCCGAGAAATCCTCGATAACTCGGGGACTGCCGTCAATCGCCATCTCCATCGACTTATCAAAAATCCGAAGCCATAAGACCCCAAATGGGCAGCCTCGATCTCGTAAGACCTGTATAAGGCAACAACAATATCTGTAAGACCTCAAGCAACGCATGAAACACGTTTGTACTAAGCGAAAATATTTGTAAGACCTCAAGCAAGGCATGAACCACGCTTGTACCAAGCGAAACAATATCTGTAAGACCTCAAGAAAGGCATGAACCACGTTTGTACCAAGCGACAATATCTGTAAGACCTTGTAACGACCCGAATTTTTGTTTTAAGAATTTGCATCTCGTTCACTGCTTAAGACCCCGAGAAGCTTTGTAATACACATTATGACCTGCATGTATGGTCAAGTTTGGTTTTCGTAAGACTCGGAGTTAAATTTAAAGAAAAATCAAAATCTTATTTTTGAAGCTCAAATGGAAAGAGTTGACCGGAGAGTTGACTTTTGAGCAAACGACCCTGAAATGGAATTTTAATGATGTCAATAGCTTTGTATGGTGATTTCGTACTTAGACGTGTGTCCGAATATGGATTTGGAAGTCCATAGGACAATTCAACGCATTTTGGCGAAATAAATAAGTTGACGTGTTCTAATTATATTATCTTATATGTGGAAGAGGTCTATTACCATGATGGATACCAATTAGATATGATAGCAAGTGTACGAGGTATACTATAAGATATATGGGGTCTAAGGAAAGTCCTAAGTCTAAGCCAAGTTGGAAAATTTCATAATAGACTAAAGTTGCAAATGAGTACGCACAAGACCTCACTTTGGACGAGCATATCTACATATATATAAGGTTTTATGTGGTGCGTAACCTATCAAATCAAAGGTCTTTGAATCTAGTTTTTAATGTTTCAAACCGCTCATCAATTGGACATTTGTACAAAAAGTTATCATTGATTTACTGAAGGCGGGTAATGGATTTGGGTGATTTCAAAGGGGTTTTTCACGATTTCGACTTGGGTAAGTGCTCTATATCCGGAAGTGATTACACTTCATAAATCTATATCAATATTCATCGTTTATTTCGGATGAAAGAAATTGTAGTTTTTGTAAAACTTTCCAAAAAATGAAAATTTAGGATTTGAAGGTCCATTTGACATCGGAATTCGATAATTTTTGCATGGTGGAACTCGTATCGGAATGGGTTGTCGGATTTTATGAGTTTCGTCGGGTTCCGAAACGTGGGCCCCACGAGCAATTTTGAGCTAAATTTCGGATTTTAATTCGGAAAATGTGTAAATTCATATGGAATTAGTTCCTACGATTCGTGTTGAGTATTTTGAATTATTATGACTAGATTTGAAGCTTCGGACGAATTCGCGAGGCAAAGGCTTGTTGGAATTTTGAATTGGTAGCAAAGCAAGGTAAGTGTTTGGTCTAACCTTAGCTTGAGGGATTAGAAGTTGTGTCCTATTTGTTATATGTTATTTGTTGAGTACAATGTATAGGCATGGTGACGAGTATCTATACGTTGGTGTCAAGCATGCCCGTGAGTCTTATACTTCAATTAATGTGACTCTGTTTCGTATTGTATATGCTCTATATGATAAATTCTATTGGGGAATATGACTTGTGGAAGTATTATTGTTAATTGAACATGGTAGAGCGTTGGCTCAAGTTGAGAATTTAATTGTTGAACATGGTAGAGCGTTAGCTCAAGTTGAGGTTTCATTGTGAAGTTAATTATCGGTACAAGTTTGGTTATAGCTGATTCCTTTGCCGGGACATATTTAATCCCTACTGTTGGTTCCCTTGTCGGGACGTTATTCCCTTGCCGGGATATTATTGTTATACTATTGTTCCCTTGCCGGGATGTTATTGTTTATGATATTGTCTCCCTTGCCGGGATGTTATTGCTTATGATATTGTCTCCCTTACCGGGATGTTATTGTTTATGATATTGTCTCCCTTGCCGGGATGTTATTGTTTATGATATTGTCTCCCTTGCCGGGATATGGTTGTTTCTGTATTGTTTCCTTGCCGGGATTCTTTTGTGATTAGTGTTGGCAACAATATTAAATGGATCGGGTTGCACGCCGCAACAATATTAAATGGATCGGGTTGCACGCTGCAACAATATTAAATGGATCGGGTTGCACGCCGTAACAATATTAGATGGTTGGATCGGGTTGCACGCCGCAACAAGAAAAAATAAAAGTGAGTTTTGATTCTTATGGTGAGGACGTGAGTAAAAGTACGAAGGGTGAGGCCGTGCACTTTCTGTTTGCTGTGTTTAATTGTTTTTATCAATTCAAGTGTTTTAATGGTTCAAAATTTTCCTTACTGCTGTGATCCTTTTGTGGTGGAACCCGTATTGCTTTCAATACCTCGCCGCATTTATATATAGATTTCAATACTTCAAATTTCAACAATTCTTACATTTTTAACTCAATGGATTTCTCAACTAAATTTTCCTTAAACCGTTTGAGGTTGTACTTTACTTAAAAAGGAATTTCTACTATATTTTGATTTATTGATTTCTCGTATTAAAGGTAATGATTCATTCGATATTGTACTTTAATTGAAAAGGGTATTTTCTTTATCAAATGATTTCTAAAAATATCTTCATCTTTTCTTGTTGATATCCTAATTGAGTTGGGAATTGTACTCTACTTTATGTTAAGTGAATGAGGCTCCTTGAACATTCTTAATTGTATTGGGTATGGAACCTATGAACTGAGTAATATGAGAATATTATTGTGCAATGTGAGACAGAAATATGTGGGCACAAGGTGCCGGGGAAATTATTATGGTGTTATTTAAATGGCACGTGAGTTGTCCGTGCGATTGTGATATAAATATAGGCACGAGGTACCATGAAAATGTGAAAGTAGGCTGAGATCTATATTATTTATGATTTTGAAATGAGGCATCACAAGGTGATCTTTACTCGAAAGGAAGTATATTAGAGATATATTTATTGAAAAGCATATTATCTTAGAGATTATTACTTGAAGGATTCATAGGCGAAAGATTTATATTTGAAGGACTTGATTAATTGATTGCACTTGTATTTATTATTTGTTGAGAAACATTTATGATGTTCTCGTTGCCTACTATTTATATCACTGGTTGATCATTGTTGCCCCCATTATTATCTGCTTCCTATTATTTTGTACGCTATATTGCACAGGTTTATTTGGTAGCCTGGTCCTAACCTCGTCACTACTTCGCCGAGGTTAGGCTAGGCACTTACCAGCACTTGGGGTCGGTTGTGCTGATACTACACTTCTGTACATTTTTGTGTACAGATCCAGGTGGATTGATAGTTGCTCTGCGGGTCATCGCGGTGGAGACTCAAGGTAAACCTGCTACAGCGTTCGTAGGTCTCGGAGTCACCTTCATTTGTATTTACTTCCATTTGCTCCTTTGTTTCGGGGCAGTGGTATATTATTTTGTGAAATTACTCTTAGATAGGCTTGTGACTTGTACCACCGGTTTTGGGAATTGTAAATTGTTAAGAGTTATTCAGATTAAGGTTAGCAAATATACATATTATCTCAGTTAATGTTAGGCTTACCTAGTTTAGAGACTAGGTGCCATCACGACTCCTTCAGAGGGATTTTTGGGTCGTGACAGACATCAAGCAAGGCATGAACCGTACTTGTACCAAGTATCCAAAACTGTAAGACCTCAAAGGCATGAAAAACTTGTAAGACCTACTAAAGGCATAAACCCGATCTCAAAGTTAAGGCTATATATCGAACTTGTAAGACCCCTAAAAGGCATACCCTCGATATAGATGCCGAAACTAATTCACTCGAGACTAAATGACTCCGGCCCAACACAAATGGCTACGGTCACAAGGCTGTACCAGCCAAAGTAACGCAATTCGAGGATGCTCGACCGTCGCTACAAAATCACAGGCCTTCAATTACTTCGAATCTACTTCAAAAAGAACCGGTTAAACAGGCTACCTCGACATAGGCAAAAGAGCTTCGACCATGTCAGCTCCTAAATACTGATTTCGAGATACTCAGCCTCCGAGCCAAACCTCCCGAGGTGCTCAATCATCGCCATATAAAGACTCGCAATCGAGGTTTTTTATTAAACCGTCGAAGACTCAGGCAAACACTTTCAAAAAATCCTTATCGGCGGAAATATAAAGCCTACATAAAAGGTTGCATCGACCCAAGGCGTAAGAGCCATTGTCGCCAGCCCACATAAAACGTCGCTTCGACCCAAGGCGTAAGAGCCATTATCGCCAGCCCACATAAAAGGTCGCATCGACCCAAGGCGTAGGAGCCATTTTCGCCAGCCCACATAAAAGGTCGCATCGACCCAAGGCGTAAGAGCCATTGTCGCCAGCCCCCATAAAAAGTCGTACCGACCCAGCGCGTAAGAGCCTAAGGGCCAGCTCTAAATTCAAAACTTGAGGGTCGAATGAGCTCGAGTCGAAACCCGATTCGGAGACTAAACCCAAAAAAGTTAGCTAAATCTACCTAAGAGCAAAAGCATAAGAGTCGTTGTAGCCGGCTTATACTAAAAGGTCACATCGACCGAGCACGTAAGAACCTACGGGCCAGCCTAATGATCCCCAGGGCTATACTATGAATCTAAGGATTCCTCTCAACTCAAGACCAGGTCGTCTGGCTGAAATTAAGGAAAAAAGAAATGCAAGAGGAATAAAACCACATGTTTTCTTTTTATACACAGATGCGAAAAACACAAGCTCCATCTACAAACGTGCTTTGAAAGTACTATATACAGAATCGAAAAGTGAAATCTACGTTCCCCTTGGGGACTATGGCCCATCGGCCTCATCCTCTCTATCCTCGGCATCGGACAGAAGCGCCTTAGCGCCACGTTCGTCTGCCCTCGCTCGCTTCACCTCTTCCGAGAGGTCAAAGCCCCTAGCACGGATCTCCTCGAGGGTTTTCCTTCAAGACTTACGCCGAGCATATTCCTTGCTCCTGCCCTCACGGTCGAGAACCATTCTCAGTTCAGCTGGAGCATCGGCAGCATCCTTCAAATAGACCGCCACTTTCTGGTCAGCTGCGGTTCGGCTCATTACGGCTTTAGCCCGGGCATCCACAACCTCAGCCTTTATCTTCAAAATCTCGAACTCGAGCTTCGTAATCATATCTATTCGAACTGAGCTATTATCACGAACTAAGTGAAGTTGAACCTCAAAAGCGGAGGCTTTAGTCAGAGCACCCTTCCCAGCAGAAGCCTCAACCTCTGCATGAGCCTTTAACTCAGCATACTCGTGCTTGGCTCGGCCAGCTTCATTCCGAAGGCGCTCCAGGTCCTCCATCTTCTTCTGCAGCTGAAAAGAAACAAAACATTAGCCTCAGGAGCTAGAAGAAGGAACACACACTCCCTCGGAACAAAAACGAGCAGCTCCTTCGAATTACTCTCATAATTTAAGCTCCAGCTCGCCTCATACCGTAAGTGTGCCAGATCGACTTCCCTTTCATCGCAAAGGAGCCTAAGGGATTTCTCCTCATCCAGAGCTTTCCGCAGCCTGGCCTTACGGTAAAGCAGCTCGGACTAAAGCTTGTCAAAAGCCTACAAAGGAAAACTCAGTAAAGAAGGGAAGGCGCCAAACTCGAAAGGCATGTGCCAAAACTCACCGCAGAGTGAAGCCAATGGGCCTCCTCGAAGGTCGAGCGCACATCTGCTAGACTGGCCCCCTCAGCTCCGAAAGTGTCGACCCCGGTCGGGATATGATCGCTCAGTACATGTGATCTCGGGTTTCGAGTATCCCTCGAAGTACCGCCAACGAAAAAAGAGGATGATAGCGGAGGAGAAACCGCATTTCCACAGCCAGAAATTACGGGCGCGGCAGGCTCAGTCAGCACTTTCACTCCGGGCCCCCGGTCCAGGTTCACCTTGCTTTGAGCACCGTCACCCTGCAAAGGTATCTCTTGCTTATTGTTATCATTCTTTAGCCCAGATGCTAGCAACCCTTCTCCTCACCAAAGGGGCACGGCCTCGCCTCAGAAGGCTCCCCGACACTTACAATAACAGGTTTAGTACGCAGAAAGAGAAAGTGCTTTTCCAACTGACAAAAGGGAAGGGAAGAAATCGCACAGCACATACCATGATGTTTTGCATCTGCCCCTAGACAAAGCTCGCCACTTACGCTCATTGCAGGTCGAGTGGGCCGCCAACTCCCGAGCCCAATTTGGCAGATCGGGGACCTCGCACGGCATCTATGAAATTGCTGCAGAAGAGGGAAGAAGGGCACATTTACAGAACACTCTTTTTCCATAATTAAAAAACTACGAAGGCACGAGTGTACAACTTACGTGTATAATTCCATTCCTCAAGGAATGGCATAAACTCCACGGGGATAATATCAACAGTCCGTACTCCGACGAATCGACTCATCCACTCCCGATATCCGTCTTCTTCATCATCAACAACGAACGGCGTGGCCGACAGGCATCGTAAGGTTAGCAGACCGCGATGGTGAAAAGGTCGGTACAGCCTGATAAGATGACTGAGCGTGAATTCAAGCCCTGCCTTCTCAGCAAAGAACCTCATCATCAATACTATCCGCCAAAATGACGGATGAATCAGCACTAAGGTGACCCAGTATTTCGGACAAAAATCAAGCACGACCCTATCAGGGGGGCCTAGCGTGAAGGGCTATATGTACACGTTCAAAAATCCCTCGACATGGTCCATGATGATCTCCTCCAGGGGAGGTACCCGCAATGCTACCTTTTCCCCTCATCCACAGTCCTTCCTCACCGAGTCAAGGTGTTTCTCTCCTATTAAAGAAATGAACGTCGAGGCATAATCCCGATAACCTCGAACGTTGGGAGTCTCTTCTGGCGGGAGATTCCCTCCCGAAGCAAAGCGCCCAGAGGCGGAGCTCTTTTCTCCTTGCCGAGCGGACTCGGGCATAGCATCCATGGCTATAGTAAAACGAAGGAAGGGGAAATGAAGATTTGGGCGAAAGCTTTGAGTTAAAGGAAAATTGAAGCAAGAAAGGAAAATTGGCGCAAGAAAGGGGAACTCTGTGAAAGAGGATAACTACTCAGAACAGCAGAATCTCCAAAAGGGCGAAGACAACCCTATATATGGAAAAAGCGGCGACCACTCGCATGCCTCGAAGGCCGATTAAAAATGTTGGCTAAAGCTTTAATCGCTTTGGAAAGATACATCGGCGGAATCGCCTCGGTCATTTTATAGTTGTATCCTACACTCGACGTCGCCATACCACGCTTCAAGGTCGAAAACCTCGCGTCAACCAAGTCCCGAGGTGGTACCCGACCTCGAGGACCTCCATGAAAGAAGTTAGGCTCATAGAAGCCACTCGTATCAGTGCAAGTCCCGAGGTGGTACCCGACCTCGAGGACCTCCATCAAAAAGAAGTTAGGCTCCAAGAAGCCATTGGCATCATTGCAAGTTTCGAGGTGGTACCCGACCTCGAGGACCTCCACAAAAAGAAGACATTCTCCAAGTAAACCATTGATATCACTACAAGTCCTGAGATGGTACCCGATCTCGAGGGCTCCTCTCAAGAAGAAAATAAGTGCTTAAACTCTACTCATATGGGTTTGGCCTCAGGGTACAATCTAAACCCAGGTAAACCCGCATCTGGGATCTATCTACAACGTCTTAAGGCTATCTACACCAAATTCAAAACGAGTTTCTAGGTGACCCGGATTTGAGCAAACCCCCACTCGGGGACTGCTCTCGAAAGCCTAAAGGCAGTCTCTATTTAACTCGAAATCGAGGTCCCGACAACCCGAGTTTATCAGTCTAGTCCGGGCTCGGCCCAAGGAACGACAAAGGGTTCTGCGGGGAGCCGTGTTAATCAATCAAAGGTCAGAAAAAATATTCGCATCCGGGCTCGATATATGCACTAATAGGTGGGGTCATGCACTCAGATTCTTCACAAACATAGATAAAGGGAAATATAGCATACACCAAAGACAAATTGAAGAAGCATCTTTATATTCATAAACACTTGATTACAAAAGCCCACGAGGGGTCCTTACATATGGTTACAAAAACCCACGAGGGGTCCTTACACAAAAACAAAGGAGAAAGCAGTACACATATATAATTAAAGACCAAAGCCTAGACTATTCTCGGGGAGCATCCTCGGCGGCAGCATGTTCGAGCATCGCCTCCTCGACGGTCTCATCTCGGTCTCCCAAAGTAGCATCTTCAAGGGAGAAGATGAAGAAGAGGAAAGTGATGCAGAAGAGGCAGAAAAAAGAGCCATAGCCCGCCAAAGACCAAAGGCTTCTATCAGGCCGAGGAAACCGCAGCCCGATAGGAGATCAGGAGGGCGTCGGCCCTACCTGCACGGCTACTTTAAGTCCACTTCTTGGGACATTGTGCCGTGCAAGTTAAGCGGCCGGTTGTGCCATTTCATCCACGGGGAAGCAAAGGGGATGAAGTGCCAGGCCGGAGTAGGGAGGTGAGCACCGGTGTATAGTTCGAACGCCCCGACCCCCCCCCCCCCCCCGACGCAGCGGTGTAGATTCCAAACATCCTCCTAAGTCGGAAGAAGTCGGCCCCCCTATCTCATCACCTCGAGCCAACGGCGACGACAACAACAACAACAACGACGAGCCGATGTGACCTTGCTCGGTAAGGGAAAGCCCTAGGAAAAGGCCGCGGCATGAATGATGAGAACGCCGCCATGCGGCCCTAAGGCCGCCAGGCTCAAACATGAGAGATATCAAAGGATGAAGAGAAGGAAGAGGTGGAAGGATATTGGAAAACACTTGAATGAGGAAATGGTTCCAGGAGGTTCCCTTTTATAGGGGGTGGCAGCGTAACCGGCGGCCCCATTAATGCCCTTGAAAGACGTATCAGCAAGCGCAATCAATGCGTTTTTTGGGAACAGAATCGACGGCGATATTGTCACCCTGGAGAATCGGAATCGGCAGTGCATTGAATGACACTAACAAGATGAACCGACGGGACGCCTCAATTATCATGAAGGCTCACGTCATAAATATGACATCATCGCGGGAAAGTTCGAAGAGATGAATATCAAAATCGTTTCTTATCGTTCCACTGCTAAGAAACGCGGGGACTATCTGTATACGGTAAAATCGGAGGGTCCGATTTTCGGCCATTATAATGCCTCGCAAGCAAAACTCACTAAAAGCTCAGGACTATTCACCCCGAAGGGCCATCGACGCTTAACCTCGAGACGCTGCAAGTCGACAGCTATGATAAAAAAGTGGGAAGTTCCCTAGGCGCACGACTGAGGCTGACACAGCCTAGAGATCTAGCCCTGACCCGTATCAGGGCATTAGGTGGCTATACGTGCCCCATATCTTTGTAATTAATGCATCTTGTACTATGTTGGGATCCCTCTTCATATATAAAGGGGATCCTTGTCATTTTGTAAACATCTGATGCTCAATACTAAATACGCAAGAACATTCTCTCTGCCCTCCAACATATTCTCTTGAGTTCATTGCTTCATTTATTGCTTACCTTCATTGTTCTATTTATTGCTCTTCATTTATTGCTTATTATTGGCCATAAAGAGCCGTCACTGATTTTGTTATAACTGTTAGTCGTCCATCGACTACCCTCGATAGCTCCCAGCCGAGCACTTGACTCGACCCCGAGGCCCCGATTGGCAGTTATTCGGTTTGATCAACATCTCGTCTTTAAGCTCTTATCTCGCTTCTAAATCTTTCACATAGCATCAACTGCTTAACAACTAGCATAAAAATAGATCACGTAGTTTTAGAACCTCACAAAATCAAATTTAATTGTTATTACCATTTTCACGGTAAACAGTTTGATACATAATAAATTGTCCATTATTTTTTACAGACAACCGAATAAGTTCGATAATCAATATCCCCTTCTTCATCAATTCTGTAAGAGATAAATTCTTGTGAATCAGCATTATATCCAAACTCATTTCTTTCCTTTGAATTGATGATATAGCAATTTTGCATGGATTTATCAGTCGAAGCAGGAGACAATATACCTTGATATTCTCGATCATTCTTTGATTCAAACAATCGTTCCATCTCAAGAAAGATCTTTTGTTCTTCTTATATATAAGATCGTGATTGAATCCGCATATGTTTGGTAAAGAGAATAACCTTATCCTTTGAGAATAATAAAAAATGGATAGTGTTCAATTGGAACATGAAAACGTGACTATTGGTCCTAGTTACTCTTCGGGGCAGAGTGGAAGAAGGGGGATTCTCGAACGCGAAAATGGTCCAATGAATTCGAAAGAATCGAACGATCAACAACCTGCGATCACAGTAGAAGAATACTATAATAGTGTTTCAAATAAGATGGATCACATTGACAAATCTCGAAAATCCAGGAAAGACATACAGTTGCATAATGATGCTTCAGTCTCCTAGAAAACTGTAACTAAAAGAAGGTACAAACAAAAGTGTAGGTTGATAAATCTAAAAAACTTGGAAGTGCAGAAAAGATGCATCCTCCTACTGTAATTAAAATAAGCTACAAATGAAAGTGTAAAAAGAAAACATTCAGTATTCTCAACTAGTGGAGGCTTTTTATATTCTGTAGTTCTCAACTTACGGTGTCCTGCTGATTCTTTCATTATATCTTTCCATTAGATCCAGCTTATCTCAAATGACATCCTATCACAATGGTACCTTAGTTACATGCTTGTGTCCTATAAAAGATTTTACATTATGATTAAAATATTAAGCCAAGATAAAATGACATAAAAAAGAGCTCATATCAATTCTAAATTTCAAAATGATGCGGCCTCTCATAGAACGTCCTTTTAGGCAATAAGAACAAAAAAGTTGACACCAAATATTCAATGCAGAACATGCATGAGTAGAGAAAAAGGCTAAAGCACAGCTGCACAAGTAATTCTAGAATAGCCATCATATAGGGTGTGTTTGGTACGAAGGAAAACATTTTTAATTTTCTCATGTTTGGTATATTTTCCAAAATTCTTCTCAACCTTTCCCTCCCTCACCAACCCACCCCACCCCCTCTCTCCAAAAGGCTTTTTTTTTAAATTTCAATTTTTCCGTTACTACCCACCCTACTACCCCTCCATCCCACCCCACCCCCCTCCCGCAAAAAAAATTAATTTTTTTACCTTAATTTTTTTTTTGCAATTTCAAATTGCTATTTTTCATTTTCCTGCCCCACCCACCCCAACCCCCTCACCTCCCCCACCCCCGCCACCCGTACAAAAAAAATATTTTTTTACTTTTTTTTTAGTTCAAATTTCTGTTTTTTTTTTCGTTTTACTGCCCCCCTCCCCCAGTCCTCCCCTCCCGAAAAATATATTTTTTAAATATATTTTTCAGTTTAAATTTTTTTATTTATAGGCTTAAAGATTCAAAAGTTTTCAAGTTCCAAAATTATGAGTTCGGAGGTTTATGTGTTTGGAAGTTTACGAATTTAGAATTATAAAGTTTACGGGTTCGAGATTCCGAGGTTTTTAAAGTTTAGCGGTTCGAAAGTTTATGAAATTTGTGGGTTCGGAAGGTTGTTGGTTGAAAGTTTATGACTTCATGTGTATTATATCTAAATTATTTATGAATACTCTTGAGAAGCCATTTTCCTTAATTTGCGTACCAAACACCGAAAAATGAATAAGATTACTACTTGTTTTCCAAGAAAATATTTTCTTGAAAAATATTTTTCACGAAAAATATTTTCCTTCATACCAAACACACCCATAATTCTAAACTTTCTTTTTTACACCTTCTAGGGTTAGTAAAACACGAAGAGGAAGATGAAAAATCCAAATCCCCAGAGTAGTAACATTTACCTGTTTGAGCAAAACTCGAACCCAAACTTTAAATGTTCTAAAAGGAAAACCAGAAGTGAGACCCGAAACACGAGCAGATGAAATAATATATAGAGAGAGAGAAGTGAATTAAAAATAAAAGTAAAGTGGAGATGTCCCCAAAAAGATAAACACGTGTCATCCAAATAAGAGGAAAAGTGAACCGCTGCAATGGAAGTGTAATACACATGTCAACAAACAGGCAAAATAAATCATACACCGGTGAAATAAGACCAAGCCTATAGTACAAGATACATAACTTTTTGTACAATTACCAACCAGGGCTGTGGTGGTGCGGGAAGCATTCCTTCATTCTTAACCAGAGAGCTCGAGTTCGAATCCCTGAATATAGAGTCGCCTTTATTAGGGAGCGCTTTACTCCCCAATGTGGGACATCCCGGTGCGAATTCGGATTTAATAGGGCCCCAATGTGGATACCAGACATCGGATGAAAACTAAAAAATAAATTGTACAATTATTTATTGCGGTGTTCGTACACCTTATTCATTTGTATATAAAAATATATATATAATAGATAGAAAAGAAATGCGTTTTGGATCGGTTCTCCTTTCACTACTTAAAAAATTAACCAAACACGATCGATTTTGGAAGATACCGATCAAAAACAGACCAATATATAGTGGGTCGGAAAAATACTATTCGGTAACACACACTAACCGACTTGGGGCGATCAATTGAATTTCAAAAAATCGAAATCAATCGATTTCGGTCAATTTTTTAAAATTACACAATAAAAAAATATGTCATCTGGGAATCGAACCAACGTTTGTACCATGGTAAGATATATCTTACAACTAGACCATTGAAGCTTGATGGTTTAAGATTTTTTTTTTTAATTTATACTTTTTAATCGTATTTTTGTACGAAAATAATTAACCGATTTATTAAAAAATAAATTATCGACCGAAATTTCTCTCGATATTATCAATCGGTTTTTCAGTCGACTTTTCGGTCAAAGATGGAGTGAAAAATTACTACATCGAAAAGTTGGATCTGATAGTTATGACTTTTTGTGTTAGGTGATAAAGTTTTGTGATTTTTTGGTTTTAAAACATAGTTATGTGACTTTGTTGGAAAAAAAATAATAATTATATGATTATTTGTGAAATTTACCAGAGTAACTTGTTGCTGTTTTTAATACTCCATCCGATTAATTAATTTTTTGGCCTTTTTATGATATTTGATTTTTTCAGAGATCAAGAAGGAATAAACTTCTATTTTTCAAAGTTGCCTTGGACTAAAGTGCATAGGAGTATTTGTTATATTTTCAATGAATAAATTAAGGTTAATATAGTCAATTTCAGTATTAATTAAAGTTAAAAGGTGGATTATTTAATAAGTGTGAAAATACCCACACAAAAAAAACAATTAAAGTGAAACAAAGGGTGTAGGTTTTAAATTCTTATGCAGCATCAAAAGAGTCCATGACTTAGGTTTAAAATTGGCAGTTAGAGCTCAACCTAACTCCCATGAAATAGAGATATATAGATTAGTCCATGACTTATATCCCGTTTGGTCAAGCTGTAAAAATTAGCTTATTTTGAGAAGTGCTTTTTTCAAAGTGCTTTTCTCAAAAGTACTTTTGGTGAGAAGCAATTTGTGTTTGGCTAATTAATTTGAAAAGCACTTTTAAGCAGCAATTAGTGTTTGGCCAAGTTTTAAAAAACTGCTTCTAAGTGTATTTTTCTCAAAAGTGTTTTTCAAAAAAGTACTTTTGGGGAGAAACTACTTTTTTCTGCTTCTCCAAAACTGCTTCTGCTTCTCCCCAAAAATATTTTTTTTTTCCTTTTAAAAGTTTGGCCAAAACAGCTTAATTTTAGAAAAAAATACTTTTGACCAAAAAAAAGTGTTTTTCCCTTGAAAGATGCTTGGCCAAACAGACTATTAGATACTGAACTTATAGAAGCGTAACAATGTTATTTTGAACCTCTAGATAAATGAGTACAGGTTATTGATGAAAATTTCGAGGAGCCCAACAATCAGGCATAATTTTTGCAAGGGCAACAACGTAGCACATCTTTTATCAAGTGAAGGATCCAAGCAATACAAACTTGACGTTTTATTCCATCATCTTGTTCCACTTTTGGTTGTTAATGCACCTGACTTAGGGGTGTTTGGCTAAGATTACAAGTTGGATAAACTGGTTTATAAGTATTTTTTAGTTTATTCACGCGTTTGGTAAATAGCCAAAGTGTTTATAAGCCAGGTGCTTATAAGCTAAAATCACCCAAAAGTCATAAGTTGGTCACCCCCAACTTATGGCTTTTTAGCTTATAAGTACTTTTAGTTTGACCAAAGTTTTACTAATTTATCCTTAATAATATTTTCTAATTCACAGAATATTTTTTCCAAAATAATTTTTCTAACTTTCTTTTCATTTCATATTCATTTTCATCTTTTTCTTTATAAAGTAACTTTTTAATTTATAATCTTTTGTAAAGTCTTTAAGGATATCTTAGTCATTTTAATAAAAGAACAACTTATCAGTATTTTTTTTATCAAACACATCAACTGCTTATTAACAGTTTCAGCACGTCTATCTAACCACATGAATGCTTATTTTAGAAATCAGTTTCAGCACTTAAAAATATTTTTCAGCACTTCAAACTTATTAGCTATTTACGATCAGCTAATCCAAATGGGATCTTAGTAGATAAGGTAGAAACTTATGAAATTCATATTGACTAGTGTTTGTAATAATTGGGCGAGACTTGGTAATCTCAGTGTCCTGAATGACATTGCTGCTTGTTATGACTTTCCAGTACTTTAGTATTAATATATATTAAGCATCTTATTTTACCAAAAAAACAAAAGGCTCGACTTGTTTAGCTGCTCTAATTACCACTTTGACGTGCCCTTATTTTCATTTTTAAGCAATATAACAATCTCAACCCATTTACATATTCCCTCCAACAAAAACCTCAAAATAACCTCCGAAGTACGAGAATTACCTTCAAAATGCTCTTCGTATTGCCGCTCTCAAAATAATAGTCAAAAAAATATATTTTATATATAGGTATATATATATAAAAATTATAGTATTAATTTTATATACTTTTTCGACTATCGAATATATATAATATACTTGTCACAGATGTAGACAAAAATTGACCATTATTTTGTTTCTATCACAAGGCTCTATCCAAGTAGAATGGTGTCTTTGGTGCCACATAAAACATGAGCTTATCATCTTGTCAAAAGTAAAATATGAGGAACCTAGAATCATGCTCTTGCAACGTGGAGCACAAACATAAGACATCCAAATGAAACCCTTTCGTTGTCTTCTACCGTAATCTCCCATATAAATAAATCGCGCATGAATTAGATTTTTGAACTTATCCTATTCAACCAGTGTTCTTCTAGGAGTAATATTTATTACGAAAAATGTTGTCAATATTTGTTATGCTTATTCATGATAGAAACCGTACCAGTGTTTCAAATCAAATGGTTAGATTATTATTAATAATAGTTGAAAATTATATTATACACATTTTTGAGTGAACGCGATTTTTCTATAAGATATTTGTATTGAATACGGTTAAAATCGGGCTTCTCCGATTTTGCTATTTAATCGAGACAAGGGGATCGCGTCGAGGGTCAGCCTCGTAATAGATCAGGCCAGAGCACGAAGACAAGGTGCCGAGTTCGAGAGTCAAGGTGCCCGTCGAGATCGAGGCCAACAACAATCGAGACCAAATATGACCGACTTCGAGCAAAACGCAATAACGGAAAGGCGAGATATCCGTAACCGGTCGGAGATCACGACGAAAATCACAGAACGGATCAAATCAAGGGCGATATTTAGGCTAATCAAGGAATTTACTTCTGTAATTAGAGTTATACCATAATTAGGATTTCTCTATTATATAAAAGGGAGTCCCCATCATTTGTAGAGACCTTACATTTACGAATATCAAAGCAATATAATATTTCTCAGCTTACTTTCTTGTTCATCAGCTTATTGTGCCTTTAACTATTCTTGCGTAACTAGCTCAAGGGTGTCCGAGCTCGAGGGCTCTGTCCAAACGCTGGTTTGCTTTATATTATTGTCAATTTGCTTCACTTATTGTTATGTTTATCGATTGGTATTAGATGAAATCACATATCCTTAAAACCACATTATAAGTTTTATTGTTATCCAATTTCTAGGGTAAACAGTTTGGCGCCTACCGTGGGGATAAGGATAATAGTGACGGCCTAGTATTAACCCTCATAACACACACTGCTTTTACCCATGTTCTCGTAAGTGTCTTTGATTTCAGGAATCAATATGTCGAACTCTGAAGCAATACCCACTCATACGAATACCGGACTTGGCCTTCATGGCGAGAACGAGCACATAGTCACCCAGGGAAACGGAGTACCTCCAATCAATCTCGATGTACCACAGGCCGTAGATCCGTCGATGTCAGTTCTCGAGTCGCTATTCGTGGAGACTTAGGCGCCGACCTTGAGAATAGCGTCCGCAGAGACGCCCGGGCAGCCGATTAGAATGCACAGAGTGGTGAAGAAGGCGGGATTAGCCTTCGAATGATATTTGACATGTTACAAACTCAGCAGGCTGCGATAGCGCAACTCCATCAGAATCGAGCACCAAGTAGAATCGAACTCGATATATCACAAGAAGTTGTTCATAGGGTCGAACCTGTACAGGAGAAATTGAATGATAATGGATCGGGAACTGACCCCGCCATCATGAAGATGCTCGAGGAGCTCACTAAACGGATTGAATCAGGAGAAAAGAAAATTGAGGCTAATGATAAAAAGGTAGAAACGTACAACTCACGGGTTGATCAAATACCGGGGGCACCCCCAATTCTGAAGGGTTAGGATTCAAAAAAAGTTCGCACAGAAGCCTTTCCCACCAAGTGCGGCTCCGAAGCCCATTCCGAAGAAATTCCGCATGCCAGAAATTCCGAGTACAATGGAACCGCTGATCCTAATGAGCATGTAACTTCTTATACATGCGCAATAAAAGGAAATCACTTAGAAGACGATGAAATTGAATCTGTTCTGTTGAAAAAACTCGGGGAAACTTTATCGAAGGGGGCAATGATATGGTACCACAAATTGCCGCCCAATTCCATCGATTCTTTCGCCATGCTTGCCGATTCGTTCGTAAAAGCACACGTCAGAGCAATAAAGGTCGCGACTAGGAAGTTGGACCTCTTCAAAGTGAGACAAAAGGATAATGAAATGCTAAGGAAATTCGTATCTCGATTTCAGATGGAACGCATGGACCTACCCCCGGTTACCGATGATTGGGCTGTCCAAGCCTTTACTCAGGGTTTGAGCGAGCGAAGTTCGGTAGCATCACGTCAACTAAAGCAGAATTTGATTGAATATCCAGCGGTGACCTGGGCTGATGTGCATAATTGATACAAGTCAAAGATTAGAATCGAGGATAATCAGTTGGGAGCCCCGTCCGGTTCCGTTTACCCAAACAGATCCAAAGGCAGGATTCAAAGAGACATCGACAGAGAGCCCCGATCGAACAGAGATCGGTACCAACCCTATAACGCAAATCGTAGAAACAACGGACCGGGATCGAGATGATCGAAGGAATGATCGAGGTCAAAATTTCCGAGGGCTCATAAGTAAAAGTGGCTTCGATAAACATGTTGAGCCTAAAGAAGCGCCACGGTTATCGGAATACAACTTCAACGTCGATGCTTCAGGTATTGTGTCAGCCATTGGACGAATCAAGGATACTAGGTGGCCCAGACCCCTACAGACCGTTGCAGCTCAAAGGAATCCAAATCAAATGTGCAAGTACCATGGAACCCATGGTCACAGAACCGAAGACTACAGATAGTTAAGGGAGAAGGTAGCTCGTTTATTCAACAAGGGTCACCTTCGAGAGTTCTTAAGTGACCGAGCTAAAAATCACTTCAGAGACAGGGACGCAAACAGGAAAAACGAGCAGGAAGAACCGTAGCACGTGATTCATATGATCGTTGGTGGGATCGATGTTCCTCTAGGCCCGATATTCAAACGCACCAAAGTGACAATCACAAGGGGAAACCTATTCAGGATTACTTACCAAAGGATACCTTATCTTTCAACGATGAGGATGCAGAAGGAATCGAACAGCCTCACAACGACGCACTGGTAATATCTATCTTTATGAATAAAATTCAAGTTAAACATGTGTTGGTTGATCTAGGTAGCTCGGAAAATATTATTCGATTGAGGCTCGTAGAGCAGCTCGGCCTTCAGGATCAATTCGTGCTTGTAGCTCGAGTGCTCAACGGTTTCAACATGGCAAGTGAAACCACCAAAGGGGAATCATGTTGCTAGTGAACATGGCCGGAACTATCCAGGAAACAAAGTTCCATGCAATCGAAGGTGATATGAGATACAACGCGCTAATCGGGATACCTTGGATCCATAATATGAGGGCAGTACCTTCAATGCTTCATCAAGCCTTGAAATTCTCAACACCAGAAGAAATCAAAACGGTGTACGGCAAACAACCAGCAGCCAAAGAGATGTTTGCAATTGATGAGGTGATACCAGTATCGACACTAACATCAACAAAGGAACCAGAATCGAAGGAAAAGCAGGAAGTCAAATAGCAACCACAGTTGTTGACCTGATTAGGATATCTTCAGCAGAGAATCAAATTTCACCAATAATACATACAAATCATATTTATTACGAAATTTTTTGTCAATATTTGTTATACTTATTCGTAATAGAAACCGTACCAGTGTTTATAATCAAATGGTTAGGTAATTATTAATAATAGCTGAAAATTATATTATATACATTTTTGAGTGAACGCGATTTTTTTATAAGATATTTATATTGTATACCGTTAAAATCGGGCTTGCCCGATTTTTCTATTTAATCGAGACTAGGAGATCACGTCAAGGGTCAGCCTCGTAATGGATCAGGCCAGAGCACGAAGACAAGGTGCCGAGTTCGAGAATCGAGGTGCTCGTCGAGATAGAGGCCAACAACGATCGAGACCAAATATGACAGACTTCGAGCAAAACGCAATAAAGGAAAGGCGAGATATCCGTAACCGATCGGAGATCACGGCGAAAATCCCGGAACAGATCAAATCAAGGGCGATAGTTTAGACTAATTGTGAGATTTACTTTTGTAATTAGAGTTATACTATAATTAGGATTTCTCTATTATATAAAGGGGAGTCCTATCATTTGTAAAGATCTTACATTTACGAATCTAAGTAATACAATATTTCTCAGCTTACTTTCTTGTTCATCAGCTTATTGTGCCTTTAACTATTCTTGCGTAACTAGCTCAAGGGTGTCCGAGCTCGAGGGCTTTGTCCAAACGCTGGTTTGCTTTATATTATTGTCAATTTGCATCACTTATCTTTACGTTTATCAATTGGTATTAGGTGAAATCACATATCCTTAAAACCATATTACAGTATAAGTTTAATTGTTATCCAATTTTTAAGGTAAACAAGTATATAAGAAAATGAGTTTCTTTAACTTTTAGGAAGCAGATTGCATTTAATTTTTTTTTACAAAGTAGATATGTTCCTTTACATAAGGAAATAGGAGTAGGAAATAAGATAAAGTAATCAACATAAGTAAGATTTTTTTTAGGGAAAACTACCCTATATACCTACCCATTTAAAAGTAATTATCCGTAACTACCCATCTTAAAAGTAATTATATTAAATACCTATTCTAGTAGAACTAATTACCCGCTCATTCAATTCTTGCGATGGACATATCCAGTTTAAGTAACAAAAGTGTGAATCCTAAAAAGAAGCCAAAGAATAGTTAGCTTTTTTCAACAGTGGATAGTGTTGTTAGTATTGTACCTTTTTTTGCTACCATCACCTTTTTTTTTAATTTGTGCTCCATAATTTATTTTATCTTCTAAAAGTAAAAAAAAAAATATGTACTATATAACAAAAATTTGAATTTTCATGTGTGTTGAAGTGTTTGCTGTTGGAATTTATTGGGTATTGTTCTTTGATTATGATATTAATGGTAATTTTCAAATATTTGACAAAAATTCAAATCCACCATTGAAGGAGCTTGAAGCTTGAAACTCATAACTTGGTTTGTTTGAGTTTTTAAATTGTTTTTGATCCGATCCTATATGAGTTTGTTTGGGAAAGTTGGATTGGAGTTGTAACTAATGTTTTAAGTCAATTTGTAGATGTTGTAGTAAGATTTTAGAAGTTTGGGGTTGAAATATAGTTGAACAAGAGAAGAATCGAACGAATTTAATATTGTATAACTCAAATAGTATACAAATAATACCATTGTTGGATACAATTCATTCCAATCTAATATACCTATTAGTATAGTATATACTATCTTGGTATCATATGTTAGTTGAATCATTTTTTGGTTGTCTTAGCTGCATTTATAGTACAATATTTGATTTTCTTTTAATAATAGTAATACTAGTACAATATCTTGAAATACTTTATTATATTAATCATGTGGTACACTATTTTTTTTATTTTTTCTCTTTAACGCATGTGTGTTATGTAATAGTAAGTATAGTCAATAGTTGCCAGAGGAATTAATCAGCTAAAACTATATACCATGTTGATAGTTATATACCATATTGGTATCATATTGAATAATGTTGAACATTTTTTTGGTGTGTCTTGGCTGCATTTTTAAGTGAATTCAATTCTGAATAATCTTATATGAACTTGATTTACAATGCTGATATTTGTTTTGCTGAGTGGATATAGATTAGTAATAGTTTTTATAATTATAGGCAATTTTGTGAACGACCCATACAACTATATATACCATGTTTCGTATATGGAATGAGCAAGTTGCTTTGCGAATATTTAGCTTGCAATTGTGAGCATGTGAATGTTTCTCATACTTTTATTGTATCCTTAAATTGTTTTGGTACAGTAGTATAGTCACAAAGATAGTTGTAACAATATTCTAAGAGCAATCATATACTCTGTTGGTATACTTGTATACCATATTGGTATCATATGGTACTACAAGTCTTTTTTGCTACTTACATTTTTATTCCATTTTTCAATATTTTATTATCATTTCTAATTCTAACTAGTATATAATGGAGATTTAGTGCCTTAGATTATGTTTTCTTGCTCCATCGACTGGTTAGATGTTACTAAGCTAATCGGTAAGTATTACGTGATATTTTTGTAGGGAAGGGCAGATCAATGGATTTGCATGGCAAATCACGTGAAAATTAGAAAAAGGAACAAGAAATAAAGAAAAAATAAAATAAAAAAATAAAGAAGGAGTCAAATTTTGAGTGTGAAATAAGTTATGGTAAAAATAACAATAATACAATTTAGACAAAAGTAAATAAATAAAAGAGAAAAAAGAAAAAAATAGGAAGAAAATGAGAAAAAAGAAAAGGAGAAAAGAAAGAAAAAACAGGAAAAAAGAAAAGAATCATAGAAATAAAAAAGAATTAGAGAATAAAGAAAAAAAATTTCCCACAAAAACTATTATGGGTAGGAAATATAATTAGTTTATAGATAAAAAAACAAATGGGTAGACAAGGAGAAATAGTTTTATTTTTGTGGGTAACTGTGTCAAACTCCCTTTTTTTTTTTATAAGTTACTAGTATGAAAGTTAAATTTTTATGTCAAAGTCAAATCGTCATCTCTTACAAAATCATTAATCACTCATCACTCGCCACTCATTACAATTTCACAGACATACATACATAAACCATTCAGCTGCTCGGATTTTCCCACAAATAAATCAACAATGAAATCCACACAAACACAATACCTCTCCCCGTTCATCTTCTTCTTCCTTCTCAGCTTGGTGTTAACCTTGTTATTATCCCCTGCATCTGCTGCCCATGATAACCTCAACGCCCACACCAGCATCATATTCACTACCTTGGGGAGATCAAGCTATGCTTTTGACATCTTCGCTCTTCCAGTATACTCGCCAACTGAATCCAACGAACTGCAGTTGACGGACGGCAATTCCGTTAACTTTAACGGCTACTTCCCCGCAACCCTACCACCTTCCCTGATTTCGCGCCTACCCGATCATTGCCTCAACAAGGAAACACCGCCATTTCATCTTATTTACGTGACGGAACGGAACGGCACCCACCATATTTTTTATGACGCTGTGTTCCACGGTACTTCTCGGAGAGCCATACTTGATTTTCCAGCTCGGACTGAGTCGACTCGAATTCAGGTTCCTTTGGTGGGTGCTCATGTTTCTTTGAAAGATAAGCCTAGTTTAGTGGGGGAATCATTGATATACGTGTCGACTCATGAGGACTCGGGTGTACCCCGGACGAGCTGGGCCGCGGTGTACTCGACCCAATTGAGTTCCGGGTCGGCACGGAGGTTAACCCCTAAAGGAGTTGCTGATTTTAGCCCAGCAGTGTCTCCGTCGGGCGTTTGGACGGCGGTGGCGTCGTACGGGAAGAAGGGTTGGACTGGGGATGTTCAGGAGCTCGACACGGATATCTACGTGTTCTCAACTCGTGATGGGTCGGGCCGGGTCAAGGTGGTGGAGCACGGCGGATGGCCCGCTTGGGCTGATGAATTTACTCTATATTTTCACAGAAAGTGTGATGACGGGTGGTGGAGTGTGTTCAAGGCTGTTCTTCCGAAAGCTGGTCAACTCGGCGTTGACTCCGTCTCGACTCACCGAGTCACACCACCGGGTTTGCACGCGTTCACACCAGCAGCTTCTACTGCTAACAAGAATCTCATTGCCGTAGCTACTAGAAGAGCAAGTTCAGAATATCGGCATATTGAGTTATTCGATGTCGCTTTGAAGAAGTTTACAGAAATAACCCGACCCGCTTCTCCTCATGCCCATCATCTGAACCCGTTCTTCTCACCCGATTCCTCGTGGGTCGGCTACCATAAATGTAGAGGCACTGGCAACGGAAGAGGGAGTGATACACTGTTATTCGAGAATCTTAAAAGCCCGATACCCGGAATTTCTTTGTTTCGAGTTGACGGGTCATTTCCGTCATTTTCACCGAGTGGTGACCGGATAGCTTATGTGAAGTTACCGGGTTTATACGTGGTAAACTATGACGGTTCAGGTTTGCGTCAAGTTTCAACAAGAATGGCTTTTTCCACAGCGTGGGACCCGAAAAGAAAAGGAGTAGTTTACACTAGCGTTGGGCCCACATTTGCTAGTGAAAGAACGGAAGTTGATGTTATTTCCATTAATGTTGACGATGAGGACCTAAGTTACAAACAATTGACAACAGGAGGGCAGAATAATGCGTTTCCATCGCCTTCACCCGATGGAAAATGGATTGTTTTCCGGTCCGGGCGGTCGGGTCACAAGAACTTGTACGTTATGGATGCTTTGGAAGGCGAGACGGGTGGGCTTTATCGACTCACGAAGGGTCCGTGGACGGATACCATGTGTAATTGGTCACCCGATGGGGATTGGATCGCATTTGCATCTGATCGAGAGAATCCCGGGTCTGGTAGTTTCGAGATGTTTATGGTTCACCCGAATGGAACAGGTCTCCGGAAGGTGATCCAGAGTGGTACGGGTGGGCGGACGAACCACCCGTACTTCAGCCCGGATGGGAAGTATATAGTGTTTACATCAGACTACGCAGCAGTGTCAGCTGAGCCCATAGCAAACCCTCATCATTATCAGCCATATGGTGATATCTTTGTGATCAAATCAGACGGCTCAGAAATTCGGAGAATGACTCACAATTCATACGAGGATGGGACCCCTGCTTGGGGACCCACTTTCATGAAACCTGTGGATGTTGAATGGCCTAACGGTGGATCTCCTTGTTCTTTTGAAGATTGTCACTGGCTTAATGTTAGGCCTAATGTTAGTGTAGTTCATGCATCCCTTGGCTTAGGTTCAGCCAAGATTGAGTGTGCTCAGTGAGTGTCCCTTTTGTGGTTTGTATTTTGTGTATGTACTATATGTAAAATAAATGATCAGTTGAATATGAATTGTTTTGCGAGAAGTTTTATTGTGTGTCTCATACAACTTACATTAGTTGTGTAAGACTCCTTTTTGTCTCACAAATTTGTGGACAATCTTACACTCCTGGGTCCACAAAACTAATGTCAGTTGTATGAGACACAAAATAAAATTTTCCATTGTTTTGCCATTTTCCTATGATTTAGAGGTCAGTTGAATATGAATTGTTTTCTCAAGCCGAGTGAAAAATTTGTATATAAGATTTCAACTTGCTTGGAAATGAATTATTGTTATTATCTCAACCCTAATTGGCTTAAAACTGCAATAGTTCCTGAGAAGGAATTACTGAATAGTTTCTGAGTTAAGGGAGCTGCCAACAGCTCTTCTGTACACACACTGACTAGAGAATCTAAACTAGAGAAGAAAAGTAGGGTAAACAAGACTAATCCTGCAAAGTCAATGTTAAATGAATATCAACAAAGATGCTCTCCTATGGCCATGCAAAGAGAAGTTGATGGCTTGATCTGTGACGAATGAAGCACCGTTGAAATGAAGTTGATGCCAATGCCTTGAATTGAATCCAACAGAGAATTGGAAGAGTGAAGTTGATGCCTCCTCCTCTCTGCTTAGCAGCTTATGTTCTGGAAGAACTCTACAGGTATTGTTGGAGGACAATACTTCTTTGCAACAAATTTGTACTGTTTCAAAAAAATCACATAATCAGAGCAGTAATTGTATGCAGATGCCTACCATATGTTATGACTTTATTCTACTTATATTTTTAATCAAAACAGTGTCATTTTAAATTGCTTGCTGAGCATTCAGCTCCTAGTTGGGCAAGAGCAAATGGGGCTAGGAAAGTAGGATGAAGAAAAGAAATTCAGAGATCAGAATTAAAGATTACCCTGTGCTGGCTGTATTTTTCCCTGATTGCTGGTAAACTAGAATTGTTGTTGTTGCAGCAAAGGCTATGTAGTGCCATGACACAGTCTCGTAAATCAGAGGGTTGATACAGAGTATAATGCCTCAAGGTAGAGTTCTGTATTAGGAGTTTACAGAAGTCGAATTTTATTAAGAAGGGAGAATACATTATAACCATTTACATGATTGTCAATGCTAATTCGTACATACCCAAGGTTTCTTTGAGGGGAGAAGAATATATTTGGCTAAGAAAATTGCAGAAGCAGCAATGACTGATGGAGCATAACAAAGCATGTTGTACTCTAAAAGAGAGAGTTCTGCTATGTAGCTGGCCAAGTGTTCCAACTGCAGTGACAGAACCTGTAGAAGATTATAAGATTTTAATCAAACTCTTCCATTCATATTCATGAGGCGAAGGGCCAAAAAAGAGTGAATTATGAACTCAAAACTGATATTTTCTTTTCTGTTTCCTATATAAAATATGTTGGAGAACTATAAACATTATGTGAAGAGATTACCTCATTAAGTCCTTGAGCAGCACGAACGAACCTCCTGAAATATATGTCAACGTAAGTGCCTAAATCATCATAGTTAAAAGCAACTACTGGGTAATGGTAAAATATTAAACAGTGACCTCAGAAAACATTTGGCTGTTGGGGCTGTCATTTCAAACTTCAAGTAATTTAAAACGGTAGACTCCATTTGTAAGACCTGCATAATACATAGTGCTTAGTGCCATTGAAATGTTTAGAAACTGCATAGTCCTGTAAATAAAACTCATGTACCAAAACTCATGTACCTCCTCCTTGAAGTAAGTGTTGTCTGTTATGTAGCAGAATTCTTCTACTTGAGGCGCACAGATCTCCTCATATTTGCTGCAATATAGCATTTCCCGTATTAATGTATTAGTCTTACAGCATTTTCTTCCAGAAATGTTTGGTATATTTGAGAAAGTAAGAAGAGTAGTTTCTTACGATGCGATCATCATGCAAGCTACTCCAAGCAACTGTAATCGTTGCCTGTCCATCAAATTGCCAGAGAGATATCGATCAATGTAGTTAACAGTCAGATACAATGTGTCTGGGACAAGCCTGTATTCCTCGGCAACCTACACATAGTGGTGGCAACAAATTCTACATCAAACTCAGGAGTTGCTGAGCTTTATCGACATCTATTTAAGTCATAAGTTCCAGCACTCTGATATTGTCAGGGACAGCGTTAGGAAGAAAGACATTAGAAGTTTACCTCAACAAGCCAGTCAATCAAGATAGCACGCATGCTAGCATTTATGTCCTTCTGAACTTTCTCCATGAAATCTGTGGAAGGCCTTTTCTTTACCTAGTATAATGACCAAAAGCTAACGTTAAAACATACACGGCAAATTGCAGCAAATGTTGATCCTTCTAATACTTCAATTCGATTATAATTTCAAGCAACAACTGTAAACTTTTCAATGTACTAAGTGGTTAAAGTTGGCAGTAGCATCTAATTTAAGGAGCCAAAAGAACTGAAAAGAGCTAAGTATAAACATCTTTATACCTCTGTGGCTCTCAAGTGTTTGTATATGTCACAGGCCATTGTAGCACATAATTGTGGATCAACAAGATTGTTATCAATGTTGGCAATCTTATCCCCTAATTCCATGTCTACGAGTACATCCCTCTTGCATATATCTGTTGCAGGAATCAAAAACAGATAAGTTCATTATATAAAACAAAAAATATTTGAAAGAAATAAAATGTTTGATCAAGGATATATCCATTTCACATTCAATGAAAGACTGACTACTCTCTGCTGAAAATATCAAACAAGAAGGTAAAAGAATCTGTTAAAGTTATCAAAGCACAAAACCTGCTGCTTTAACATCTTCTGAGATGTAGAGGGTGCTAAACGCCTTCTTCTCAATGGAATCAAATGCAGCTGTTTGGTTGTCGTCAATGTACTCAACATCTGGACTTCTCAGTGTGTCGGAAGAAGTTGACATAGATTCATCCATGGAGACTGATGATCCGTCCGAGTGAGACGGAGAAATGTCCATGCTGCTAGTGGCAGGAAGAGGAATGGCAGTGATCTTAGGGACAACTGCATCACTTCTTGGAAGAGACACAGTTTTGCTGATTGGTTTGACAAAGGAGGATGATGTTGGCACAACTGAGGAAGCTGCATTACTATTGCTCTTCTTAATGCTTACAACCTTAGATGTACATGGTGCCTTTCAAAACCAAAAATTATTCCAAGTTAGCCTCAACTTCAGAAACAAGAAATGATCTTTTTTCAATAATAATAGCGGAGGCAGAACAAGACTCACATTGCAAAACAGATTATTACACAAAAGGTTTGACAACTGAAAACTAACTGCTCATCTGTAAAAACACCTAACAATTTAAGTACAATAATAAAATCCTTGAAAACCTTCAGCTCTAATGATATGTTAGAAATGAAATTTCTTCAAATATTAAAAAAGCAAAGTTGGCAGATAAAAAAAAGGAGACAAGAAGCACGATTTGGGGAAGATGTTTCAAATTTTCCTTTCATAATGCCTTTTTATCATTAAAAGAATATATTTTCTTCCAAACTAATTTTTTGTTTAAATCTAATAACAAAGAATTTCAATAACAAAACTGACGCATTTTCTGTAACACGGAACTTGTTTATAGAAGGAAAGTCAATAACAAAGAATTTCAACTTGCGAATCAAAATCTTGACAAAAAATAAATTCCGCAATCCTCTCCTATCTAACAGCCTCATATCCCATTTCATGATTTTTCTCAAAGTCATTCAACCCAAATTGTCCAGTCATTTTTTTTTACCTTTTTACAGTATTTAATTCAAGAAAGAACCTCCCAAAAACTTTACATAAACAACACACACACATACAAAAAAAACGAGAAAAATAGAACTATTTTCTAGAGAAAGAAAAAATTAAGATAAACCATCTGATATACAAATTTATCAAGAAAAACCCTCCGAAAATTCCATAAACAGCATAAGAAAAAAAGTTATCGAACTAGTAATTAAATACCAAATAGAAACATCACAGGAGAAAGACCAACAATTTTTCCCTACAGTAAAAATACATATAATTAACAAGTTCTATATGGTATAAAATTTACATTGTCAAAAATGGATGAAGGAAAAAAACGTACGAGTTTGGAGGAGTGAGAGAGCGAGTTACGAGCGGAAGCAGCTGTATGATTACTGATATTAGTGAGGGCTGGTCGTTTCTTGGCCCCACCCGCCGGCAATTTCCCGTGATTATTCTCCGCCATCGCTTGCCGCTTTGCCACCGCACTCGAAACTGAATTACGTCTATTTTGGGTCGTCGCCATTTCTTCCTCCGAAATAATTCCCCTCAGTGGCAACAACTGTAATTGTGTAGAAAACTAGGCCCAATGTTTCATCAGCGCTTCCTCAAGAAGAAGAAGAAAGCTGTTACAAGTATGTGTGTGTAAATTGTGAACTGATATATAAAGTCAATTAATAAACGAATAATATATAGTGCTAGGCGGGGAAAAAGGGGTGATTTGAAATGAAGGAAGATCTGGGCCGTTGGATTGACATTAGGTATTCGTTAGGAGCGGACAAGGACTGGGCCCACTGAGGATCTTCTGTTTGAATTGAATTTTCAATTGAAAATGTGAACGACCAATCAGGTGAAGCCATATGGGTAAGCGAGTGATGACCGAGCTGTCGTTTTAATTGAGTAATTTTGAATTCGAATTTGAAGGTCCTTTTGTAAATCTGTCTTGACTTTAGTGCAGCCAGAAAAAAGGTCACGCTTCCCCTTTGTTTTTCACTATTATCCAAGTTGAACTTGTTATAATAAAGCCAAATACAAACAGAAAAAAAAGGGAATTTTTTCAAAAAATTTCAAATACTGCAGTCTTGATTACATAACAGATTATAACATTCAAAATAAATTGCTACTAATAAGGAATGAAATTGAGTTAGTATCTTAAAGCCTCATTCAAATATGTGAGTTTAGTCCATGTCATAACATTTGAATTGACATTTCATTAAGCATGTGAAATACCCTTCAAACGGCTATTTTAAAAACTTGTGAAATAAACTTCAGCAAATAAAGTAATATTATTTGAAAGTGAAGTATTAAATAAGCGGGCCCTAAACTTTGACTACATTGTTGATTTAGTTTTGGTTTTCCTAAGGTAGATGCAATCTTTTTAGAATTAATTAAGTAATTATGTTGGTATGATAATTTGTCCTAAGGTTAGGATTGAAACTTTATGAACTTGATTACATAGTTGATTTAATTTGATTTTACTACTTATTCATATTTTATTGAGCAGTAAGGAAGCTAACAGTGTGTTGTTGCATGGATTTTGAGATTTTTATTATTTCCATTAAAATTATTTCAAAAATTATATTATATTTTTCTCCCTCGAAATTATTCTTGAGAAGCTAGTATCCGCTGCGAGTTGAAAAGAAGAACGTGGCTTGTCCTAGCTTTTAAATGGAACATACAGCATATGAAGTAGGAGTAACATTTTTGGGAATGTCATTTAAAGACATCGGTTATTAATTGCACTTAAGGAATGAAATCTACAAATAAAGAAATACATCTTACGATTATCTGTCTTACGGTTTGAATTAACATTCAAAGAGTAGCAAATTTTCATTTGATATTCTTTTTCTGGGTCAATATTTTCTTGCTAATTGAAAGTTGGATCTATATTAGATCGTACTCGAATTGCCCCAATTATCCTCCTGAGAAGGAATTTGGTTTCAAACTCTGGTTAAAATAAGAGGATTATGCCATGCTAATGTGTCTTAGACGATCCACATCTCGGGATTAGGCGTCGATGAGCACATTGAACTATCTATCCCCTCACCGCCTAGCTAGGCGCAATGAAGCACTTATCAGGGGTTCACTCTATCCCCGAGCTAATAGCTAGTCGTGTGAGCCTTGCACTTGGGGCGCGTTATGCCAATGTAACGATGCGACTGGTCGTTTTGAGCAATTGCGTCCGGTTCGGCAATTTGAGGTCACGAGTAGTTTCACACAGTGTATTATGACTTGCGAGCATCATCGTTACGTGTTTTTGAGAAGTTCGGAAAAAATTTTAGAAGTGACTTTTATTTGAGAAGTTGGAAGTTGAAAGAATTGACCAAAATTTGGCTTTTGAGTATTTGACCTTGGATTGGAGTTTCGATGATCCCGATAGGCTCGGATTGTGATTTTGGACTTAGGCGTACGTCCGAATTTGGATTTGGAGGTCCGTGGGTTGAATTGAAGTAATTCGGCGAAATTAGGAAAAGTTGAAGTTTGGAAGATGGAGGAGTTTGACCAATATTTGACTTTTGTTATATCGGGGTCGGAATGCAATTCCGAGAGTTGGAACAGCTCCGTTATATCATTTGGGACTTGCCTGCAAAATTTGACGTCATTCCAGGTTGGTTTGATAGGTTTCGGCACGAGTTTTAGAAGTTGGAAGATTGAAAAGTTCATAGGTTCGATTCATGGCACGATTCGTCATTTCGGCGTTGTTTGATGTGATTTGAGACCTTGAGCGAGTCCGTGTTAGGTTATAGAACTTGTTGGTATGTTTACACGGGGTCATGGGGGCCTCGGATGTGTTTCGGATGGGCCACGGGCCATTTTCTTCTATTTTTGAACTGCTAGTTTCTGCCATTTGGTTTCCTTAATCGCGTTTGCGTAGTGTTATTTCGGAGGAGGAATCATTTGTTCGTCGCGTTCACGAGCTTTGTTCCACGATCGCATACTTCTGCATTTCTATTCTTCGCGTTCGCAGTTGCCTTCTTACGTTCGCGTAGGGTCATCCTGGCAGCCTTCATTTTTCTTCTTCCCGAACGCGTGCATCCTTCCGCATTTGCGATGCTTTAAGATCTAGGCAGAACAAATAGTACTCTATTCCGAGGGTTTGCCATTTTCACCATTTTTGGAGTTCTAAAGCTCGATTTTGGGTGATTCTTTGTAGGTTTTTCAAGCAAAACAATTGGATAAGTGTTCTTCACCTAGAATTTATTATATTCCATGATTTTGTCTTTATTTTTATCATTTAATTAGTGTTTTAGGTTGAGGAAAAATGGAGATTTATAAGAAACTTTCAAAATGAAAAATCATGATTTAAGGGACGAAACGGTATTGGAATTTGATCATTTTTGTATGGTTGAACTCATACTGGGATGGGTGTTCGGATTTTGTGAAGTTTGTCGGGTTCCGAGGTGCGGGCCCGGGGGTCGACTTTTGGACTGATTTTTAGAATTTGATAAAGATTGAGGCTTTATGATCTGGAATAGTTTCTTATGAGTTTTATTTGTGCTTTTAAGTTATTTTAGTTAGATTCAAGCCGTCCGGAGGTCTTTTCATCCGAGAAGTTCATTTTAGAGTATCGGTTTGTAGCATCTTGAATTTAGGATTTAGCTTGATCCGTTAAAATTTCATTGTCTACAATATGTTACCTTTCTCTTTTGTTAGTAAAAATTGAAATGCTTGTAGGCTGTAGCCATGGCTTAACTAGGTTTCCAGTTAGCTAAATTCATCTCGTAAAACTACTCCCTCCGGTTCACAATAAGTGACCAATTTGCTTTTAGCACGCCCATTAAGAAAATACTAAATTCTATACAAAAATACCTACTATGACTAAACTACCCCTAATTAAACATTTAATGTGAGGAGTAAGAAAACTTTTTTGGGATATGTACATAGGGGTTATTTTGTAAAAACAAATCGAATTCTTTCTTGATTACATAACTGGACACTTATTTTGATCCAAAATAAAAAAAGCAAATTGGTCACTTATTGTGAACGGAGGAAGTACCATTTACTTTAAGAAGAAAAAAAAGCCATGTGCAGTCACAGTGAAAGTAAAGCTTGGAATTCGGGAGTACTGTTGCTTCATAGAGTATACTTTTTCCTCCCTATTGCATGGTCTTCCGGTCAGTGGCATTTGTAGAATTCTTGGTAAGTGGTGTTATATTCAAAAATGCAAACAAGTCGGTAAAAAATGTTTGAATAATATCATAAAAAGTAATTCAAGTATATTTTCCTTGACAATCTTTTTTATTTTTTGAGATGAAATTCATCATAGCTTTACTAAATAAATAGTTACATCATCACTATTTTAACAAATGAAAGAGACGAAGGCACAACAATCTGGCTATAATTTTGGTACACTAGCTGGCGAAGTAACACTACTTTGCCTAAGGTGCCTCCATCTTTACTTCTAGTTTCACCACTGGTGAAATGTACAAAGAGTTTGGATGTTTATGCTTTCTCGAGTTGGGGAAAGTAAATACCTCCTTTCTCCCCTAAATTTGTCGGAGTCCAGAACTAAAGTTTGGTTTTTTTTGGACTCAAAGTACTAAAATGTGTGAAATAAACAACCTGTGACCATTTATATATACTGCATGGATGGGATGAGTTATACCTTAACTGTACTTTTGTCCGTTAAGATATAGCGCATACCATCCATGTGCTATACTCTTAATTGACTGACCCACAATAATTAGTGGGTATATAGCACGTTTAGTTAATGCGCTATACCCTCCACTTATTGTACCTCCCCTCCACCCGCACATCTTTTTGCTTATTTAAAGAGCTTCATTCTATCTTTAAAAATTCAGTCTTCTGCACCCTTTTTATTTTCCTTTACTCATTCTAAAATATTTATTTACTTAACTCTTTACGCATTTTGCCATAATGTCTGAAGAGCGAAAACTCAGGGTTGCATTATATTGGGGGGTGAGATTGTCGTGGAGAATAACTCAGTACACTATAGTTGTTCTTCACAATGTATTGTTAAGTTGCCACTTACATTGGAGTATGATAGATTTGTATCGTTGATATGTAAAAAAATGAGTGTGAGGAAACGTTCGGTTAATATTAAAGTAACCGAAAGATATCCATATTCTCTTACTCCGCAAAGGGCTGCTTGTTATGCTGAGTTTAACATCGAAAGCGATGAAACTCTGAAAGATTTTTTGAGTACTCCGGATGAACACCGGGAACTTCTTATGATAAAAATGCTGGAAATGTACGTCAAGTCAGAAGACGTTCGCAATATTGAGGTTCCGCAAAATAGGGATAATCCTCAATTATCAGGTTGTGATTTTGGAGCAGTTTTATTCGAACAGATTCCGTTTGAAAGTGTTTGGCTAGATCTAAGCTTATCTCCACGGGCGAATGAGGAGCGAGGACATAATTTCTCCCCAAGTTTACATAATTCACACGCCGAGTGGTAAATTTAAATTTATCTTTGTCTTAGCATGTTTTTTTAACACTTATATATTCCAAAGGAGTATCGGTCAGATATGATTTTTACAAGTTATGAACCAACAAACAGTACGGATATGCCCAATTTTGGTGTTTTGGATCATGGTGGTCTATCTGGAAGCCATTAGCAACTCGATAATGTGCATCACGGAATATCAACAGATTATGAATTGTAAGTTAAGAGATAAAGTTAATATATAATGTTGGGATGAATTTGAAAAACTCATTACTTTATTGGTTGTGCAGTGAAAATGAGCAACTTGAAGGTCCTTCCTTCCTCAACTGGCCGAAGACGATATATTTAATCAGGATTTGGCAGATGCACAGAGTCAGGAAGATGATAGTGATTATGATAACAATGCTGATGACTCTGGAGATGATACACCTTTTCCTCATGAGGGTGATGATGATGAGGAAACACGCTTTGCTATGAGAATGAGAATGAGCAGCCTGATTTGCTGAGGGAGCATGATACCACCGATGAGCATGCTCCATATATGCATACTCCACCTCCCGTTAGGCCCAGAGTGTACGAGTTCCATGTGTTGTTTCATTCAAGGGTGATTCCCTACCTTGATCAGTTGTCCAGTATGTCGGATGTGGATGCCTTCACAAGGGATCTTGATGACATTCGGACAGCAATGTGGGATGAATCTAGACCAATGGTGGTGTCATAGAATATGCTTTTTGTTGATAAAGCATGCATTAGCATGGCGGTGCGAATGTACAGCATAAAAGAGTGTCGTGAGATCGAGGTTCATGAGTGATCTCCGAAAGTATATAAGGTTATTTGTCGTAGATGGTTTCAAGGTTGTAGATGGATGTTGCTTGCGAGAAAGTTAAAAATAAATATGTGGATTGTGGGGAAATACATTGGCAGTCACACTTGTGATATGGACATTAAGTGGGAATCATTTTAACTTGAATGTTGACTTGATTTCTCTTGTCTTGATTCCACATATTGAATCGTCCATAAGGTACAAGATTAAAAGGTGTATAACATATTGTCACCAGGTATATGGCTGTACCATTACCAAAATAAAGGCATTTCTCGGGCATAAATGTGCATTTGAGATTGTTTATGTTAACTGGGATAAGCCATTTGCCGCTCTACCCAGGTACATGGCTACTTTGCAACTCCGGGATTGCTGTTGAATGAAAGCTTGAGCAGAGTCCGTGAATGCTAGAATTCATATTTAGATATGTGTTCTGGGCATTTAAATCAGCCATTGATGGTTTTGTGCATTATCGGCCGGTAATCTCCCTAGACAACACTCATGTCTATGGAAAGATTGATATTAATATATTGATTGTCGTTGCAGTAGATACTAATAGAAGCATACTTCCCCTCGCATTTTCCATTTGTGCCAATGAAAGTCAAGAGACTTGGACATTATTTTTGAACCACTTGAAGGAGCACATTGTCAGATAGTCGTTCAGGTATTTGTCTAACCGCGATATTAATACCCACACCACCAATGAATCCAGAAGATTATGTTCGTGTGGAAAACGGTTGATATATCATTTTCCATGTTCACATGCCATAAAGTGCTTTCAACATACAGGTTTTGCAGCGATGAGGTACGTTGATAAAGAATATAGTGTTGTTGCATACGTAACCACCTGTAGTGGCCACTTCCAACCAGTAGGTGCTGAGCATAATTTGCCGCCGGAACCAATTAAAATGGTATGTAACAAGGATTATGTGCGTCAACGGCAAGTGCAAAAAAATGCGGATACCTAACTAAATGGATGTTGGTGATACCGTTTATGCACGTAAACATGGTATATGTTCCCAAACAGGACAAGATTGCCATAAATGTTCTTCAGTTGATTTGGAAAGCGGTGATAATTCAGATATCGGAGGCAGTTCATCCTATGTGCCCAATTTTCAAGGATAAACTTAGTGTTTTATTGCAGTATTGTTGTTGTACTAAGTATCTGTAATGGTGTTGTTTGCAATATTTATGAAATAAAATTAAGTTTCCAATAGGCTTAAATATAATTGATATTTACCATTGAAGATTCAATACAACAAAAAAATAACTTCGACAAATAAATAACGATTTTCATTTGTCATTATCATCACTGTCTGGCACTATTTCATTGTCATTGTCTTCATCTTCTTCGTCAACATCTTGTACACACCCGTCCGGATCGAGGGAATCATAATCTAGGCCCCAGTTGACACACATTTCTCCTATTTCATCGCTATCATCAATAAGACCACTTGCTTGATTTCTACAACAATATGGAACTCCTACGTCCAACGTCTACGGTAGAAACTTAGGTAGTCCCTCCCACTCAACAACTATTGGAAATACAGGATAATCAATGTCTCTATGCAATTTTTCATTTTTTAATAAATTTCAATACTGATCCTCCGTTCCTTGCAGGTAATTAAGATCATATAATGCAAGATGAACGACTGGTGCCTTTTCAATCTCTAAAATCTCCTTCATCAAATGTCGAAACACTTTTGGTTCATCTTTGTGTGTGTTTGTTTAGAATGTTGCAGATAGTGTTTGTGGTATAACTAGCCCATGCCAATGGCATAGTACTTCATAATTACACATTTTTGAGTAAATGGGAACCCATTGTAGTTTTTCACCCCAAATTTGCATACCTTCAGGCTTTGTAGAATGTAGGGGTGGGCATAATACCGACCGAACCGAAAAATCGGTCGAACCGTGAATTTCGATTTTTCGGTTTTAGTTTAATTGGTTTTTCGGTCGGTGCACGGTTTTAAAATTATTAATTTTCAGTTTTTCGGTACGGTTTACGGTTTTTTGTATTTCGATTTTCGGTTAAACCGAAAAACCGAAATTCACAGGTATTAGTCCATCTCTGAAACCAAAAACTAAACTGTGTCTTATATACACAACTCTTTCCGATTCTTCCTTTATTCTATCTTGTCTTTAGGTATTTAAACATGCCAATACGCAATAACACAACTTCTTTGATTTGTTGCGGTGCATCTGACCAAACCTTTTTTTATGCACTTGTGATATCTTAAAAGAAGTTATTAAACATGCCAATACGCAATAACACAACACAACTACTGTTTCTTTCCTTCCAGCTCTTCAGGCAGAGACAAACATTGAAAATCATCTGAATCATCAAATTGCAAATGTACGCATTCAACTTTTTTCCACGCTTTCAAAATCATAGTCAGAGAAAAAAATGAAGTAGACCAAAGCTGAACAATAAATTCAGAAACCTTTTTTCCTTGCCTTAATACTACAACTTATGAACTGGCTTCTCATCCCTTATTGTTCCACTTACGATCCGTCTTCCATATTATCCAGTCGACTAGAAATGTAGAAACGTGAGTTAACTTTTTAAAAGTCTCAGACTAGTTGTTATCAAATCATTCGTTAAGAATTTCACAATTAGGCTGCTGTTATAAGAACGATCAGTGTACAATCTTTTATAGGAGGCTTCTGGGATTAGACTTCTAACCAATTCAATAAGATCAGTGTACAATCTTTTCTTAAAACCAGCATTTCCAGAGAAGCATAAAATTATTTTGAACCATTTAAAACCGAAAAAATAAACCGGAAATAAACAAACCGAACTTTGAAAAAACCGCACCGAAGCCTAAATTTGGTTATTAATATTACAAAATCGAAAATCGATAAACGGAACCGCACTTTCATAATAACCGGCCGAACCGACCGACGCCCACCCCTAGTAGAATGCGCACAACCTCAATAATGTGCCCTGTAACTTTGAAATCAGTGTGTATATTAATAGGCTTATTTCCCAAGGGACGTAGAACACCATACCACTTGTCATCAACGAAATCAGTATAGCAACCTAGCATATTTTTTCAAGGTAGGGATCGATTGTGTTATGACATGTTCCATGTGGATCTGTTGAACTACCTTCATCTTTTTGCCTCTTCTTAAACCACTTATGAAATGTTAGTGGCATTTCTGAAAGGGATGTTGTAATGGTTCTTGAAATGGTTTTTGAATTTTGGAATGTTGGTTCAACTTAAAAAGAACTAAACTACACGAACTTGTATGTTAAACATAGCGCATCACCAATATGCGTTATGTGTATTGTCATGTCGACCTGAAAAAGCTGCACTGACTTGTACCACGCGAAACGTAGCGCATCACCAATATGCATTATGTGTATTGTCATGTCGACCTAAAAAAGTTGCACGGCTTGCACCGACTTGTACCGTAAAGAATCATTAGCACGCGAAACGTAGCCCATCACCAATATGCGTTATGTAACCTAACATCACTCTTAGCTGCCAATAAAAACCCCGCGCATTTTGCATTATTATTTGCGGCGTAACAAACGAAGAAAAAAACTTTCCATAAAATTTTCAAGTTCGAGCATTATGACATGTCTGGACGCAATGACCTACCAAGGTGTTACTGTGGTAAACGTGCGATTTTGAATCCATGTTGGTCAAAATGAGATATAGGGCGCAAAGTTGGATGTGTAAACAAGTTGTAAGTTGTTATTATTGAAAGTTATGTTGGTTAATAGATTATTTATAACATGTTAATTAATAGTCTTTTGTTATCATCCCCATTTGTTGGACGAAAATTAATGTGGTTTTAAAGAATGGTATGATGAACTCATTAATCAGGAATACCACAAATCATGTTTGCTAAACATTTGGAATCTGACCGGTGAGCACGAACTCCGGATCTTGAAACTCCAAAAGCAACTTGCGGCAGTGAAGGAGAAACTGAAAGTGACAGAAGAAGAAAATAATTGGTTGGAAGAAAAATTTCAGCGGTTGAAGCATAAAGTAATGGGCGATAGTGACTAAACAAACACATGGATGCGTTAAGCGTAGTTTTTTTTATTTGTATGTTGTACATGTCATGTATTATTTGTAATTTTTAACGAATTTAAATTTATGTTAACCTGTCTTATTTTTTTGTGTTCTAGTTTTAAACTAATAAATAACCTGAAAATTAAAAACATATCTACAAATTATGTAAAACATCAATAATTTTACTATTAGATATTTAATGTTATATATACGACTCAAAATACATATCAATGAGTCCCACAACATGTATGATTTAAAGCATTGGCTAGCCTGAGGCGTATACCATCCCGCCTGGCTACGCTATCAGGATCATCCTCATCACGTCGCCTCTTTATCGGAGGATGCGTTGCAGCATGATCGCTAGTAAGGCTAGCAGGCTCAGTAGAAGCAATCGTTGGGCCATCAGTAACCTACAAAATAATAAGATATTTTAGTATATGAAATATAGAATAGTTATGTACGTGTTGGCAAAAATATTTAATGGTCAAATCATGGTCTCTACGGGCTCCTAAATAAAATCATCCGTCTCCGGCAAGCGAGTATTGCACAATGTGGCTTCCGTGACGGGTGATGATGAAATCTTTAAAAAAATATAAACACTTTAGATATTACTAACTAATCTATAAGGTAAAAAAAACAAATTGAAGTAATAGTAATACAAACAAACATGCGCCTGAGTAGCCACACAATGCTCAATGGGAAATCCGAGGTGCACTAGAGTAGATAAAGACTATGACGTCTCGAGCCGATGTGATGTGTCCCTATTTGTGCATGAAAGATCCTCAGCAGCCCTCGGTGATGAGCCATAACTCAGTCGTCACCCACTATGCACCTCTCATATCAGACGATCCTCAGCAACACTCGATGGCTCTAGACGATCAGGAAACCGATCCCAATCATGTTGTATAATGGCGGTGCCCGCGATCAACACTGGAGCTGGCGAGGTCAACAGTGAAGTCCCTAGTGACAGTTGAAGGCTAAATGATGGCATATCATGATGAGCATCATGTGGCTCAAGGTATGCACCTGACTGATCAACTCCAATACCCTCCATGGGTGCCTCAGTGCCCCCATACTGGGGACCCCGTCCTCGCCGACCACCACGACCACGTGGGCCACCCCTTCCTCTATGGCCAGCCCTACCACATCTACCGCGTTCTAGGGCCACGTGTGGCCCATGATGGTAATCCTTAGGCGGCACATACCCAACCTCGTAACCTAGCCGCACATCCTCTCGGGCATGTCTCAATGTGTCAGCAGCAAGATCAGTAACCCGACGACCAAGGTCGTGCACAACTTCTGCTCCATCGCCTGCATGTTGTAGCATTGTAACAACACGGACGGTCGTTTTGAGAGTTATAGTCCCGTTTCCCGATTTCCTGCTTCTTTTGTGTTCTACAGCTATATTATGATATACCGAGTTAGTTGGTTCGGGGTCCGGAGTGGTTTCAGAGTGAATTGAGAGACAGATCTCTTATTTGAAAGCTTAAAATGGAAAAACTTGACCGGATGTTGACTTATGTGTAAACGACCTCAGATTTGAATTTTGATGGTTCCGTTAGGTGATTTTGGACTTAGGTGTGCGACCAAAATGTGATTTGGAGGTCCGTAATAGAATTAGGCTTGAATTGGCGAAAGTTAAAATTTTGGCAATTTTGGTCGGCAGTGGAAACTTTGATATCGGGGTCGAATTATATTACCGAAAGTTTGATTAGGTTCGTGGTGTCATTTTTGACTTGGGTACAAAATTTGAGGTCATTCGGACGTGGTTTGATAGGTTTCGGCATCGTTTCTGGTAGTCGAAAGTTTAGAAGTTCCTTAGGCTTGAATCTGTGAGTAATTCGTGTTTTTGGTGTTGTTGAAAGTGATTTGAAGATTCGACTAAGTTTATATGATGTTATGGGACGTGTTGGTATGCTTGGTTGAGGTCCCGAGGGCCTCGGGTGGTTGACGAAGCATTTTTGGCCTTGGTGAGATTGCTGATATCTGCTGCTGCATTTTTCTGGTTTCCTCTTTCACGTTCGCGAGTGGCCCTCGCGTTCGCGAAGAGTGTTTTCTGAGTGGTGAGAGTTTGTTCTTCACGTTCTCGAAGGGCAGGACGCAAACACGAAGGTGTAGTCTGCGTGCGCATCGCGAACGCGGGAGCAGGGTCGTGTTCGCGAAGAGGAGTGAGGCAATTGGGGGACCCCAGGTCCTTGTTCAACGCGTTCGCGAGGTGGTGGTCGCGTTCGCAAAGGTCCGAGCTAGCAGAGCATCACGTTCGTGAGGCATGGGTCGCGTTCGCGAAGAGTAAACTGAAGAGGCAATCAAGTTGTTCTACGCGAACGCGAGAGGACGGTCGCGTTCGCGAAGAAGGAAATCTGGGCAGAGAGTGTTAAATTTAAATCGAGGGTTTTAGCTCATTTTTCATATTTTGAGCTAGAGATCACGGATTTGGGCGATTCATAAAGGGATTTTCGCAAAGTTGATTGGGGTAAGGGTTTCTCACTTGGTTTTGGTTAAATCCCATGACTATATCATTGATTTTATCATCTAAATTGTGATTTGAACTGAAGAATTGGGGAAAAAGTGGAGGTGTTCTTGAAACAAAATTTTGAGGTTTTGTGGGATTTTGTTGTCGGATTTGAGTAAATTTGGTATGGTTAGGCTCGTGAGTAAATGGTCTTTTGGGTTTTGTAACTTTTGTCAGAATTCGAGATGTGGGCCCGGGGGCCTGGTTTGAGCCGATTTTTGGATTTTTTGCTATAATTTGGTATTTTTCTTGTGGAATTGGTTCCTTTAGCCTATATTGATCATATTGTATTGCTTGTGGCTAGATTCGGGACGTTTGGAGGCCGATTTGAGAGGCAAAGGCGTCGCGGAGTAGGATTTTGCTTGGTTTGAGGTAAGTAATGCTTCCAAACTTGGTTCTGAGGGTTCGAAACCCTGAACTAAGTGTTATGTGATTAGTATTAAGGTGACGCACATGCCAAGTGACGGGCGTGCGGGCGTGCATCGTGAGATTTGTGACTTGGGTGATTCCATGGCACCGTTTAGTGACTCTATCCTGTTGAGTGATAAAGTAGTTGAGCTGTAAATCATGCTAGATATCATGTTTAGGCTTTGTGCCGGTTTTGTGTGGACCCTTAACTGTCGTTTCTTGCTGTCATCTCACTAGTTTTCATTCAATATTCCTTACTCAGTCATAATCATGCATTTTTATATCATATCTCAGTCTCAGTTTTTTATTGATTCATCATATTATTGTTCCGGGTTGTTTTCATGACACTGTGAGCCCGTGGTAAGACTGGAGAGGTTGATGACTAAGTGAGGCCGAGAGCCTAGTTATGAGTGACAGTTATGGGATCGGGCTGCACGCTGCAGCGGTTATATTGATGATTATGATAGCGCTTGGGCTGCAGGAGCCCCTCTAGAGTCTGTAACATACACCCAGTGAGCGCGGATGATATTATTGAGGGATGGAATTCCTTGGACATGGATTTGTCCGAAGTACTTGATACCTGGAGATGGATTACTCCACAGGGTTGGATTGCCCTTTTTCCTCGATACTGGGTGACTTACAGTCAGTGTTGTATATGTTTCGGGATGGATTTCCCTGGGCCGGATGGCCATATACAGTACCGAGTGGTTGAGCACTTGAGAGTGGGAGCACATGGCGCATTTCATACAGTCTGTGCATTAGCATGTATAGATAGCCGAGTTGTATACCTTACACTGTTTAGATATATACCTTTACTTTTTGAGCTGCATAATTGACTTGAAAGCATGTCTACGAATCTACACATTTATTTTTGTTATACCTGTTGAGGTTAAGTTCGTCACTACCTTTCAGTCCAAAGTTTAGACTTGTTACTTATTGAGTTGGTGTACTCACGTTACCCCCTGCACCTCGTGTGCATGTCTAGGCGATACCGGTCGTAGCAGCGGTTGCTGATTGAGGTTCCGGAGTTTGGAGATTATCGAGGTAGCTATATGGCGTTTGCGGGTCTTGACTCTCCTTCTTTATCTTTGTCATACTTTCAGTTTATATCTTCAGATACTGTAGTAGACTGTATTTCCTGACCTAGACGCTCAGGTACTCAGTGACACCCTGGTTTTGGGTTGAATTGTATCACTTTGGGATTTTCTTATGTTTCAAACAGCTTTTCTCTAATGTTAAATGCTTCCGTTATTGTTTCAAACTTATTGTTGTTGGTAGGGCTGTCCAACGGGACGGGCCGTCCCGCCCCGTCCCGCGTCCTGTCCCGGTTCGGTCCCGTCCCGTCCCGTCCCGTCCCACTTCAAGTTAAATGGGATGGGCCAATGTTAAATGGGACACGAGATAGGACATGACGACCATTTCTTCCCGTTTGTCTCGTCCCGTTTTGTCCCGTCCCGCATCTCGCCTGAATTTTTTTTTTCAAAATCTAGCCATTGGGCGACGGCTTAAATTGCAAAAATAGCCGTTGCCAACGGCCAAAAACGAGCAAAACACCCCTACCCCCCCCCCCCCCCAAAAAACTTTTAATATAACCCCTAAGTTTATTAAATTACACTTTGGCCCTATTTTCTACTATAATTACCCCCACTCTTCTTCATTTTTTCCCACAAAAAATCAATCTTCTCTCTCAAATCTCTTACATTCTACTATTCTATCAATCTATCTATATTATTCTCTCAATTTGTTACTATCAACTATCAAGTGATAACTTTCAAGTTTCAAGTATTTGGGCAAATTTTTGGAGCAACTTTCAAGTTTCAATCTAATTCGTCAAGTATTTGGAGCAATATTTTGGGCTATTTCTTCAACTTTCAATATTTAATCACAGTGCACTCGTTCCATCTCCTAATTTTAATGTATAATTTTTGCGTATCATTTTAGTGCTTAATTTTTGTGTTTACTTTACGTGTTATATTTTCGTATTTTATCGTGTGTTTAATTTTTTGTGTTAGCTTTTTTAATTTAATTTCGTATTTAAATTATGCATCTAAAAATATATTTGGCATGTTTTAAAAAGTAGTAAAAAAATAGTAAAGGTGAAAGTAGTAGTAATCCTAATCCTAGTCCTAATCCTAACCCTTCTCCTAGAATTAGAAAACATATAGATGAAATGACTCATGTTGATGAAACTTCCTTTTCCCAACCCCCCGCATGTTATAATATTAATGTCGGAGAACAACTAGATCATGAAACTTTACAAAGACTATTTGGCAGTGATATTATTTTTGAGGATGAAAAAAATGAGGAAGAAGAATTAGATGAAACACCCACTAGTCCCGCAACAGAAGCTCCAACTCAGAGTCAATCTCGGTCTGGAGCTTTACCCCCTGTACCTCCTGTAAGGGGTAAGCCTAAGGCTGAACGTCCCAAAACATCACTTGTATGGAAATTTTTTAAAAATGATAAAGTAATCATCGTGCTATATGTGAAAAATGTAAGCAAAAAATTTCACACACAAAAAGTGGTGGGACGGGGGGTTTAACTAGACACTTAATAAAGGATCATAAATCTTTATGGATACAAGCTAACATAGAAGCCGGAAAAATTATAGATCCTACCACCGGTACTGGCACTCCTAGTGGATCTGGTTCTAATTTTGTACAACAACAACTTGACCCTGCTTCTGGTAATGTTTTGCGCCCCTATAACAAAGATAGAGATCGTGAGAACTTAGCAAAAATGGTGGCTGTCGGTGGCTTACCTTTTACTTTTCCTTCTCACCGTGCTTTTGTGCATTATATACAAGAAACTTATAACCCTGCTTTTCAAGATTTTCCTAAGACCACAGTTAGAAATGATATTTTTAAATTTCAAACCGAATATCTTCAGTATATTCGTTGTGTATTTTTTCACTTAGATTGTAAAGTGTCTATCGCATCTGATATAGGTCGTAGTCCTAATGGTTGTGATTATTTAACTGTTACATGTCATTGGGTTGATCATCACTAGAACATGCAAAAACGTATTATTGGTTATAAATTTGTTGATTCAAAACACACTGGAGCATATATTGCAACTACTGTTCTACAAATACTTGATTTTTATGGACTCGTTGATAAAGTTTTAACTATCACCTTAGATAATGCTTCTGCTAACACAACTGCAGCAAATAGCTTAAAAACTAGACTTTGTCCAATTAATCTAGCAAATTTTCATGTTAGATGTGCATGCCATATTTTTAACTTGGTTGTAAAAGATGGTCTTAATTAATTTTCTGATGCTTGTAGTAAAATACAAAATGCTTGTGCCTATATTTTTTGTGCTAATAAAGCGAGTAGAATTCGTGAATTTGCTCAACAATGTGCTAGTGCTAACCTTCCATTTAGAAAAGTTTCAAAAGATGTTTGTACAAGGTGGAATTCTACTTATGAGATGCCTAAAGTTGCTTATGAGGGTGCCTATCCAAAAGGTATTTAATATGCATAATGGTATCCCCGCCGATCAAATTGTCGATTCTGATTGGGATGAGATCAAAGAGCTTACCAAATTTTTAGAAAAATTTTATTATGCTACAAAACAATTTTCTGGTGTATATTATCCTACTGTTACACATATTATGGTATATTTGTGGAATTTCTATTGTATTTAGTAAGTATAAAACAAATCCAACTTATGCACCGGCCATTGATGAGATGATTTCAAAATTTAAAAAGTATTTTTTCCCTATTCCCGAAGTTTATTTAATTTATACTCTATTTAACCCATCTTTGAAACTAAAAGGTGCAAAGGGACTTGTTCGTAAAATTTATGAGTATTTAGCAATTCAAGAAAATGAACAACCATCTCTCGAAGACTGCCAAGCTAGCATATATTCTTATGCTAGATCAATGTTTGATAAATATAAATCTATGGAAACAACAGGTAGTGAAACTGCTACTTCTACTTCTAAGTCTAGAGCAGAAGTTTTATGGGAAGATATGGATGATATAACAGGTTTTGATTCCTCCATTGATGATGAACTTGATTCTTATCTTAATCAAGGATTGGAAAGTATTAAATATGAAGAAGGCAACGAACAACTTTTGTCATGGTGAAGGGAGCGTGGCAAGACTTTTCCAACACTTTCAATAATGGCCCGAGATATCCTGGCTATTCAAGCATCATCAGTAGCATCGGAGAGTGTTTTTAGCGTGGCAAGATTTCAAATTGGAGATCATAGACATGCATTAGCGGAGGACAGTCTAGAGATTTCCGTATTATTCAGAGATTGGATTAATTCGAAAAGAAGAAATCCTGGTTTTGAAAAATTAACCACTAGGGAAGAAGAAGAATACAATGAGTTACTTAGCACTGGGAGCGATGACGGCATGGAGCTCATGGAATATCAATCAACATTGTCAATTCCAGTAGAATGTCCGAGAGATATTATTGATAAGTTACAAAGAAGCTATATAGAAGCTTACAAATATTAGTAGATTATTTGTAATTGGCTACTAAGAGGCCTAGTTCAAACAGAACCCTTCCTAGAAGGTGGCTACATAGATTAGGTGCTCTTCAAAAGAATTATATTTGTATTTGAGATTTGAAAGTTCTATTAATAAAATAAAAGGCTCTAAGCGTTGATTTTTTTTAAAGAATTTTCTTAGTTACTTGATACTTTGAAATTATATTAAATAATTAACTCTATTGTAAATTTATAATTACTAGAATATTTCATTACAAGTCTTTTATTTTAATATTTTATTATTCTTTACTTAGTTTTTTAATTTCCGTTTTAACATTTTAAGTTTGTTAAATAAGTCAAAAAACTAGCCGCTGCAAACTTTGAAAACTTAGTCATTTTCAAAAAACTAGACGTTTTAAAAAAATACACTTAAGGCCCACAAACCCGTCCCGTCCCGTTCCGCCCGGTCCTATCCCGTTTGTTAGCAGGACGGGATGGGACGACCGTTTCGTCCCGTTTGTCCTGTCTCGTTTTGTCTCGTCCCGCCACCGTCCCGCTTAAATGTCGTCCCGTCCCGTTAATTTTGCCCTGTCCCATCCCGTCCCGTCCCGTCCCGTTGGACAGCCATAGTTGTTGGTGATGGGTTGTTGAGTTGATGTTGGCCTAGTTCCACGATAGGCGCCATCATGACGGTTGATTTTGGGTCGTGACAAGTTGGTATCAGAGCCTAGGCTACATAGGTCTCACGAGTCATGAGCGGGTTTAGTAGAGTCTCGCAGATCGGTACGGAGACGTTTGTACTTATCTACGGGAGGCTGCAGAACTCTTAGGAAACATCACATTCTTGAATTCTTATCGTGCGAACATGTTGATACTAGTAACTAAATCTCTATTATTCTATTCTCTCACAGATGGTGATGACATGTGCTACTGGACAGGACGTACAACCACCAGTCAGGGCCGCGAGAGGCCAAGGTCGCAGTAGAGGTCGTGGTAAGGGCAGAGGCGTAGCCCGCACAATAGCTAGAGCAGCACCTACAGATCCACCAGCTGCCCCAGTTCAGGATCAGGTCCCGATTGTGGATGCACCAGCGGGACCATCTCAGGCACCAGCCGTGCCCATCGTGATCACATGTCTCCAGGAGACCTTAGCTCAAATTCTGAAAGTGTGCACCAGTCTAACTCAGGTGGTCTCTGTTTCTACTGCCGCAGCCACTTCCCAGGCCGGGGGAGGTACTCAGACTCCCGCCGCTCGTACATCAGAGCAGGTGGTACAAGGACTCCAGACATCGGGGGCACCACCAGCCCAGTCGGTTGCACCTGCTCAAGACTATGTGGTTCCAGTCATGACTGATGATGAGCAGCATATATTGGAGAGGCTTGGGAGGCTCCATCCTTTGACTTTCAGCGGTGTAGAGGGTGAGGATGCCCGGGGTTTCTTGGACAAGTGTCAGAGGATTCTCCGTACAGCAGGTATTCTGGAGACCAGTGGGATCTCGTTCACTACTTTTCAGTTCACTGGAGCTGCCTTCACTTGGTGGGAGGTTTATGAGAGGAGTAGGGTGGTTGGTGCAGTGCCACTTATATGGAAGAAGTTTTCTGTTCTCTTCTTAGAGAAATATATGCCGTGGTCACGCAGAGAGGAGCTGCACAGACAGTTCGAGCAGTTGCGTCAGGATGGTATGACAGTGACACAGTACGAGATGAGATTTTTTGAGTTGTCCCATCATGTTGTTTGGTTGGTTCCCACATATAGGGATAGGATCACGAGATTCATTGGTGGCCTCACATACCATCTACGGATACTTATGACCAGAGAGAGGATGTCTAGTGCTACTTTTGAGGAGGTTGTCGACATTGCTCAGGAGATAGAGTCAGTCCGCAGTCAAGAGCGGGTTGAGAGGGAGGCCAAGAGGTCTCGTGGTTCAGGTAGCTTTGGTGGTGTTCCTTCTGGGGTCAGCTTCACCACGGCGGAGGTCATCCTTACAAGCATGCTGAGACGACCCGCCCAGTTCACCGTGGTGCATCATCTGGCCATGGTTCTCACAATTCTCATCAGGGCCACTCATCACTCAGTTCCCTTCAAGATTAGAGTTCGTCTCATGCACCATCAGCCCAGGGTTCATCTATGTCGGGGCCTTCTAGCGGGTATCCCGGTGCTCGGGCTCCCTTCAGTCCCCACCACCTGTGGCCGGTAGAGGTTGCTTTGAGTGTGGAGATTTGGGTCATATCAAGAGGTACTGTCCCCGCCTTATGGGAGGATCGTCTCAGTAGAGGAGTCAGCCTTCGACTTCAGCACCAGTTACTTCACCACCCGCCCAGCCAGCTCGGGGTGGAGGTCAGTCAGCTAGGGGTTTCCCTAGAGGGGGATGCTGATCCGGTAGCGGTCAGGCGCGTTTCTATGCACTCTCTGCTAAACCAGATGCCATTTCTTTAGACATAGTGATCACAGGTATTGTCTACATATGTCATCGAGATGCTTCTGTATTATTTGACCCTAATTCCACCTATTCATATGTGTCATCATATTTTTCTCATTAACTGAACATGCCCCGAGAGTCTCTAGTTTCATCTGTCCATGTATCTACGCTGGTGGGCGATACTATTGTTGTGGACCATGAATACCGGTAGTGTGTAGTGACTATTGGGGGACTAGAGACTAGAGTTGATCTGTTGCTACTTAGTATGGTTGACTTTGATGTGATATTGGGCATGAATTGGTTGTCTCCGTGTCATGCTATTCTGGACTGTCACGCTAAGATGGTGACGTTGGCTATGCCGGGGTTGCCACGGATTATGTGGCGAGGTTCGTTAGATTATATTCCCAGTAGGGTGATTTCATTCTTGAAGGCCCAGCGGATGGTTGGGAAGGGTTGTCTTTCTTATTTGGCCTTTGTGAGGGATGTCAGTGCAGAGACTCCTACTATTGATTCAGTTCCGGTGATGCGAGATTTTCCGGATGTGTTTCCTGCAGACCTACCGGGCATGCCGTTGGATAGGGATATCGACTTTAGTATTGACTTGGTACCGGGAACTCAGCCCATTTCTATTCTACCGTATCGTATGGCACAGGCAGAGTTAAAGGAATTAAAGGAGCAGCTTTAGGAACTCCTTGATAAGGGGTTTATTCGGCCTAGTGTGTCACTTTGGGGTGCACCAGTTCTATTTGTGAAGAACAAGGATGGCACTATGAGAATGAGCATTGATTACAGGCAGTTGAACAAAGTCACAATCAAGAACAAGTATCCTTTCCCTCGTATTGATGATTTATTTGACTAGCTTCAGCGAGAGAGGGTGTTCTCCAAGATTGATTTGAGGTCAGGGTATCACCAGTTGAAGATTAGGGACTCGCACATTCTTAAGACAACTTTCAGGACCCGATATGGTCATTATGAGTTCCTTGTGATGTCTTTTGGGCTGACCAACGCCCCAGCAGCGTTCATGAATTTGATGAACAGCATATTTCGGCCTTATCTCGACTCGTTCGTTATTGTATTCATTGATAATATCCTGGTGTACTCTCGTAGCCAAGAGGAGCACGCTGAGCATTTGAGGGTTGTATTGCAGCGGTTGAGGGAGGAGAAGCTTTATGCCAAGTTTTCCAAGTGTGAGTTTTGGCTCAGTTCAGTAGCGTTCTTGGGACACGTGGTGTCCAGCGAGGGTATTCAGGTTGATCTGAAGAAGATAGAGGTAATTCAGAGTTGGCCCAGACCGTCCTCAGCCACAAAGATTCAGAGCTTTCTTGGCTTGGCTAGTTATTACCGTCGGTTCATTCAGGGTTTCTCGTCTATTGCATCGCTCTTGACCAAATTGACCCAAAAGGGTGCTCCTTTTAGGTGGTCGGATGAGTGTGAGGCGAGCTTTCAGAAGCTCAAGACTGCCTTGACCATAGCTTCAATGTTAGTTCTACCATCAGCTTCTGGTTCTTACACCGTATATTATGATGCTTCACAGGTCGGCATTGGGTGTGTTTTGATGCAGGAGGGTAGAGTGATTGCATATGCTTCGCGTCATTTGAAGCCCTATGAGAAGAACTACCATGTTCATGATTTGGAGTTGGCTGCCATTGTTCACGCATTGAAGATTTGGAGGCACTATCTCTATGGTGTGTCTTGTGAGATGTTTACTGATCATCGTAGCCTCCAACACTTGTTCAGGCAGAAGGATCTCAATTTTAGGCAGTGGAGATGGTTGGAGCTGCTAAAGGACAATGATATTACCATTTTGTACCATCCGGGAAAGGCCAATATGGTGATCGATGCCTTGAGTAGAAAGGCAGTAAGCATGGGTAGTCTTGCATTCCTTCTTGTTGGTGAGAGACCCCTTGCAGTTGATGTTCAGGACTTGGCCAATCGGTTTGTGAGATTGGATATTTCAAAGCCCGGTCGGGTCCTAGCTTGTGTGGTTTCTCGTTCACCCTTATTCAATCGTATCAGAGAGTGCCAGTATGATGATCCTCATTTGCTTGTCCTCAAGGACAGGGTTCAGTACGGTGATATCAGAGATGTGACTATTGGTGATGATGGGGTATTGAGGATGCAGGGACGGATATGTATGCCTAATGTGGATGGACTACGAGAGCTGATTCTTGAGGAGGCCCATAGTTCGCGGTATTCCATCCATCCGAGTGCCGTGAAGATGTATCAGGATTTGATACAGCACTACTGGTGGAGGAGAATGAAGAAAGATATAGTTGGGTTTGTAGCTTGGTGTCTCAACTATCAGCAGGTGAAATATGAGCATCAGAGACCGGGTGGCTTGCTTCAGAAGATAGAGATTCCAGAGTGGAAGTGGGAGCGGATCACCATGGATTTCGTAGTTGGGCTCCCATGGACTTTGATAATGTTCGATGCTATTTGGGTGATTGTGGATCGGCTGACCAAGTCCGCGCACTTCATTCCTGTGAGTACTACCTATTCTTCAGAGTGGTTGGCTGAGATTTACATCAGAGAGATTGTTCACCTTCATGGGGTGCCAGTTTCCATCATTTCAGACAGAGGCACGCAATTTACATTGCAGTTTTGGAGGGTCGTGCAGTGAGAGTTTGGCACTTAGGTTAAGTTGATCACAACATTTCACCCTTAGACGGACGGACAGTCCAAGCGCACTATTCAGATATTGGTGGACATGTTACGCGCTTGTGTCATTGATTTTGGGGGTTCATAGGACCAGTTCCTGCTACTTGCGGAGTTTTCTTATAATAATAGTTATCAGTCGAGTATTCAGATGACTCCGTATGAGGCTTTATATAGGAGGCAGTGTAGATCCCCAGTGGGTTGGTTTGAGTCGGGTGAGGCTAGGATTTTGGGTACAGACTTGGTTCAGGATGCATTGGACAAGGTGAAATTGATCCAGGAGCGGCATCGTACGGCGCAATTGAGACAAAGAGTTATGCTGACAGAAAGGTCCGTGATGTGTCTTACATGGAGAAGGTCTTGCTGAAGGTTTCACCCATGAAGGGTGTTATGAGATTTGGAAAGAAGGTCAAGTTGAGCACTCGGTTTATTAGGTCGTTTGAGGTGCTTCGGAGGATTAGGGAGGTGGCCTATGAGCTTGATTTGCCGCCTAGCTTATCGAGTGTGCATCCAGTATTTCATGTTTCTATACTTCGGAAGTATATCGGCAATCTATCTCAAGTTTTGGATTTCAGCACGGTTCAGTTGGATGGTGATTTGACTTATGGTGTGGAGCTAGTGGCTATTTTGGGGTGTCAGGTTCAAAAGTTAAGGTTATAGGATATAGCTTCAGTGAAGGTGCAGTGGATAGGTCAGCCCGTGGAGGAGGATACTTGGGAGACCAAGCGGGAGATGCGAAGCAGATACCCACACCTATTTGAGGCTCCAGGTACGTGTCTAGACCCGTTCGAGGACGAACGTTTGTTTAAGAGGGGGATGTAACGACCCGGCCGATCGTTTCGAGAGTTATTCCCGTTCCCCCATTTCCTGCTTCTTTTGTGTTCTACAGCTATACTATGATATACCGGGTTAGTTGGTTCGGGTACGTAGTGGTTTCAAAGTGAATTGAGACACATAGTCTCTTATTTGAAAGCTTAAGTTGGAAAAAGTTGACTGGATGTTGACTTATGTGTAAACAAACTTGGATTGGAATTTTGATGATTCTGTTAGCTCCGTTAGGTGATTTTGGACTTAGGAGTGCAACCAGAATGTGATTTGGAGGTCCGTAGGAGAATTAGGCTTGAATTGTCGAAAGTTAGAATTTTAGCGATTATGGCCGGCGGTAGAAAATTGATATCGGGGTCAGATTGGATTTCCGGAAGTTGGAGTATGTTCGTGGTGTCATTTCTTACTTGGGTGCAAAATTTGAGGTCATTCGGACGTGGTTTGACAGGTTTCGGCATGGTTTGAGGAATTCGGAAGTTTAGAAGTTCCTTAGGCTCGAATCCATGAGTAATTTGTGTTTTTGGTGTTGTTCAAAGTGATTTGAAGATTCTACTAAGTTCGTATGATGTTATGGGAAGTGTTGGTATTCTTTGTTGAGGTCCCGACGGACTCGGGTGGTTAACGGAGCATTTTTTGGCCTTGGTGAGATTGTTGATATCTGCTGCTGCATTTTTCTGGTTTCCTCTTTCGCGTTCGCGAGTGGGCCCTCACATTCGCGTAGAGTGTTTTCTGAGTGGTGAGAGTTTTTTCTTCGCGTTCGTGAAAGGGAGGACGCGAACGCGAAGGTGTAGTCTGCATGTGCATCACGAACGCGGGAGCTGGGTCGCGTTCGCGAAGAGGAGTGAGGCAGTTGGGGGACCCCAGGTCCTTGTTCTATGCGTTCGCGAGGTGGTGGTCCCGTTCGCGAAGGCCTGAGCTAGCAAAGCATCGCGTTCGTGAGGCAAGGGTTGCGTTCGCGAAGAGTAAAGTGAAGAGGCAATCTTGTTGTTCTACGCGAAGCGAGAGGACGGTCGCGTTCGCAAAGAAGGAAATCTGGGCAGACAGTGTTAAATTCATAATCGAGGGTTTGAGCTCATTTTTCATATTTTGAGCTAGAGATCACGGATTGGGGAGATTATTGAAGGGATTTTCGCGGAGTTGATTGGTGTAAGTGTTTCTCACTTGGTTTTGGTTAAATCCCATGATTATATCTTTGATTTTATCATCTAAATTGTGATTTGGAGTGAAAAATCGGGGAAAAAGTGGAGGTGTTCTTGAGATGGAATTTTGAGGTTTTGAATGGGATTTTGTTGTCGGATTTGAGTAAATTTGGTATGGTTAGGCTCGTGAGTGAATGGTCTTTTGGGTTTGAACTTTTTTCGAAATTCGAGACGTGGGTCCGGGGTCGGGTTTGAGCCGATTTCGGATTTTTGGCTATAATTTGGTATTTTTCTTGTGGAATTGGTTCCTTTAGCCTATATTGATCGTATTGTATTGCTTGTGGCTAGATTCAGGACGTTTGGAGGCCGATTTGAGAGGCAAAGGCGTCGCACAGTAGGATTTTGCTTGGTTTGGGGTAAGTAATGCTTCCAAAGTTGGTTCTGAGGGTTCGAAACCCCGAACTATGTGTTATGTGATTAGTATTGAGGTGATGCACATGCCAAGTGATGAGCGTGCGGGCGTGCACCGTGAGATTTGTGACTTGGGTGATTCCATGGCACCGTTTAGTGACTCTATCATGTTGATATCCATGTTTTCATCATGTGATAAAGTAGTTGAGCTGTAAATCATGCTAGATATCATGTTTAGGCTTTGTGCCGGTATTGTTTGGACCCTTAGCGGTCGTTTCTTGCTGTCATCTCACTAGTTTTCATTTAATATTCCATACTCAGTCATCATCATGCATTTTTATATCATATCTCTGTCTTGGTAATTTATTGATTCATCATATTATTGTTCCGGGTTGTTTTCATGACATTGTGAGCCCGTGGTGAGACTGGAGAGGTTGATGACTGAGTGAGGCCGAGAGCGTGGTTATAAGTGACAGTTATGGGATCGGACTGCACGCCGCAGCGGTTATATTGATGATTATGATAGCGCTTGGGCTGCAGGAGCCCCTCCGGAGTTTGTAACACATCCCCAGTGAGCGCGAATGATATTATTGAGGGATGGAATTCCCTGGACATGGATTTGTTCGAAGTACTTGATACTTGGAGATGGATTTCTCCACAGGGTTCGATTGCCCTTTTTCCTCGGTACTGGGTGACTTACAGTCAGTGTTGTATATGTTCCGGGATGGATTTCCCTGGGTCGGATGGCCATATGCAGTACCAAGTGGTTGAGCACTTGTGAGTGGGAGCACATGGTGCATTTCATACAGTCCGTGCATTGGCATGTAGAGATAGCCGAGTTGTATGCCTTACACTATTCAGATCTATAATTGCTTTACTGTTTGAGTTGCATAATTGACTTGAAAACATGTCTACGTTTCTGCACATTTATTTCTGTTATACCTGTTGAGGTTAAGTTCGTCACTACCTTTCAGTCCAAAGTTTAGACTTGTTACTTTTGAGTTGGTATGCTCACGTTACCCCCTGCACCTCGTGTACAAATCCAGGCGATACCTGTCGTTGCGGTGGTTGCTGATTGAGGTTCCAGAGTTTGGAGATTATTGAGGTAGCTGTATGGCGTTCGCGGGCCTTGACTCTCCTTCTTTATCTTTGTCGTACTTTCAGATTATATCTTCAGATACTGTAGTAGACTGTATTTCCTGATCTAGACGCTCAGGTACTTAGTGACACCCTGGTTTTAGGCTGGATTGTATCACCTTGGGATTTCTTATGTTTCAAACAACTTTTCTTTAATGTTAATTGCTTCCGTTAATGTTTTCAAACTTATTATTGTTGGTAATGGGTTGATGAGTTGAGGTTGGCCTAGTTCTATGATAGGCGTCATCACGATGGTTGATTTTGTATCGTAAAAAGCATCTCCAGTCCCAACTGGTAGAACCAGTGTAAGCCAATAGACTACATAACATATAACAAATTAACTAAGGAAGGATGTTAAAGTAATGTAATATTATAAGTAAGTATATCAAATAACATATCAGTGCCTCATACCTCTCGGCGTATGGAATGTACCGACCACCAGTGCGATGAATGGGATTCTCGGTAAGAAGGCGAGTAACACTACGGTACCAACCCATGTACTCATGTTCCCCATCCAAACGGTCATGTGGTGGGTATGGCGGAATCAGGCCATACCTCAGATCCCAATCCACTATCTAGGCCTTTAGCCATGCCAAGTATATCTTGTCGACCTTTCAGCAAGCATCCTGCTGGTAATGTCTCATGTGCCAAGTGGGCGGAATAGGTATAAGCTGGCGTCGACCAAACTGTTGAATGTCTCGCTCGGTATGATGCTCGACTATATCGAGACATATATGTGGACTGAAGACATTCACATAGCTCAACCATGGGAGCAATAATCTGGCAATCCAGCTACAAGCTCGTTGTTGTATGGCCTCCATATGAACTATTTATTAAACACAAAATCGTTAGTATATGCAAGACAGATCAAGAATTATCAAACAAACTTAGTCATATATGTACTTGAGTTTCTTCAAGTAAATCCAACATATCCGTGTAACAAGGGAGATGATGTCGAGCCTCGACCTCGCGGGCCTGGCCTCGCCTATCTACCCAACTCATAGCTAGTGGTAGAAATGGTGGAGGGTGTGTATCTGGAGCTATCGGTGGCAGAGGTAGCTGGATCGGCAGGAACCGCTCCCAGTCCCAAACCTAATAGTGAATGTGGACGTAAAATTTAAGTCATTTTTACTATCTCTTATATAATCATGAAAAGAATTGATTATGATATCACCTGCAGTAGTAGAATAAAATAGGCGACGTCTCTCACGGTGCCCATGGACGACCGGACTATAAAGGTAGGCTAGAACTGCTCCACCCCAACTGTAATCAAGTAACTCATCCAGCCGCTCCAGATGATGCAGAAATCACAAGCTAACTAGGTTTTCTGAAGTGTTCGGGAACAAAATACCACCAAACATCATCAGCAGCAACAGCCTCGTCTGCCGGTTGATAGCCTCTGGCGGTGAGTCATCAGTAATCTCCGCATGCAGCCACACTAGATGCTGCCTAACGGGCGACAACTGCAATCGCCGGCACCATTCAAAGCAATCGGCTCTGTAGGCTGGAAATAGGTGAGCCTCTGCAACATATGTGGATAGTCCTCTCCCGTATAGTCACTAAGAGCATGCGGGTTGCTGACAGCCATACCATCAACGGGTAACCTGAATAGAACCTCCACGTCCGCTAGCGTGATGGTAGCCTCGTCGATAAGTAGATGAAATATGTGCATCTCCGATCGCCACCGCTCTATCATAGCCGTGATCAGGGGCTAGTTGAACTGCAACCGTCCGATCTCTATAATACGGTAAAACCCCATTCACTCAAGGCGTCTAACTGTACGGGGATGAAGTGGGTGGTCCCTAATGAACTCCCAAAGATCATCTATATATTTGGGGTGGAAGGTCTGGTACAAACACTGTCCATCCCATATGTGTGAAGACCTATGGCCACCCTGGAGCAACAGTAGCGCTCGAACAGCAGGTCCAAGATGCACAGGGGGAAGCTCCATGACGATGTCTGTAAATTGAACATTATTAATTAAAGTATTTTTCTCTTTAATTGTTTAACATCTTTAAATATATTTCGATATTTTTTATATTAATACTTAATCGGTAAATTTTTTATATAAAAAATACTTAGGTTGATAAATTTTCTATATCATTATTTTATATGTTAGTTTCTTACATTTTTTGACTAAAATTTGGTAGGGTTTTGTTTGAACTGCCATCTTTTTCAGATATTTTTGGGTTATAAGAGAATTCAATATTTAATTTTCATAACTAATCAACATATATTTAATAATTATTCATATAAAAGAAAATACTTAGGTTGATAAATTTTCTATATTATTATTTTATATGTTAGTTTTACATTTTTTGACTCAAATTCGGCTGGGTTTTGTTTGAACTGTCATTTTTTTCCAGATATTTTTGGGTTATAAAAGAATTAAATATTTAATTTTCATAACTAATCAAGATATATTTAATAATTATTCATATAAAAAATACTTAGGTTGATAAATTTTCTATATTAATATTTTATATGATAGTTTCTTATATTTTTGACTAAAATTCGGCAGTGTTTTGTTTGAACTATCATCTTTGTATTTTCAGATTTTTTAGGTTATAAGAGAATTAAATATTTAATTTTCATAAATAATCAAGATATATTTAATAGTTATTCATATAAAAGAATACTACAAACTTAATACTAAATAATATTCAATTATTTCATTCGTAACGATTTGTTTGTTAACTTTTATATTTAACCCAAAAATCCGGCAGTGTCTCTTTTGCACTGTCAACTAATTATTTTATGATTCATATCTAATATTTGATTGTTATCTAGTAATACATTTATTCCATATTGAGTACTCTAACCAGGTTAGTTAATAAGAGCACGTAGTTTTTATTCTAGACTAAAGAATCCTAAAGTGACACTACTCTAAATGGCCATAAACAACAACAACTAACATAAACTAAAATTTATTATCAGTTTTACTAGGCTAAGGGCACTACATAACAATAAAAGGCATAACATAACACTAAAGGGCACTAAACAACAATAAAGTCACATATTATTATATGTAGAACCCTAAAGTCACATATAATACTAATTATTTAGCAAATATACAATTTTCATAATTTTTTGCACATAAACTATTCCGGCTACAAAAAAAAATACTATTTAAAAAAACGATTACAAAAAGCATACAACACAGTAAAAATAACTAATTAGTAAATTATATACATGAGTTTTACTATAAAAGTGAGTCAGAATACCTCATTTTAGAGTTTTTTTTAATTGAGAAAATTGATGATTTGACCACCGAAATGAGCAATAGAAGAGATTCACTAAACGACAATGTCTTGGATCGGGTGTTAGCTCGCTAAAATAATGAGGGGATGCGATTTTTGGTAGACGGGTGGACTCCAATAGAGCTTTAAGCTTTAAAGGGGGGGGGGGACCCTTTTTTTACCTTCTGTCCCGAGGAAGAAGACCGGGCCCTTTTTAATATAGGTATAGCGCATATATGTGATGCGCTATACCTACCTGTCTTTTCAACTTCGGTATAGCGCATCCCATATATGCGCTATATCTGTACTTTGACCGACATTTTAAAATCGGGTATAGATGGATGCGCTATACCTTAACGGACAAACGTGACGTTAAGGTATAGGACATCCCATCCATGCACTAACATAAAATGGCCGCGGATTATTTTTTTCACCTATTTTTGTGCTTTGAGTCCAAAAATTCCCCATTTTTTGGACATTTAAACTTTTTGTCCTGACACGCTAAATAAAGATGCAAAATTGCAACCTAGAATAGAGACAGAAGGGCCGATCTCTAGGGTCATTATAGGTCAAGAGCATTGATTGTTCTGTTATTGTTATGGTCTTGAGTCTTGACGGGTTGACATTCTCTGGATTGGTCTTTGAACTTTGGATTCTCTAACTATTGCTTTGATCTTTTAAACATATTAGTTGTCTTGAGCTTAAAATATTACTTCAAAGTATTATGCTAGTTGTATTCTCTAAGAAGAAAATGTGTACAATTTTCTTAATTGACAGGAAGTACTCAATAAGCGTTCCTTGAAATGATTCCTCTTACTCTTATGGTATAATTAGAGAAGCTAAGGTATTCCCATAATGGTTGAAATTTTATCTGAGGTTCCTCGTGCAATGTCTTAGAAAAAAGAATATCCAATAGTATGTATATCAAGGTTACACCATCTGATTCAATGATTGAAATTTGATACTCTGATCACAATCTGTACGATATGTATATGAACATCCAAGGTAGAACATAAGCTTCCTAATTGGTGAATTAATCAAAGCTCTTGAAAAAGTGTATTACAGAACTCATTTTAGAGTCAGACTCTAATGATTCTTAATCTGATTCAGTAAATGCATCAAATTAATCCCATGGAAAATGAAGCACATGGTGATGGAAATCAAAAGGAAGATGGAGCAAGTCAATGGCCAATTGCAACTCTGCTACAGGAAACGAATTGTTCAACCCTCGATTGTAAATTCGGGGTCACCGATATAATGGAACCCTCACATGACTCTCTACATTCATCATTTCTAACTATATAAATACCAGCATTACAACGCAATTAAAATTTATAATCACATCTTAACTCAAAGATTGCTTGATATTCTTCCATTAGTTTACCTAAAAACAACAACATGCTACTAGCAATTTTCTTTTAAATTAGAATGACATTTTACCTCAAGGAGCTCAAACAATTTATATAGCCACGTAAGTTGCAAGAAAATTCAATAACTAACAAATAATTTGGTTAAAATTTCACCTTTTAAAGTATAACTAGCCGTAGGGGTGTTCATAGTTCGGTTTGGATCGGTTTTTTCCCAAAAAAACCAAACCAAGTAAGTCGATTTTCCAAATATTAGAACCAAACCAAACAAATTAAGTCGGTTTTTTCTCGATTTGGTTTATGTAGGATTTTATTTTTTTCGGTTATTTGTCGGTTTTTTCTTATATATAAGACATACAGTACCAAACACATATTCCGTCGACTATATTATTTGTCACGACCCGGATTTCCCACCCTCGAGAGTCGTGATGGCGCCTACTCGTGAAAGCTAGACAAGCCGAGTATTATAAATTCATTACCCTTTTTATTAAGCATGTTCAACAATTCAAAGTAATAAGTGATTAAACGACAGAATAAATTAAATAACCAGAAATGCGGAAGACGAAAACTTAATAGTTTAACCAAATATTGCTACATAATCTGAAGTACTATACTACCCAGAATTTGGTGTCATAATTTCACAGACTGTCTAAGAGTACTACAAATAAAGGGTCCAAAAATAAGTACAATACTGTCTCGGAAATACATAAATGAAACAGGATGAAAGGATAGAAGGAGACGCCAAGGCCTGCGGACGCTTGCAGGACTACCTCGGGTCGCCTGAATGGACTGAAGTCTGCACCCTCACTGCGGTCCAAACGCTCCGGTATCAGACCTCCACACAGTGCAGAGTGTAGTATCAGCACAACCAACCCCATGTGCTGGTAAGTGCCTAGCCTAACCTCGGTGAAGTAGTGACGAGGCTAGGACCAGACTACCAAATAAACTTGTGCAGTTAAATCACATACAGCGAAAAATAAAAGCAGATATTCACAGTTAAAGATGGGGAGGGAAAGGCATGCTACGGGGAGTATCAGATAACAACAAAATACTAAAGAGGAATGTAAAGAAACCATAATTTAGTTGCCAACAATAATGAGGAAAACAAACACAGTGTTCACTTTCATTTCTTTCTCGTTGCAGGCATGCAACCCGCTCCTATTTCATATATCTCGTTGCAGGCGTGCAACCCGCTCCCATTTCATATATTACCGTTGCAGGCGTGCAACCCGCTCCCATTTTATATATTACCGTTGCAGGCGTGCAACCTGCTCCCATTTCATATATTACCGTTGCAGGCGTGCAACCCGCTCCCATTTCATATATTACCATTGCAGGCATGCAACCCGCTCCCATTTCATATATCAACACCAATCATAGAAGAATCCCGACAAGGGAACAATAATACAACAACAACATCCCGGCAAGGGAACAATAATATAACAACAACATCCCGGCAAGGGAACAATAATATAATAACAACCGGCAAGGGAACAAGAGTATAACAACAACATCCCGGCAAGGGAACCAACAATGATAATCATCATATTAGACATGGATAAATCACAACGGAGTCACAACAATTACAATACTAGACTCACGAGCATGCTTGACGCCGACGTATAGATACTCGTCACCATGCATATACGTCGTACTCCACAACTAATACATAGCAAATACGACACAACTCCTAATCCCTCAAGCTAAGGTTAGACCAAACACTTACCTCGATGCCACGAACACAATTCAAGCCTCAACTATCGCTTTACCTCTTAATTCCACCACCAATTCACTCGTATCTAGCCACAAGTTACTTAACTATATCAATAAATGCTAAATGAACCAATTCTAATGCATGAAAATAGATTTTCTAGAGTTTTTCCCAAAAAGTCAAAAATCGGCCCCGGGCCCACATGGTCAAAACCCGAGGTTCGAACCAAAACCCGATTACCCATTCACCCACGAACTCGAATATATAATTTGTTTTGAAATCGGACCTCAAATCTAGGTCCAAATCCCCAAAATTTGAAAAACCTAGGTTCTACCCAAAACACCCAATTTTCCCCATGAAAACCCTTGATTTTGAGTTGAAATCATGTAAAAAGATGTTAAAGATTGAAGAAAACGAGTTAGAAACGACTTACAATCGATTTGGAGAAGAACTTTTCTTTGGAAAATCGCCCAAGAGAGTTTATGTTTTGAAAGAGTTTGAAAAATAAAAGACTTTCGGCTAAGTCATGAATTTGCAGGTCGCAGATGTCGCAATTGCGACCAGGGTTCGCAATTGCGAACCCTTCAGAACCTGCTAACTTCGCAAATGCGAAGACTTTGTCGCATTTGCAACCTAGTGCAATTCCGGTCCTCTTCGCATTTGCGAGGGACCCTTCGCATTTGCGACCCAAGGCAGCCCAGGTCATCTTCGCATTTACAATAAAGCTTCGCATTTGCGAGCCAGGCTCGCATTTGCGAAGCCTGCAGACCTGCAACATACCAGCAATTCCTAAGTCCAAATTTCACTCCGTGACCTATCCAAAACTCACCCAAGCCCTCGAGGCTCCAAACCAAACATGCACACTAACCTAACAACATCATACGGACTTGCTCGTGCCATCAAATCATCAAAATAACATCAACAACTATGAATTTAGCATCAAAATCATAGAAAATCTCAAGAACTTTCAAAGTTTCAAATTTTACAACTAAGGTTCCGAATCACGTCATATGACCTCCGTTTCTTACCAAAATTTACAGGCTCAACTTAAATCACATATAAGACCTGTATCGGGCTCCGGAACCAAAATACGAGCCCGATACCATCAAATTTCAAACACATTTCATTTCCAAAACTCATATATATTCCAGAAAATAATTTTCTTTAAAAATTCATTTCTCGGACTTGGGACCTCGGAATTCGCTTCCGGGCATACGCCCAAGTCCCATATTTTCCTACGGACCCTTCGGGACCGTCAAATCACGGGTCCAAGTCCGTTTACCCAAAATGTTGACCGAAGTCAACTTAAATTCATTTTAAAAGCAAATTTTATCATTTTTCACAGATTTTCACATAATGGCTTTTCGGATAGAATTTATTTCGGATAGAATTTAAGGCCTCGGAACATAGAATTTATTTCTAAAACAAGTGATGACCCAAAAGGTCGTCACATTCTCCACCTCTAAAACAACCGTTCGTCCTCGAACGGACATAAGAAGGAAGTACTTGAGTTAGAGAAAAGATGGGGATAACGGCTCCGCATATCGGACTCGGACTCCCAGGTCGATGCCTCAACAGGCTGAGCTCTCCACTGAACACGAACAAAAGGAAAACTCTTCGATCTCAACTGCGAACCTGCCGGTCTAGAATAGCTACCGGCTCCTCCTCATAGGACAAGTCCTTGCCCAAGTGGACAATGCTGAAATCTAACACGTGGGATGGATCGCCGTGATACTTCCAAAGCATGGACACGTGAAACACTGGATGCACGGCTGATAAGCTCGATGGCAACGCAAGTCTGTAAGCCACCTCCCCCACTAGATCAAGTATCTCAAACGGGCCAATGAACCTAGGGCTAAGCTTGCCCCTCTTACCAAATCTCATCACGCCCTTCATAGGCGACACCCGAAGCAACACCCGCTCGTCGACCATGAATGCCATATCACGAACCTTATGGTCAGCATAGCTCTTTTTCATGTACTGAGCTGTACGAAGCCTATCCTGAATGATCTTTGACCTTGTCCATGGCATCCTGTACTAGATCCGTACCCAATAACTGAGCCTCTCCCGGCTCAAACCACACAACCGGCGACCGACACCGCCTACCATGTAAAGCCTCACAAGGAGCCATCTGAATGCTCGACTGGTAACTATCGTTGTAAGCAAACTCCGCTAAAGGCAAAAACTGATCCCACGAGCCTCCAAAGTCAATAACACAAGATCGGAGCATATCCTCCAAAATCTGAATAGTACGCTCGGACTGCCCGTCCGTCTGAGGATGAAATGATGTACTCAACTCAACCCGTGTGCCCAACTCACTCTGAACTACTCTCCAGAAATGCGAGGTAAACTGCGTACCTCGATCAGAAATGATAGACACGGGCACACCATGAAGACGAACAATCTCCTGGATATAGATCTCAGCTAACCTCTCAGAAGAATGAGAAACCGCCACAGGAATGAAATGCGCTGACTTGGTCAGCCTATCAACAATAAACCATACTGCATCGAACTTCCTCTGAGTCCGTGGGAGTCCAACAACAAAGTCCATAGTGATACGATCCCACTTCCACTCATGAATCTCAATCTTCTGGAACAAACCACTAGGTCTCTGATGCTCGTACTTTACCTGCTGACAATTCAAACACCGAGCTACATAGGCAACAATGTCCTTCTTCACCCTCCTCCACCAATAATGCTGCCGCAAGTCCTAACACATTTTGGCGGCGCCCGGATGAATAGAGTACCGGGAACTATGGGCCTCCTCTAGAATCAACTCTCGAAGTCCATCCATATTAGGCACACAAATACGACCCTGCATCCTCAAAACTCCATCATCCCCAACTGTAACCTGCTTGGCACCACCGTGCTGCACCTTGTCCTTTAGGACACACAAATGGGGATCATCATACTGCCGATCTAGGATGCGCTCAAATAATGAAGAACGAGCGACTGTGCAAGCTAACACACGGCTGGGATCAGAGACATCCAACCTCACGAACTGATTGGCCAAAGCCTGAACATCCAAAGCAAGCGGTCTCTCACCGACGGGAATATACGCAAGACTGCCCATACTGGCTGACTTTCTACTCAAAGCATGCGGCCACCACATTGGCCTTCCCCAGATGATATAAGATGGTGATATCACAGTCTTTCAGTAGCTCCAAACACCTTCTCTGCCTCAATTTTAGCTCCTTCTGCTTGAACAAGTATTGCAAACTCTTGTGATCCGTGAACGCCTCACATGACACGCCATATAAATAATGCCTCCAAATCTTCAACGCGTGAACAATGATTGCTAACACCAAGTCATGAACTGGATAATTCTTCTCATGAATCTTCAACTGACGTGAAGCATATGCAATAACATTGCCATCCTGCATCAACACTGCACCAAGTGCAATACGAGATGCATCACAATAAACTGTATATGGCCCTGAACCTGTGGGTAAAACCAATACTGGCGTCGTAGTCAAAGCTGTCTTGAGCTTCTGAAAGCTCGCCTCACACTCGCCCGACCACCTGAATTGGGCACCCTTCTGGGTCAACCTAGTCATCGGAGCTGCAATAGATGAAAACCCCTCCACAAACCGACGGTAATAGCCTACCAAACCCAAGAAACTCCGGATCTCTATAGCTGATGTGGGTTTAGGCCAGTTCTTGACTGCCCCTATCTTTTTTGGATCCACCTGAATACCCTCTGCTGAAACAACATGACCCGAGAAAGCAATTGAACTCAACCAGAACTCACACTTCAAAAAACTTGGCATACAACTGACTATCTCTCAGAGTCCGAAGAAATCTCAAATGCTGCTCATGCTCCCCCCGACTGCGAGAATAAATCAAAATATCATCAATGAAGAAGATCACGAAGGAATCCAAATAAGGCCTGAACACTCGGTTCATCAAATCCATGAAAGCTGCCGGGGCATTTGTCAATCCGAATGACATCACCAAGAACTCATAATGCCCGTACCGAGTGCGGAAAGCTGTCTTAGGGACATCGTATGCCCTAATCCTCAACTGCTGGTAGCCAGATCCCAAGTTGATCTTAGAAAACACTTGGGCGCCCTGAAGCTGGTCAAACAAATCATCAATCCTCGGCAATGGGTACTTATTCTTGATTGTGACCTTGTTCAACTGCCGGTAATCTATACACATTCTCATCGATCTGTCCTTCTTCTTAACGAACAACACCGGCGCACCCCAAGGCGAGACTTAAGGTCTAATGAAGCCCTTATCAAGCAAGTCTTGCAACTGCTCCTTTAATTCTTTCAACTCAGGCGGGGCCATACGATACAGAGGAATAGAAATGGGCTGAGTGCCCAGAGCCAAATCAATGCAGAAGTCAATATCCCTGTCGGGTGGCATACCCGGTAGGTCTGAAGGGAAAACCTCAGGAAACTCATGAACAACAGGTGCAAAATCCATAGAAGGAACCTCAGCACTAGAATCACGAACATATGCCAAATAGGCCAAATACCCCTTCTCGACCATTCGTCGAGCCTTCATATATGAGATAACACTACGGGTAGAATGACCAGGAGTCCCTCTCCACTCTAAAAGAGGTAAACCCGGTAAGGCTAGGGTCACATTCTTGGCATGACAGTCCAAGATAGCGTGGTAAGGTGATAACCAGTCCATCCCCAATATGACATCAAAATCAACCATATCCAAAGTAACAAATCTAATCGAGTCTCAAGACCCCCAATCACAACTATGCAAAAACGATGAACACGATCTACCACAATAGAATCACCCGCCGGTGTAGACGCATAAACAGGAGCACTCGAAGAATCACTAGGCATGATCAAATACAGTGCAAAATAAGATGACACATAGGAGTATGTAGACCCTGGATCAAATAGCATTGAAGCATCCCTACTACAAATTAGAACAGTACCTGTGATGACTGCATCAGAAGCCTCAGCCTCAAGCTTGGCTGGAAGAGCATAACATCGGTTCTGGGCCTCACCACTCTGAATCACATCTCTGGGACGGCCTCCTACTGGCTGGCCTCCACCTCTAGCGGCCTGACCTCCACCACTAATACCTCTACCTCCACCTCTAACACCCCTACCTCCGCCTCTAGCTGGCTGAGCGGGCGGTGGAACACTCGGTGCCTGAACCATGGTACGGGAACCCTGGTGCCGAGAGCTGCTCGATGCTCGAGGGCAACATCTAGCAATATGCCTCGTGTCGCCACAAGTAAAACAAGCCCTCGGCTGCTGAGACTGCTGACTATGACGACCTGAATGACCACCTCAAAAACTCTGGAGTGGCGGTGCACTGATAGGAGAAGGTGGTGCACTGTAGGACTGCTGATCAAAATACTACGTATGAGAACCACGGTCACTTGAAGCACCGTGAGAAACCTGAAGTGCTGACTGAAAAGGCCTAGGAGGATGGCCTCTACCATAAGAATCTCTGCCTCCAGATGAGGCACCACTAAATCTGCATGAATGACGAGGCCTCTTGTCAGACCCCTGACCACCCCCCTGTGAAAGAACCATCTCAACTCTCCTGGCCACATTGGCCGCCTCCTGAAAAGAAATCTCACTCCCCGTCTCCTTAGCCATCTGAAGTCGAATAGGCTGAATGATTCCCTCAATGAACCTCCTCACTCTGTCTCTCTCTCAGTGGGAAGTATAAGAAGAGCATGACGAGCCAAGTCGATAAATCTGGTCTCGTACTAAGTAAAAGTCATAGAACCCTGCTGGAGACGCTCAAACTGCCTCCGATAGATCTCTCTCTGAGTAATAGGAAGAAACTTCTCCAAGAATAGCTGAGAAAACTGATCCCAAGTCAGAGCTGGTGACCCAGCTGGCCTAGCCAAGCAAGTCTCTCCACCAAGTCTTGGCGGAACCAGACAAACTAAAAGTAGCAGACTCGACCCCATCGGTCTCCACTATCCCCATGTTCCTGAAAACCTCATGACAGCTGTCTAAATAATCTTGGGGATCCTCAGAAGATGCACCGCTGAAAGTGGTAGTGAAGAGCTTGGTGAACCTGTCCAATCTCCACAAGGCATCAGCAGACATAGCTGCTCCACCGCCGGTCTGAGCTACCACACCCGGCCGAACTGCTCCAACTGGCTGAGCTGCTGGAGTCTGAAACTGGGGAGCCATCTGCTCCGGAGTGCGGGTAGCAGGAGTATGGGCACCTCCTCCAGCCTAAGAGATGGCCGGTGCTACAGAAGATGCACCGCTGAAAGTGGTAGTGAAGAGCTTGGTGAACCTATCCAATCTCCACAAGGCATCAGCAGACATAGCTGCTCCATCGCCGGTCTGAGCTACACACCCGGCTGAACTGCTCCAACTGGCTGAGTTGCTGGAGTCTGAAACTGGGGAGCCATCTGCTCCGGAGTGCGGGTAGCAGGAGTATGGGCACCTCCTCCAGCCTAAGAGACGGCCGGTGCTACGGGAAGCAAGCCTGCCCGGGTGACACTCTCCATAAGGCCCACTAGACGGACCAGAGCATCCTGGAGTACTGGGTAGCAATGAACCCCTCTAGGACCTGAGCTGGTCCTGCTGGAACTGCCTAGGCCGGAACCTCCTCGTCAAACTCAACCTGAGGCTCCGCCACTGGTGCTGCTGCTCTGGGCTGAGCTCTGCCCCTGCCTCGGCCTCTAGCAAGGCCTCGGCCTCGCCCTCTGCCCCTCGTGGGAGCTGCTGCTGGGGGCTAGGGCTACTGATCAGTGGATGAGGAAGCGCGTGTTCTCGGCATCTGCGAAAGAACAGAGTAGAAATTCGATTAGCATTGAGAAACCAAACCGCACGACAGGAAAGAATAGATGTGAAGTTTTTCCTAACTTTGTAGCCTCTGGGGATAAATACAGACGTCTCCGTACCGATCCCTCAGACTCTACTAAGCTTGGCCGTGAATTGTGAGACCTAAGTAACCTACAGCTCTGATACAAACTTGTCACGACCCAGATTTCCCACCCTCGGGAGTCGTGATGGCACCTACTCGTGAAAGCTAGGCAAGCCGAGTATTATAAATTTATTACCCTTTTTATTAAGCATGTTAACAATTCAAAGTAATAAGTGATTAAATAGCGGAATACATTAAATAACCAGAAATGCGGAAGATGAAAACTTAATAGTTTAACCAAACATTGCTACATAATCTGAAGTATTATACTACCCAGAATTTGGTGTCACAATTTCACAGACTGTCTAAGAGTACTACAAATAAAGGGTCCGAAAATAAGTACAATACTGTCTCGGAAATACATAAATGAAACAAGATGAAAGGATAGAAGGAGACGCCAAGGCCTGCGGATGCCTGCAGGACTACCTCGGGTCGCCTGAATGGACTGAATTCAGAACCCTCACTGCGGTCCAAACGCTCTGGTATCAGTATCTACACACAGTGCAGAATGTAGTATCAGCACAACCGACCCCATGTGCTGGTAAGTGCCTAGCCTAACCTCGGCGAAGTAGTGACGAGTCTAGGACCAGACTACCAAATAAACTTGTGCAGTTAAATCATATACAGCGGAAAATAAAAGCAGATATTCATAGTTAAAGATGTGGAGGGAAAGGCATGCTACGCGGAGTATCAGATAACAATAAAATATTAAAGAGGAATGTAAAGAAACCATAATTTAGTTGCCAATAATAATGAGGAAAACAAACATAGTATTCACTTTCATTTCTTTCTCGTTGCAGGCGTGCAACCCGCTCCCATTTCATATATCTCGTTGCAGACGTGCAATCCGCTCCCATTTCATATATTACCGTTGCAGGCGTGCAACCCGCTCCCATTTCATATATTACCGTTGCAGGCGTGCAACCCGCTCCCATTTCATATATTACCATTGCGGGCGTGCAACCCGCTCCCATTTCATATACCAATACCAATCATAGAAGAATCCCGGCAAGGGAACAATAATACAACAACAACATCCCGACAAGGGAACAATAATATAACAACAACATCCCGACAAGGGAAAAAGAGTATAACAATAACATCCCGGCAAGGGAGACAATATCATAAATAATAACATCCCGGCAAGGGAACCAACAATGATAATCATCATATTAGACATGGATAAATCACAACAGAGTCACAACAATTACAATACTAGACTCACAGGCATTGACGCTGACGTATAGATACTCGTCACCATGCCTATACGTCGTACTCCACAATTAACACATATCAAATACGACACAACTCCTAATCCCTCAAGCTAAGGTTAGACCAAACACTTACCTCGATGCCACGAACACAATTCAAGCCTCAACTATCGCTTTGTGACCCAAGGCAGCCCAGGTCATCTTCGTATTTGCGATAAAGCTTCGCATTTGCGGGCTCGCATTTGCGAGCCAGGCTTCGCATTTGCGAAGCCTACAGACCTGCAACATACCAGCAATTCCTAAGTCCAAATTTCACTCCGTGGCCTATCCAAAACTCACCCGAGATCTCGGGGCTCCAAACCAAGCATGCACACTACCTAAAAATATCATACGGACTTGCTCGTGCAATCAAATCATCAAAATAACATCAACAACTATGAATTTAGCATCAAAATCTCAAGAACTTTCAAAGTTTCAAATTTTACAACTAAGGTTCCGAATCACGTCATATGACCTCCGTTTCTTACCAAACTTTACAGGCTCAACTTAAATCACATATAAGACCTGTACCGGGCTCCGGAACCAAAATACGGGCCCGATACCATCAAATTTCAAACACATTTCATTTCCAAAAACTCATATATATTCCAGAAAACAATTTTCTTTAAAAATTCATTTCTCGGACTTGGGACCTCGGAATTCGATTCCGGGCATACGCCCAAGTCCCATATTTTCTTACGGAACCTCCGGGACCGTCAAATTACGGGTCCGGCTCCGTTTACCCAAAATGTTGACCGAAGTCAACTTAAACTCATTTGAAAAGCAACTTTTATCATTTTTCATATATTTTCACATACTGACTTTCCGGATACACGTCCGGACTGCGCACGCAAATCGAAGTGAGATAAAAAGAGGTTTTAAGGTCTCGAAACACAGAATTTATTTCTAAAACAAGTGACATTATTTTGACATTACACTATCAAATCAATTGCGCTTTGAGAAATCTATCAATTACCAAGATATATTGATGATAATTGAATCAAATAGTGATGAATAATTTAAGGACTCACTTAAAATCAAATTATTTTTAACATGAAATGGATTCTTACCCTTAACAAAAGAAAACTACCAATCAAACTAGAATGTAAAGGAAAAGAACTGCACTAAAAGTGCAAACGAATAACATTTACCATAAAATTTTAGAAACTTTGTACAAAAATATACATATATATATATATATATGCGTAATAATAAATTTGAATAAGTACTTCTATAGTAGGTTTGGTTCGATTTTTTCGGTTATTTTTTTTATTAAAACCAAAATCAAACCAAATTTGATCGATTTTTAAAATTCAAAACCAAACCAAACCAAACCAAAAAGTAACGGTTTTTTTGTCGGTTTGGTTTGGTTTTCGGTTTAGTTCAATTTTTTGGGTTTTTATGGACACCCCTACCTAGCCTTGACTAACCGTTACAAAACTTTGAACTTTTGAAAATTGAAGGATGTCATAGAAAATTCATGCGACATGCATAATATAGTTACGCAGGTTACAAGAATGTAAGCCGCATCCATTAGCTTTAATAATCTTTTACAACTTGGATGGTTGTTACGTGTTGTATTGCATTGTATTGTTACATTAAATATAATATTTATTTTTATTGCGGAATATCGTGGGTTAACTAGCACACAATCACACACAAAACAAATAGAGAAGAAAAATCAACACAAGGATTTAACGAGGTTCGGCTAAGCCTAATCCTCGGGGCAAAAGCACAAAGAGTTTTCCACTATGAATGAGAAGAAAAGCCCAATAAAATCTCTAGAATCCCAACTACAACCCCCATATATAGATACCAAAAGGTCCCAAACCTATAAGAGAAAGGTTTTCCAATTTGACAAGGACTATAGGTTTTCCTTTCCCAAATCTATTAGGACAATGGGTTTTCCTAAACCTATAGGGATTATGGGTTTCCTAAAAATACAAGAAAATGATTCAAGCCACAAATAATAAATCTTCCCCTTGGCTTGAATTCTCTTCATCAATAGGAACGTCTCTCTACCTTGCCCTCAGCCCTCGCAATGGCTCTATCCATCTTCGCACATACCATCCAAGTCTAGGCAACGCCTAAACTTGTTAAGAGACTCAATCTCTTTAGCCATAGCACTAATCCGTCGATTTGATTTTGTACTCTGAATAGCTTCTGGATAGCTATAACACTCAAACGCATCAACGGTCTCTGCAACTGCCAAAGTAAATCCCATAAGATTTGCATATCCAAGAAGATTTTCATCAACTATGTTTGCAAACCTTTGTGGTCGGTTGATCGCTTTCTTCTCTCTGCCTGTTGCAATGCTATATGGTTGTTGTTGCGCATGTGCAACAATATTATCATCTTGATAAATATTTTGCACCTCCTCCACTTCCTCTACTTTAGAACTACTGGGCTGAGCTAGTGGAGATTCAATTTCAAGCTTTATGCGGTCACTGACACCACGATCTGTTTCTGCTATTGCCTTCCCCCTCTAACTGTCCAGTGAGGCAAATTCATTGAATGTTACATCCCTACTGATAATTAGCCCCGGAGTCTTTTGATTTGTGCACCACAACCTATAACCATTCACTCCAGTTGCATACCCTGGAAATATGCACTTCTTTGCCCTCGGCTCAAGTTTTCCATCCCTCACATGACCATAAGCAGGACAACCAAATATCCTTAAATTTGAATAATCAGCAGACGAACCGGACCATACCTCAAAAGGAGTTTTGAACTCAATAGCTATGGATAGAGATCTGTTGACCAAATAACAAGCTGTATTGATTGCTTCAGCCCAAAAATCTTTACTACACATGAGTGTGAAAGCATGCTTCGTGCCCTATCACAAAGCGTTCTATTCATACATTCTACAATACCATTTTGTTGTGGTGTTCCGACACAAGTGCGGTGTCTCATTATGACCTCTATGCGACAGAAATTGTCGAACTCAAAATTGCAAATTCCAACCCATTGCCAGTTCAAAGACGCTTAACTTTTCTTTCCGCCTGCCTCTTAACCATCGTCTTCCATTTAACAAATATCGAAAATGCCTCATCTTTTATTTTTAGAAAATACGCCGACACCATCCTTGAGTAATCATCAATCAAAGTCATAAAATACCCGGCACCACTCTTGGATGGAACTCTGTCTGGACCCTACAAGTTAGAGTGTATATAATCTAACTTGTCTCTAGTCTTATGCTTGGCCTTCTTGCCGAACTTTACCCTTGTCTGTTTACCAAACACACAATGCTCACAAAAATTCAAAACTTAAACTTTTTACCCATTCAACAAATACTACTTACTCGACAAAGACAATCCATTATCACTCATATGGCCAAGTCGCAAGTGCCACAACTGTGACTGATTCAGATCACTTTTCCCAGAAGCTACAACAGCTTCCCCTTCAACTACACCGGCCTGAAGATGATATAATTTAGAACGTAGTTTACCCTTCATGAGTACCATAGAGCTATTATACACTTTAAGTATTCCATTCTCAGAGTGAAATTTATACCCTTGATCATCCAAAGTCGAAAGAGAAATCAAATTTCTCTTTATCCGAGTAACATGCCAACACTCAATATTTCTGATAATTTCGCCGAGCATTCTCAATTTGATGTTACCAACCCCCTCTACTGGTAATAGATTATCATCTCCCATATAGACAGTCCCACTCATTTTCTTGTAAATTGCAAACCAACTCTTGTGTGGACACATGTGAAAAGTAGCATCAGAATCAAGAACCCAAGAATTCTGCACATGACTAGAACTCACAGTACAGACTTCCCCTACATAGTCATTATCATCAGAATTATAGCCAGCGTCAACAATATTTGCCGAATTATCTATTTTTTGCTACCCTCTTTTCTCCTTCAGCTTATGACAGTCTCTCGTGTAGTGACCTTGCTCCCCGTACTCATAACGGTGTTGCTTCCTTGCTCTAGACTTTGATCTAGCGGTTGACTTTTTTCTATTAAAGTCCTTTTGTTGTGTTCTTCCTCTAATCACAAGACCCTCGCCCTCAATTCTGCTGTCTGGAAAGCTCTTTTTCAATTCTTTAGATTTTAGTGCATTAGTAACATCTTCTAGTGAAATGTTGTCTTTCCCATATAGCAGCGTATCGGCAAAAGTATCATAAGACGGTGGTAAAGAACATAACACAATGAAGGCCTGATCCTCACTCTCAATTTGATATCCACACTCTTCAGGTCCGTTATAATTGAATTAAACTCATCAATGTGAGTTTTAACAGGTGTACCTTCATTCATACGGAGATTGTATAACTTCTTTTTCACATAGAGGCGGTTTGTTAGCCATTTCTTAGAATACAGATCTTCCAGCTTCTTCCAATGTCGTTGCTACAGAAGTTTCTTCAGCAATTTCCCGAAGAATGTTATCTGTAACGCTCATGAAGATCGCACTCAAAGCCCTCTCCCTCAGGTCTGCCTTCTCTGTCTCTTTCATCTCTTCAAGAAAATCCTCATCAATTGCCTTCCATAACCCTTGTAACACCAGGGACAATTTCACCCTAATCTTCTATAGACTGAAACTAGAACCCCTATCAAATTTCTCTACTTCGTATTTTGTTGAAGATGATGAAGACATCTTAACCCTAAATTATATGTAGAAACTAAACATTGCTCTGATACCAATTGTTGCGGGAATATCGTGGGTTAACTAGCACACAATCACACACAAAACAAATAGAGAAGAAAAATCGACACGAAAATTTAACAAGGTTCGACTTAGCCTAATCCTCGGGGCAAAATCATATACTATACTATACGATACATTATGGAGCGATACATAACAACCATCCAAACAAACTATTAATGGTATGTCGAAGAAAAAGTTCAAAGTTATCCGATGTAGCAAACTGTAAATCCAACCAATTCTTGAAATTTATTTCATTTTGGATCGGATTCGTAGGATGGAAGCCCTAAGAAATGAAGTTGGAAAAGGAAAAAAGAAACAGAAGGGGTAAAAACTAAACTTGTAATTAGGAGTGTCAAATGGGCGGTTTGGACTGATTTTGAAGGGTTAAAATGGATTGAGTCAATATATGGGCGGGTTAATAACTCGCTCAAAAGTAACTTAGATTGAAATGAGCTGGAAGAAGTTTGGTTATAATTTGGGTCATAGATCAACCCGCCAAACTCTTACCAAGCTTTAATTAATGTGTATTATATTTTTTATGAATTGTTTAATGGGAAAATGGTCACTTATATCCCCGCACTATTGAAAATAGTCTACATTTACCCTCCGTTATACTTTCCATCTACATTTACCCCCGCCGTTAGCATAAGAAATAAATTTACCCCTAACCCTAACGGTGGTCCACAATGGCAGCAATCTCATTAATTAAAATGCCAAGGTGGATTCCATGTCATAATTTTTTTACATTAAATAACCAAACGAACTTAAATCTAATAACCCACTTAAATTTCATTTTTTTCTCTAATTGAATATTATCATCATGCTTCGGCTCATCCACCTTCCGATCTGAATCTTTCGATGTGATCAATTTCGATGCCTCTGCATTCAATTGTATATATCCAGATTGTTCGAATCTCATTCGCCTTGAGATCTTAATCACTCAACTCATTCGATTTAGTCAAATTCTCGTCAGATTTTGTGGCCTTTGAATTGTACGATTGTATATTTCTTGATTGATTAGCAATTCTTTGGATTCGTCGAGCTTCGAATCTCTCGATGAATTGAACAGTCAAAATTGAGATAGTAAATGGATATGAATCCATTTGAGACATGCATGCGCAGCTTTAAAACTAGTGAATGAAGTTAAATCTGTTTGAAAAAATGCAGCGAAGAGAAAAAGATAAATCAGAAAGGGACTAAACTTTCTCTAAATAACAAATTACTTGTTTGTGACTTTAGGTAGGCACATTGAAGTTTCTTTACTGAGCTTATTTTATTTGCGGCCGATGGTGCTTCCTCCTCCTGGATTGTGTGTCTGTGGGATCTGTCACGGCAGCTGGAGCTTTGGAGAAGAAGACTTATATTTAAGTGGGTTTAGTTATTTAAAGAAAATACTGTACAAAATTTATGACATGGAATCCACGTTGGCATTTTAATTGATGAGAATGCTGCCATTTGTGGGTTAAGGGTAAATTTGTTTACTATGCTAACGGTAGGGATAAATTTAGACGGAAAGTATAACAGAGAATAAATGTAGACTATTTTCAATAATATAGGGATATAAGTCCTTTTCCCTTGTTTAATTATCAAATAAGATTTTTTTTTCTATTATGGTCATATATAACATATCAAAACAAAAAATTATTATTTTTGAGATATTTTAGCAAAGTTACTCATGGATCAATTCGAACTGAAAATCAATCCAACTTTTGATGGGTTGAAATGAATTGGGTCAAGACGAGTTTAGTTCAATAAATGAGCGGGTCAATAACCAGTCGAATCTTGGGCGGGTCTATGGCTGTCCAACGGGACGGGCCGACCCGTCCCGTCCCGCGTCCCGTCCCGCGTCCCGTCCCGGTCCCGTCCCGTCCCGTCCCGCTTCAAGTTAAATGGGATGGGCCAATGTCTGGCGGGACACGGGATGGGACGGGAAGGCCATTTCGTCCCGTTTGTCCCGTCCTGTCCCGTCCCGCGTCCCGCCAGTTTTTTTTTTTTTAAAACTAACCGTTGGGCAATGGCTTAAATGGCAAAAATAGCCGTTGCCAACGGTCCAAACAGCCCCTACACCCCCAAAACACCCCCTACCTCCCCCCCCTCCCCCAAACTTTTAATATAACCCCTAAGTTTATTAAATTATACTTTGGCCCTATTTTCTACTATAAATACCCCCCATTCTTCTTCATTTTTTCCCACAAAAAATCAATCTTCTCTCTCAAATCTCTTACATTCTAATATTCTATCTATATTCTATATTATTCTCTCATTTTTGTTACTATCAAGTATCAAGTATCAACTATCAAGTGTCAAGTGATATCTTTCAAGTATTTGGGCAAATTTTTTGGAGCAACTTTCAAGCTTCAAATTAGTTTGTCAAGTATTTGGAGCAATATTTCGGGCAATTTCTTCAAGTTTCAATATTTAATCACGGTGCACTCGTTCCATCTCCTAATTTTAATATATAATTTTTGCGTATCATTTTAGTGCTTAATTTTTGTGTTTACTTTACGTGTTATATTTTCGTATTTTATTTGTGTGTTTAATATTTGTGTTAGCTTTTTTAATTTAGTTTCGTATTTAAATTATGGCACCTAAAAATGTATTTGGTATTTTTAAAAAAAGAAGTAAAAAAAGTAGTAAAGGTGAAAGTAGTAGTAATCCTAATCCTAACCCTTCTCCTAGACCCCCTAGAGTTAGAAAGCATATTGATGAAATGACTCATGTTGATGAAACTTCATTTACTCAAACCCCCACATTTTATGATGTTCATGTCGGAGAACAATTAGATCATGAAACTTTACAAAGACTAATTTGGCAATGATATTTTTTTTNAAAAATAGCCGTTGCCAATGGTCCAAACAGCCCCTACCCCCTGTACCCCCTGTAAGGGGTAAGCCTAAGGTTGAACGTCCCAAAACATCACTTGTATGGAAATTTTTTAAACATGATAAAGTCAATCATCGTGCTATCTGTGAAAAATGTAAGCAACAATTTGCACACTCAGTAAGTGGTGGGAAGGGGGGTTTAACTAGACACTTAAGAAGTGCTCACAAAGATTTATGGATACAAGCTAACATAGAAGCCGGAAAAATTATAGATCCTACCATCAGTTCTGGAACTCCTAGTGGATCTGGTTCTAATCAAATTCAACAACAACTTGACCCTGCTTCTGGTCATGTTTTACGAAAATATAACAAAGATAGAGATCGTGAGAACTTAGCAAAAATGGTGGCTTTCTGTGGCTTACCTTTTACTTTTCCTTCTCACCCTGCTTTTGTGCATTATATACAAGAAACTTATAACCCTGCTTTTCAAAGTTTTCCTAAGACCACGGTTAGAAATGATGTTTTTACATTTCAAACTGAATATCTTCAGTATATTCGTTGTGTATTTTTTCACTTAGATTGTAAAGTGTCTATCACATCTGATATAGGTCGTAGTCCTAATGGTTGTGATTATTTAACTGTTACATGTCATTGGGTTGATCATCACTGGAACTTGCAAAAACGTATTATTGGTTATAAATTTGTTGATTCAAAACACACTGGAGCATATATTGCAACTATTGTTCTACAAATACTTGATTTTTATGGACTTGTTAATAAAGTTCTAACTATCACCTTAGATAATGCGTCTGCTAACACAACCGCGGCAAATAACTTAAAATCTAGACTTTGTCCAATTAATCCAATAATTTTTCATGTTAGATGTGCATGTCATATTTTTAACTGGTTGTAAAAGATGGTCTTAATTTATTTTCTGATGCTTGTAGTAAAATACAACATGCTTGTGGCTATATTTTTCGTGCTCATAAACAAAGTAGAATTCGTGAATTTGCTCAACAATGTGCTAGTGCTGGCCTTCCATTTAGAAAAGTTCCAAAAGATGTTTGTACTAGGTGGAATTCTACTTATGAAATGCTTACAATTGCTTATGACTATCGGGTGCCCATCTAAAAGGTATTTAATATGCATAATGCTTACCCTGTTGATCAAATTGTTGATTCTGATTGGGATGAGATCAGAGAGCTTACTAAATTTTTAGAAAAATTTTATTATGCTACAAAACAATTTTCTGGTATATATTATCCTACTATTACACAAATATTATGGTATATTTGTGGAATTTCTGTTGTATTTGGTAAGTTTAAAAAAAATCCAACTTATGCACCAGCATTAAAGAATTATATTTTAAAATTTTAAAAGTATTTTTTCCCTATTCCCGAAGTTTATTTAATTTCTACACTACTTAACCCATCTTTAAAACTAAGAGGTGCAAAGGGACTTGTTCGTAAAATTTATGAGAATTTAGAAATTCAAGAAAATGAACAACCATCTCTATGCTAGATCAATGTTTGATAAATATAAATCTATGGATACAACTAGTACTGAAACTGCTCCTTCTACTTCTAAGTCTGGAGCAGAAGTTTTATGGGAAGATATGGATGATATAACAGGCTTTGATTCCTCTATTGATGATGAACTTGATTCTTATCTTAATCAAGGATTGGAAAATATTAAAGACGAAGAAGGCAAGGAACAACTTTTGTCATGGTGGAGGAAGCGTGGCAAGACTTTTCCAACACTTTCAATTATGGCCCGAGATATCCTGGCTATTCAAGCATCATCAGTAGCATCGGAGAGTGCTTTTAGCGCGACAAGATTTCAAATTGGAGATCATAGACATTCATTAGCGGAGGACAGTCTAGAGATTTCCGTCTTATTCAGAGATTGGATTAATTCAGAAAGAAGAAATCTTGGTTTTGAAAAACTAACCACTAGGGAAGAAGAAGAATACAATGAGATACTTACCACTGGGAGCGATGACGGCATGGAGCTCATGGAACATCAATCAACATTGCCAATTCCAGTAGAATGTCCAAGAGATATTATTGATAAGTTACAAAGAAGCTATATAGGAGCTTACAAATATTAGTATGATAATTTGTAATTGGCTATTAAGAGGCCTAGTTCATACAGAACCCTTCCTAGAAGGTGGCTGCGTAGAATAGGTGCTCTTCAAAAGAATTATATTTGTATTTGAGATTTGAAAGTTCTATTAATAAAACAAAAGGCTCTAAGCGATGAATTATTTTTATGAATTGTCTTAGTTACTTAATAGTTAATACTTTGAAATTATATTAAATAAATTATAACTCTATTATAAATTTATATTTACTAGATTATTTCATTACAAGTCTTTTGTTTTAATATTTTACAATTCTTTACTTAGTTTTCTAATTTTCGTTTTAACATACTAACATAGTAACATTTAAGTTTATTAAATAAGTCAAAAATCTAGCCGTTGCAAACTTTAAAAACATAGTAATTTTCAAAAAACTAGACGTTTTTTTATTAAAAAAAATACACTTAAGGCCCACGAACCCGTCCCGTCCCGTCCCGTTCCGTCCCGTCCCATCCCGTCCCATCCCGTTTGTTAGCGGGACGGGATGGGACGACCGTTTCGTCCCGTTTGTCCCGTCCCGTTTCGTCCCGTCCCGCCACCGTCCCGCTTAAATGTCGTCCCGTCCCGTTAATTTCGTCCCGTCCCGTCCCGTCCCGTCCCGTTAGACAACCATAGGCGGGTCGGACGGGTAAAATGGATTTGGGCTCAAATTGATACCCTACTTGTAATCGTTTTATGACCTAAATTCTAATTTGTAAGCGTTTTGTGGTCTAAAGTCTAATTTTTAAGCTTTTTGCGGCCTAAATTATAATTACATAATCACATATAAAAAGACTTTCTTCTTCCTCTCCCGCCCTCAGAGCGGGAAAGGGCACTTTCAGGAAAGTAAGAGATACTCTGTTGAGAGAAATTGCTATGGCGCCAGTTGTGCAAAGCTCTCAGCCATGGGTCGAGAAATAGTAACATTCTTTCTTTCGAATCAAATAAAAACTCATATTTTTGGACATTTTCTTTTTAGATATTTTAACTTTTTGATATTCTTCATTTTGCAGTCGACCGAGGCAAGTGAAGGACGTAGCACACCAGGATGAGGTCGTTCGAGTCCTCACCAACACTCTCGAGACCTCTAATGTAACTTCAATTTCTGTCTTCCATTTTTATTGGTTTATTCTATGCACATTAAATACTGCTTAGGGTTTCCTTTTCCCTTTTTTTTCCTTAAATTTTTGCATTAACAATACATTACCCTCGTTTGTTTTTCTTGTAGTGCCCGCATATGTTGTTTTATGGCCCTCCTGGAACTGGGAAAACGACAACTGCTCTCGCCATTGCCCATCAGCTTTTCGGGTATGTTTACCTTTGATGTGGATTTTGCTCTAGTTGATGTCAATACGGCAAAAATTGTAGTTCTGGCGGAGTTCGTTATGGATAAGTTTTTTATAGATCTGATTCCTGAAAATCAATTTCTATCTTATACTATTTCTAGCTTAGTAAATAAAGTAATTTTGTTCTTCTGCTGAAATGTGATACGAAATTCAAGTGAAAAGAAGAAAATGGAAGGAATTTAAAAAATTCCAGTACTTTTGAGCAACTATACTCTCCTTAAGTCCTTATGTTTCCAAAGAACGATATATAGTAAGAACGGACCTTTGGGACATTATTTTCTTTCTACTGTGTATATATCATCTTACAATGAATTTTTCTTCGACAGACCCGAGATGTATAAGTCGAGGGTATTGGAGCTAAATGCCAGTGATGACCGTGGTATCAATGTAGTCCGCACAAAAATTAAGAACTTTGCTGCTGTTGCTGTAGGTTCTAGTCGGCAAGGGTAAACTTTCGTCTTGTCTACTTCAGTTGTTAACACATTTTTAGCCTCTTTTACTTCGTTCTTTAACAGCATATATCTTCCTTACTCATTTCAGTGGTTATCCCTGTCCACCTTTTAAGATCATAATCCTTGATGAAGCGGATTCAATGACTGAAGATGCTCAAGTGAGTTGCTGTTTACTTTTGCTAATAAGCAACATAATTTAATGTGACCTAACATTGCTTTTTCGCAGAATGCCTTGCGACGCACTATGGAGACATATTCAAAAGTTACAAGATTCTTCTTCATTTGCAATTACATCAGCAGGTTTGGTATCATTCTGCAGTTTTTTTGGTCTTGCTGATATTTTTTAGCTTCTATATCTTTCCAGCTTCCTTTTTTTTTTGGATGCAAATCTTTGCAGCTTCCCTTGCTTTCTTATAGATCTGTTGGATCAATATATATATTAAATTACAATATCTTAAAGAAGGGGTGTATATTCTACTATTGAAACTGTAAAATTGGTGTCATATTGCCAAACAACAACAACAACAACCACCCAGTATAATCCCACAAGTGGGGTCTGGGGAGGGTAGGATATACGCATCCTTTACCCCTACCCTGGAAGGGCAGAGAGACTGTTTCCGATAGACCCTCGGTTAAAGAAGGTGAAAGAAGCACTGATAGCAAGTAATAGCAAGACGACAACAACAACAACTACCCAGTAAAATCCCACAAAATGGGTGTGGGGAGGGTAATGTGTACGCAGACCTTACCCCTACCTCGATAGGGCAGAGTGGCTGTTTCCGATACACCCTCGGCTCAGAAAGACGGAATATCAAGACAAATAATTAGAAAACTAAATTGGTGTCATATTGCCAAAATTTCAAATAATTAAAGAACTTTTGGAAGCTGGTATCAAAGCCTTTCATGAGTTCCATATAAACAAGTAGATTGCTATCTTTTATTGATCCTTCAATAGTGTGGTGAAACTCAATTGTGTTTGCTCTTTTAGCAATATATTTCCTTTTCTCTCCTAGGTATAAGAAAACTGAAATAAGCTCAGTGATGAAAGTTGATAATGTGGCTAAGTGGAAGTAGTATTTCTTATCTCTCTGTGAATCAACCTCCTCTTTTCACATGAAATGCATTTTCTCTAGTTGCAGCATTTGATGAAATTATTTCGCAAACAAAACTAGTGCTAATGCTTTTTTGTTTAGTTGTTTATGGCATTATGGTGTGGGGATTACTTGAGACAGAATAGTTTAACTGCAATGTGAACATTGGCAGCTAGTGCCAGTATGTAAGTGCAATAGGTTCCGATCTCTTCTTGGTTTTACATATTTGTGCATCGGCTTGCTTATTCAGTTTGATCTTCTTTAAGCTGGATAGTTTGAATGGTTTGAATTAAGACCGTTTGGAAATGTTACACTCCAGTGTTGTCAAAGGCGAAAAGCTTTAAGAAATGCTCCAGGTCTATTTGGGATTTAAGCGCAAAGCGCAATTAAAGTGTGAGCTTTAGTAAAAGAAGGAACAATGAAGAAAAAAAATCTGTAATGTAAGAAAAAAGTAACAGACTCATTCCCGCACAATTAATATATCTCTTTGCCGATTATATTTATTTTTTAGTACCGCTTGATTCAAGATCGAACTCATGGGCAATGAGGCGCACGCCTAGTGCCTTGCCTACATTGAAGCCCAACTTAAGAAGGTGCAGTGCCTTCCCTGAGCTTTTATGAGCTTCAGGGCTTAAACGTTTCTACTGAGCCTTTGATAACAGTGTTTCACCCTAAAGATGGCATAACTTTATCATGATGATATGATCGGCTAGTTAGGACATTGTTTTCTATTCTATGGTATTATAGAGCACCAATATGTGTAGGAAAATTGAACACATTAACCATAACTAGTGCAACCAATGATGGCTTTTGGGCTTGAGAGACTAGGTTTCTCAAGCTGTTACAAGATGCCTCTGCTGTCATGAGTGGAATCTTTTGCCATAACTTTTGGGATTTGTTAGATGGTAAAGAGGTGCATCTGTGGTTTGACTTATTATCTATTACCGTGTATATTTGTTTGGGATAAATGCAAAGTTTGAGATGAGTGCCTAAGTCATTTTTGCTGAAGAAAAAATATTTCTAGTTTTCAAGGATTGACATTTGTGCACATTACGTGGTCCATCATGGTAAACTCGAGAGATCTTTTAAGCTTTCTGTTGAATGTCCTTTAGCTTTGGGAGGAGTAGAGAAGACACTCATAATATATCATGTAGAGCAATTGTATTGTATGCTCTTTGCTGGCTTCTGACCTTCTGGTCTTGTCATGTCCCTTACTGAGAAATGAGGTTTTTTCCTCTTTCACCTTTAATGCTTAAGTCATCAATTTCTAACACTATGCTATTTAAGACAACCTTATCTTTTTAAAAGAAGAAAGAAGTTTTTAAAACTTATTTACCAGTACATAGTTGACAAGAACCTATGAACACACAAATAGGTTTTACTTAACCATTTGTTCATCTACATGAAATAATGGGTGGTTTCATGGAGAATTTGTTTTCCCGTGCCAAAAAGACTTCCTGAGTGGTTTGATGTTAACTTGTTTTGCTTTTGATAGGTTTGCCATTTGTTTTGATGGTAAGTTGTTGATCTGAGTGCATTATATGTAGAGCAGTAATAAATTGAATAATCTTCTTTGGTATAGGATCATAGAGCCACTCGCTTCCAGATGTGCGAAGTTTAGATTCAAGCCGCTTACAGAAGAAATAATGGGCAGCCGAATATTGCATATTTGTAGAGAGGAAGGTCTTAGTCTAGATTCAGAGGTTTGGATGTAGTAACTTGATTCCTTGTTGTAAAAGCTGTTTGCTTTCTTTCATTTAAATGATGGTTCGATTTTCACTTCGCAATTAAGCTATCTATAGGAGTGTCTCACCTGATTGCAGGCTCTTTCGACTCTCAGTTCCATTTCTCAAGGTGATCTACGAAGGGCTATAACATACTTACAAGTAAGATGAATTTTCTGCTTTCTACATTTTTTGAATAAAAGGAAAAGAAGCTAAAAGAATTACTGGTTGGCTCAGTACCATAATCGATATCGTAGTGACACTTGTTCAGCTACCAGAGGAGGATGTTGCGATTTTGGCTCATTTCATAATGCAAATGAAAATTTCTCTATTGTTCTGTGGAAGGAACAAATTATATCCAATGACAAGCTGTGTTTTCTTACCATTTGTTTACTTCTGGCAAGACTATCAACCGTGAAAAATTGATTGGTAATATTTTGAATTGCTGCAGAGTGCTGCTCGGTTATTTGGATCTTCCATATCGGCAAGGGACCTAATTAGTGTGTCGGGGGTAAGTTCGTATTTGTTTCTGTAGTTTTAGTTTACTGTAGTCTTTACATCAACCAGTGGTTCATCTATAAATTTCCACAAGATCAATGCGTTCATCTATCAATATCTTTGGGATGGCACTTTTCTGATTTATGCTGTTGGGACTTTGCTATACCTTGATGTATATGATATATAATGTAGCAGTATAGATGTATTAGGACATTCTCCTTATCAATAATGTCGTTTTTATGAGTGGTTCTAATATTTCTTCTTTTCCACTAAAGGCTATTATGAATGCATCTTCTTTGACATCTGAACTTTTGACTAGTAGCAATGCTGGTGTGCTTTCAATCTGAGAAAGTTTAATTTTCCAAGTACAAGAGTAGTAGTAGCTAAAACTGAAGAAAAAGAAGAGGAGATTTTGGAAGGTTTTGCTTGATTATTCCTTTAAACTCCGAGGATTGGGTAATGTCTATATATATTGTAAGATAAGAAAGCCAGCATAAAATCCTTTTGATTGGTGTCAATAATTACGGACTCTTTACTGAAAATACAGATTCTGTACAGAACCCTGACACTTTCTTAACAATGCTCTTCAAACTAGAGCATACATACTGATATCCGTTATTTGTTACTACAAATATAATCACTCTTGGAGTCCGGCAGTGATCTTGCAAACATCTGTATCACTTGATTTGGCAAAACTTGTAGCAATATATCCTATTCAATCTTATGTTTGATAAAGTGACAATCTATTTTTATGTGTTCTAAATTTAAGCCATATGTAGTGTAGCTTGATTTCACTGATCAGTTTCATCTATTCATTTCTTTCATTTTTCAACTGTTGCCGCAGTTGTTTAACCATATAAGCTCACATCTAAATCCATGGCTCAGCATTCTACTTTTGTTTTATAACCAAGAAATATCTGTGATTTAGCTGGCCCAATTCCAGTTTGTCCACTTATTCAAAACTCGGGAGAGTATAAGCCTGCCCCTTCACCCATGATCCCACTTAAATACTAGGGTCCTACACTTGCTTTAGGCACTGACAAGTAATTGCAATGATCAGGTCATCCCAAATGATGTTACCCGGGCCATATTCTCAGCTTGCAGAAGTGGCAATTTTGACTTGGCAAACAAAGAAGTGGACGATGTCATTGCAGAAGGATATCCTGTTTCTCAGATGCTGTCTCAGGTCCCAATATCTGTGTTTCTCATTTTACATTCAATTATGCCAACGTTTGGTACTAATATGCCGCTTCTTCAGTTGTATGATATAGTAATTGATGCGGACGACATTTCTGATGAGCAGAAAGCAAGAATATGCAAGAAATTTGCTGAAGCAGACAAGGTTATTGTTCTTCATCTTATTCTATTATTATTAGAGTGATTATTATAGTTTCTACTCTTTTGTACACGTGTCTATATATATATTCTCCCCATCTTAAGAGTATGATGGGGCTACAGCTACAAGGGTCAAATATTTAATTCTCAGCACATTCATAAATTCCTTAGATGTTTCGAAATAAATTCTACTCTACGGAATTTGGAAGTCCCTGCAAAGTATGTAAATCATCCTACGAATTATTTTTTATTATTATAAATGTTTAGAAAAGTGTTTAAAAAGTAGTAGTCAAAGTAGAAATTGTTTTGACTCTAAATGGTAATAGTGTCTTGTAGAACGAGACAAGAGGGAGTATTATTCCTGGTTAGTTTTTGTTATTTCGGAGAACTGACTACTCATGAATGTTTAGCTGTGCGCTACAGATTCTGTATTTATGATAGTGTCATCTCAAGTTCTCCCTTAGATTAGAGTTCACCTTTGCCTTTTCTGTTAGTGCAGTAATAATGTCTCAGATCATATATTGACTGTAGTTGACAACGTTAGCTAAAGAATTACAAATATGTGCTTATGATTTCCCTTGTTTTGCAGTGTCTTGTTGATGGAGCAGATGAGTATTTGCAACTTCTGGATGTTGCAAGCACCACAATGCAAGCACTTACCAACATGCCACAGGACATGGCATGTGAAAGTTAGATGGCTACGTGGATTATGTTGAGTTTGTATTCCCTTATCAACTCTTGTAAAGTCACTTTCCTCGACAGGTCATTTGGTTTATTGGAAATCTTTTAATATGGTTTGCTTTATATTCTTTGTTATAATCCTTGCCTCCTAAAATTTTCAACTTAGTAACGGCTTATATATGCATCACATTGACCTATAGTTAGATTAAAGTATTACTTAGTAAAATTATGTGGCAGCATATGGTGTCAAGTTCTTATTCTTTTCATTTCATTTTATGTGGTAGTATTTGATTGGACACAGAACTTAACATAAGAAAGAAATACTTTTGGCATATATCATATCAAAGTATCTTTAGAACTTGTCTTATACATGCCATGACATTTTATGGATGTAAGAGCTTGCCATTTAGGGTAAAATGAAAAGTTATAATTAAAGAGTTTTCAAATATAGAACAGTAAATGTGCCATATAAAAATGAACAGGCAGTAACTGATTAGATGATCTAAGTTAACTTGTCCAGCGTCATTTCAAGTGCAGCCTTGTTGGTGAATGCAGAAGCCATATACCAGTTGGATGTTGGTCCTAAAATGGTGTCTATTTTATTTAGAAGATCTCCATTCAATTTATACAAAAAGAAACGTTTTATGTGACATTTTCCATTTTTTTTTTGTATATCTTATTCACGATTCCATTTTCCAGAAAACATTAGTGAATATGTAATTCCGCATCTTCTCCCAAAAAAAAAAAAGAAATTAATTTACTTACATGTTGAATATAGTTTCGATATTCATGTCAACTCGAGCAAATTAAAATTCTTTGGAGCAATTAGAACTCTCCGTTCGAAAGGTATTTATCTTTCGTTAAAATAGACTTCCTTTCATCTGTTTCTCATAACTTCAACATATTGGCTGTCAAACAATTATGAATCGATAAGTCTGTTTAGATGAGTTTTGGTATCAAAATAGTTGGCATAATTCACTCTCAATCAATAGTGTGGAAGTCAATTTGATTTTGTTTTTGGTGTATTATCACTTTTAGCCTGCGCCAAAAACTATTTAAATCTGATAGCAAATAGTATAAAATTTGTATAATTTTTGTATATAACATACATTAATTTAAAAATACACAAAAAATATATAAATTTTATATATTTTTTCGGCTATTATTTTTACAGCGGCTATACAATGTCATTTTCTTTTTCCGCTTTAAGAGAGCTCCACTTTGAGTTCTATTAACTAAGTGATGTTTGTGAATACTCCCAATCCTCACGGCGGATTTGAATGGCCCTGTTTATTGTCGTTGTCATGCGAACCTAAAGTCTTGACAAAATCTTCGTTTTGGCTATTCATTACTTTTATTCAAATCCATACATATAATGCCCTCAAATCATACTGCTTTTCCACAAGTCCTACACAAAATTATTGAGACAACACGTCGATGTAGCCATTTTCCCTAATTTCAAATCTCAAATCGGGTATTGCATATAAAATCATAGAAAATGTTTCTCATCATTATCCCCAATTAAATATCTTGGATTTTCTTTACTCCTACACCGTCAATTCACTTAAAATATATGTTTTTCAATTTTCTTTAGTGAAAGTTCTAATACATTCTAAATGTCACCAAATCTTTAAAAGACCCAAGTTTAAATTTCGTAACACTTTGCTTGGTATTCAACACCTTTAAGTACATAAAATTCAACACATGACCCATATGCTTTGCAACAAACAATTCATAAATTCAACACCTTTCTTAAAAACCCTATCAAATCAAAAGTGAACAAGCAATGAAAACAGAGAAGATATTATTATATACGTTTAACTCACAGCTTTAGCTAATATAAGATTGATATGATCCTCTGGATTTTGGTGAAATTGAACATGATCATGTGGACAAGAGAGAATTGCTCAAGCGGTAAAGTATCATCCACCTCCAACCTGATACGCGGCGCCTTCCTGAGATTCCTTGGAAGGGCGACGTACGGCTAGGCAACTGATGTCAGTGCAGTTGCTGTCCGCCAACTGAGGTCCCCTCCGTACGCTAGACGAGATTGTCAGTGCCGTACGGGAAAACCAATATCAAGAGCAATTGAGAGAACAGAAATGAGAATTCAGAATGAAAGAAAGCTTGATTGCATTAATGAAAGCTATTACAGAAAAGCAACGCGGTGTCGAGGGGGAGAGACACCAGTACAGAGAGTTGCTTGCTTGCTAGAAAGTTTTGATTGCTTGATCCCCCCTAATAGTACTTAAAAAAAATAATCCAAAGTTACAGGAGTAGACCTAATTAAGCTAGAGAAACATAATGGAAGTGCATGAATAAACTACTCTATATTTACAATGAAAATGACTTAGTTTTCTATAAGGCAGCAGCAGGTCCGTTGTCAGCAGCAGTGTCTTTGGCATCACGGTCTGCGCGCGCGGCGCTGTTGGCTTCTGCCTGCGGCTTGGCGCTCGCGAGGGATATTGGTGGGGCGACAGAGGCACCTGCGCGCTTGTCACTTGGCGCGGCCAAGACCACGGGGCCGTCCGTGGCGCTAGGCATTGGGAGGTTCGCTAGGACGCCACGGGGCGCGCCCAAGGGGTCATGGGGCATGGCTGGAAAGCCGCCCATGACATTCTCCCCCACCTGAGTTGGCGACGTCCTCGGCGCCTTCCTTGCAAAATAATCTTCAATGAGGCTCTTGTAGGCTTTGAGGTTTGTTCCCCTCTCCCAAGTATTCTCTTCTGCATCACAGTCCTGCCATTTCACCAAAAATTCTTGGTGATCTTTCCTTGAGGCATGAATCACTCTGTCATCAAGGATAGCTTCAACACGCCTTTTCCCGGTTGAATTGGGACCTCGAATACTGGGTATTGTGAGCTGGCTCCTTGAAGGATCCTCCATGTCTTCCCGAAAAGGTTTCAGGAGACTGACATGGAAGATAGGATGAATTTTCCACCAAGCTGGGGTATCCACCCGGTGTGCAACCTTCCCAATACGCTTTTCAATGGACAAGGGTCCAATGTATTTTTGCAATAGGCGAGGGTCATGGACCCCTGCAAATAAGTACCGCTTTGGAATTTTGACCATCACTTTGTCTCCTACTTGATATTCAACAAAGCGACGATTCTGATCAGCATGCCTCTTCATCCGCTTTTGGGCTTTGACAAGATAGCTCCGCACTATCTCCAAATTCCGCCTCCACTCTTTTGAGAAGCTGGCAGCTCGAGGAGACTTAGCCATGTTTGGTGCATTCACAGTGTGTGGGAGTAGCGGTTGCTGTCCGGTAACAATTTCAAAAGCGCTTTTGTTGGTACTAGAGCTCTTTTGTGAATTGAAACACAGTTGAGCAGCATCCAGAAGCTTCACCCAATTCTTCTGCGATCCGGTTACAAAGTGGCGGAGGTATTCCTCCAACATACCATTGAACCGCTCCGTCTGGCCATCAGATTGCGGATGAAAACTTGAGCTGTGACTCAATTTTGACCCAAGGCACTTGAAGAGTTAGGTCTAAAAGTTGCTAGTAAAGCGTGAGTCGCGGTCACTAATAATGTCTTTGGGCAGGCCCCAATATTTGACGACATGAGAGAAGAAGAGTCGAGCTGTATCTTCTGCTGATATATATTGTGGGGCTGCAATAAAGGTGGCATACTTAGAAAACCGGTCCACCACAACCAAGATGGTTGTGAGATCTCCGACCTTGGGCAATCCGGTGATGAAATCCAGGGAAACGCTTTCCCAAGGTCTCTTTGGGACAGCAAGTGGTTCCAAGAGTCCCGCTTGTGTCAAGCGGTCCGACTTGTTCTTCTGGCATACTAGACAAGTCTTCACATACTGAGCGACATCATCGGCCATTTGAGCCCAATAATAGGCACGACGAAGTAACGCCATGGTGCGTTCTTCACCAGGATGGCCGGCCCACAGAGTATCATGACATTCCGTTAGAAGAGTCCTCCGCAAATCTCCTCCTTTAGGAACATAAAGTCGGTTCCCTTTTACTTTTAGAAACCCATCTTCCATGTAGAACTGGCGAGTCTTGCCCTGTCCTACCAAATCAGCCAAATACTGAGCAGCAGGATCCTTGATGAGTAGATCCCGTATTTGGTCCTTGATGGATGTGGCTACCTCGTTCCCCCTTAGGGTGGCGAGTAGGCACATCGATGCTAGGTCAGCTCTCCGACTGAGCGCATCAGCAACATGATTGGTCTTTCCACTGCGATACTCCAAGTTGAAGTGGAATTCAGCTAGGAGTTCCTGCCACCTGGCCTGTCGACCGTTCAGCTTCGGCTGGGTCATGAAATGGCTAACAGCTGTGTTGTCTGTCTTGACCACGAACGGGGTTCCCAGCAGATAGTGCCTCCAGAGGCGCAAGCAGTGGACGACAGCCAATAATTCGTTCTCATGGGCGGCATAGCGCCGCTCTGCATCCTTCAGCTTCCGACTCTCGTACGCTACAGGGTGCCCTTCTTGTAGCAGGACTCCACCGAGTGCATAGTCGGAAGCATCTGTTTGTACCTCGAACGGCTTGGCCAAATCAGGAAGGGCAAAGACGGGACTACTAGACATAGCCGCTTTTAATGCGTTGAAGGCCTCTGCTCTCCTTGGTCCCTAATCCCAAGGTGTGACCTTTTTGAGGAGTTCTGTCAATGGCACTGCGATAAGCGAGTAGTTCTTCACAAACCGCCTGTAGAAGTTGCATAGGCCAAGGAACGCCCTCAAGGCGTGGACATCCTTAGGTGTCGGCCAATCTGTAATGGCCTAGATTTTCTGCTGGTCCATCTTGATGCGTCCTTCCTCGATGACATGTCTGAGGAAATCAATTTGCTTCTGAGCAAGAGCACTTGGATAGCTTTACATATAGTTCATGTTCTCGCAACCGTACTAGGACCTTCCGCAGGTGTACCAGGTGTTCTTCCAATGTCTGGCTATATACCACAATGTCATCTAAGTAGACCACCACAAATTCGTCGATGTACTCTCGGAAGACTTGGTTCATAAGAGTGCAAAACGTAGCAGGGGCGTTGGTCAAGCCGAATGGCATGACCAGGAAGTCGTACGACCCATATCTTGTCACACAAGTCGTCTTGTGTTCATCACCCTCTGCAATCCGAACTTGCCAATAACCTGTCTTCAGATCTATCTTGGTGAACACCGTAGCAGCACCCAGTCTATCAAACAAGTCCGCCATTAGGGGAATGGGGTACTTGTTCTTCACGGTGATCTTGTTTAGAGCTCGATAATCCACACAGAGTCGCAGGCTGCCATCATGTTTCTTTTGGAATAGAACAGGGGACCCATATGGGGACTTGGAGGGTCAAATGATCCCTGCATCAAGCATTTCCGTCAATTGTCTCCGAAGCTCGGTGAGTNATGTGTCGAGAGTATCTTCACCGGCCTTGATGGTTTCGTACTTCACACGCCACCAGAGTTTAGCATCACCCTGAAGATACATGGCAGCAGTTGCTACCTTCTTAGCTTCCTCCAGATCCCCAACAGCATCGAAATACTGTTCGACGTCAAAGATGAAGTTTTCCACTTCCTTGGCATTCCTAGCTCCACTGTATGGCTTTGGCTCAAGAATTTTCAGCTTCTTTGTCACGGAAGCGGAGTTCACAGCACCTCCGATTTGGTTTCCACCTCCTCGGAGTAGGCCCTGTAAAGCAGAGTTGACAACATTGAGTTGGTCTGTCAATTTGTCAATGGTTTGTTGCATGGCAGTCACCTTTTCTGCCTCTTGTGCCTGTGGGCTAAATCCTCGGTGCGCTCCTGCTGGAGCCCCTCGAATTTGTCAAAGATTTCGGCTGCCTCTGTGGCTGCCGGTCTCCCTCGGAGTCGCGACTGATGTTTTCAACGTCAACTTCGACCCGAAGCACTCTGCGGTCCAGGTCGTCCAACCTTTGCAGTAGACTGGTTCTTAGTTCAGGCACCGTATCCATGATAGGCCGCCATACCTCAACCGTCCCTTCGAGGGCCGCAATGCGGTCCCCATGATTCACCATGGTCAGAAATGGTGGTATGTCAATACGTTCCCTCGTCCGATGTCGAGCCTGGGCTCTGATACCAACTGATACGCGACGCCTTCCTGAGATTCCTTGGAAGGGCGACGTACGGCTAGGCAACTGATGTCAGTGCAGTTACTGTCCGCCAACTGAGGTCCCCTCCGTACGCTAGACGAGATTGTCAGTGCCGTACGGGAAAACCAATATCAAGAGCAATTGAGAGAACAGAAATGAGAATTCAGAATGAAAGAAAGCTTGATTGCATTAATGAAAGCTATTACAGAAAAGCAACGCGGTGTCGAGGGGGAGAGACACCAGTACAGAGAATTGCTTGCTTGCTAGAAAGTTTTGATTGCTTGATCCCCCCTAATAGTACTTAAAAAAAATAATTCAAAGTTACAGGAGTAGACCTAATTAAGCTAGAGAAACATAATGGAAGTGCATGAAATAAACTACTCTATATTTACAATGAAAATGACTTAGTTTTCTATAAGGTAGCAGCAGGTCCGTTGTCAGCAGCAGTGTCTTTGGCATCACGGTCTGCGCGCGCGGCGCTGTTGGCTTCTGCCTGCGGCTTGGCGCTCGCGAGGGATATCGGTGGGGCGACAGAGGCACCTGCGCGCTTGTCACTTGGCGCGGCCAAGACCACGGGGCCGTCCGTGGCGCTAGGCATTGGGAGGTTCGCTAGGACGCCACGGGGCGCGCCCAAGGGGTCATGGGGCATGGCTGGAAAGCCGCCCATGACATTATGATTGTTGGTTCGAGTCACCAAATGAACAAAAGTAGAGAGAGCTCCTAAGAGAAGGTTGAAAAGAAGCATGATAAAGTATTACTATTACACCTGGTATTTATACCAAATAAATAAGTGAATGGTTGACGTTTATATTTACCAAAAATATTTATACCATCAAATCATTTACCAAAGTAATTATATGATAAAATTTCTTTAATCACCTGAAAAAATAAGAACTTAACTCATTATGTACAATTATATCAATAGTGTCAAAATTTATCAATCTCCATTTTCTTAATACATGACATGCAATTATTTGAAATATCCACAAAGTCCACCAAGCCCCACTCTTTACGCCTTTGATCATGATTTTTAGTCTTTTTGATTAAAAGTCTTCTTCTCCACCTACATATATACACGCTCAAGTTTGAGTCTATTTTTGAAAAGGAATAAAAATGAATGATTCATTTACGCAGCCCGGAGCAATTCCATTTAAATGGGAAATCCGACCCGGAGTACCCAAGCTCCCACATTCACACGAACCAATAACAACAGATCACCACCGTTCACTAGCCAAACAAGAGGAAGTAGCAAAAAATCAGAGCCGTTCATTTCCAGAAACCCCGCGTAAGCTGAAACCTCCACCAGCAGCTGGGTTCAATTTCCACTCACCAGTTGCGGAGCCCCGAACCCGATCCTTCCGTTCAGCTCCACGGGCACGCTCCGAGAGGCACCGGTTTGATGTGCAGAATCTGATGACCCGACCCTCTATGGGAGTTGTTTCAGATGGGTGCTTCCCATCTCCCCCCTTGCTGATGCGAGTAACGGAGAAGAAGAAGAAGAACCAGAAGAGTGGGTCGGAACCCGATTACATGTCGGATCTGGAGAGAGTTTCACGGTGGTCGGTGTCAAGTAGAAAGTCAGTGTCTCCTTTTCATGACTCACTTTCCTCTTCATTTTCATCACACGAGTCATCGCCCCGACGACCTGTGAATGATGCTGATTGGCCTGGCTTTGCTCTCTTTTAGAAAACCACAATTAATTACACTATCTTTCATACAAAAGGTTCTTTTTTCTATCTTTAATTTTGTGTCTATATTTCCTTCAATATTACTACTGTACTACGTACTATATTGTACACTGTGATGCAATCGATCGACTATGATCCAATAGACGTGGAGAATAAGTTAAGAGAGTTTGAGAAAAGTTTTTCATACTTAAGTTCATAATACTATATAATATACAAAAATTACCTTTAAGATCTTCTTGTTTTTAACGTGCTATGTTGTTTCTACTTAGTACGATGTCATTAAGGATATATGAAATTACAGTATGGTTAAAATTTAAATATAGAAGAAATGTCAAACTTTTTATAAAGAAAAGAGTGTCATCTGGACATTTAAAACATATGTAGGGAGTATTATTATGCTACAATTGCCCTATGAAGACTCGCTTTCGCTATGGCTCCGGTGGGTTCCCTTAACCAAGCCACTGTCTATGAGTCGCCGGCTCATTCTTCAACAGACACGCGGTCAGAGCCCTGGCTCCTCCCAAGCACCCACTGCTTGGGAGCTTACGGTTTCATGTTCTATTTCACTCACCGATGAGGGTTCTTTTCACCCTTCCCTCACGGTACTACTTCGCTATCGGTCACCCAGGAGTATTTAGCCTTGCAAGGTGGTCCTTGCTGATTCACACGGGATTTCACGTGCCCCATGCTACTCGGGTCAGAGCATAAGCTAGTGATGCTTTCAGCTACTGGACTTTCGCCATCTAGGGTGCAGCATTCGGGATGCTTCGCCTAGCAGCACGACGCTTGTATTGCTCTCCCACAACCCCGTTTTCACGGTTTAGGCTGCTCCCATTTCGCTCGCCGCTACTACGGGAATCGCTTTTGCTTTCTTTTCCTCTGGCTACTAAGATGTTTCAGTTCGCCAGGTTGTCTCTTGCCTGCTCATGGATTCAGCAGCAGTTCGAAAGGTTGCCCTATTCGGGAATCTCCGGATCTATGCTTATTTTCAACTCCCCGAAGCATTTCGTCGATTACTACGCCCTTCCTCGTCTCTGGGTGCCTAGGTATCCACCGTAAGCCTTTCCTCGTTTGAACCTCGCCCTTCACTTTTAAGGCTATGCCATCCTAAGGTGCTGCTAAATGGATGGATCTTATCAACGTCCATGAATGATAAATCATAGATCGAACCGCCGAATCGGAAAAANTCAGCAGCAGTTCGAAAGGTTGCCCTATTCGGGAATCTCCGATCTATGCTTATTTTCAATTCCCCGAAGAATTTTGTCGATTACTACGCCCTTCCTCGTCTCTGGGTGCCTAGGTATTCCCCCCCCCCCCCCCCCCCCCCCCCCCCTCGCCCTTCACTTTTAAGNATTACTACCGTCCCTTCCTCGTCTCGTGGTCGCGTAGTACCCTACCCCCCCCCCCCCCACCACACACACAAAAAAAAAAAGGAGAAAAAGAGAAAAAAAATATTATAAAAATTTGGAATAGTATAAAATTTTAAAATTGGTGGCTGTGAATAAATTTGTCTCTTTCCTCCGCAATTAGAGGTGTTCTAATTCCTAATGATTTGGCGAGCTTTAATGGCGTGTCCAAGCAATTGTATTACTAACATTATTAATGCAAAGTGACTTAAATTTTTACAAGTAGTCAAACTTTTTAGGAGTGCATAGCACAATATGGGAGCGGATTTGCTCCAGTGAAAATTGCTCAGGTAATGTTCAATAGTGGACTTGATGTTTGCCATGTGTCTAGAAAAGATTATAGGGACTAAATTCATTATTCTTTAGATCATTATATTTATTTCTATTAAAAAGGTAAAATAAATAAAATGGAGCCCTATTTTTATTTTCATTTACCTTCTTTTTGTATAAAATGAAATTCACGATTAAAGAATAACATTCCCATCAAATCATTGCCACTTATTTGTTTTTTTTTTTATTTTACCCTATTTCTGTAAAATTAAATTTTTTTTGATCAAATAAAGATCAACTCTTTCAAAATTATTCCCGTTAGTTTAATTTATTTACCTTTTGTATGTAAATGAAAACACTTAAGGAATAAATGTTCTGTCAAATCGTTTCTGTTGGATTTTCTCTATTTGTTTTCTTAACTATTATTTTAATACCAAAGCTTTTCCGTCGGCTTATTTTATGTTTTATGACTCTGTAAAATTTGTTCTCGCTTGATTGTTTCATTTTATTTATTTTATCTTTTTAAAATAGAAGCAAAATTAAAGATCTAGTCCCTTTAATCTTTTCTGCACACATGGCAAACATCAAGCCCACTATTAAATATTACCGGAGCAATTAACAATGGAGCAAATCCGCAACCGCACAATATTTGGTCATTATGCATACGGACTGAGAATCCCCCGCCCAAACCCCCGTCTTTTTGTAACGAATATTTGAAAATTGGAATTGGGTTATTCCAACTTCTTATACAGAGTGCTAATATTTTCTCTCTTGGTTCCTTATATGACTTTAGACAAGTAACTTAAATTTGCTAATTGCTAGTGCTTTGCTAACACCTCCGTTTACCCACAACTCGGGTCTCGGCATTTGCCTTATCTAGAAGTCTATATTTATCTTATAGAACTCTGTTTACCCTAAAATTTGGATAACAATGAATCTATACTGTCGTTTTAAGGATATATGATTTCACGTAATACCAATTGATAAACGTGAAGATAAGTGATGCAAATTGACAATAATATAAAGCAAACCAACATTTGGACAGAGTCCTCGAGCTCGGACACCCTTGAGCTAGTTATGCAAGAATAGTTAAAGGCACAATAAGCTGATGAAGAAGAAACACTACCAGAAATCCGGACAAAACCGTAAAAAAACCGACCAAAGTTGGTTGGTAATGGCCAATAACCGTCCAAAACGCGACCATTTACGTGTGGACGGTATTTTGAAGGCCGGAGGGGTATACCGACCAACTTTGGTCGTTCAATTAAATTCAAAAAAAAAAAAAAAAATATTGACGAAAAACCGACCAAAGTTGATCGGTATTTTAATTATGTAATTAAAAAATGCACCATCTGGGAATCGAACCGGGGTCTGTACTGTGACAAAATACTATTCTACTACTAGACTATTGGTGCATTTTGTTTTAAGACTGTCTTTTATTTCATTTATACTCTTTAATTGTATTTTTGCACGAAAATAACCGACCAAAGTTGGTCGGTTTTTAAAATCACCGGCCGAATTAGCAGACCGATTTCGGTCGGCTTTTTAAGATTAATTTTAATTTATTTTAAATGAAAAACCAAAGTTGGTTGGTTTCTTGAATAATAAATTTTACGGGACTCAAAAATAGTTTCCTGCATTTTTGCGCCAAAGAAAACCGACCAACTTTGGTCGGTTTCGTAAAAAAAATTAAAAAATAAAATATTTTAAAAATCGACCAACTTTGGTCGGTTTTTTGGCCGATTTTTTGACCGACCAAAATTGGTCGGTTGACCTTGGTCGGTTTTTGCCGAATTTCTATTAGTGAAAGTTAGCTGAGAAGTATTATATTGCTTTGATATTCGTGGATGTAAGGTGTCTACAAATGATGTGGACTCCTCTTTATATAGTCGAGGAATCCTAATTATGGTATAACTCTAATTGCAGAAGTAAATCCTATGATTAGCCTAAAAAACCGCCCTTGATCTGATCGGTTCCGGGGTCTCTGCTGTGATTTTCTACCGGTTACGGATGTTTCGCTTTTTCGTTACTGCGCTTTGCCCGAAGCCTGTCATATTCAATCTCGATCGTTGTTGGCCTCGATCTCGACAGGCACCTAGATCCTCGAATTAGCTACCTTGTCTTCGTGCTCTGGTATGATCCATTACGAGACAGACCCTCGACCCAATCCCGTGGTCTCGATCGAATAGCAAAATCGGGTAAGCCCGGTTTTAACCGTATACAAACTCTTTTCTTGTTTACCCTAATAAATGAATAACAAATGAATTTATATGCGATTTTAAGGATATGCGGACTAATTCAATACAAATGATTAATAACTTTAGATTAAACAGGTAAAAGACGTAATGAATTACCAAACCAATAGTGAGAGTGATCCCGAACTCAGTAATAGCTTAATGAAATGCCTGCCTTGAATCCCGGGTTTACAATACTGGAGAACTGATGAACAGAAGTAAGAACAGAGAAAAATAATAGTATATTGCCTTGATATGCGTGTTGCAATGTTTTATGAATAATAAGCTTTTCCCTTTATACAGTACGGGAGTTTTACCCTAAGTATAATTCCAGAAAAGGTAAAATCTTCTGTTTTGCTAATCACTGATTTTCTGCCGATACGGGCCAAGATTCACGCCGTGATATCCAGTCAAGCACGGACATCACGACCTTTTGTGAGTCGTGCGCAACTGTTTGATAATGCTCTCCGAAGCCTCGATCCTCAACTTGGACCTGGAGGATATGGCCCCGATATCCCCAAGGGCAGGTGTTTTGCCCGAGTCCCGATACGAGGGGCTCTTCGCTTTGGCTCTGATACATGATGTTCACGTTCCTCCTCCGTTTGGCTCACCAAGAAGTCGAGTCACGCAGTGGGCTCGATTTTACCCATATATATTTCTTTTAGACAAATAGTATGTTTATTTGATGTGTGTATGCCCTTTACAAAATAAATTATTTCGGCTAAAAAAGTTGATGACGAAACTCGTCTGACCCGGGGAGGGGGGGGGGGGGCATGCAGTTAGTTCTTTATCCAAATTCTCAAGATTAGCTAGCTTGCTTTCTTGTTGGGTTAAATTTGCAACTTTTGATAAATTAACGGTTAAATGTGCTACTTTAGATAATAAAGGGATAAACAATATAAAAAGTAGATTATACAGGAGCCTATAACTCTGCTGGCGACTCTGCTGGGGAAAAGAACCCAGAATCTCTGGTTCAGGGTTCAGAATTCGAGCTTAGATATATTGTTGTATTTGGCTTTATCTGATTTTCCTACATGTTTCATGCTAAATGTGCAAGATGTTGCTTCTTACCGCTTTGATATTATCTGGAATTGCATATAAACTGTGCCGAAACCCTTCTCTCCTCACCTCCGGGGATGTGCTTACTGGTTGAGACTCCCTATTCTGTTAGTGTCAATACCCTGAAATAAGAAAGAGGCCGGACAAGTTACTACGCCGGATGGCCTTTTGGTTCCCGGTACGTAGCCCCCTCCTCGACTCGAGTTGTCCGCTCGGGTACACAGTCTAGAACATATACCCAGGTTTTGAACCTAGAAGAACTTGACTTCATGCCGGATCCCTAGTAGGACGTTTATCTGCATCACGTGCATTTTGACTTAGGGGACTCAACACAGGGGTTGGGTCCGTCTAGGACAGGTGTACCCGGAATAATGGACCGTCCTGATGCATCCTACTTGTGCATTTATCTGTTTTGGACTCGCATGCTGACCGACTTTGAATATCTGGAAAATTGAAAAAAAAAGGGAAAAGTGAAAATAGCAGTGTAGAGAGTTAATTTCCTATATTAGAAAAACCCAATGTCCAAGTAGTGCCGAAATGCTGCCGAATTTTTGAGAAAAAGAGAAAAATGGAAAAGAAAAACAAAAAGAGTTTTATTTTTCATATTAGTTTATTTTATTTACCACTGAAAAGAAAATATAAAAAAGAATCTTGCTTTCAGAAATAGTGTATTTGCCACCCTGGTTTATTCGCCCGAACTACGCTGGTTTGATTCTCATCGGACGCGAGATACGTAGGCAACCCTCATCGGGTCCAACCTTCCCTTTTCAAAAATAGCCAAAAATGCCAATTTTTTTTTAATTTCGTCATAAATAAGTCGGGTGCCGCCATTCTTGTTTAAACTAAGCCGAATGTCCCCAAAAGGGCGCCGGAAGGCTGTTTTTGCAAGAACAGCCACCCTGAGTCATCTTCTATACGGTTAGCAGGCACAACCTTAAAATCTTCCTTATGAAGTGCTGAAGGGCCGTATCCGCAATACCGGCTGTTTGTTTAAATTGGAATTTGAACAGAGATTGTGCCATTTTTCTCTTTTAGGTCAAAATAAGTGATTAAAATCACCTTAACAAATGTGCAGGATGAGCACGACTCGAAATGAATTATTTGCAATCATGCATAAAATCCCTTTGGAGTTACGTCTGTGGTGGAACGATTTAGGCGGAGAAGGGCAAGATGCAGTCAAGAAACATCTGAAAGGGCTTACAGGTTTGCTCGATATTGTGCCTCGGGGAGATATTATTAGAGCACTGGTTACATGTTGGGACCCAGCACATAATGTGTTCCATTTTTCGGACTTCGAGCTTACCCCGACATTAGAGGAAATAGCTGGCTACATTGGAAAGGATGAGGTTCCATTAAGGCACAAATATTTGGTCGCCCCCAGAGTTGTAGCTGTGCACAGATTTCTAGACTCGTTGAAGATAGTCAGAGCCGTCCATAACACAGATTTAGCAAATGGCTTTTGTACTCTAAGCTTCATATATCAGCGATACGGCCATATTGGGGGGTTCAACAACCCAGAAAGTAAGATATGTAGCAAAGGAAACCGCCAAAAGTGGGAAGAGCATCGACGTTTCGCCTTTATGGTAGCTTTCCTGGGGCTTCTGGTATTTCCAAGGAAGGATGGGAATATTGACATAAAAATAGCTGGGGTCGTCAGCACATTAATTACTCAAGCCAAAAGTACACTGGCACCTATGATATTGGCTGACATCTTCCGTGCTCTTACAGCTTGCAAGGCCGGGGAATCTTTCTTCGAAGGGTGCAATTTATTGTTACAAATGTGGATGATCGAGCACCTGTGTCGTCGCCCTCAGTTTTTGAGCTATGGGTCTCCAGACAAAACATGCATAGAAGAGTTCTACACGAGGATTAAAGGGGTTGAGTTACCAGAAGGGGTCACAGGTTGGAGCACATAGGAATAGAACGTATAACCTTCTTGAACTCGAAAAAGCGCTGTGCTTTAGTGCCTAAAAAATTCCATTTGATTTATGTTCTTTATAACTGGAATTTATAACCTAGAAAATGAGACGGGCAACCTGCTATAATAAATTAAAATACATACCGAAAAAATACACTACCCTAACAGTGCATATAAGTTAAATCCTATATCTTTTATAAGATCAGAATCCATAAAAAGCTTAATATTCAATGCTAAGAAATACTTTCATGCTGCAACAAAGGTTTCATTTTCATCACTTGTCTAATCCTACCTTTAATACCATCTTCTAATCGCCTACAAAATTCTGCATCAAGTAAATCAATCTTCCCAGCAGATTCACGAACTAGTTTATAAGTATATTCTCTAGGAATTGAACCATGTTCAGCCAATTCCACAAGAAAATCTCTCGCCTCCACCACCCTACCAGCTTCACACAGGGCATGAATTATCGGTGTATATGAACTGTTACATGCTACTACTCCATCATCCATTCCTTGCATTCTTCTCAGCATCTCAATAGCCTTATCAATCTCATTAGTAGCACTGTAGTACCTAATGAAAGAATTATACGTAATTCGATTAGGTGCAATACCCCTTTTCACCATTTCATCCAACAACTCCAATGCCCTCTCTATCCTATTCGTTTTGCAGCATCCATTGATCAAACTATTATAAGTTACAACATCAGGAACAAATCCTTTGAACAGCATAAGGCGAAACAAGTGATTCGCCTCCCATATTCTCCTCCTAATAGCTTTTCTACAGCCAGTTTCTAAACCATACCTACAATAAGAGCTAATCAAGATTGTGTAAGTGAACACATCAGGTGGGCACCTAAACCCCGGCAACTCCATTTGCTCCAACAGAAACTTGGCTTTCTTGAAATTCCCAACTCTACAAAGAGCTAATATTAGAGTGTTGTAAGCATACACATCAGGCTTACAGTGAAACTGTTTCATTCTATAAAAGGTAGCCAATGCTTCTTCCACTAACCCTTCTTCTCCTAGGCATTTTATCAAACATGTAACGGTCGGTGTCGTAACGAGCCCTTTTCTTGACATTTTTTTGAGAAATTCCCAAATGAGTTTCAATTTACAACCCCCTTTAGCAAGAACAAGAGACATCTCCTTGCACGTGAGCTCATTGTGAGTAAACCCACCATGGGTCTCAACCCAATGGAAAAATTCTAGAGCTTTGTCCACGCCTAGCTGTACATTTTGAGGATCTCTATGAGCAGCTGGGCCAAGAATGAGTACCCGTTTTCGGGCCTTATGGAATTCTTCTCTTAGGTTTCTTTGCTTTAATGGGGTACGGTGGCGAAACCCACTTTGGCGGCCAATGGATCTTGGAGATTGGAAGAGGTATATGGGGATTGATCTTAGGACTTGAGAAACTGCTTCTACAGTCCAAATGGGTTGGTTGGGAATTGAGGCTGCGACATTTGTTTCAAACGGCCGATTTCGGATAATTGCAGCTAAAACCTGGTTTATAAGAAGGTTTTGGGTAAAATTAGGAGAAGAAAGTGATCTTGATGAGAACATATTATCATAAAGCGGCGAAGTGCAAGAAGAGCTTTAGTAGTAGTAGTAATTGTTAAAACTGTATATAGCTGGAAGTTGAATGGCTTGAGAACTGAAGTGTGTGAACACTGAAACGGAACCTCTAAGAGGGGGAGTGAAGTCGGATAGAGCCACATAAACATATGATATCACATATGTGATGAACTATGGAGATGAAATGATGTTATGCCTTGGACACAATTTGGATGCCAATTTCTTTGTTGAGAATTTGAATATAAGAAAATAATTCTATAAAGGCGTATATTATTTTCAAAGGAAATCATAAAAGTCAAAGTGAATAAACTTTTCATAAATTAATTTTAGCGTAATTTACTTGTTGTGTTAGTATGGCGAGTACATAATCGGCTCCTTTACGTTGTCCTCAACCGATCAGACAAACACCTCAACTAACCCTTTTACCATTATGACACTTATAGTCCATAAAAAATAAGCCCCGTGAACACCCGAGTCCAATGAACCAATATGCGTGAGTTACACTCGCCAATGACTTATCAAATTAACCAATTTAAAAATGACACCTATAAATTGTAATAAAAAATTGACAAATGTAATTAAATAAAACACATTTAAAGCAAAAATAAATAAATAAATAAAATAAAAATTATTGCTCTAGCCTTAGTCTATTACGCGCACTCCGACTTATAGATTTTCGATGATTTCGATCAGACAGACAGCATGGGAGAATAAGAGAGAGAACTCTTTCTTTTTTATTATGATTGGGCCCTCCAGTGGTGGTAGAACCTCTTGAACCAGGCGTACTAATGAACTTGCTCCCCTCCCCCCAACCCCCCGCCCCCAACCCCCCGCCCCCCAATATTCTTTTTCATTTCCTTTCTCCTTTCTTTTTTCCTTCTTCTGCAAATAATAAATAAAGACCCCCAATTCTCTTTTCCCCATCCCTTCTTCCTAAAAACAGGACTTCTTCTCGCCCCTCATCCCAAACAAATTAACTGTAAAAATCCACCAAGGACCTCGTTGGAAAAAGTCCTTTCTAGCAACCTTCTTTCTCTCTTTTCATCTCCTTGTGCTATATTTGAGAGCTCATCACGTCAATATTGACGAAATTGACACTTATCTTACGTGGACAAAGTGTGTGCAAGTCACATTCATATGACGCGTTAGTCTATTTATTTTCACTAAAAAAATTGTTAAAAAAGAATAAAATAGAAACTACAAGGAAAAGCAAATAAGAAAAAGAAAAAGAAGCTTATCACTTTCAACCTACCCCCCCCCCCCCCTTGTCGTTCTTCCCATTCCCCTGTTCCCGTTCCCCTTCCCCCTTTCTTTTCCCATTGTTCCTGTCCATCCAATTTTTCCTTTACTTCTTCTTCCTAATTTGTTTTATTCCCATTTTACTGTTCCTTTCCCCCTTGCCCCCTCCTCTATTCTACTCCATTAATGAAGTCAAGCATTTTTTTTCTTGTGTATGCTCCATCTAATTTTAACAGAGAGAATAAAATTGTCAACAATCGAACTCAAAATATATCACATCTAAATGTGAATTTGGGCATAACTTTCGCCAGAAAAACAAAACAAAAGGGTAAAAGGGACAGCGAGTTTCATTGCATTCATGGGGTCCAATCGTACCCATTATTTCTGGTTTTACAAAAGGCTTGCAATGCTTTGAAGAGGAGAAGAGTAATTTCACTTGAATTTGTAGTGATTTTTCTTTTATTTTTGTTTGACCAAAAAGTGTTAAGCCCCTTTTTAGTTAAATCAATTTTAATGAGTGGATAAGGGGTGAATTCAAGTTAAAAGTAATAAATCATAGATCCGAAATTTAGCAACTTAGATGGTGTGAACCGTGTTCTAATCAATAAAATGCCGAGTTAATGCTCAATGATTAGATATAAATACGAGAATAAATGCATAAAATAAATGTGGTAAATGGCATTTAATGTAATAAGAAGCAATAAGTCACCCAAATATTGGATGGGGTGGATGATTCCTTCTTCAGAGACAACGTGTGACAGCATGCAATGATAGTGAACAATGTGCCCTCGGATCTTGTGAACTAAAGAAGAATGTTGTATGATGGAATCAAGAAAAAGAGACAAGACAAGCTTTTTGTATATTCTTGATAGTCAACCCTTTTACAAGATATTTTTTTTACAGAAGTTTCGAATCTCTTTTTTTGTTCTCTCTCTCTTCCTATTTATAAGGGATATTCCTAGAAAACCCTAGAAAGGTACAATGTGAGGGAATATTCAACAGAATATTACTATTCATAGTTAAAAGGACGTTTTAACAATTGTAGCCGTTGCTCTATACCCGACCTCGACTCTGATATTCTCCTTTGAACGACTCCTCGGCACTAGACTGTACGTAATCTCGAGTCTCGGCCTCGGCCTCAGTCGTCCATTTGCACTCGCCACGCTAGATCGAATTTTGACCCATACAGTTAGTCCCTCCGCTTATTAAGGTCGTCCTCTTGGGAGTCCTTGATGAGGTTTTTTTCTGTATCTAATCGCAAAAATGTTCCTCCATGGAGGACGAGCTGAATTAGTCGAGGTCGCGTTCGTGACGGGTTCGGCTCAAAGGTTATGGTTGGCGTGGCTAACATAGGATGACGTCATGATCACGCACGTCATCATTACCCATCTTCCCGTTGCAATGCATCATTTCCAGTGCCTCTGTTGCTTCGATCTTAGTGTTAGTAATAGTTTCTTTCATCGATATTGGCGCCATAATACCTTATAAATAGGGGAAGGGACGTTCAAAGATGAGGTTTTTGAATTTCATACTTATTGGTACTTTGCTTGTTCTTCTATTTCTTCTCTGACCTTGCTTCCAATTTCCTTCTACTTCTCAGCTCTAGCTTTCCCGTTAACCATATATTTCCCGTTGATTCCCTTCCGCCGGTTCTACTGTACACGCATTTAATGCAGAAATAACAAACCCCCATCACACTTCTGATATAGCTTCCAATGTCACCCCTTTATCGGTAGCTATGCCTTCCGGTAGCAACGAACCTACGGTTGCGGAAGATGAAAGTTTTCCTAAAGTGGAGGAGATAATCCCTCGGAACCCGTCGGTCGGAAATGACTTCCAAAGAGAACCTGCCCCAGCTCCTGAGCAGGTGCTATCAGTCATGGGGTTGAAGGAAATATCTGACCTTCGGTCTAAATTTCGCATTCCTGCCCATGTTGACATTGTTCCGACGGGGAACGATTCAATACAAGTCCACCGACCTGGGTATTGTGCTTTTTACCAATACCCATTCTTGGTGGGCTACTCTCTTCCTCTTCCCCCACTTGCTGAGGAATTCTGTCGCTTTTATGGCGTCTGCCCAGCACAACTTTCCCCATACCTGTATAAAGCCTTTGTGATGCTGGCGAAGTTTGCAGAATTGGCCGGTTGCGACATCACCATTCGTCATCTGCTGCACCTCTTCACGCCTAGTTTTTATAGAGTCATGCTGATTCATCTCTGCTATTGTGGGACCAAAGGATTTGTGACGGGTTTGGATGATAAGGCGAACCGCCGGTTCTGATGCTACTACTTCTTCATCAAAATCGATCATCTAGTGGCGGACCCAGTCGGGTTCCCTGAGCGGTGGAACTTTAATCGTAAGGGCCTCTTAATGTTCGTCATGTTTTTTGTTTATCATTCCTCTTTTGTTTCTGACTTGCTCGTGCATTTCTACTTTCAGCTGATAAACGTCTACCTCCCCCGGTTCGTGATATCGAAGACTGGGTGGCTCGCGTCTTACCTCATATTGTGGGGATCCACAATTTGTTGTCATTTAACAGGCAGTTCGACCCCAAATCTTTGACTAGTGAGTGATGTTATTTTTTACGACCCTTTTGTTTTTATTGTAGCTTATTGTTGTCTCGTTGGCATTTATGTTAGACGCAATTTTCTTTTCGTGTTAGGTCGGCGGGCTTCCAAGAACACGAAGGCTCCGGTGCCCGCGTTTCGTCAAGTGATTGCATCGGCTGGAATGCAATTTGTGCTAGCTGAGTCTGCACGAGATAATCAAACTCTAACTCCGTCGTTAGGTGATTCTGCCCCACATGTAGCCGTCACGTCGTCTGAGACTTTTGGTCACCGCGTCCTGCACTTAATTGACGAATCGTCCCATGACGAAGGGGAGACGGTACCAAGGAAAAAGCGGCGGGTGGATATTGGAAGGGTTGATGTTGCTGATACCGAGTCGGAAAGGCCCATTGATTTGGGCGTGGAGGCGGCACCTTTACTGGGCATTGAGGCTGCTCCTACGCCGGCTATCGTTACAGAAGGAGGGCCGTCAGGGGTCGAGGGGACCTATGTCAGAGGAGACCCTGAACGAATAGCCAGGGTCTGCTCTTCATCCGCGGACGAAAGGGATAGAACTGTCCTCATGGAGGATGATGGGTCGGGCTCCGATATCGACCCTGTGGAGGTGCAGGCCTTTGAGGAGAGGTACACACGAGTGGAGATGAGGACGGAGGGACCTGATCGGCACATAGTCATTCTTGTAGATTACGATCTCTTGGCAAACTCGGAACGGGTGGTACCGGCCTTCACTCCTCTATGTGCGGATTTTGAGAATAGGACGCTACAGACGCTGAGGGATGCGTATGTGTCGTTGGGTATATCTGGCATGGCCCTGCGAGTGAGTTTGTTTTTCCCATCTTAGGTTAAAATCTTTCGTATGTGTAACTTGTTTCGGATGACCCATCTTCTTTTTCATGTCAGACTCTCATCATGGAGATTGAGCGTGACCGACGGGAAGAGCGAAGGACGGCCATTTTCAAGAAGATGATGTCCAAGTACAGAGAGTATTGTTCTAATCATTGAACGATTGTTGACTTTCTTAACCAGGACATCCAATTCCAGACGCTCCGTGATGGGCTCAACCAGAAAGATGAGGATTTGAGGAAGAAAGACGAAGAGCTTATGAGGGCCATTGGCAGATGTAGTGTGCTTGAGGAGGCGTTGAAGGCTAAGGAGGATGAGATCGAGGTGAGCAAGGGGAATAACGGTCGAAAATATTGACCTTCAGGCGCAGGTGGTGTCTTTAAAGGTCGAGCTCGAGCAGAGTGAAACAAGGGTCGTCAACCTGTAGGATGAGTTGAGCACCACGGTTGAAGAGTTAGGTCGAGCTGAGAAATCAAGAACTATTGCTGTAGCGGAGGCGGCAGCCCTAGGGGAGACCCTTCATGTTTGCAGGTCCGAGCGAGCTACAGAGGCAGAAATTGCGGCGCTTAGGGAAGCAAGATTTGAGGAGAGGATTGGGGATTTGGAGGTGGAGATGTCTCGGCTGAATGAGCAGGTTGTCGCCCTAAGGGCCGAGAAGGCGGAGGTGCAGGCTTGACCGTCCACTTCTCATACTTCTATTGCTTCCGGCGTGTCACGGGAGTTGTATGAAATGTGGGTTCATGTTGAGGCTCAACTTGACATATATAGGTCTCTGAAGGCGGCTGGGAAGATTTCCGAGATGAATTTGAGGATTTCATGTTAAGGCGCGTGCAGCTCGTGATGCCTGTGGTTATGATCTCGGTACGCCCGGAGGATAAGTGATGAAGAAGCCTTAGATAGGCTTGCCTCTGACCCTTGGTACGATGATGAGTATGTTGGTGATGGGGGGGATGATGCAGCATGAAGTTTTTGTACTTGGTTTTTGCTTGCCTACTTTTTTTTGTTTTGCTATTTTTGTGGGGGCATCTTTCTAGCCCTTTGTAAAAAATGTATTGGAATGGAGCGATTGAAATGAAACAGTTGTATTTTGTTGTGTATTTCTGACTCTTCTTTCTCTTTTTCTCTTCTCTTTTTTTGTTGTGAGTTTTTTTGCGATAAAGTCCCCGACTTTCGGTTCACTTCGGACGAGGTTGTCGACTAGAACGACGCCGAAGGTAAGTTAATTTGAGCGAGGTCGAATGTAAGCTAATTCGAGCGAGGTCGAATGTAGGCTAATTCGAGCGAGGTCGAATGTAAGCTTAATTCGAGCGAGGTCGAAGGTAAGCTAGCGAGGTCGAATGTAAGCTAATTCGAGCGAGGTCGAATGTAAGCTAATTCGAGCGAGGTTGAATTTAAGCTTAATTCGAGCGAGGTAGAATGTAAGCTAATTCGAGCGAGGTCGAATGTAAGCTAATTCGAGCGAGGTCGAGTATAAGCTAATTCGAGCGAGGTCGAATGTAGGCTAATTCGAGCGAGGTCGAATGTAGGCTAATTCAAGTGAGGTCGAATGTAAGCTTAATTCGAGCGAGGTCGAATGCAAGCTTAATTCGAGCGAGGTCGAATGCAAGCTTAATTCGAGCGAGGTCGAATGCAAGATTAATTCGAGCGAGGTCGAACGCAAGCTTAATTCGAGCGAGGTTGAACGTAGGCTAATTCGAGCGAGGTCGAACGTAGGCTAATTCGAGCAGGTCGAATGTAGGCTTAATTCGAGCAAGGTCGAATGTATGCTAGTTCGAGCGAGGTCGAATGTAAGCTAATTTGAGCGAGGTCGAATGTAAGCTAATTCGAGAGAGGTTGAATGTAAGCTTCTTTTGCATTGGCGTGATGTGCAAATTTGGTGGATGTGTGTAAGAATGTCATTGCTTTGTTTATTCATTGGAGAATATTACATTTCTTTTCGGTCCGTACATATATTTGAGGAGTCCCAGTCTCTCTAGTCCCTTCATCGCTTGGCCTAGAGAAGTAGTCAATAGGCGGGGGCGATGAACTTAATACTTAAACTCCGAGACACCTCCTATGTCGCATCATTAAAAACCTTCCCGAGAAAACCCGATTGGGACAAAATTCGGGTGAGGGAAAAAGAGTACGACTTGGAGGACATCCCTCTTCAGAAGTTGAAGTATTTTAGATGGGCGACGTTCCAATTGTTTGGTAGTAATTTTCCCTCCATTGTTTCTTGCCGGAATGATCCTTTGTTTGCTGTTTCCGTGATTTTGTATGGTCCGTTCCAATTGGTTCCCAGTTTTCCTTCCCGCGAGTCTTTGCTCGCTTGCGTTTTGGCTTTGAGTACATAGTCCCCTACCTTGAGTGGTCTGACTTTGGCTTTTTGTTGTAGTACCGTTCTGCTTGCTGTTTTTGAGCTATCATTCTTACATAGGCCAAGTCTCTTCGCTCATCTGTTTCGTCGAGGTCTTGCTATCTGCTTTCGTCGTTACATGATCTGCTCTCGTTGGAGTATCTTAGAATTGGTTCTCCTACTTCGACTGGTATCACGGCATCAGTCCCATAGACTAGTGAATATGGAGTTTCTCCTGTGCTGGTTTTTGGCGTGGTGCGGTATGCCCATAGCACTTCCGGTAGCAATTCTGGACGCAGTCCCTTGGCATCCTCAAGCTTTTTCTTCATGATGTTCAATATTGTTTTGTTGGAGGACTCCGCCAGACCGTTGCCTGCGGGGTGATATGGCGTGGAGACTATTTGCTTGATGTGCCATTTCTCGAAGAATTCGGCTGTCTTTTTCCTGGTGAATTGGGGTCCGTTGTCACAACCGATTTCTTTGGGGATGTCGAAGCGGCATATGATGTTCCTCCATATGAATGACTTAACTCCCTGTTCGCGTATTTAGGCAAATGCACCTGCTTCTACCCACTTGGAAAAATATTCAGTTAAAACCAAAAGAAATCGTATATTACCTCGCCCTGCTGGGAAGGGTCCGACTATGTCCATCCCCCATTTGATGAACGACCAAGGTGATATGACTGAGTGGAGATGTTCGCCCTCCTAGTGGATCATTGGAGCATATTTTTGGCATTGTTCACACTTCCTAACGAAGTCGGCGGCTTCCTTTTTCATGGTGCGCCAGTAGTAGCCTGCCCGTATGAGGCATCTAACGAGGGATTGATTACCAGTATGGGCTCCAAGGCCTTCATGCACTTCTTCGAGGACACGCCTAGTCTGATTCGGTCCTAGGCATTTCGCCAAGGGACCACCAAACGTTCTTTTGTATAGGTCATGGTTGATGACGCTGTATCTGGACACCTGCATTCGAAACTTCTTGGCTTCTTTTTGTCGGGTGGGAGCAATCCGTCCTGCAAATATGACATAATACGATTGCGCCAGTCCCAGGATAAGTTTATAGTGCGTACCTCGATTTGATCTATGGATGAATGGAGGAGGGTGACTACGTTTTCTTTTGCGTCTATGTTCTTAGTGGCTGCTGCTAATTTGGCGAGGCCATCTGTTTTGGTGTTTTGTACTCGGGGTATTTGGTCGAGTTGGCACTCGTCGAACTCGGGCAGTAGCTTATGAATTTCTGCCTGATATTTTTGTAGCCTTTGTTCTTTGATTTGGAAAGTCCCTGTGACTTGGTTGATGACGAGTTGCGAGTCACATAGGAGGATGACTCGTCGTGCACCATACTTGAGAGCTAGTTTCAGTCCTGCAATTACGGCCTCATACTCGGCCTCGTTGTTAGTCATGTCGGGACACCGTATGGACTAGCGAATGACTTCGCATGTTGGGACTTCGAGCACGAGTCCCAGTCCAGATCCTGACGCGTTGGAGGCACCATCGGTGTATAGGACCTATAGGCCCGATAACTTGGTGGAAGTACGGGCGACTTCTTGCTCGACCTCAGGCAGTATTTTGGTGTTGAAGTCGGCGTCGAAGTCGGCGAGTACCTGCGACTTTATCGCCGTTCGCGGCTGATATGTTATATCGTGCTCGCTTAATTCGATGGCCCACTTGGCTAATCTACCCGATAGCTCAGGTTTATGTAGGATGTTTCTTAAGGGGAAAGTCGTGACTACCGAGATGGGGTGGTAATGGTATTGAAAATAAGGTCTCAACTTTCGTGAAGCTACGACTAATGCCAGAGCCAGTTTTGTGAGGTGGGGGTACCTTGTCTAGGCATCGACTAGGGTTTTGCTAATGTAATAAATTGGAGATTGTGTACCTTTGTTTTCGCGTACCAAGACTGCGCTTACTGCCACGTCGGAAACGACCAAGTAGATAAGAGACGTTCGCTAGGTTCTGCCTTAGCGAGTAATGAGGGCGAGGACAAGTACGCTTTTAATTCTCTTAGGGCAGTAATGCATTCAGAATTCCACTGGAGTCCGTTGTCCTTTTTAAGTACGCTGAAGAATTTATGGCATCTGTCTAAGGATCGTGAGATGAACCTTGACAGGGCGGCTATACGACCAGTCAGGTTCTGCACCTGTTTCTTGGTGGTCAGAATCTCAGGTATTCCCTCTATAGCCTTGATTTGGTCGGGATTGACCTCGATGCCTCTCTGTGATACCAAAAAACCTAGGAACTTTCCCGACATCACACCGAAAGCAAACTTTTCGGGGTTTAGCTTCATGCTGTATCGTATAAGTATGTCGAAGGCTTCTCTCAGATGGTCGATATGGTCCTCTTTTCTTTTTGATTTGACCAACATGTCTTCTATATAGACTTCTATCGTTCTGCCGAGTTGTTCTTTGAAAATCTTGGTGACCAGCCTCTGATAGGTCGCCCCTGCATTTTTCAACCCAAACGGCATGACTCTGTAGCAGTACGTCCCTTGGTGGGTGATGAAGGTGGTCTTCTCCTGGTCCTCTTCCTCCATGAGGATCTGGTTGTAGCCTGAGTAGGCGTCCAAGAAGCTAAATAACTCGTTCCCCGCTGTTTTGTTGATGAGCTGATCAATGTGAGAAAACAGGAAGGAGTCTTTTGGATAGGCTTTGTTTAATTTCGTGAAGTCCACGCACATGAGCCACTTACCATTTTTCTTTTTCACCATGACCATATTGGCGACCCATTAGGGTGTACTTTGATTCCCGAATGGAACAGTTGGCGAGCAATTTTTCTACCTCTTCATGGACGGCCTCATTGATTGCAGCATTAAACTTTCTTCTAATTTGTCGTACTGGCGGGTAGAGTGGATCGACATTTAGCTTGTGTGTTGCGATGTCTTTCGGGATACCTGGCATATCTGCAAGGGAGAAAGCAAATAGGACAGCTTTATCAGTTAAAATTTATGGAATTTACCTGGCTCTGCGAGTTTGTGGCCGATGTAGGCTTTTTTGCTGTGGCCGCTTTCGTCCAGCTGGACGGGATCGAGTTCTTCCAGTGTTGACTCTGCGGTTTCCACGACGTCGGGGTCTCTAATAACGTCTGTTTGTTCGTCAGACTCGGGCCCCGACTTCGGTAATTGCTATGCTCCTGAGCCTTCCTCTCTTAACAGTTGGGTGTATGTGCAATCTGGGGCGATGCGGTAGCATTCTTGAGCTATGCGCTGTTCACCACGGATGCTGAATATTCCCCATGGGGTAGGGAGCTTGATGACCTGATATTAACTGGACGGGATGGACCTCATGGCGTGTATCCATGGTCGCCCTATAATGGCGTTGTAGGCGGTGTCTTGATTCATGATATGGAGCATTGTTTCAAGGGTGACGCCCCCGGCTAGTACGTGCAATGTTTTCTCTCCAGAGGTTCGTTCAACTGCATTGTTAAAACCTGTTAGTGTTATGCAGCGTGGTACTATCTTATCCTCGAGTCTCATTTGCGTGAGAACTTTGGGATGGATGATACACGCACCGCTCCCATCGTTTACCATGATTCTTTTTACATCAGTATCTGAAATTCGTAAAGTAATGACAAGAGCGTCGAAGTGAGGAAAGGTCAAACCGTGGGTATCCAACTTGTCGAAGATGATATTGTCTTCGAGGTCATCATACCGTTCATGGGTGATTGACCGCTTTAATTTGTGCCCGTGGTGAATTTCACATGGTTGATTGTTGCTTCAACGCCTTTGCCAATGATCATTTGGATGGTGCAGGCCGGGGATGGTGATTTTGGGGGGCCTTGATGCAATTCTCGTCCGCGGGCGAAATTGGCTCTCCCTCGATCGCTCATCAACTCTTTTAGACGTCCTTGGTGGAGCATGTTCAATACTTCTTGCCGTAGGGCTATGGAATCTTCGATTTTGTGACCTCGTTCCTGATGGAACTCGCAGAGGGCGTTCGACTTTCTGGTATTTGGGTCCTACTTCATCTTTTGTGGTCATTTCACCTTGGGAACGAGCTTCTCCAGGGCATAGACTATTTCTAAAGGAGATACACAGAAATTGTGAGCAGATAAAAGTGGAGGCATACCTCTCTCATTTCGGTGAGTTCGCGCTTGTGGCCGGGACATCCTTTCGGTTTGGCGGGGAGATAGTGGTATGGTCGCTCTGTTGTATGGTTGGTGCCTTTCCCGATTGAGGCGTGGGCCTGCGTGATCTCTTCGGCTGTCATTCCGTCGATCCTTTCTTGATTCCATTGGGATTGTCGTTAGCCGCTGGGTTGGACCATTGAAGTCCTCTTCATCTGCCCTCACCTCGGCGCAGTAAGCGTTGTGAATTTCTTTCCAAGTGGCGGGAGGGTATTTCATGAGTCTGCTTAATAATTTTCTGGTGGCGCTTGACCCATCCCAGTTCAGCCCATTCTGAAAGGCTGCTACCGCTATCCCTTTTGATACATTTGGCAGGCTTATTCTTACCCTATTGAACCGGGCGAGGAATCCCGGAGTCCTTCACCAGGCGATTGTTTAACAACGAATATGTCATTTACTCTGGCTTCTGCCTTCTTGGCCCCGGCATGGGGTGATGAACTTGTCGGCCATTTCTTCGAACGTCATTATGGAACGTGCTGGCAATTGTGAGTACCATGTCAAGGCTCCCCCTGTTAGGGTTTCGCCGAACTTCTTCAGCAACACCGACGGTACCTGTTCTTTCGAGAGGTCGTTGCCTTTCACCGCCGTGACGTAATGAATGATATGGTCTTCAGGATCCGTTGTGCCGTCATATATTTTTAGATATGGTGGAATTTCGAAAGTTTTGGGTATGGCATATAGGGCTGCCTCCTCGCTGTAGGGTTGTTCTACGAACCAGCCGACGTCTCTTTTTAGCAGGAGTTTCGGGGCGCCCGGTATCTTGTCGACCCTTTCTTGGTGCTCCCTCATTTGGTCGCGGAGTGCTTTATTCTCGTTTTCCATTTCTTCCATTTTCTTCAGAACAACTACAAGAGCATCGTTACCTGTATCGACAACAGTGTGAGTGTTACCTGTTGGGGGAGGGGCGTGTTGCTTGTTGACAACTATTGTGGTGTTCACTCTTGCGGTGTTCCTACTCGCCCCTTGAGTGGGTTTGTCGAGTATGCTGCTTAGGGTACTTGTCAACCACGCCTCTAGTAACTTTTTCACTGTGTGCGAGGCTTCTTCTGTCGTGGAAGTGGAGGCTCCCTTCTCATGCGAAGCGGTTACACTACCATGAGGAAGGGGTGAATTACTTTGTCTTGGTGAGGCGCTTGGCGTCACATCTTCCACGTCCTCCCCGCTCACCTCATTGATGGTGCCTAGGAGGTTAGTAGTGACACCCATCACTGCTTTCAGTCTTTCCTCTCCTTTTCCCGCAATGGTTAGCTTGTACAAACAAGGAAGGGAAAGGTTTTGTTGTTGCGTTTTTAGATCTGAAGAAACTAAACTTTTTAACTAGGAACTCCCCACAGACAGTACCAAATTGTTTGACCAAAAAGTGTTAAGCCCTTTTTTAGTTAAACCAAATTTAATGACTGGATAAGGGATGAATCCAAGTTAAAAGTAATAAATCCTAGATCCGAAATTTAGCAACTTAGATGGTGTGAACCGTGTTCTAATCAATAAAATGCCGAGTTAATGCTCAATGATTAGATATAAATACGAGAATGAAAGCATATAATAAATGTGGTAAATGGCATTTAATGTAATAAGAAGCAATAAGTCACCCAAATGTTAGATGATGTGGATGATTCCTTCTTCAGAGACAACGTGTGACAGCATGCAATGATAGTGAACAATGTGCCCTCGGATCTTGTGAACTAAAGAAGAATGTTGTATGATGGAATCAAGCAAAAGAGACAAGACAAGCTTTTTGTATATTCTTGATAGTCAACCCTTTTACAAGATATTTTTTTGACAGAAGTTTCGAATCCCTTTTTTTGTTCTCTCTCTTCCTATTTATAAGGGATATTCCTAGAAAATCCTAAAAAGGTACAATGTGAGGGAATATTCAACAGAATATTCCTATTCATAGTCAAAAAGACGTTTTAACAATTGTAGCCGTTGCTCTGTACCTGACCTCTGCTCCGATCTTCTCCTTTGAACGACTCCTCGGCACTAGACCGTACGTAATCTTGACCTCGGCCTCAGCTCGTCCATTTGCACTCGCCACGCTAGATCGAATTTTGACCCATACAATTTTGACATTGGGTTTCAGAATTGGACTCTGATTATTTTTTCTTTCTTCTTGATGTTTTTTCGATTATGACTTTTTCGACATTGGGAAGTCCCACTTTTAATGGATCAGATCATAACTTTCACCTTTGAAAATGGTGACTGGGCGGGAAAAGTTCTTCTGGCAGAGCTATGGTGAAGAAGAAAAGAAGGGAAAAAGAAGAAAAAGTGGAAAAAGTAAAAAATTTAATAAATTGGTTTTGAAAAAAGACCACCCACAAATTACAAATGTCAAATAATTAATGATCTGAGAATCTAACGTGGTATTCATGTCAGGACACTGAGATACACGCTCATAGGGAGAAGTTTATCATAAGTATTTTTATCGAGTTGAGCCAAGGGTCTATTGGAAACAGCCTCTCTACCTGCATTAGGTAGGGGTAAGGTCTGCGTAAAGACTACCCTCCACAGACCCCACATGTTGGGATCAAATTGGGTTTGTTGTTGTTGTTGTTATCGAGTTGAGGTGCCAAAATGAGAAAATTGAGAGTTTTTATATCGGCTTTAAAATTTAATCCAAATTTAGGTGGCCCAGAGGCTATTATGCCAAAACACTAATCTCAAATGCAATTTATAAATCTCATTTGTACGATTTGTGCTAACGACATCTCCTATACCTTAGTTAGCTCAGTTAGTAATTGTTGAGGGATGCTGAGCTGTCACAATTAGTTAGTTAGCTAGTGTTAGCAACAATACTTAAGAAGTCAATTATTTTAGTATAAAACAATGTACAGTGTGTTGAGAAGTTAGTTAGGTAAAATAAAGAATTTTCCAGAATCTTCTTCCTTCTCTTTCATCCTCTCTGTTTCTCTTCCGCCATTAACAGAGCTCTCAAGCTCTTAACATGGTATCAGAGTAGTGAGAATCGATCGGGATTTTACTCACTACTCATCTAAGTCTCAAAGCTCATTGCATCTCCGATCTCCTACAAAATCGTGAAGAAACCGTTCCAAACTCTCAATTCACAAAGCTAGGGTTTTGTAATTTCTGCCCAATCCAGCTGAAATGGTGAATGAAGATGGAACGGGAGTCGCGGCTACAGGAATTGAAGCTAAAGTCGATCACACGCATCCACTTTTTGTGCATCCATCGGACACTCCGGGTTCAATTCTAATTCTGATCCAACTCAAAGGATCTGAAAATTAAGGACTATGGCGAAGGTCGATGCGTATAGCACTTCAAGCCAAACGGAAATTAGGTTTTGTCAACGGAACTTGTAGAAAGGAATTATTTGATGTTGAATCTCATGAGCACTGGGAAACATGCAATGCGATTGTCCTTTCACGGATAATGAACACAGTTGCGCCGCATCTATTCAGTGGAATTGTTTATGCATCTGATGCGCATATTGTATGGGAAGATCTGAGATAGCGTTTTGACAAGGTAAACAGAGTGCGTATATTTCAGTTACATCGATAAATTGCAACAATTTCTCAAGGAACAGACTCTGTTTCTATGTATTTCACAAGGCTGAAAGAGCTATGGGCAGAATATGACGCAATGGTACCTTCCCCAAACTGTGGTTGCCCAAAATCCAAGGAAAATGTAGAGCATTTTTTACAACAACGGTTACTTCAGTTTCTCAGTGGATTGAACGACTCATATGATCAGGCGAGGCGTCAAATTCTCATGAAGACAACAGAACCAACCTTGAATCAAGCATATGCAATGATCATTGAGAGTGAGAGTCAATTGACACCAACATCTGGAGTTAATTCCATAGTAGAAGGGAATGAGATTACAACTTTATGGAGTGAAAAAGGTGGACAACAGAAACAAAATAGAAATTTCAACTTATTCTGTGAACATTGCAAACTAAAAGGTCATACCAAGGAGAATTGTTACCACTTGGTTGGTTACCCCCTAAACTATAAAGGAAGAAAAAAGAATGGGCCATCTGCGAACAATGTGATGTCATTTGTTAGACAACTGGACCAAAACACTAATGTGATCCCTGGCCAGTATTATCCTGGGAATTACAGTCCTGGAGTTTACAATCAAGGATATAACAGTAATAAACATGGATACTTTTCTGGTGGAGAACATCGTGATTCAAACCTCACTAGTGGTGTGAATCAAGGTTTTGATCAGGGTCAAGGAATAATGAATAATGTTGTTGCAGGTCAAGGAGCAACAAGCATGAATACAATACCAACACCCATGATATTCACACAGGAACAGTATAATCAAATCTTGAAGATGCTGAATAAGGGTAACAATAATGAGACTGAAGCAGCAGCTAATGCAGCAGGTATTGTTACTCCCTCTACTCCTAATGATAGGAATGATAAGTGGATTGTAGATAGTGGTGCCACAAATCATATGGTGGGAGACAGTGATATGTTATCTACAGTAACTAAACGTGAGAATAAGAAGGTACTATTACCTAATGGTACTAGAGTTCCCATTACTCACATAGGTAGTTCTGAACTGTTGCAAGGAAACATACACAATGTTTTATGTGTCCCTGAATTCAAGTTCAATATGTTATCAATAGCAAAGTTGACAAGGGAGCTGAGATGCCTCATGGCATTCTATCCTGATTTTTGTTTAATGCAGGAGCTTCACAATGGGAAGGTGAAGGGGATTGGTAGAATGGAAGAGGATCTGTATCACTGGCACTCAAAGAATAAAAGGACATCATCAACTGTTCCGTCAGTGTTCCTATCAGTACATGATGAAGAGAAGCTATGGCATATGAGACTAGGGCATGTCTCAGGAAGGATATTAAAACAACTCTCTCTAGTTAGAAGTATCATGAATAACACTAAGTCTTGTACTGTATGTCCTCTAGCTAAGCAGACAAGGTTTCCTTTTCCCATAAGCAATAGTAGAGCTGCAAAGCCTTTTGACTTGATACATGCAGATGTTTGGGGCCTATATAGGGTTCCTACTTTTGATGGTTGCAGATACTTTCTTACTTTGGTGGATGATTGCAGTAGAATGGCATGGGTTTTTCTATTACATCTGAAAAGTGATGTTAGTACTATTCTTAAGGAATTTCTGCTGCTTGTACAAACTCAGTTTAATGAATCAATAAAGGTTTTTAGGAGTGATAATGGAACTGAGTTTTTTAATTCTTTCTGCAAAGCTTTGTTCAGTAATGCAGAAATCATACACTAGAGTTCTTGTATTCATACTCCGCAGCAAAATGGAGTAGTCGAACGAAAACACAGACATATACTTGAAGTGGCCTTTCAAGCAGGGCTGCCTTTACGATTTTGGGGTATTTGTGCTGTTAATGTTGTGTATGTCAACAATAGGCTACCATCCCCAGTATTGGGGAACAAATCACTATTTGAAGTTTTTTTGGCAGAAAACCCAACTTGAGTCATTTGAGAGTCATAGGCAGCTTATGTTATGCAACAAACACTGGGACCAATGGAGATAAATTTGGTCCAAGATCTGAAGCAGCAATACATATGGGATATTCTAGCACACAAAAGGGATACAAATTATATAGCCTTTCACGCAAAACATTCTTCATATGTAGAGATGTTGTCTTTAAGGAGGATGTATTTCCATTCAAATCAACTCAAACACTAAATGCCAACAGGACTCCTATATATTCTGCTTCTATACCACATATAGATTCACCTTCAGAGTCATCATTTGTCCAAAATAGTTCACCTTCATCCTAATCACCTTCTCCAACATCTCCAGTACCCATGCGTAGTCCAGAATTGTTCCCTGCTATACAAGATACTCCTGAAACAAGCAGTCCATCACAAGCATCACCTGGACATGACACACAGTCCACTGGTTCTGAATTGTATCATACTGCTTCTCCTCCACAACCTAGGAGAACTGGTAGAATTTCTAGACCTCCTGGATGGTTAAACGATTTTGTACATGGTCCACTGCCCAGTACTCACACTTCAGCTTCTTGCATTTATCCTATGTCTGACTACATGTCTTACACCTCTCTTTCAGCTGCTTATCTTGATTCCATTTGCAATTATTCTGTCATCAAGGAACCAGATTCCTATCCAGAGGCTCTACAAGATGAAAATTGGGTTGCAGCTATGAAACAGGAGGTTCAAGCATTACTTGATAATCATACTTGGTCTCTGGTTGACTTACCTCCTAGTAAGAGGGCCATAGGGTGTAAATGGGTATACAAGGTGAAATATAATGCTAAGGGAGAGGTAGAAAGATATAAGGCTCGTTTGGTGGCCAAAGGATACACACAACAGGAGGGGTTGGACTACCAGGAGACCTTCTCTCCTGTAGTCAAAATGGTCACTGTTAGAGTTGTTCTATCAATGGCTACTATGTATGGTTGGCACTTGCATCAGATGGATGTATTTAATGCATTTTTACAAGGAGATTTGGTGGAAGATGTCTACATGGTACAACCTCCAGGTTTTGCTAGCCAGGGGGAGTTGTCTAAGGTATGCAAATTGCAAAAGTCCCTATATGGACTGAAGCAAGCATCCATACAATTGAACTTGAAATTATCTGAGGCCCCTTTTGACTTCAGGAGTCTCCCAGAGTCACTATGATTACTCTCTTTTCACTAAGAAAGTTGATGGTCATATTGTGATCATCCTTGTGTATGTGGATGATCTTTTGATCACTGGTTCTTCTTCTTCTCTTATTCATGCCACTAAGACATTACTTCAGCACCATTCCAAGATCAAGGACCTGGGGGAGATGAAGTATTTCGTTGGACTTGAAATAGCTAGAAGCAAAGATGGGATTTCTGTTTGTCAAAGAAAATTTGCCCTAGAACTAATTTCAGACTTAGGTTTGGCAGGCTCTAAGCCTGCAACCACACCCTTGGAAGTCAATCAAAGACTTACTAGTGTGGCATATGACAAAGGCCTTGCAGCTGATGATACAGAGATAGATGAGGCAATGGAAGATGCTACAAGCTATCAAAAACTAGTGGGAAAGCTACTATATCTTACTATGACTAGGCCTGACATAGCTTATGCAGTCCAGAACTTAAGCCAATTCATGCACTCGCCCAAGAAGTCACATATGGAAGCAACATTAAGGGTAGTCAAGTACCTAAAAAATGCACCTGGTCTAGGAATTCTACTGTCTTCTAAGAGATCTAATGAGTTGATAATTTTTTGTAATGCCGATTGGGCTACTTGTCCCATGACAAGAAAATCAGTCAGTGGTTTTGTTGTCAAGATTGGAGACTCCTTACTCTCGTGGAAGTCAAAAAAATAGAGTAATATATCAAAAAGTTCAGCAGAAGCTGAGTATAGAAGCATGGGAACAGCAATTGCAGAAGTGGTTTGGCTTGTAGGGCTGTTTGGAGAACTGTACTTGCAGATTCAGCTACCAGTGAAGCTGTTTTGCGATAGTAAAGCAGCTCTTCAGATAGCAGCAAATCCAATTTATCATGAACGAACGAAACATATAGAAACCGATTGCCATTTCATTAGAGAAAAGATACAAAAGGGATTGATAGAGACAACACATGTGAAGTCGGAGTTGCAACTGGCAGACATTCTGACTAAAGGTCTTGGTCGAGCTCAGCATGAATTTTTGTTATCCAAGCTAGGAGTGTTCAACTTGTTCACACCACTTAGCTTGAGGGGGAGTGTTGAGGGATGCTGAGCTGTCACAATTAGTTAGTTAGTTAGTGCTAGCAACAGTAATTATGAAGTCAATTATTTTGGTATAAAACAATGTACAATGTGTTGAGAAGTTAGTTAGGGAAAATAAAGAATTTTCCAGAATCTTCTTCCTTCTCTTTCATCCTCTCTGTTTCTCTTCCGCCATTAACAGAGCTCTCAAGCTCTTAACAGTAATGGACACATGTAAGTCCCATTTTAGACAGCGATTTGCAAAAGAACCACGGTACATGAACCTTTTAGCCAAATTTGTATATTTTAGGCAAAAATGTCTGGAAACTAGTGTCACACCTACTTTTTCCTACACCCCGAAAAGGGTATTAAGGGAGTTTTTTCCAATTCAAGTGACAATCGAAACAAGATTAGTTCATTTAAAATTCAGAGTCGCCACGTGGGATAATTTATGATGTCCCAAGTCACCTGTTTGGAATCCCGAATCGAGGAAAGATTGACTCTGTTTTACAGTCCGCGAACACAGAAATCCGGGTAAGGAATTCTGTTAACCCGGGAGAAGGTGTTAGGCATTCCCGGGTTTCGTGGTTTTAGCACGGTCGCTCAACTGTTATTATTGTCCTATTTATTTGATTTTAAAACAACTTTGAATCCTATGTGCATTTTTATTCCTATTTTAAACCACTTTTAATAATCCAATTATTATACAACTAATTACTTTATTACACGGTTGCGAATCATGTCACGGGAACCGTACCCACAATTCACGTCGTGTCTATTTTTATTTAAAAAGATTAAATTGGGGTCGGGTCACATAAATGTACCCCCGGATTTTAGAAATTAGATGTGACGACCACGTCACGGGAACCATACCCGTAGCTATGACAATTATTTAATTAACGCGCCTAAAGCAACCTACGAAAGTGCAAGGCATTTTTTATACTAATTTTTGTATTTATGTGAGGGCCATACATTATGGATTTTATTTGCGTATGGCGCACCTCAAATTATTTTAAAAGAAAAGATTTGTATATTTTATCACAACCACGTCACGGGAATCGTACCCGTAGTTGTAATAATTCAATTGCGCGCCTAAAGCAAACTACAAGATTCATTTTAGTAACTAAGTTGCAAAAATATGAGGGCCATAGATTATATGATTGAATTGTATGAATGGCACGCCTCAAAACTATTCAACTAAATGAACTATGGATATTCATATTTAAAGCTAATCCGAAGTTAATCGCAACTACGCCACGAGAACCGTACCCGTAGTCGCGATGTTTTAATTACGGGCCTATAGCAAACTACAAAATTCAAGTATTATATCTAAATTATAGGATTAAAGACATACCAACAGAGATTCTATGAACCCATAAAATTGATATACTAAAATAACATCAACAGGATCAAATAAGCTCAAAAAATCAACTCGTTTTTTAAATGCCAATCGCAGCTTTGAATTCCTCGGAGAATAACTATGGACCTCACGTCCATTTCTCTTCCACAAACTCACAATAGCAGCTAGATACAAGATCTCCACACAAAATTACTACAAGTTCAGAATTTTAAACAATCCAACTAATTGATAATGGAAATTAAACCAACAGCAAATCCTCCAAAACAATTAGGCACAAAGTATTACAATAAAATTCATACTCAGCAAATCTAACAAGAAATATACAATTTAAAGAAATGCAACTGAATCATGGCCATAAACATCACTGATACAAATGAAAAGGGAACAGACCTTTGATCAAATTACAACTCAAACCTCAAACCGGAAACAAAGAGCAACAATCTCAAATCGAACCTCGACGGAACCTCATAGAGTCCCTGACTGGGCTGCCTCGCCTCTCGGACAACAAACTCTGCGATCGAACACCCAATTCAGATCCTACCCATTTCGGAAGCCACGACCCAAAGAACATCTAGAATTTCATTATATTTTCGAGTTTGAAATCAGATCTGGAGTTAAGACCAACTGAAATCTTTTCCTTAATATTGATGAACTAAGATGAAATCAGAAAAGTGAAAATCAGAAGTAAAAACCAACAACCCCGAATCCCCTGTTCTATTTTCGTCACTCCCTCCCAATCTCGCGGAAGTGAGCAGCGGCAGATATGATTTTGATGATTAAGGATGGTTGCTTTGGTGTCTCGACGATGGGGAGTGTGGTAAAGGAAACGACTGAAGCGGAAGCAGGTTGGAGATGGTTGTTGGTTTTTGTTGAAGAAGACTAAAAATCCGGGGGGGGGGGGGGGGGTCTCCGTGTAATGGCGCTGCTTTGAAGAGAAGACAGCTTCAAGGTCTCTTTNCTGGCCGTTAAAACAAAACTATTTTTGGTATTTTTCAAGATTAAAAATGACTACAAAACACTAATGAAACTACTTTTTTGTAATTTTCATTTTCTTGTAATAAAATAAAGTAAAAGAGTCAAAGCTAGCTGAAATAGCGATATTAGGCCTAAATTAAATATTTTACGCTAAAATGGGTGAAATTTCGGGGAGGGTCAAAAACACATGTCTACAGTTGCCCCTCTTTGACTGGAAATACGAAGTATCTTCAGACAAAGAATGACTAGACGGGTTTTTTGACCCGACCCTTATTTGGAGAGACTAAAACTAAGAGAAAGAGGAATGTGACCGAGCCTTGGTATCTGAGCTGCCTACATATCCTTGGCTATAAAGGAATCAGGCCACGTGTAGTTCAGAGGTGAGTGAGATGATGGAGTATACCGAGGTAGTGAGTCGATCGAGGTGCCGTTCCGTCGAGGTTCCGATCCGCGGTCCTAACATTACATCAAAATAAAAAAAATGAAAAAGACTAACTAAGCCTGTCAACTATGAGTTACAAGATTCCTATCTATAAGTCTTCTGAAGCTTGATCTTGAGTCTTGAATGGTTCTTCATGCAGACTTTGGATTTGAACCTTGACGCTTGCTAGTTGCAGGTGCTAGTTCATTCTTCTTCAGCTTTTCGGATCAAAATCGGACATACCATGCTTGTGACTTCAATTATGTCTTGAGCAGCTCACATCTTTCATCAACTTCTGCATTTGGATTCACTTCTTGCCTTTCTTTTTTTTCCCCCTGGATTGTGACTAACTTCTGTTGATCACCTCGGACTGTTGACTCGCATTCTTGCCGCGAGCTTATTTTGTTGTTGACTTGAATTGCATTCTGAAGTGAATTCCCTTGTTTTCCAGATGGTGCCTGATTGCCAACATTTGAACTGTATTCCTTTGTTCTCCAAGTGGGTGCCTGATTACCAGCATTTGCACTGTTTTTCCTTGAGACTTGAACTGTTTCCCTTTTTTCTCCAGGTGGGCTCCTGATTGCTGTCTTCCTTTGAACATTGTTGCTTTCCCTTTGTTCTCCAGGTGGGCGCCTGATTTCCAACACTTGCACTGCTTTTCCTCGAAACTTGAACTACTTCCCTTTGTTCTCCAGGTGGGCTCCTTATTGCTGTCTTCCTTTGGACACTGCCGCTTTCCCTTTGTTCTCCAGGTGGGCGCCTAATTTCCAACATTTGCACTGCTCTCCCTTTGTTCTCCAGGTGGGCGCCTGATTTCCAAAACTTGAACTGCTTTCCCTTTGTTCTCCAGGTGGGCGCCTGATTTCCAAAACTTGAACTGCTTTCCCTTTGTTCTCCAGGTAGGCGCCTGATTCAAACCAAAGAAATTTCTACCCCAATGTGATATTGGGAACATCTGTGAGTGTTAATCAATTCTTGTTGTCAAAATAAATTCTAAATTAAATTCCTTTATCCTGAAAATTTCAAACCAAACCCCATTCCGAAAGTGGCAACTTAAATGCCAAATTACATTTCTCAATAGTAGACCTCTCGTCAGACCTTGTCATTTGCGAGGGCCTCAAAACTAAACTAAATCCTATTATCCAAGGGGGTACTGGAGCTTACTGCCGAGTCTGTCTGGAACTTGCTTTCCTTACGAGGGTTTCTCCGAAACGAACGAGATTTTCTGCCCCTGTTTTAATCAAAGAAAAATCTTGTCAGTTTAAGAATGTGGTGGTTAGCTTGCGGCATTCTTGCTGGGGGTGGCCCTTCCGCTGCTGTGCTTTGCTTTGACTGGCTGCCTTGAACTGGCCAAGAATTGTTTGACTTTCTAACCGACTCTCAACCGCAGGACCCTGAATGACCCAAGTGTTCTACACCCAAAACGTTGTTTTTACATTCCTGACCCTTTTATCTGAACCAAGCCATTCAACCAATGGAACTTTCATTGACACCTTATTTCCCACTCTACATCATGTTATCTTTGGTACATTCTAGTCGTACTTTGCTTCGTGCAATTGGGAAGTTGGTAGTAAGCTTTGAAATCCCTTCTTACTTGCTTAGACAAAGCTGACATTAGACAAGACTTAGAGAACAAACCCAAAAGAAATGAAATGCAATGACTTTGAGAGTTAGGAATAAAGAAGAAAATCCAAAACTGGATGACTGTTTGAGGGAAAAAAGAAAAGAGACTTATCTGAGTGGAGCAGCTGGTACCAATGATCATGACATGTATTTCGGATTAATCAGCCCAATCTATTCAACCAATCACCTTTCGGCTGTCATACTTTGTGCCCCAGGATCTCCATAACCCAATTTCTTTGCCCAATCACTGACCTTGTTCGGCCTGCGGTGCCCTGAAGGGTTTTCACCGACAGACCTCTCTTATTTGTTCATCTCTCAACTCACCGTCGCCTTACGGCTCCCGTCAGGGTTTTCACCAATAAGACTCTCTCATTTTTTGATTTCTCTCAGCTTTCTGTCGCCTTACGGTGCCCGTGAGGGTTTTCACCAATAAGACTCTCTCATTTTTTCATTTTTCCTACTTAAACCGGAGTGTTGCCCCTGATATGAATCTCCTCTACTTGCTTGACTTGGCATCTCTCGAAGACTGATGGAAGGTCTTTCTTTGGACCGTAATGTGGGATTTTGGATAATGTTAGAAAGAAAGGATATCAAAAGGCTCAAAACAACTCAAATGGGTTCAAAATTACAACTCTTGGAATCAGATTTCTTACAACAACCACAACTTCCTGTCCCAGTTTCTTTGCTTGGGGACTTTTGGATTTTTATTTTGATGGGACCGAATCGTGAGGTTGCCTACGTATCCTTAAAAGGAATCAGGTCGAACGTAGCTCATGACATAGGAATTGCTTTGTTGTTGTTACTATTCTCTTTTCTCTTTTTTTTTTCTTTTTTTTCTTTTTTCGTTCTTTTCTTTCTCCTTTTCTCTTATCTTTTCCTCTTTTCCTTCTTTATTTACCTTTTGTATCCGTGTTTATGAACTTTGCTACTGATTCCAAAAGAGGGGTATGAAAGCAAACAAATAAGGCTCAAAAGGGTAACAATGGATAAAGTATTTAGATAGCAGAATAAAATGCCTTTGTCATTTCAACCTTCAAAAGAAATCATACATAATATCTTTTGACCGCATCGGAATTGATAGCCATGTCTACACACTTGCCTTCTATATCTGTTAAATACAAAGCAACATTGGACAACACTCTCGTTACCACGAACGGCCCCTGCCAATCTGGGGCAAACTTGCCTTTTGCTTCCGCCTGATGTGGGAGGATGCGCTTCGATACCAACTGACCCGTTTCAAATTTCCGGGGACACACCTTCTTGTTGTATGCTCTTGCCATTCTCTTTTGACACAATTGGCCATGACACACTACTGCCAATCTTTTTTCATCAATCAAACTCAATTGCTCCAGACGAGTTTTGACCACTCATCATCATCAATTTCGGCTTCATCATCACACTCTATTTCTTGGATTATTATTTCAGAATTAGATTGGCTTTTAAACTTGGCCAAAGATTCCTTATGCATGTCATGTCATTGAAACCAGCATAGAAGAACTGTACAAAGAAGAAAAGAAAACAAAATAAAAACTATCAGGAGTGATGGAAAAGGAAATTGCATTTCATTGAAAATAAAGGATAGCAAACGGAAAGTAAAAATCTGGGTCACAACCCTGGAGTGACCCAGATAGAAAGGAAAACAAAGCAAACTACCAAAACTCCCTCCGAGTAGGGAGAGGAGTAGCCCTTCAATTGTTAAGCTTTACTTTCGGCCCGGCAAACTGCACATCCGCTTTGCTGGAACCTTCTCCAATTTCCACCTTGTTCACATCATCGAACCACCTCTGGAACCTTTCAAATAACTCTTCATCAACGTCAACCCCTGGATTTGGAACTGCTGTCGCCATGACAGATGCGGAGGCTAACTTTGGAGTTGGAATACATTTCCCTTCTGGAACCTTCTCAAACGGCACTGCTTCAGAAACTTGGTAGACCCAAAGCCCTTGATCATCTTCGGCCTCAATAAACGGGACGGAGGAATCATTGTAAGTAGCCGAGCTTTCATCACCGTGCACGACAATCTCCTGTATGTCCCACTCAAACTTGACCATCTGGTGCAGAGAGGACGGGACTGCTTTGGCTGCATGCATCCAGGGCCTACCCAATAACATATTGCACGAGACGGACACATCCAATACCTGGAACTCCATGATGAATTCAACCGACCCTATTGTTAGTTCAAGCACTATATCACCAACCGAATCTTTTCCTCCATGGTCAAAACCTCAGACACATATACTGTTCATATGGACTTTTTCAGTATCAATCTTCAACTTGTGCAAAGTGGAAAGAGGGCAGATGTTTGCACTGGAACCATTGTCGACTAACACCCTGGTAACCACAGAATCTTCGCATTTTATCGTAAGATGGAGAGCTCTGTTGTGTTCAGTACCTTCCATAGGCAACTCATCATCAGAGAAAGTGACCCTGTTCACCTCAAATATTTTGTTGGCGATCTTCTCCAGATGGTTCACTGAAATTTTGTCGGGGACATAAGCTTCATTAAGAATTTTCATCAGGGCCCGACGATGCTCATCTGAATGTATCAACAAAGATAACAGAGAAATATTAGCCGGAGTTTTCCTTAATTATTCAACAATGGAATAGTCTTGCACTTTCATCTTTCTCAAGAACTCTTCAGCCTCTTCCTCGGTAACCGGTTTCTTCACTGGCATTTGGCTATCCTTGGAGAATTTGGCCTTAATTCTTCAGAGGTAAGACATCCCCCGAAATGAGTTAGTCCTCCGATCTCAACAAATTCTTTCTCCACTTCTTTTCCCTTGTGTGTCATTATTGCTCATTTGTAGTTCCACGGGACATCCTTTGTCTCAACCACTGGCAACTGAGTCACTGATTTAATAGCAACAGGGGTAATGGGAGACCCTTTCACAACTACAATAGGCTTGCTTGGCATCCCTGGTGCCACCAACTTTGGCTTTTTCCGACTTGCCCCGACACCGTTCGAAGACCCTTTTGCAAACATCACACGTTTTCTAGATACCTCATCTTGCTCCACAATTTTAATGGGTTTTTCAATATCAATGGGAGGCCCGAAATGAGGAGTGCAACAGTATGGATCCGAGGTCTTGAAAGTTGGTTTTGTAGCATAGTATTGGGCATTAGGAACTTTGAACAAGGTTTCACTAGAAGATAGAGGGATGGTGGCATGGGGAAGAGCTGCACAAATGGGAGTAGTTAATGACGCGCGATATGAAGCTGTATTAGCGGGTGGAGCATGAATAGGCTGGGATAAGGTGCTAGGGTAGTTGTGGCAAGGGGTAAAGCCTGGGGCATGTTGTGGGGAGAGATCAGCGGCATTGGGAATCTGGGATTGTGATGGTAGTGGCACGGAAGCAAGATTTTCAATGTAGTTGGTGGGGAATGAGGGTAGAGGATGCCTACTAATCCAAGCCTGGTATATCTCTATTATCGGGCGTTTCAACCTTCGGGCCTCTTCTTTCAACTCAAATTTCGATTCCACAACACCTATGTCCAATTCCTTACTAGTCATGGCTGTCTTGCTGTTTGACCTAGCTTGTATGGATGACTCGCCCAAATACCACAAACTAACCACCTTCCTGTGATTAATACCAAGGATAACAAGGAGGAGCAAAACAGAGCCAACATGTTAGCGTTAGGGCATTTATCAGGTAATAATATCACATTGCGTGCAATGCACCTAGCAACAATTAACGGTTCTAGAATGACTTCTAGGGTCACGAAGGTCAGTTGGCATCATCCCAATTTGTTCATTTCAATTCTCTCTTTTCTTTGCTTTTCTAGCACTTCTTGGCTTGCTCATTTTCCTTCCTTTTTTTCTTTCTGATTATCGCTCTTTCCTTTCCTCTCATTTCTCACATCCCATAATTTCATCCTTTTTTTTCCTTATTTTTTTCTTTTTTTCTTTTAATACCACTAACGTTCTCTTTTTCTTTTCTTTTTCGTTTTACCTTAATGACTACTCTGATGAGAAGAATACTCTGTGAGAAATTATTAAGGAAAAACCCCTAAGAGAGAAAAATATTTTTGAGTTTTTTTTTAGAAAGGAAATCTAAAGATTGAACCAAAGAAAATTATTTTGAATTTTCGTGTGATATCCTGAAAGAAAGATTTCGAACTAAAAAATGTTTTTGGATTTCAGTTTGATTACCTAAGGGAGAAACTCTGAAAATAACCCAAAGATAAAGTATGTTGCTTTTTCTTTTTTATGTACAATGTCCTAAAGTTCTAGTGAAAATAAGAAGAATTTAATTTTTTTTCATTTTTCATTAATTTCCCAAAGAAGAACCTCAAAAGAAAATCTTTTTTGAATTTTGGAATTAATATCGTAAAAGAAAACTTTTAAAGAGGTACATAAAGAAAGAATTCTTTTTTTTGTTTTGGTACACCACATCAATACAAAATAGAATGTACAATAACAAAAAACTCGACGTTATTGTACAAAACTAGAAAGTAAAAGACGACAAAAAAACCTATCCAAAACATAAAAAATAAATAATAAAAAAAATCTCCTAAAGCAACTCCTGAACGAGCGATCTTGACTGGATGGTCCTAAGGCGTCTGTCATGCCCAAACTCTGGTAAGTAGATCCACACCTGTATGAAAAAAAAAAAAATAAGACCAAATAAAGTTAAAGACCTAGAACACTACGTGAGACAATAGCCCTTCTTGTTGGACACATGCAAGACATGATTGAGGCTATTTTTGTAAAATGACTTATTTAGCCAAAAGGTGGCTAGAAATGCAAAATTTGGCTAAGACCTCGCAAAGCCAAGAACCTAAGATTTACTAGGAAGACCTGACCCTATGTGGGTTGCCTACGTATCACGCCCCGAGAGACGAGAATCAGGTATGCGTAGTTCGGGCAGATTGGATACGGACGTGAATTAAAAAAAAAACTAATTTAGAGAAAATATGTTTTTTGTCTTTTCTGAAAAATGATGAAACATGTAAACTCTTTTTGGATTTTCTTTTTCTCTTTTTTTAAATTTTTTTTAAAAAAAATAACGGGGAAAGTGAAACCTTTTTTTTTGGATTTTTCATTTTCATGTTTTTGGTTTTTTTTTATGAAAAAAAGTGTGAAAGGAAATTATAACCGGGCCCCACTTGCTTCATTTTCACACTTCACCCTCTTTTTTTTTTCATTTGCCCTCAGCTATTATTGGTCCGCCAAATGACCCTTCTACCCTTGAAGATTGCAACATGTAGCACATAGGATGCATCAGGATGGTCTTTTATTTTTGGGTACACCTGTCCTAGACGGACCCTACCCGTGTGTTGAGTTCCCTAAGTCAAATACACATGATGCAAACAAGCGTTCCTACTAGGGATTCGGCATGAGGCTGAGTTATTCTAGGTTTTAAAACATGGGTGTATTGTTCTAGACTTGGTGTACCCGAGCGGACAACTCGAGCCGAGGGGGGGCTACGTACCGGGAACCAAAAGGCCATCCGGCTTTGTAACTTGTCCGAGCCTCTTCCTAATTTAAGGTATGACACTAACAAAAGAGGAGTCACGCCAGCGTGGACATCCTCGAAGATGAGAAGAGAGGGGTTTCGCAGCAGTTTATATACAGTTCAGATAATATCAAAGCGGTAAAAAGCAACATTTAGCACATTAGGCCCAAACATGTAATTAAACCAGATAATAAATAAAAGCCAAATATAACAGTTATTCAAAGCTTGAATTCTTGAACCCTGAACCAGAGATTCTGGGTTTTTATCCCCAGCAGAGTCGCCAGAGCTGTCACACCTCCTTTATCCTACACCCCGAAAAGGGTATTAAGGGAGTTTTTCCAATTCAAGTGACAATCGAAACGAGATTATTTCATTTAAAATTCAGAGTCACCACTTGGGATAATTTATGGTGTCCCAAGTCACCAGTTTAGAATCACGAATCGAGGAAAAGATTGACTCTGTTTTACAGTCCGCGAACACAGAAATCCGGGTAAGAAATTCTGTTAACCCGGGAGAAGGTGTTAGGCATTCCCGGGTTACGTGGTTTTAGCACGGTCGCTCAAGTGTTATTATTGGCCTATTTATTTGATTTTAAAACTTCTTTGAATCCTATGTGTATTTTTATTCCTTTTTTAAACCGCTTTTAATAATCCAATTATTATACAACTAATTACTTTATCACACGTTTGCGAATCATGTCACGGAAATCGTACCCACAATTCACGCCGTGTTTATTTTTATTTAAAAAGATTAAATTGGGGCCGGGTCACATAAATGTACCCCCGGATTTTAGAAATTAGATGTGACAACCACGTCACGGGAACTGAACCCGTAGCTATGACAATTATTTAATTAACGCGCCTAAAGCAACCTACGGAAGTACAAGGCATTTTTTATACTAATTTTTGTATTTATGTGAGGGCCATACATTATGGATTTTATTTGCGTATGGTGCACCTCAAATTATTTTAAAAGAAAGGATTTGTATATTTTATCACAACCACATCACGAGAACCGTACCCGTAGTTGTAATAATTCAATTGCGCGCCTAAAGCAAACTACGAGATTCATTTTAGTAAGTAAGTTGCAAAAATATGAGGGCCATAGATTATATGATTCAAATATATGAATGGCACACCTCAAAACTATTCAACTAAATGAACTATGGATATTCATATTTAAATCTAATCCGAAGTTAACTATCGCAACTACGCCACGGGAACCGTACCCGAAGTCGCGATGGTTTAATTACGGGCGTAAAGCAAACTACGAAATTCAAGTATTATATCTAAATTATAGGATTAAAGACATACCAACAGAGATTTTATGAACCCATAAAATTGATATACTAAAATAACATCAACAGGATCAAATAAGCTCAAAAAATCAACTCATTTTTTTAAATGCCAATCGCAGCTTTGAATTCCTCGGAGAATAACTATGGAGCTCACGTCCATTTCTCTTCCACAAACTCACAATAGCAGCTAGATACAAGATCTCCACACAGAATTACTACAAGTTCAAAATTTTAAACAATCCAACTAATTAATAATGGAAATTAAACCAACAGCAAATCCTCCAAAACAATTAGGCACAAAGTATTACAATAAAATTCATACTCAACAAATCTAACAAGAAATATACAATTTAAAGAAATGCAACTGAATCATGGCCATAAACATCACTGATACTAACAAAAAGGGAACGGACCTTTGATCAAATTGCAACTCAAACCTCAAACCGGAAACAAAGAGCAACAATCTCAAATCGAACCTCGACGGAACCTCATAGAGTCCCTGACCGGACTGCCTCGCCTCTCGGATAACAAACTCTGCGATCGAACACCCAATTCAGATCCTACCCATTTCGGAAGCCATGGCCCAAAGAACATCTAGAATTTCATTATGTTTTCGAGTTTGAAATCAGATCTGGAGTTAAGACCAACTGAAATCTTTTCCTTAATATTGATGAACTACGATGAAATCAGAAAAGTGAAAATCAGAAGTAAAAGCCAACAACCCCGAATCCCCTGTTCTATTTTCGTCACTCCCTCTCAATCTCCAAAACTTGAACTGCTCTCCCTTTGTTCTCCAGGTGGGCGCCTGATTTCCAAAACTTGAACTGCTTTCCCTTTGTTCTCCAGGTGGGCNGGGGGGGGGGGGGGTCTCCTGTAATGGCGCTGCTTTGAAGAAGAAGACAGCTTCAAGGTCTCTTTTTTGGTTCAAAAGCGGCGGATTCTCTTGTGTATCTGTCGAGAAGACCAANATTGAAGATGGTGAAGCCATGGCTGAGGGCTGGGATTCTTAGGTTAGAATGCTGAAGAGAGGGGTCCTCCAGGTGTTCTGCGGTGTATTTTGTCAATTAGTCCCTAGGTCTTTTGTGTATTAGGTCCTAGGTTTTTAGGAAGGGTTTTTCTAGGTTAAGGGAGATGAGTTTGGGAATTATGGGCTAGGTCCAAAAATTAGGCTTAAAAAATGGGTCGTTTGAGCCCAAATGTTATTCTCTTCCCGCGAACGAGAATAAAATACGATCTTATTTATTAATAATCCTACTTAAGTAAAATAACTATTAAAATAAGACTGACCGTTAAAACAAAACTATTTTTGGTATTTTTCAAGATTTAAAATGACTACAAAACATTAATGAAACTATTTTTTTTGTATTTTTATTTTCTTGTAATAAAATTAAATAAAAAGAGTTAAAATTAACTGAAATAGCGATATTAGGCCTAAATTAAATATTTTACGCTAAAATGGGTGAAGTTTCGAGGAGAGTAAAAAACACATGTCTACAACTAGTAGCCTGATCTTAATTTGTCTTGAGGTAAACATACGAAAAGAACAATTAGTCACGTGTTGGGGCCGTGCTTTGCACGAGCATACGAGTTTAGTAATTTAAATAAGCATTTTCGTCGCCATGATTTTGTTATTTACCTCGTACCGAAATAAAATAAGGTAATCATAGAATGAAAAACGTCAGGAATGAGGTAAACTAACGGCAAAATTAGCAGTCACGATCGAGGTAGCAGAAGGTACTGCCTTTATCGTGCCATTTGGAAGATTTTTGCTCGACTTGACGTTTTGGTCCTCATCCAGAGGGTATGGCTCTTTTGATTATGTACTAATTTAGGTTCTAAGTTTAATAATATGACTTCTCTTCTGTTCTTGTAGTAAAATATAGTAGAGTAGTGTTTAAGTTTTGAGATTTTATTAAATATATAATTTTGTACTTTCTAATCTATATTTCCTTTCATTCTTACTCAGAAGTTAAAAGAAGTAACTTTCTTAACCCTAAATTACGTCTTTCAATAGCGAGAATTATAACTCAAAAAGTGCTTGAGACAAAAAATAATTTATTTGTTTAAAGCGTATTAACATCTTGTCATCTTTCTGCAAACTTTTTTCTTGTGAATAGAACAAGACGAAGGAGATGGGATAGATGAACTCTTGATGTGAATAGAAATACTTGATATACTATGTTTTAACCAAATTGCACGAAAGCCAGCCTCAACATGGAAATTGACAACTTAAGTGCTTCTGCTAATATAGGTTGTGATTTATAAAATTCAAAGTTCGCATTTAATTAAAAAATAAATAGAAACTTTCAACATTAGTGTGAAAGGACTTAAACCTTACTCCCTATTAAACCTATGTTAGAGGGGACTCCCCTCTTGTAATCAAAGAAAAATAAACCCTAACTAAGTCTGTGCTACAGCTGTCTGCTCAAGGTAATTAGATCAACGGTGAAAGTTTTACACTCGTTCAAAATAAAAAATATAATTAGGGAAAGAAAAATTCTTTTACGGAGTTGAATCTCAAATTAAATGAACTGAGATAACCATTTTATTTCGGTAAAAACTTACCCACACCGGGTATTTATAACATGTTTAGTTAAGTTAACCATAAGGCAAAGGCAGAATGGTCTAAGTGGCACCTATACTTGTGTCACTTTGTCATGCCGGTCCTCCTACTTTACTTTTTTTTATCCAGACACTTCAACTTGTTCAAAATCTATATTTTAAACCCCTCTGACCGTGTGTGTATCTCACTTGCTTGACGTGGATGACACATCATATTCCATATCATTTTTTATATTTTATCTACTAAAAACACTTATTATATACTATTTCCTTAAAGAAAAAGAAAAAGAAAATCAATACCTCAACCTCATCTCTCTTCCCTCAAATTCACAGAGTTCTTCTTCCTTGTCCATCTCATATCCGTTCTCCATTCACAACCAGAAGGTGGAGGGGAGAAAGAAGAAGCTGTGGAAGGGAGAAGCGTACATCACCAAATAGTTTTAAGAAAATAGTTGCCTAAAAAAAACCTTCCAACATCATAAATTCTTCATGAAATCTATCAACCTAGACATTACAATTCGAATTGTAAATTGAATCATGAAGCAACTTTAGCGTAGGATAGGACCCACAAAACTACCAATAAATAGAACTAGTAAACGTCAATAGTGCTTGACAGTAACATGAAGCTTAAGAATGGCTCTGAGATTAGGAATATCAATAAAGTGAGTTGTCATAATGCCATAACCTTTAACAAATCTAAAAAAACCAGTCCCTGAAACAATTGAGATTTCCCTCTCCTTCATTGCAAAAAGATCAGCACCTTGAATCTCCAAAGTACTCCCTTTGAATTCCCCATCAGTGAAAATAACAGAAAACATCAAGTGCAGTCCCTTATCATCTAACTGTAAATTTATGTACATGCCTTGCGCTCTACCAATCTCTTTGGACTTTGGATCTGGACCTTCAGTTACTGGATCATCCACTGCAACCATTGTTGCATCCCTATGCCAAATGCAACTTCTTTGAAAAAGAAGAAGCAAGTATACATTCCAGAGCATATCAACGATGAAAACTAGGAGGGGAGAAGCGTACGGGGGAACGAAAAGGGAGGAGGTGTTGTTGGGTGTGCGTGTGTGGGGAGGGGGGGGGGCGGTGACGAAGAAGCGTACTGGGGAACAAAAGGGGAGGGGAGTGTTGTGGGGGGGGGGGTNGAGCGTATCAGCGATGAAAAGTATGAGGGGAGAAGCGTACGGGGGGAACGAAAAGGGAGGAGGTGTTGTTGGGGTGGGGGGGGGGTGACGAAGAAGCGTACTGGGGAACAAAAGGGGAGGGGAGTGTTGTTGGGGGGGGGGGGGAGTACAGTGGGAGTGTTGTTGGGAGGGGGGGGGGAGTACAGTGTGGAAGAAGAAGAAGAAGCGTTGGGGGGAGGGGGGAGGGGGAGGGAGGAACAAAAAGAGACATATATCTTTTGTTTTTTTCTTTTCTTTTTTACTTATTTTAATGACTTTTCTTCTTATTTTAATAATTTCTTGTTCAAATGTTCATATTCACGCTCATTATCCGCGTGAATTACACTCACTTTGTCCAGCTCAACCATTATTTTGCCACATGTGCTTGGTCAATGGTCAGAGGGGTTTAAAATATAGATTTTGAACAAGTTGAAGTGTCTGGATGAAAAAAAGTAAAGTAGAAGGACCGGCATGACAAAGTGGCACAAATATAGGTGCCATTTAGACCATTCTGCCTAAGACAAACTAAGGTCTACTAGGATTTGTATTTTTAATAAATAAAAAAATAAATCAGAAAAAGATAGTAAATTCATTCTAACTGACGTTATAATTTTTAAGGCTGCCGTCCATCTTTGTTTTATTTCCGACAGTCATCTTCTAGCATCTTGCTGCATATTCTTGTCTCTTCATTCTTTTATTTCTCCATTGAAAATCAAAAGGGTGCTTCTGAAAATATGAAGTCACTGCCTTGTTGAATGCCTTTAACAGCGAACAATTATGTGTCTTTTTTTTATGGCTAAGCTTGATGTTAAATCAAGAGTTGAATGATCTAGTTGCTAGGTAATATACTGGGAAGAAGGGGAAGCTAAGAGGTTTCTTATATAAAGGAAGAAAGATGAGGGACAACTGAAAATTGTGAAAGAATATGCAAGGTGCCACCTCACTTTCTTATTGCCCACTTTTATCACTTTTATATATATATATATTATACTATATATATTATATATATATATATATATATATATATATATTATATATATATTATATATATATAGTATATAATATATATATATATATAAGTGATAAAAGTGGGCAATAAGAAAGTGAGGTGGCACCTCTCTTAGGCCAAAAAATATTTATCTTTTTTCTCCTTTTTTGGGGGATTTTTCATCATTCTTTCAATTTATTTTATAATAAAAAATAAAAAAATTATTTTCATAACTCACAACTCTTTATCTTCATAACTTATACTTTTAAAAGTCTCAATAACTCCAATCCCTTTCAATATTCATTTTTTTAGTCTTCCACTTCATTTCTCTCATTTAATCTAGAGTGAATGAGTAATAAAGAACCCACTTAGTAGTTTTCTAGAACAAAGCTCACGTAACTTTAGCAATTGAATACCATTTCCTTTTTTTTTTGACTAACAGGGATCATATTATATATATCACATAATAGTAGAGTTAACACTGTTCATAGTGCCTGATAGGGCATTACCTACTTGGCTATTACAGGCCAACAACATGTCTCTGAGGACATTTTTGTTTCCAAAAGCTACTAGTCTAGAGCAAACATCTTTGTTAACGTACTTAACTACATTAGTCAAGCCTTCATAGTCTGCTTTTAAGACATTGGTTACAAAGTGAGGAGCATAATAGATAATATTAAGATCCCTGTCATTGTTTCCACTCAGTGCCTCCTTAGCCAGCATGTGTGCCGGCTTGTTGGCCTCCCTGAAGGTGTGCTGTATTCCCTGAACCTTCACCTGCCTCATTAACAACCTGCACTCATGAATAATGTCATTTAGCATTATCATTCCATTATCCAAACAAGTAATAACATCGGTTGAGTCTGTTTTCACTTCTAATTTTGTGAACCCTTGTCTTTTGACAATCTGTTGGCCAGTTTTCAAGGCCATTAATTCTACCTGAAGAGGTGTTGTTCCTGGAAGGTTCCCATGGAAGCCAACTATCCATTGGCCTTTGTTATCTCTGAAGACTCCGCCAAATCCACAAAGAGATAGGGCTTCTTTGAAGGAACTATCAATATTGAGCTTAATATGGCCGCTAGGAGGTTACTCCACTTAATGTTTATTGGAATTTTTACCTTTGTAACATTTTCCTTTTCCGTTAGAAGCTTATATTCTACTATTAGATTAATAGCGCTTTTGAGGCTAGCCATGTGTGTATAGTTGTTGTATAAATTGTTATTCCTGTTAATCCAAATGGCCCACATAACAAAGGGAAATAAATCTTGCCAAGTGATAGTGCCATTTTTAAAAGTAGTGTTATGGTCACGTATATGTGTCAACCAACTATCGACACTATTCCAACTGTTAGCATCGATTCCTAAGAGGGACCACAACTATTTTACTGCCATGCATTCCAAAAAGACATGCCTAATAGGTTCCCTATGAGTTTTGCAATAGGAACAGATTGGATCAATGTTTATGCCAATATGGTGTAATAAGCTTCTTGTTGGAAGTCTATCATGGTAGCATTTTCATAATAAAAATTTTAACTTGTTAGGGCAGTTCACCTCCCAAATCCACGTAAAATCCTTGTAATACTCTGTTTGGTTGCCTAAGAGGGAGTAACATGATTTGCTAGTGAAGAGACCGTTAGCGTTTAATGAGCAAACATGTGTATCATAGGTTTTCGTAGTAGGATTTGTAGCCTTTATTTTATTAATAAGTCCTGGTTCAAGCACCATTGAAAGCTTTGGTAACTTCCAAGTGTTATTCTTCCAGATATCCTTTATGGTTAGGGTGTCATCCTTTAGGGTAAGAGGACCATGAATACAATGACGAAGTGGAGGAGTTTGAGAGATCCAACGACTGTTCCACACGCTCAAGTTTGAAGACTTGTGAGGCAACCAAATAATCCCTTTGCTACAGGCTTCCCAGCCTAGCACTATACTATTCCAGATGAAGGAGGAATTTTTGGACGCTTTCCTATAACTATAGAGGCCTAAGATCGTTTTAGCCCAAGATGATTGAGTGTTATTAAGGAGTCTCCAAGAGAGACTAGCAAGGTTCACTAGGTTTTTCTTTTTGGCAGCTTGTAAACCTAGCCCACCTTCCTTCTTGTTTTGGGTGATAATATCCCACTTTATGAGGTGAAGTTTTTTTTGAGGTGTCGTTAGTACCCCATATAAAATCCCGTTGAGTCTTATCTATTTTACTAAGGATCTTAGCTGGTAGAAGAGTGTACTGCATTATGTGATTAGGAAGGGAGTTTAAACAAGAGGTGGCCAAAGTACATCTACCTGCCATGTTAAGGCAATTGGATTTCCAAGTAGTTAATCTTGAAATGATATTATCGAGGACAAATTGGAAGTCCTTGGCCCTGGGTTTAGAGCTTGTAATAGGAAAACCTAAGTATTTCCCGAAAGATTTACTAATCTTGATATTAAGGACTTGTGAGAGGTTAGCTTCAGTAGTTTTAGGGCAGTATTTAGAGGTGATTATTTTGGACTTAGTCCTGTTGACGGATTGCCCTGATAGGTAACAGAAAGAGTCAAGGCAATCTTTAATGGCTCCTATAGATTTTTCATTAATATGCGCCATTAAGGTTAGATCATCTGCAAAAAAGAGATGAGATATTTGGTGCTTATTATTGCCAATAGTGATGGGGTCCCAACACCCTAGATCAACTTTATGGTTAATTAGGGTGGAGAGTATTTCCATCAGAGTATAAACAAATAGGGAGACATAGGGCCGCCTTGTCTAATGCCTCTGCTTGGGGGAAAATAACTAGTTCTAGTGCCATTAACCAAGATGGCTATTCTGCTAGATGAGGTACAGTTCATTATGAGCTTTGCAATATTCGGAGGAAATTTGGAAAATCTCAAGGCTCTATAGACAAAGGACCATTCTAAACGATCGAAGGCCTTTTCCAGATCAATTTTTAAAATCATGCTATGCTTCTTACCACGATACTTGTTCATTTTAAGAATTAATTCCTGAATAATAATAGCATTATCACAAGCTTTCCTATTTTTTAGGAAGCTAGTTTGGTATGGGCTAATAATCGTGTTCAAGAAGGGTTTCAACCGATTTGAAATGATCTTAGTAATTATTTTAAAAATAGTGTTGCATAGGCCTATGGGTCTAAAGTTTTTTAAATTATTGGCGTTAGGAATCTTAGGAATTAGGCAAAGCAAAGTATCATTAATATTTTTAGGGATAGTACCAGTGTTGAAAACCTCTTGACATAGGTTTGTCGCAGATTTACCAATGATATTCCAATATTTTTGGAAGAAAAATGGGTGAAGTCCATCAGGCCCGGGTGCCTTATAAGGCTTAAAGGAAAAACAGGCTTTTATAATTTCAGAGTTAGTGACGGGGGCATCTAAGGAGGATAAATCTAGATTGATAAAATATTTAGGATCATCCTTAATATGTATCCAGTTGCTACTTTTGTGAGAGGTTGTGAAAGTTTTTTCATAGAAGTCTTTTGTGTGATTAATAATTTTCTCAGGGTTATCAATCCATATACCATGGCCGTTTTTGAAGAAAACAATTTTATTGATTCTTTTTCTGTTAGTGGCCATGATATGGAAGAATTTAGTAGTCACATCGCCCTCGTTTAACCAATGGATTCTAGAGCGTAGTAATGTTCTAAACGTCAATACCACACAAGAGGGGGGGGGGGTGATTTGTGTGGTACCCAATTTTCGCTCTAGAAGAACCTGGTTCTTCTAGGTGTTCTAACTACTACTATCTGCGGAATAATAAGTACATAAAATAAAGAACACAGAGATTTTTACGTGGAAAATACCTGGCTCAAAAGGTGAAAAAACCACGACCTACTACTCAGTAGGATTTTTTCAAACTTCCACTAATATCACTGAGCCAAAACAGCATTTACAAAAACTCTTTGTAAACCCAAGGATTAACTCTAATCCCGTTGTAGCACACAGCCTCAACTGCTGCGACAACTTCAAGTTAGCTTATAACTTGAACACTCTAAATACCTAATACAATTGCTTCTATGAAAGCTGAAAGGTACAACTTTAAACCACCTACTACAATTGAACTAGAAAAAAAGAAAAACACAATGGAATTGGTTCTTCTATCTCGTTCAAGTAGCTTCAGGAGTGCACACTCAAATCTCACATAAATTGCTTGCAAAATCGCCTTGCTCTTTTGCTCTCACTTTAGTTTAACTTCTGCGTTTGTGCAATCCCATAAAAGAGAACAATCAGTGTCTTTTAATAGGTTAGTAATCAGAGTTTGATTGGAACTCAATTACTAATCTTCTATCGTAGTTGAGTCCTTGAAGATCTCAAACTCCAACACTATCTTTATCCGGATTGTGTTCTTTTCATATAAGGAGACTTTCTCCCCTTATCCAATATGCAACCTTTTCGATCAGCTCAGGAGATATTGCTGCTTGATCAGTAGGACTTATCTCCTTCACGTGCATCTCACATGTGTAGGTTGATCATGACTGTGCTTCACAAGATGGACCTGGTCCATAACTGAGTTCATTTGTCATTCTTCAAAACTTCAGCTGTTCTTGGGCCAACAAATTCCCTCTTTTTGATGATGACAAACTCTGTGCTTTTTACTGATCAAGGGACCTGTAAGAACTCATCTTAACCATCAACACTGAATTTAGAAAATTCACTTATCATCAAGGACCGGTTAATTAGGTTATAAATATCTCTTATTTTAGAATAATGTGTAAAGCACAATATCTCTTCCCCCTTTTGGCATCATCGAAATGTTGCATACACAATGTGAATCCCAGATTTTAATAAGTACTCATGGACACTGGGGCAACTGCAAGTGCAATCATGGTTCAATCATCAGTAATCAAACGAACATATTTAAACTATCAAGGTCAGAATAATCATTGAACAAGAGAAAACAGCAGTTGTCATTGATAGGGATATGTTGCCATTAACAATCCACAAAAAGAAAGAAAAACATTCAAACCATGAGCAAAAACAGAAAAATCCCTAATCTGGGTCATTGGGGGTACTAGACAAGTTCAGGAGACAAAGGCTAGGAGTCCTAAGGCTTGGAGGAACTGGAGGGTTGAGTTTGGAGAAGATTTAGCATGTTCTGAAGAATTCCATCATTCTTCTCCTTTTCTTTGGTAAGCTCAATTCTGAGACTATCCCTCTCAATTCCATTTCAACCACACGAGCCTTGAGCCTAGCAATTTCAGCATCCTTAGCTGCACATTCCTGAACCAAAGTCCTAACTTTGCTGTTGATGTGTGTCTTCAGAGATGGACCAGGTTCAACTGGGATAGCATTGACTGGATAGTCATAGGCAAGAAGAGTTTTGATTCCAAAGTGTTCCTTGCTCGAGGCCATTTCCCATTTCTTCAGAGGCACATTTAGCCTGTCCAGAACTGTGGTTAGTATGAAGCCATATGGAGTAGCATGAGCTTTGGAACCATTTATGACCCTATCTAACAATTTGACTATGAGGGCAGGCCAGTTGATTTGCTTTCCTCTCTCCAGGCATTCCATAAGAACCAGATCCATGTAGTTAGCAGTGTGCCTTCTCTCCTGTCTTGGCGATAAGCACTTGTTGACAAACTCAAACACAACCTTGTGCTCAGGCCTCATCTCACTTTTCTGCACAGCCCTGGCTTCATTCACTTCCTCTGAATCACAAAACCTCTTGGTGATTTCAAGGGCAGTAGGGAGGGAGTCCAGGCATGGCCACCTCTGCCTAATATAGTCATCAAACCCTTCAGAGGGTATGTCTAGAATCTCTCCCAGTTTCACTGCATCAAACTGCACTTGAACTCTCTTCACCAGGCTACTAACAACTCCATCCTTAACAACAACATTTGTCATAAATTCAATCAGCTCATTTCTGGCTAGCCTACCTTCCATCGGAAGGACCATGTCCTTCCATCCCTGAGCAGCTAAAGCATCCACCAATCTTATCATCCCTGGTTCCACTAGATCCTTCAACAATCTACCTTTTAAAATCTTTCTTCTGCCAAAAATGGCAAGCTTGTCCTGTTCCTTCTCAGAATCATTTTCTTCTTCTTCTCCACTCCAGTCATCATCATCAGAAACTTTTGTTTGTTTAGCTTTCACTGCAGATCTTGTTCTCTTGGCTAGTGTGAATTCAGCAGCCACAGGCACAGAGGAAGACTTCTTGGAGGAAGTCTTGGGCTTTTTAGGCTTGGGTGTAGGAACCTCCACTGTTGTACCCCTTTCTTGATGGACCAGTTCCATCTCTCTTCCTCAACAGCCTCTGAGGAGTCTGCAATCTTTCCCTTTCCCTTATCCATTTTCTTTTTCTTGCTTTCTTCTAAGGCCTTATGTAGAGCAGCTTCACTCTGTTTTACCCTGCTTCTTGTGGCTCTACCCCTAGGCACTGAAGAGGTAGTAGGTGTAGGGGATGAAGCTTTTCTTTTCATGGAAGGTTGGGAACATTTGGGGCTTTTGTTGTGAGAGTTCTGTGTTTTTTTGGGTCATAGCTTGCCCCAACCTTTTTAAGTAGATCAACCAAGGTCTCTTCAGTAGATGAAAAAGGTTCATCTCTCTGTTTGCTCAGATGAACCAACCCTTCAGCAGCTTCCCCCGAACCACTTCCCCCTGACTTTAGGCCACTCTCTTCTAACCTCTCTTGTGTAACCCCACATATAGCAAGAACTGCTCCCTTCCCATTTCCCCTCTCTTCACCATATGCACCCTCTCTCTCATTTTCTTTTTCAAAATTCTTTTTACCTCCACACCTACGTATCTCAGGCACTTCAACATCCCTAATGGGTCCAACCAAAACAAACCTAGTCTCTAAGTTTTCAGTCACAGATGAACTTACCTCAGTAGGGGATTCTTGAGTCTTCTCAGAGTTAGAAGACCCATGTCCTTCCCCCTCAGATGCTGATTGATAGGATTCAGACTCAGAGCTGGAGTCGGAATTTGGAGCTTGGCTTTGCTTCATTTGGCTTGATTTCAACCTTTCGTTTAAAGCCTTTCTCAAAGCCCCAGTTGCTACAGTCTTACGAGCAAGCATTTTCTGCCTTTGTAGTCTAGGTTTTGGAGATACACTGGGGGGAGTAGATGAGGATGAATTTGAGGGAGATGGTGGTGGAGGAGAGCCAGGGTTGTTTTGAGAGTTAGACATGATTGTCGATTTCTTGAAAGAGTTTGGGAATTTTGGAGAAGAGAAGTGAAGAAGAGTTTTTGACGATTTAGGAATTATGATGAAGACTGGAGGAATGGTGTGTATTTAAAGAGAATTAGACATTTAATAAGTAATGACAGCTTTTTGCAGCGGTCAAATATGAGTCTAATCAAACTGAAATTTCAGAATTTTAATGATCGATTTGGTTTCCCTAGATATTAGGCAAAAGTTACGGTTTAGAATTCTATATGGACGGAATTGGTTCAATGCTAACGGATAGAATTTTCTAGGAATTTAACAAGTATAGGACTTCTGCTCATGATTGAATTATTAATCTTTCTAATTGTGCAGAGTATAGAAAACATACCTGAGCTTTCATATGAACCCATACTGATGAACCAGGTTCTTCATTTAGAATTCTCTTGAACATGCCTCAAATGCCATAATAAAGAAATTTTTGTAAGAGATCAGTGAGTCATATAAACACATGTCACAGGAGTATACTAATTAAAGTATGAAGCTGAGTAAGAATTAATCTAGATATTTACAATAGTTCAGAATTCCTAGCCAATTTTTTTTTCATTGTGCATTCTGAACTGGACCTATTAGGTGATCTTAATCATACCTAATTCCAACCTGTTTCTCTCAAAGTTTTCTCTACTCAGTGCTTTAGTGAAGATGTCAGCAATTTGTTTATCAGTAGCACAGAATTCTATGGAGATCAATCCTTTCTCATAGTTATCTCTTAAGAAGTGGTGCCTAACATCTATGTGCTTAGTCCTCTTATGATGAACAGGGTTCTTTGTCATACTTATAGCACTAGTGTTATCACAGAATATAGGAATGCAACCAACTTCAATGCCAAAATCTACCAGCTGCTGTTTGATCCATAGCAATTGAGCACAACAAGAAGCAGCAGCAACATACTCAGCTTCAGCAGTAGATAAGGCCACTGAATTTTGCTTTTTAGTAGCCCATGACACAAGACATGATCCAAGGAAGTATGCCATACCTGAGGTGCTCTTCCTATCCACTAGGAAACCTGCATAATCAGCATCAGCATATCCTACTAGATTGAAATTACTACCTTTGGGGTACCAAAGACACAGATTAGTGGTGCCTTTCAAATATCTTAGTATCCTCTTGACAGCAGTCAAGTGAGACTCTTTTGGATTGGCCTGAAAATGTGCACAAAGCCCTACACTGAAAATAATGTCACGTCTACTGGCAGTAAGATACAAGAGTGAACCAATCATACCCCTGTACAACTTTTGATCAACTGATGAACCAGGTTCATCAATGTCTAATTTAGTGGCAGTTGCAATGGATGTGTCTATTTCTTTTGATTCTTCCATTTTAAACTTTTTTGATAAGCTCTTTGCATACTTCTGCTGATGGATCATGGTTCCATTAGGACTTTGTTTGATCTGTAAGCCTAAGAAGAAGTTAAGCTCACCCATCATACTCATTTCAAACTCACTCCCCATTAGTTTTGCAAAGTCTTTACTTAGCTTATCAGTGGTGGCCCCAAAGATTATGTCATCGACATATATTTGTGCCACAAGGAGATCCTTACCTTTTTCCCTTAAGAATAAGGTACTATCAATTTTACCTCTTTTGTAACCATGTTCAAGTAGAAATTTGGATAGTCGTTCATACCATGCTCTTGGGGCCTGCTTGAGTCCATAGAGAGCCTTGTCTAACTTGTACACATGTTCAGGACATTTCTTGCTCTCAAACCCTGGAGGTTGTTTCACAAACACTTCTTCTTTCAGGTAGCCATTCAGGAAGGCACTTTTGACATCCATCTGATGAAGAGTGAATTCCATGTGTGCTGCAAAAGCTATGAGGAGTCTGATTGCCTCTAGTCTTGCAACTGGAGCAAAAGTCTCATCATAATCTATGCCCTCCTCTTGGCTGTAACCTTGGACCACCAGTCTTGCCTTGTTTCTTGTAACTGTTCCATCTTCATCAAGTTTGTTTCTAAAGACCCATTTTGTACCAATAACTGATCTATCCTTGGGTCTTGGAACTAGATGCCAAACTTGACTTCTCTCAAACTGATTGAGTTCATCTTGCATTGCATTGACCCAATCTGCATCCTGCAAAGCCTCAACAACATTTTTAGGTTCAATAAGAGATAAAAAGGCATCAAAAGCACACAGATTCTTTAATTGTGATCTAGTTTTGACTCCAGATGTTGGATCAGTGATAATGTTCTCAATAGGGTGAGAACTTTGATACTTGTGAGGTTTCACAACCAACTGGTTTCTACTAGATGCTTCTCCCATGTTCTGTTGCTGAGGAACAGGTTCATGAACAGGTTCTTTTAGGGGAGTTTATTTCAATTCCTCATTGACTTAGTTACCCCCTGTCACGGGTTGCCCTGAATAGAAGAACCTGTTCCATAACCTGTTCCTTCTTTTGGTGCCATTTTGACTTGTGCCGAGGCTTCAGTCAAATCCTTTACTAATCAAATGGCTTCATCTTCATGTTCCTGTCTCTCAGAAAGAATGTTAGTTTCATCAAATACTACATGCACACTTTCTTCTACACACAAAGTTCTTTTATTGAACACTTTATATGTTTTGCTATGTGAAGAATATCCCAAGAATACTCCCTCATCACTTCTGGGATCAAACTTACCTAGGGAGTCTTTTCCATTATTGTGCACAAAGCACTTACATCCAAATGCCCTAAGATGGGATATATTTGGTTTTCTCCATTTAAGTAACTCATAGGGAGTCTTCTCTACAAGAGGTCTAGTCATGCATCTATTGATAATGTAACATGCAGTGTTTACAGCCTCTGCCCAGCAGCTATGAGGCAGCTTACTAGAAAGAAGCATAGTCCTAGCCATGTCTTCAAGAGTCCTGTTCTTTCTTTCAAGTACTCCATTTTGTTGAGGAGTCCTAGGGGAAGAGAAGTTATGATCTATACCATTTTCATCACAGAATTCAGCAAACTTAGCATTTTCAAATTCAGTTCCATGATCAGCCCTAATGGATGCAAGTTGATTTCCTAATTGTTTTTGAGTTTTTCTAACAAAGGCAGTAAACATGTCAAATTCTTCATCTTTTGATGTTAGAAATAGTACCCAGGTAAATCTAGAATAATCATCAACAAGTACCATTACATTTTTCTTTCCACCTCTGATCATGGTTGGACCATAGAGATATATATGGACTAGTTCCAACGACTTGGTTGTGCTTACCATTTAAAATCTCCGCCTACTCGCCATGGGCCACCATGACAATCCGCTATATTTTTTAAAATATTCCACATACTTCATTTGGCTTGTTTTCAAACTTTCGTTTAAAGCCTTTCTCAAAGCCCCAGTTGCTACAGTCTTACGAGCAAGCATTTCATCCTTTGTAGTCTAGGTTTTGGAGATACACCGGGGGGAGTAGATGAGGATGAATTTGAGAGATATGGTGGTGGAGGAGAGCCAGGGTTGTTTTGAGGGTTAGACATGATTGTCGATTTCTTGAAAGAGTTTGGGAATTTTGGAGAAGAGAAGTGAAGAAGAGTTTTTGACGGTTTAGGAATTATGATGAAGACTGGAGAAATGGTGTGTATTAAAAGAGAATTAGACATTTAATAAGTAACGGTAGCTTTTTGCAGGGGTCAAATAGGAGTCTAATCAAACTGAAATTCCAGAATTTAATGATCGATTTGGTTTCCCTAGATATTAGGCAAAAATTACGGATTAGAATTATAGAAGGACGGAACTGGTTCAATGCTAACGGATAGAATTTTCTAGGAACTTGACAAGTATAGGACTTCTGCTCATGATTAAATTATTAATCTTTCTAATTGTGCAGAGTATAGAAAACATACCTGAGCTTTCATATGAACCCATACTGATGAACCATGTTCTTCATTTAGAACTCTCTTGAACATGCCTCAAATGCCATAATAAAGAAAATTTTGTAAGAGATTAGTGAGTCATATAAACGCATGTCACAGGAGTATACTAATTAAAGTATAAAGCTGAGTAAGAATTAATCTAGATATTTACACAAGTTCAGAATTCCTAGCAAATATTTTTTTCATTGTGCATTCTGAACTGGACCTATTAGGTGATCTTAATCATCTCTAATTCCAACCTGTTCCTCTCAAAGTTTTCTCTACTCAGTGCTTTAGTGAAGATGTCAGCAATTTGTTTATCAGTAGCACAAAATTCTATGGAGATCAATCCTTTCTCATAGTTATCTCTTAAGAAGTGGTGCCTAACATCTATGTTCTTAGTGCTCTTATAATGAACAAGGTTCTTTGTCATACTTAGAGCACTAGTGTTACCACAGAATATAGGAATGCAACCAACTTTAATGCCAAAATCTACCAGCTGCTGTTTGATCCATAGCAATTGAGCAGAACAAGAAGCACCAGCAACATACCCAGCTTCAGCAGTAGATAAGGCCATTGAATTTTGCTTTTTAGTAGCCCATGACACAAGACATGAACCAAGGAAGTGTGCCATACCTGAGGTGCTCTTCCTATCCACTAGGAAACCTGCATAATCAGTATCATCATATCCTACTAGATTGAAATTACTACCTTTGGGGTACCAAAGACACAGATCAGTGGTGCCTTTCAAATATCTTAGTATCCTCTTGATAGCAGTCAAGTGAGACTCTTTTGGATTGGCCTGAAAACGAGCACAAAGCCCTACACTCAAAAAAATGTCAGGTCTACTGGCAGTAAGATACAAGAGTGAATCAATCATACCCCTGTACACTTTTGATCAACTGATGAACCAGGTTCATCAATGTCTAATTTAGTGGCAGTTGCAATGGGTGTGTCTATTTATTTTGATTCTTCCATTTTAAACTTTTTGATAAGCTCTTTTTCATACTTCTGCTGATGGATCATGGTTCTATTTGGACTTTGTTTGATCTGTAAGCCTAAGAAGAAGTTAAGCTCACCCATCATACTCATTTCAAACTCACTCCCCATTAGTTTTGCAAAGACTTTACTTAGCTTATCAGTGGTGGCCCCAAAGATTATGTCATCAACATATATTTGTACCACAAGGAGATCCTTACCTTTTTCCCTTAAGAATAAGGTACTATCAATTTTACCTCTTTTGTAACCATGTTCAAGTAAAAAATTTGGACAGTCGTTCATACCATGCTCTTGGGGCCTGCTTGAGTCCATAGAGAGCCTTGTCTAACCTGTACACATGTTCAAGACATTCCTTGCTCTCAAACCCTGGAGGTTGTTTCACAAACACTTCTTCTTTCAGGTAGCCATTCAGGAAGGCACTTTTGACATCCATCTGATGAATAGTGAATTCCATGTGTGCTGCAAAAGCTATGAGGAGTCTGATTGCCTCTAGTCTTGCAATTGGAGCAAAAGTCTCATCATAATTTATGCCCTCCTCTTGGCTGTAACCTTGGACCACCAGTCTTGCCTTGTTTCTTGTAACTGTTCCATCTTCATCAAGTTTGTTTCTAAAGACCCATTTTGTACCAATAACTGATCTATCCTTGGGTCTTGGAACTAGATGCCAAGCTTGACTTCTCTCAAACTGATTGAGCTCATCTTGCATTGCATTGACCCAATCAGCATCCTGCAGAGCCTCAACAATATTTTTAGGTTCAATAAGAGATAAAAAGGCATCAAAAGCACACAGATTCTTTAATTGTGATCTAGTTTTGACTCCAAATGTTAGATCAGTGATAATGTTCTCAATAGGGTGAGAAATTTGATACTTGTGAGGTTTCACAACCAACTGGTTTCTACTAGATGCTTCTCCCATGTTCTGTTGCTGAGGAACAGGTTCATGAACAGGTTCTTTTAGGGGATTTATTTCAATTCCTCATTGATTAGTTCCCCTTGTCAGGTTGCCCTGAATAGAAGAACCTGTTCCATAACCTGTTCCTTCTTTTGGTGCCATTTTGACTTATGCCGAGGCTTCAGTCAAATCCTTTACTAATCAAATGGCTTCATCTTCATGTTCCTGTCTCTCAAAAAGAATGTTAGTTTCATCAAATACTACATGCACACTTTCTTCTACACACAAAGTTCTTTTATTGAACACTTTATATGCTTTGCTATGTGAAGAATATCCCAAGAATACTCCCTCATCACTTCTAGGATCAAACTTACCTAGGGAGTCTTTTCCATTATTGTGCACAAAGCACTTACATCCAAATGCCCTAAGATGGGATATATTTGGTTTTCTCCCTTTAAGTAACTCATAGGGAGTCTTCTCTACAAGAGGTCTAGTCATGCATCTATTGATAATGTAACATGTAGTGTTTACAGCCTCTGCCCAGAAGCTATGAGGCAGCTTACTAGAAAGAAGCATAGTCCTAGCCATGTCTTCAAGAGTCCTGTTCTTTATTTCAACTACTCCATTTTGTTGAGGAGTCTTAGGGGAAGAGAAGTTATGATCTATACCATTTTCATCACAGAATTCAGCAAACTTAGCATTTTCAAATTCAGTTCCATGATCAGACCTAATGGATGCAAGTTGATTTCCTTATTGTTTTTGAGTTTTTCTAACAAAGGCAGTAAACATGTCAAATGCTTCATCTTTAGATGTTAGAAATAGTACCCAGGTAAATCTAGAATAATCATCAACAAGTACCATTACATATTTCTTTCCACCTCTGCTCATGGTTGGACCATATAGATCCATATGGACCAGTTCCAATGACTTGGTTGTGCTTACCATTTAAAATCTCCGCCTACTAGCCATGGGCCACCATAACAATCTGCTATATTTTTTAAAATATTCCACATATGATCTCTAATTACAGAATTAGTACTAGCATATATAGAGGAGAATAGCCATTTAAAGTCGGTAGGTCGTACCTCAATTGTTGCATGAATTTCATGGTTCCTATGCACACAGTTGTGGACGTTCACTTTGGTATGATCCTACAGAATCACCATGCCCCCAACTTGTCCATCAGCTGGTACCTCAATCAGCTCAGAAAAACCAAAGTCGTTTAACAAGGAAGCATGAGCTTGCATTCTTGTCTCGAGTAGGGTAACCATGCATGGCCTGTGGTGAGCCATAAGATCCCTAAAATTCCTTCTAAAATCCTCATTATTCCATCCCCTAATGTTCCAGATTATGAAGTTAGTGGGACTAAACATGTTAACATTTTGGGTTGTGTTGTGACCATTCTCCAATCCTTCCCTAGTAAGGGTTGAGTTCCCCCTCAGAGATGGCACAACGATCATTGCTCTGTTCCCCACAGTTGGGTCCTGTGGTGGACGAATGTCCATTGCACACTTGTATAGACTTCGGGGACAAGAGAGAATGTGCCTCTTCTCTTGAGCTTCTTTGAATAAGAAAACCTTTACCTCGTTTAGGTTTCCCAATTCCACCACTGATTCCCCTATCAAATCTATTGGATCGATCATTTCCTCTTCTATTGGGTTTCCTACGTTTGGAGCCACTAGAGGATTGAGATTGATGTCTTCCACAGGGATTTACATGTTGGGGTTCTGTGGGTATTGTTGGTGTTGTGGTACTTCCCACTGCATCAATATCAGATTCACACCAGTTAGGGCTTCTGGTGGGAAGAAAGGTAGGTCTAGGCCCAAGTTCTAGGGTATAATTGGGACCGGATTGAAATGAGGAGGTAGGTTCTAGTGGGCTCTCATCTCTTGGACTAGATTTTGGTTCATTGCTGGTGCTAAGGGCTGTAAATGTTGTTCACCCAGACGTGATTCATGTAGTTGCTTATAGCCAGGTGAAGAACCTCTGGCACTAGTTGAGCTAAGTAGCATGGGTTTTGGATCAGTATCACACTCTCCTGGCCATTGATTGTGGCATTGAACATAAGACCCCTCCCCATTAGACCAATCTCTATGTAGGGCAGTGGGTGATGGTCTTGTGGTAGTGGTGGTTGAACATAGATTATTGGGTTGTTTGGAAGTTGATTTGGTAGTGGTGGAAGGTTTTCCATGTTCACTGGCCTTGGGGGACGAATGAGTTGAATGAGTTTGTATCTCCTCCTGTTGTTCAATGGAAGCCTTGGCATTTTTTGAAGATTGGTTGTCACTTAAATTGGAGGAGGTGGAGGGGTAAGGTATAATTGCATCTACATGCATGCAATCTGAATTGGTTAGCGTAGGAGATATAGAAGAAGATTTTGGAGCAGATTTTGCATGGCAATGTTTGGCCACTTGTCACATGCTTCCCTCTATTTGTTCATTCAGAGACGGTTCAGTGGACAAGTGTGGGTTGGCATTAGTAGTATTGTTATTTTTAGTGGTTATATCATTAGTGTTAATAGTATTAGTGTTAATAGGGTTACTAGTTAAATTACTAGGATAATTATTTCTAGAAGACAAGTTAGGGACAAATTTAATAGGATTTGTAGAGGTATAATTACTCTTAGTAGTAATTGACGTGTCCAAATTACAAATGGACTGCTGCATGTCGAGATTATTGATTAATAATAAAGAATTATTTTTGGGAGGGTTAGAGTCCAAAACAGTGTGCTCATTGCACAACTTGGAGAAGCGGTTTTCCAGCTGAAAACCAGCTGTTTTGACATCCATTATGGCTTTGGTGGAATTAGCCATATGAGTATGGAGCATAATACCTTTGCTAGACGACAAGGAGTTGGGATCCTTATTGAAAAATTTGTACTTTTGGGTGTTGATATACTTACCTGTTGAGGAATTGAATATTTTAACATCAATAGCTGCCTCTATAGCTGCCTCCTTACCTGCATTTGGAATTTTCCTATCTGATCTTCTTGATTTCTGAAAAGATACGGTGTGCCAGTCATCCTCATTGCTTGATTTACCTGAACTTTGAGTGCCTTGGACCTAGACTGTTCTTTCTTTAATATTCTCCACCTGGGACTGTGGGGTTAATATGATAGAGCATTGGCCTAATGTGTGTCCTAGTGAACCACAATTCTTACACAGAATCTTGTCTCCTTCATATTCAATTATTTTTTTGTGTTCTTCAATAAATATGGATTTAGCCACTGGTTTGTTCATTGGCAGTTCCACACAAAGCCTAGCATAGCGCCCTCTCAAAGTGGATGATGTACAAGCATCAATTTTTAGGAGTCTCCCAATAGAGTTACCAATTTTTTGAAGAATAATCCCGTCGTAGAATTCAGTAGGCAAATTTGGAAGACGGATCCAAACAACGGTGCATATTTGTTTTGCATCAGATGCTACAAAATTTGGTTCCCACCTTTGGCAAGATAGGAAGTGACCAAAGATGAGCCATGGTCCATTTTGTAGAACTAAATTCATGCTCTCTTGTTTTTGATATTTTGCAATATAGTAATCTGAGCCTAAATCGATTAGGGGAAAGTTTTCATTTACTTTCCACAGTTCCTGGACCTGTTTTTTAAGGATTTGGTGAAGAGTTTGTTTACCTAGTAATTTAATGATTATGGAATATTTCCAAGGCATATACATTCTGTCCCTATCCTCTTGTGAGAGGATGATTTTTCCTTTCACAGTTGTGTTAACATCTGCATGCCTTGATGAGGAGGAAGTATGAGCACCATTGGATAGAGGAACGATGGTCTCAATTATGATATCCGCCTCTTTCGTTCCCTTAATTAATTTGCCTTTAAAAGTAGTTTGTTGATTTCCAGTATTTTTGGGGGTATCATCGATGGTAATGTTGGGTGGTTTGGGGGGGATAAGAACCTTCTCTGTATCTGTATCTATACTTGGATTGGCTGTGGCTACTGAATTTGGTAAAGGTAGTCTTGGGATTTTAGAAAGAAGAGGGAGCACTTCTCTCTCTTAGTGGCCTAACCTGATGTGAATATTTTCGACTAGACCGAATACCATTTCCATTTATCTTTGTTGTCCTTTATTTACTTTAAAATTTAAAATTTTATTTTCATAACTCATACTACCTTAACTTCTACTCTTAATAATATCCATAACTCCCATGTTTTTCATATTCATAACCCCCACATATTAAAATTAAAAATTAAAATACCTTATGGTGCTCATCTATTTTTTCCTATATAAATTCATAACTTTGTTTGATGACACTCCTACCCAACACTACTCTTTCTATTCTTTACCTGAAATAGCAATGCTGTTATATTTACTAAAATATTTGATTCATGTTTTAGTTTGGCTTGAGGAAGAAGAATCTTAAATAATGATCGATATTGCGGGAGGGGGTGTCGACAAGAACTCGAAAAATTATACACTCATTTTGCATTTCTATTTCCTTCTATTTTCTTATGATTAAGGTCTCAAGTTGTATCTTTTCTTCTCTATTTACTTTTTCGTATGTTCTCTTTTGTTTTATTTTCTATGAACTTTTGTTTGTCGCAAGTTTGTATTTTCGTTTAGACTCTAATTAGTTACTTATGAGTTAAACTTTGTTGGAAGTCTGCTAACTACTAACCAATAACAACTCATTTTGTAAAAGGGATAAATTTTAAACATTCAAATACGCCCTTCATTGGATATTTCGGCAACACCTCTTATTTCTTTTAGTCAGTAAAACGTGTTAGGGTTAAAAGTCACAGAGCAGGCGCAGGTTCTTCTTTGCTGAGCCAATCGGCATATTTGTTTCTTGTAAAATAGAAATTATTTTCTACTTCATTTCTACTTGTGATTTTATATAGTAAATTGTCTTTCATTTTATTCGTATGATTGGATCATGTATTATATGTACGACAACATAAAATAAAGTATTTAGTTTACTTTGTAACTTTTGATTCTTTTTGAAGTATTGTGATAATTATCCTTCTTTTTGAAAGCTATGTTTTGATTTTCTTCTTTAAATCGCCTATTATTTGTGAGACACCAAAACTTTTTTATTTTGCTGATAGGATACAAATAATTGAGCAAGTATTCTGAATTGAAGTACTCTATTCTCCTTGGAATGGAGAATTTGAGAGGAAAACCTTATGAATAGAAAAGAAAAGACAGAGATGAAGGCTAAGAAGGGCATAACGAGAAGGAATATAAAAAAGAATACGCTGCAATTTTCACATATTTCTTTTGTTTTGTTTTATTTTCTTTTCATTATTAGTTTCTTTACTTTTATTTCGTATTTCTTTTATTTGAATAGGAGAAATTTTAGCAAAGCCGATATTTTATTATCTAATGTAAAAATTATCTATTTACATGCCTCTAATATATAATTGTACTTAAAGAGTCATGTATTAACCTCTCACTTCCTCCTCATTAATTATAATATATGTAAGTGAAATTTTTTTCTTAAAAATCCTTTCTCTTTTATTTTCTTTTAAAAAAAATCAGGAAAAAATGCAGCTACCTAAAATCTAATTTTAATTAAAATGCTACTTATATAATTTATCAATATGTAGAATTATCTTTTATATCCATATTAATTTTAAAAAATTATCTATCTCATCCACTATATATCGTCATTTTTCTTTTTTTAAATTTAGTGATATTTCTTATAATCGCGCGAAGCGCGAAAAATATTACTAGTTAATAATAATTGTACTTCTTAATTAGTATACCATCCAAAAAAAAAATATTTAATTAATGTTATGATGGTGCGCTCTTATAGCAGTAAAAACCATTTCTTTCATACGAACAAAGGAGAGAATATTTGCGTTACTGTTTTAGACTTCATATTTGTCCCTCACGACTGTGTTTTTTTTTTAATTCTTTTTAATTAAAAGCAAAAGGCAATAGATGGAAGTTTTTATTAAGTACATTCTTATGTTGTTTTTAAGATTATGTGTAAAATAAATGGAAATTAACTATGATTAAGTAATAATAGTTGAGTTAAATAAAGTCACAAGTGCCGTTTATTTATTGGCTAGATATGTAAACATCTGGTGTGGTTAAATTTTTACCATCTTATCTCCTCCCGACTTCAAATCTATTTTGTACTATTTATAAATTGAGATGAATAAGATAATAAGTACTGATCAGAACTCTAAAGTTGACTATATTCTATAAGTAGTCTCAAAATCGTCATTGGGCCACTTGTGATAAGTAAACGTTTGGTTGACAAACTATATTCTAGTTTCTCTTTCTCTTTATTTTCTGAATGGATGAGTGATCAGTATAATTAGTCGCCATTATTTAAACCTTACAAATCTTCAGTTTGTCCACTTAGTAAATAGTTCAGGATTTAGGTCTGTACCAATCAAGTATCTTAAATTAGAAATTTTTATCTAGCAAATGATAATTATAAATAGCTAATTACCACTAAAAGATAGTGCTTTATGAAAATTTCTTTTTAAATTATAGCTCTGCCGATGAACAACTAATTAATACCAGAAAAAAAGGAAAAATAATAAAATACACGAGATGCCCTATACAGTTGGAGACTCAACCAATACAACAGCAAATCAGTTGATAACTATTTGCTGGGTCGAGCAATATTAATAAAAATAACATCTGGTCAAACCCAACCATCCACCAAAATGATACTAGCACAATATTACTAGTACTAATTAGCACTAGAATGAATCTTATATGCGTAAAAAAAAAAATTTAATTCCCATATTTTTCCTAATCAAGGCCTGAAAGAGACCTCTCTCTTACCTATGGCATGCCCCATGACTCACCTTAGTGTTATATATCTGGACAGGTATTATGTTGTTCATTTAATCTATCAAGTTTTCAGTGTCATGACCAGGGCGGAAGGGGTTCACCTGAACCCCCTTCGTCGAAAAATTACCTTGTATATATAAGGCAAAATATATTTTTTACCTCTATATATTATATTTTGAATCATCTTGATATAGACTAAAATTATAGCTTAGCAGTTAAGCGGACAAATCTTTGTAAGATCATTGGTTCAATTCTCACTAGCTACAATATCCTTAACTCTTTTTCTTTTTTGAACCCCCTTAACGAAAATCTTGCCTCCGCCACTGGTCATAACTTACTCCCAAATGGATATTTATATTAAGTCAATTTATGCGAAAAATATATGTCTTTCATACATACATATATTTCACTTAATTAATGGTTAAATGATATAAATTTTAACTTTAATTTACTTAGTTGTTAAGTGCTAAGGTTAATTAAATTATTTTGTTTGATGTAAATATCGAGTGCGAGTAAGTATTTATCTATTTTTTTTAGATGCGGAGGCCCCTCCCCCCCCCCCCCCATGTCATCGATCCCACCAATCCCAAGCACCTTTCCTTGCCTTCTCGTTTACCTGACATCAGAACAACAGTATGTTCAAACTAGTGCACTATAAATAACAAGAATTGCATGCATACCCAAGTCTCATCTAAGTAAACACAGAGTATATAGGAGTCAAAAAAGTGTGTGAAAAAAGAAAAAGGAATGGAGAATCAGCAGCAAAACCAAGTTAATGGAGGAAGCAAGAGAATTGTAGCTGTAGCTGAGAGTCCATTACCTTCTTCCAATAATGAACATCACGAGCCCCAGGTCTTCGATCCCTTCATTCATTTTTATGTTTTCTTACATTTCCCAAAAAATCTTGAAAATTCTCATGAAAATTAAACTGAAAAATTATGTAGAAACATGGATGGAAAAACTTCTTTGCATACGTGGGACCTGGTTTCCTTGTTTCTTTGGCATATCTTGATCCAGGGAATTGTAAGTTATGACTTATCTTTCTTTACGTGCCTCAAAGTTTTTTAGCTCCCATAAAAAAGTAACAAGACTTCAACTATTTATGCATGCCTAGTTTTTCTATTCAGTTTGTTTAAAACTAATAACTTGTTAATATTGTTGCAAATTATTAATGGTACAGTGGAAACTGATTTGCAAGCAGGAGCAAACCATGGATATGAGGTAATTAAAAATTACTATAAACTTTGGTATGGGCCAAAACTTTATATAGCTAGTATATATAGATATATATATTTTACTTATTCCTCAAAATTCTCAGCTTCTTTGGGTGATTCTCATTGGATTGATATTTGCTCTTATTATTCAATCACTTGCTGCTAATCTTGGAGTAAGCACTGGTAAGTTAGTCTAAATATCAATACCTTATATTCACATTTTAATATTGCATATTATATTTCCTATGGAAATTTAACTCTTTCCTCCCATTTTTGTTTTTCAGGCAAACATTTATCAGAATTATGCAGGGCTGAATACCCAGTATTTGTTAAGTACTGTCTATGGATTCTAGCTGAGATTGCTGTCATAGCTGCAGATATTCCTGAAGGCAATACTTGCAAACCTTCTAACAATTAAAGAAAAATGAACGACTTATCAAGTCAATAATTTTCTATATAATAGAACTAATGGAATCTTTTAGTAAGATAATAAAACATTAGTTTACTTATGATCACAATAATGTTCTGTACTAAACTTGTTTTTTTCTTCGGGTTTTTGTCTGTTCTATTATGTTAGAGTTTGAGTATACATGCATGAATGTGACATACATACTTCTATATTTTTTAAAGAAACAACTTGAAAGTATAAGGTCGTTGTCACATTATCTTACTAATTCTTTATCTATCAAATAATTTTTTTTTTTATTAAATGATTTATGTGTTCCTTCCGGCAGTGATTGGGACAGCTTTTGCTCTTAATATATTGTTCCATATTCCTGTTTGGGTTGGAGTTCTTTGCACTGGTGTGAGTACTCTCCTCTTCATTGGCCTACAGAGATATGGGGTAAGTTTGGTTAATTGCTGTTGGACCCCTTCATGTTTTATTTATTTTTCTATCACCCCCCAAACAACCACAAAAAGATTAGAACAAAATTGAAGGAACGTTTTAACTTTTAATTTACATATAGAAAACTTTTGTTTTGACACTTAACTAAATCTAAGGTTACTATCATGAAATTCACAAATTGATTAGGCATTTGCACAATATTTGCTTTACAATTTTGGTTGCTATAATATATGTAGAAACATTTGTTTGATCAGGAGTTTTCAAGTAAAATTATCCAAACTTTAACTATGTTTTTATCCATTTAAAGATCATACCAAGTGTAGTGAATAACTTCTAACTCTCGAGCTCTAATATGAATAATCACTCAACTAGCTCAACCACTCCATTCAGGAGAAGTTGTTAATAATTCACATAAATATTCCACTAAAAGCTAGACGTTTTCTCTAAAACTCTAACTCTATAGGTAAATTAAATGCTGTAGATATATGTTCAATCAAACTTCTTAAATGTTTTATTTAGAATTAAAACCACAGATTGCGTACGTAATCCCACTAGTTATAGTTTGTCTTTGTGATTGAGATTAGGTGTTTGGGTGTATTCTGGTCACTCTTTAAATAATGTATCAAAGTGTTGTTTTTACCATAACTGTTGAGAATCTTACTTTTGGTTTAGCTTTGAAATTGTTAGAATATTCTTTTCGAATTTGAAAATGATATTGAAGAAGCCTAGAGTTTCGTATCTTCCAAACATTCTATCACGTCAATAAAGTTGAAAATGATATTTAAAGTAGCTGATTGATGACCAAAACCATCCTATCTCAATCTTTACTTAATTACTGGTGGCAAAATGGTTAAAAGAAAACAGTTAATCATCCATATTATCCACTAAAAAATAGATTGAATAGTGATTTTTTTAAAAACGGGTTAAATATGGATAAGAACCATATTATCCATTTAGAAAACGGTTAACTAATGGGTTACCAATATGTTTAACTTTTATATTTGTAAAGCCTCAAATTGGAGGTTCCTCAAGTTTTGGAGACTACGAATTCTCCCAAAAGTGATCATATTTAAGAAGTCATGGATAATATGGTCACCCATATTATCAGCCGATTAACCCGTTTTTTATTCGTATTAAATATGGGTTGTCCATTTTTATTACACGTTTTCGACCCGAACTATATCCGCCCCCCTTTGACACTCCTACTTATACTTCTATTTGTAAGTAGGGGATAGGCAAATTAAATCAGCTCAAGAAAACACGACTTACTTAATCAACCTAAGTTTAGGCGGTTTAATGATACGTTCGGTCCATTTATTAAGTCAACTCATTTTGACATTCAGTCCGACCCTCATTTGACACTCCTATCTGTAAAAAAAATTCTCGTCCGTGCAGGTGAGAAAGCTAGAATTGCTAATAGCAGTGCTAGTGTTCGTAATGGCAGCATGCTTCTTCGGGGAAATGAGTTATGTGAAACCTCCTGCTAAACAAGTACTCAAAGGAATGTTCATTCCTAAGCTTAATGGCAATGGCGCCACCGCTGATGCTATTGCCTTGTTGGGTGCTCTCGTCATGCCGTAAGTTTCAAACTTCACTTTCATTTTATATGACAGTATTTGATTATATTAAATGCGAAATGACTTTTGACACATATTACGGTTTTAAACATATATATATGACTATAATAATATGTCATTAACAATAAAATGACAAGTTCAAAAGTTAAATTTTTTCAGGTGTTTGTCCCGTTATTAATTCTCTGTTTATATATGTTTACAGGCACAACCTCTTTCTTCACTCAGCGCTTGTGCTCTCTAGGAAAATACCACACTCAGTTCGTGGCATTAATGTAAGTAGCACAGATTTAAAGTTTTTCTTTTACGTTCCTTTGATTATTCAATAAATTTCTGCATATATTTTATTTTCATAAACACTATATATATATGCCAATTAGAGGAACTGAAAAATGAAGATGAATTTTGCAGGACGCATGTAAATACTTCTTGATAGAGAGTGGATTTGCACTGTTTGTAGCGTTCCTAATAAATGTGGCAGTTATCTCTGTTTCTGGTACTGTTTGCGGAGCTGACAATCTCTCTCAACAGAATAAAGATAGTTGTAGTGACATCACTTTGAATTCTGCTTCTTTTCTTCTCAAGGTTTACAATAATCCTGCCCTGGAGTATTATTATTATTTTTTTTTTCCTGGAAAATGATCATTTAATATAATAAATTAACTATCTGGTTATTAATATGTTTAATATTCGCAGAATGTACTTGGAAAATCAAGTTCTACTGTTTATGCTATTGCATTATTAGCCTCGGGACAAAGCTCTACCATAACTGGTACTTATGCTGGCCAATTTATCATGCAAGTAAGTGTACAAATTTTTCTATTTTTTTTTTCTTTTTCGTTGTCATTACAGTACTTATAAATAATGTCTAATTATCATATTGTTTTGTGTGAATTAGGGATTCTTGGATCTTAAGATGAAGACATGGTTAAGAAACTTGATTACTAGGCTTATTGCTATTACTCCAAGCCTTGTTGTTTCAATTATTGGAGGATCATCTGGAGCTGGCAGGCTAATCATTATTGCTTCAGTTAATATTACAGCTGCTTTTTATTATCCTTAGATCCTTTTTACATTTTTTAAAGGAAAAAATAACCTTGTTTGGGACCATTTTTCAGATGATACTTTCTTTTGAACTTCCATTTGCTCTCATTCCATTGCTCAAATTCAGTAGCAGTTCCACCAAGTTGGGACCACACAAGAATTCAATTTATGTAAGCCACGACCCTTATAATCACAATCGTTTTTTCAAAATAAACAGATTCTGAAAGCTTGACAAGATAAGTTATCGAATACTAATGTTTCGTTTTCTTTGATTATTTAGATTATCGTGATCTCGTGGATACTTGGGCTAGGAATCATTGGCATCAATATCTACTACCTCACCACAGCCTTTGTAGATTGGCTAATACACAACAATTTGCCTAAAGTTGGAAATGTGTTCATTGGGATCGTAGTATTTCCATTGATGGCTATCTATGTTCTAGCAGTGATTTACCTTATGTTTCGAAAAGACACTGTTGTTACCTACATTGACCCAATCAAGGACAATCCAAATGCTCAGCGCTATATGGAAGATGGAACAAACAACGTGGAATTGGTAGATCGTGTTCCTTATAGAGAGGATCTTGCTGATATCCCACTGCCACAATAAGTTTAATTCTTCTCGTTGTATCTCTTTGCACTCTTAATTTTGTGCTCTGTCCAAAAATAAAATAAAAGGGGTCTGTGTTATGGTGTCTATTTCATATATCTCACGATTTTGGCATTAGTTTGTAACTAGGTTCATCACCCAAATCTTGAATCACAGCACTTGAGTAAGCAACCAAACCTTGCATATCCAATTCCGTTCCGGTGTCATAGCAACTTTCATTCTAACAGTTTGTTTGGGTGATTGTTTCTCATTGTATTATATTGTATTATCAATTTAAATATAGTATTTGTTTTGATTGTTGCTTAAAATTTATTATAGTACATCATCTCAAGAAAGTACCTAAATGTAACGGTCCAAAATCCCAATCAGGGAATCGTGATGGTGGCGCCTAACTCCACTTGCTAGGCAAGCTAACACTTAAAGTTGTCCTCGTTTTTCACTTAAACACCCTATTTTAAGTCCGTTTCATTTGAACACTCTAACCATATCTCAAATGTGTCATTTAAACACAATTTGATGATGTGGCATAGTGCGTGTATTATACTATTTTTCTGAGCGTGAGAGATCAGTATTTCTATTTCATTTTTTTTTACTTTCTTTTTCCTCTTATCCTTTGGCAAGCAGAACACAAACGAGGTCGCCGGAAAAGCCAGAACTCCGCTACTAGGTCCAAAGAGGCGACAAACAACAGTATGTTATCAAGGTTTTAACATTTACATACCAACCACGAAATTAGTAATAGACAGAATACGAACGAATCTCCGGTACCACAACAATGGAACATCAGAAATGGTGATAAATGTCGCCGATTTTAATGGTAGCCGCTGAAATATTAAATGTCCGGTCACTTCTTTCAGTTCTTCTCTTTTATCAGTTAAAACAACAACAAAACAAATTAATAGAGATGAAGGAGGAAAGGAAATGAGTTATGGCCGGTGGTTGCTGGAATCGCCAGATTCTTTTTTGTTTCTTCCCTTTTTTCTCAACTCTGATTTTTTCTTCTCCTGTTAGCTAAAAGAAGGGATTTTCAACCCAAAAAAGAAAGAAAAAAAATTGACATAAACTTCTCCCTTCCCCAGATCTGAAAATCCAAAAACGGTACCTGTGTTTTTTTCCATATGCAGATGCAGATGGAAGGAAGGGAGAGTACCTGTGTTTCTTCGCATTGATTTTTTTCAATTTGGACGGCTGGAACTCAATTTACGGCTAACTAAAGCTCACCGGAGTTCTGCAGAATGTCGGAGCTGACGTTTTTAGTGATGGGATGGTCTAAAAATTTGTGGAAAGTTAGATTTGGAGGTGGAGAAAAATCTTCATTGTTTGGAATTTCTTGATTTGGCCTAGAATTGAGATGGAAAGTGATCACGCTCAACTGAGTCTCACAAAAGACTATGCGGGCGTTGCAAATATAATCTGAGTATTATTGCCCAGAGTCGAACCACAGGGAACTAACCTATCAATCACTACTGTCAGATTTACTAAATTCACACAATCTGTTTTCTCAAACTTTTGATTCACAATGGTTGATTTTCTAACAACTAAAGACTGAAAGTAATTAACAGCTGAAAATTAACTAAACTTGATGTGTAAACAGTAGGAATAAAGTCTAAGGCAATGGTTTCCCCCGTTGGTAATTTCCTTGGTTGTATATGTCTTATAACTACGATTTAGTTGTCTCTAACAATCATGAACGCTCAAGCTATCATAATTCTTTCTCAAGTAATTATGATAATCTACTAGACACACTCTCTCAAGCTACGCTAGCTAATTTCACAATACAATTCACTTAGATTGCACCCGGGGTTTCGTTATCTCTAATCCAACCCCTAAACCCTCGGTTATGACTCTCGTCTATACTCCGGGAGTGATGTTGTTCATACAATCACCTAAATATGCACTCTCTCTCAAGTAGATACATAATAAATAGGAACGGATAATTGAGGGCCCTTTCAACTAATCCACAATCAAAACATAGATGAACAATTAGAAATTAACAACCAAATCCAATTATATTAATAAAACAACCAAGTCATCCCCAATGGGTTCCACCAAAACCTTAGATTAAGGTTTTTAGCTACTCATGACAATGGGGAAATAAACTACTAAAAGATTCATAATCATAAATTGCAAGAAAAATAAAGAAGAATAAGGGTAATGATGTTTTGGGTGATCTCTCACACTTGTTTTCCTTGCCAAAGTACTCTCTAAAATATTACATGCCTCCCTTGGGCGAGTTCTATTGTTTAAATAGGGTTTTTGGGCTAAGAATTCCGTGTTTTGCACTTCAGTCCCTCAATTTTACGCCTCCTGCCGCGGTCCTACCGCGGTCACGCTAGGACCGCGGCCAAATGACCTCTCTAAATCTGCAATAGCTTCTCGCCGCGGTCCGACCGCAGTTAAGCCGGGACCGCGGCAGTTCATCTCCAGTTCTGGTTTGTGCATTTCACATGGTGCACTTGGCGGATATTATGCGATTGGCCTCTTTTTCCTCCATAATTGATCCCAAAAGTACTCCATAGCCTTCTTTTATTGTATGTAACCTGCAAAATATGAAAAGCACTAATAAGAGCATTTTGTTATCACTTTTACCATAAAAACTCTACGAGAAAGTGGTTCTTTTAGGGCTTAATCATAGTTCAATTCACCTATTATCAACACCCCAAAATCTTTGCTCGTCCTCGAGCAAGTTGAGCCACACTTCTAGGCCTAATCGTTCGATGCATTACCCGGTTTTATGTCACACCCGCCATTATGAAAGAACAACCTAAGCAGTGCAACAGCCACACATCAGATGAAGACTCTAATGCCATGCCACACACGTGCTTACTCTAGTTACTCTAAACCGAGGTGAAAACTTTCTTTTTCTTCCCGAGTCACATGCCCTCACATCATATTTTTGAGAGAAGTTCCACACATATAAAATCAAGCACAAGGAACTATAGATAGAAATAATTCACTCACTCTCAGCAAAGAACATTCACATGCCACACAGATACACCATAAGCTTGCCCTTAGTGTAATACTCTACTAATCGAGTTGTTTTACTCTAAGATCAAGAGGTCTTTATTTGGTTGTAATGTAGGCTAAGGGATGGGTAGGATATATTTGGATATAGTGACTAACCTCCCTAAGCACTTTTAATACATTTTTCCTTTATTCCGATTTTCATGTTCAGCCCAGTCATCCTTCCACACTTGTTTCATAAGCTATCCCCACTTTTCTAGGTGCAACTGGCTTTTCTTGCCATTCACTACTTTAGGACCGCCTATTTGCAAGGTCCTTCTTCTATATTTCAATATATATATATATTTTTTTTATTTTTTTCTTTTTTTTTCAACTACCATTGCACCATTCAAGTATTTTTCTGATTCCCTTTTCCTACTCTCTTATCACCCCACACTTTGACTTTTACACGATCTTTAACAATTCAAGTGCTTCTAGGAGGCAAAGGTCAAACAGTCAAGCTATTCAACACATGGATGTAGGTTATTGCAAGGTTATCAAAGAAACAGGCTTTAGGCTCAAAGGGGTTAACTATGGTGATACGTACAGGTGGATTCATAATTAGACCGGCTACACAAAGAAATGCCTCAATCATCTGTAAGACCAAACAACTTCTATTTCGCTTTGCAAACACACCGGGCAAGTTCTAGGTATCGCATGCAAGCATAGAATACAGGTATTTCCTCACACACACTTGGCATGTAACTCATTCCGAATTAGTTTGTCAACACACTCACATGAGTGTTCAAGCAAGACAAGGTGTGCACAATTAAGGCATAATTTACGAGTCTACCAACGAGCCTAGACGTCGCACCCTCAAGTTTGTTTAGTTATTAGCAGGTGTGTACATTATAGGTTGCATTCCTGCCCTTACCCATCTTAGTCCAAGAGAGTCTTCAGGGTCCTAAACATATCAAAGAAAAATCTACCTAACCCGGTTCAAGAAAAGCCCTTGGAAAAGAACCGTGGTCAAAAGAAAAACCAAGGGGGAATTACTACACTACCTAAAAAATAAAAAAATAAAAAATCTAAGTGGACTACTTCCCTCAAGAGTACTTGTCCAAGTGGTCCGTCCTCAGGAAGAGTCCCCTACCTTTTCTAATTTTTTTTTTTAAATCCGACTTTGACCCTCAAGAGACCCGTCGACAAGTGTCCGTCGTTGGGCCAAGTCAGTTACTTGTAAGATGAGTACATCCAATTATATACAACAACAAAGATACAGAACTACAACATACTCAATGTATATGTACACTAAGAATACACCACTAAAGCACGTCTCCCACCCCACACAAAAAATTATGGCATGTCCCCATGTCATATCACAAATAAAGAGCAGAAGGGTAAGAAGACTTCCCTGAGCATCAGTCGGAGTCGGAGACGGTGCTGGGGTCCACATGACAAGCCCTCCCCAAAGCACGGAACCAAGCCATAATCCGGTTCTCAGACCTGGCCTGCCGCTGAGACATGGCATCCATACACACATGTAGGCCATCAATTGAGGTGCGAAGATCTGCCACCTCGTCCTCCACAGAACGCAACATGGGCCGGCTGGACTGTGATCGAGAGAACCCTGCCCCAGTATGGGGTCGCCAAGAGGATCCGGCTCCCTCATAGGATCTCCTGGAAGGTGCAATGGGTGCTGTGGCGTCATCCTCATCATCAATCTCAATGGTTGTGGGTGCATCTCTGCCCACTGTGATCCTAGAAGCTCTGAATGGTGTTTTTGCGGCCAAAGCTCCATCTGTAGGACTGGTGGGGACACCTTTTAGCAGACACAACCTCGTCACCAATGAGGGGAAGTAAAACCCCTTAGATAGCAGAGATGACCGAAGGATCATTTCATCACCAATAATTCTCGCCACATCAAAGTCCCTCTTGGTGACGAAGCACCACACCAGTAGAGCCCGTAGGTGGTTCACATCTGTCGTGTTGCTTGTGGGCAAGAACCGGTTGCAAATGATGGTGAACCAGCACTTGGCCTCATGTGTGAACGACTTGGAGTGAAGGGTAATGTTTTCCTGTATCCAGATTGGTTGACCCTCTGCGCAGATTGTCGCAATCATATTGTTCCAAGAGACCCCTTGGGCATCGTGGTAATGATCAATGTCACCAGTAAACTGGGGCAACTGCAAGACCTGGCGAATCTTCCGAATTGAGGCATCCACTGCCCTGCTCCGCACAATCACCTTCCGGCCCAAATATTCCGGGCAGTTCGCGTAGAACTCCCGGACTATCATCGGGTTTGCCGTCTCAGGCTCATCAAACAAGAACTCCATCTCCCTTCTTCGGATTTCCTCATACATGTCTGCACTTTCCATACGGAGGGCAGCCCGGTCAACAGCAATCTCAGGGATAAAGGTTTTGGTGGCCTTAGCATGAAATGCGTCCTCTGGCCCTTGAGACTGGAACCTGGTTTCATCATATGTTGGCACGTGGGAAGTGCTTGCCGAGCCTCTTTACCTTTTTCGGGCCATATTACCTGCAAACAATTCAGGGCAACTATCAGATGCATCCTAAAATGTGCCATTCGGATGGTTACTCAGACTTCGCCACCCGATGGCACCAAACAGTTTCCATTAGCCAATCAATGCCAGGATACCCAATTAGTAAGTTGCCCCAAATAGCCAACCTCTACTACTACCTCACACCACTATCAATTTGTCAATTCCTCCAAATAATACCCCACACACCCCTCACCAGTGAAATATGTCAACTGCCACCACCACCACCAATTAAGAAGAGCACAAAGTGCTCCAAGATCTACAACACACCCCTGATTTTCGGCCATATAGGCCCCTCCACCAAGCTTCACCCTAAAAAATTTTGTTAGGCCTCCAAACATACTACAAATCCCCCACAAGTTAAGCATAATGAAAACTCAACCATCTAAGCATCAATCATGTCCAAAAGAAGCAAATAATGGAGAAAAAGGAATAAAAAAGAAAAAAAATTAAAAATTTGACACTACAACACTACCTAGGGTTAGTGGAAACTAAATTACACTAAGCTATGTGAAGAAAAGAGAAGAGAAGAGAAGAAGCTTACCTTGGAGATGAATGGAGTGAATGGAAGAAGAAGAAAGTTGGGGGAGATTGGGGATTTAGGGTTTTGGTTGTGAGGAAGATGAAAGAAGAGGGAAGGAGAGATGTGAGAGAAAAGAAAGGAAATGGGGGGGGGGGGGTTTATCGTGTGTTTTGGGGAAAAGGAGGGGGTAAGGGTAGTTAAGAGGGGGGGGGGGGAGAAAAGAAAGGAGAAAAACATAAAAAATTTCGGAACTTACCTGGCCTGGGCCCGATCTGGGCTGCCGCGGTCCTACCGCGGTTATGCTGGGACCGCGGTAGACCACTTTCAGAGAGGGTGTTGGACCGCGGTCCTACCGCGGTTACGTTGGGACCGCGGTAGAAAACTTCAGAGGGGGTCCTGGACCGCGGTCCTGCCGCGGTTACGCTGGGACCGCGATCTGGGCGTGTTCCTGCTACCTTTTTTTGATGGAGTTATGCATTACACTTACAACAAATTCGTGGGTTGCCTCCCACGCAGCGCCTGATTTAACGTCGCGGCACGACGCAAGTAGTTGAGCTCTTACTCCTTAATCTCGTATTGGGGTTCTTTCAAATTGGTCACCATTGTATCCCCTTTTTCTACAGCTATTCCAAGGTAATGTTTCAACCTTTGTCCATTGACGGAGAATTTGTTTGTCCCATCTTCCGACTCAATCTCAACAGCTCCACTTGCAAACATTTGCACCACTCTAAATGGCCCAGACCATCGGGACTTTAACTTACCCGAAAACAGTCTCAACCGTGAATTATACAATAGTACCATGTCACCGGGTTTAAAGTCTCTGTCTACGATGTGCTTGTCATGCATTTTCTTCATTCGTTCCTTGTAGAGCCTCGTGCTTTCAAAGGCTTGATATCTGAATTCCTCCAGCTCATGCAACTCCGTCAGTCGATTTTGTCCAGCTGCTTCAGGATCCATGTTCAATTGCTTCAGTGCCCATCAAGCTCGATGTTCTAGCTCCACAGGCAGGTGACAGGCCTTCCCAAATACCAACTTGTATGGTGACATACCTATTGGTGTTTTGAACGCAGTTCTATAGGCCCAGAGTGCGTCATCCAGCTTCTTTTCCCAATCAGTTCGGGTGGCATTCACAGTCTTCGCTAGTACACTCTTTATCTCCCTGTTGGACACTTCAACTTGCCCACTGGTATGTGGATGATAAGGAGTAGCCACCTTGTGGTGCACATCATACTTAGCAAGTGAGTGCCTCCGTCACTGATGATCGCTCTTGGTGTCCCAAACCGGGTGAATATGTTCTTTTTCAGGAATCCGACTACCACTCTTGCATCATTAGTGGGCAAGGCTGCAGCTTCCACCCATTTAGACACGTAATCCACCGCAACAAGTATGTACTTATTGCCAAATGAGCTGACGAAGGGACCCATGAAGTCAATCCCCCACACATCAAACACCTCTACTTCTTGAATTGGTTTCATTGGCATCTCGTGGCGACGGGAAATGTTTCCCGTCCTCTGTCATTCATTGCAGCCCTTTACCCAGAGGTGTGCATCTCTAAACACAGTTGGCCAAAAGAATCCAGCCTCGAGCACTTTCGCAGCTGTTCTGACCCCTCCAAAATGTCCTCCATATGCTGATGCGTGACAAGCCTGCAAAATTGAAGATTGTTCTATCTCGGGGACACACCTCCGGATAATGTTATCAACACATATTCGAAACAAATGAGGTTCATCCCAATAATACATGCGACAATCACAAAAGAACCTTTCTTTTGGACAGGTGAAAGGTCATAGGGAACAATACCGCAGGCCAGGTAGTTTGCAAAATCTGCATACCATGGCGCACCCTCAAGATTGGCTGCGAGCAGCTGCTCGTCTGGAAAGGTTTCCAGAATCTCTTCGACCTCGACTGATTTTTCAGCTCCTTCAAGTTGTGATAGATGATCAGCGACTTGATTTTCAGTGCCCTTACGGTCAAGAATTTCGAGGTCGAATTCTTGCAATAGCAGCACCCAACGAATCAGGCGCGGCTTAGACTCCTTTTTCTCAATGAGGTACCTGAGAGCTGCATGGTCAGTATACACAATTACCTTGGAACCAATCAGATATGATCGGAACTTGTCAAAAGCAAACACAACTGCCAACATCTCCTTCTCCGTCATTGTGTAGTTGAGCTGTGCACCGCTTAGCGTTCTGCTTGCGTAGTAAATCGGGTGCATCGGCTTATCTTTTCGTTGCCCAAGACTGCTCCTATAGCATAGTCGCTGGCATCACACATGAGCTCAAATGGTTTCTCCCAGTTGGGAGCAACAATGATGGGTGCAGTTATCAACTTCTACTTCAGTTCCTCAAATGCCAACCTGCAATCATTAGAAAACACAAAGGGCTGATCCTTTTCAAGGAGTTTGCATAATGGGTTAGCAATTTTGGAAAAGTCTTTTATGAAACGCCGGTAGAACCCGGCGTGACCAAGGAAACTTCTCACCGCCTTGACTGAAGTGGGCGGTGGTAACTTCTCAATCACGTCAACCTTAGCATGGTCGACCTCAATTCCTTTTCTGGACACTCGATGTCCCAGGACTATCCCTTCTTGTACCATAAAATGGCACTTCTCCCAGTTTAACACTAAGTTTGTCTCCACACATCTTTTGAGCACTCTGCTTAAGTTGTGAAGACAGTCTTCGAATGAGTCTCCCACCACGGAGAAATCATCCATAAAGACCTCCATAATATCCTCCACCATATATGTGAAGATGACTAGCATGCACCGTTGAAAAGTCGCTGGTGCATTGCAAAGCCCAAAGGGCATTCTCCGAAAGGCAAAGATGCCATACGGACATGTGAAGGATGTTTTCTCTCTATCTTCGGGGTCTATCGATATCTGATTGTACCCAGAATATCCATCTAAGAAACAAAAGTGCGATATTCCAGCCAGCCTGTCCAACATTTGGTCAATGAAGAGCAAGGGAAAGTGGTCCTTTCGGGTGGCGGTGTTCAATTTTCGGTAATCCATGCAGATTTGCCACCCTGTGACTGTACGAGTTGAGATCAACTCATTGTTGTCATTTTTCACAACAGTCATTCCCCCCTTTTTCCGAACACATTGGACAGGGCTGACCCAATTACTATCAGAGATGGGGAAAATGATTCCCGCATCTAACCATTTGATCACCTCTTTCTTTACAACCTCTTTCATGTTAGGGTTCAGCCTTTGTTGATGTTCCCTGGAAGGTCTGTGCCCCTCTTCCAGGAGAATCTTATGCATACAGAAGGCTGGGCTGATACCCTTTATGTCTGCCATGGTCCAACCAATGGTAGTCTTGTTATCCTTCAGTACCTGTAAGAGATTTTCTACCTGCACATCTAGCAAACAGGATAATATAATAACAAGTAAGGTCGAATCAGGGCCTAGGAATGCATACCTGAGGTGATATGGGAGTGGCTTCATCTCCAGCTTGGGTGGTTCCTCTATTGATGGCTTGGCTGGAGGAGTGACCCTTTTCTCCAGCTCAAGGGACTCGAACTGAGGTTCCCTTGACCAAAACCCTCGGCCTTCCAATGCCATCACCCATTCAGCTAATCTCTCACCATCCATTTCTTCTAAATTTGTCAGGCATGCCTCCAATGGATCTCTCACAGTTAGGGTCCTGTCATCTTCTTGCAGAATTATATCCACTGCCTCCACTAGAGAGAAATTCGCATATTCGCTGGGTCTCCTCATTGATTGCTGAACATTGAATATGACTTCTTCATCGTTCAATCTCATTTTAAGTTCCCCAGTCTCACAGTCTATCAGTGCTCTCCCAGTGGCCAAAAATGGTCTCCCCAAAATAAGGGGTATCTCCTCATCCACCTGACAATACAGAATCACAAAGTCTGCAGGGAACACTAACTTCCCCACTTGTACCAGCACATCATCAGAATACCAGTTGGTCTTTTCACAGTGCGATCAGCCAGTTGGAGCAGCATAGAAGTCGGCCTGGCTCTGTCGATGCCCAATTTGGTGTACACTGCCAGCGACATCAGATTTATGTTGTCTCCCAAATCACATAACGCCTTTGCAAAGGCATAACTCCCAATGGTGCATGGAATAGTAAAGCTACCTGGATCGGACATCTTTTGGGCCATCGGTTTTGCCACTACTGCGCTGCAGGTCTGTGTCAGAGTTACTGTGGATAGATCCTGAAAATCAAACTTCCTTGACATTAAATCTTTCATCATCTTGGCATAACCGGGCATCTCCCTCAAGGCATCCATCAATGGAATATTCAACTGGATTTGACGCAGCATCTCCATGAACTTTTTGTATTGGTCTGCCTTCTTTTGCTTGACCAGTCTCTGAGGGAAGGGTGCAGGTATCACCCTTTGTGCATTGCTGGCTGGCTTCTCTCTGTTAGGAGTTTCTGGCTCAAGAGGTGCCACCTGTTCTGCAACTTGCTCGGTCTCCTTTTCTTTGCCTTTTTCCTCCTGACTCTGCTCAACCACTACTTCAGTGAGTTCTGTTGGTTCTTCTACCTCTAATTGAACTGGAGTAGCTGGTGTAGTATTCTTGCTGGCTTGTGCAATTTCCTACTCTCTATCTAAATCTCTACCATTCCTGAGACTGACTGCCATCAGCTGATTCGGGTGTTGCTCCTTGGGATTTATGTTCGTATCTGCAGGTAAAGTTCCCGGAGGACGGTTGTTCAAGGCCATGTACAGCTGACCCAGTTGCTTTTCAATATTCTTTATGGCTGAATCATGTACTGTCAATTTTTTCTGCACTTTATTATTTGTCCCAATGAGTTGTTGAAGCATACCCCTGATCTCCATCATGTTGTTATCTTGCTGCTGAGGGGGTGGTTGATAAACCAATTGCTGCTGATTCTGCTGTGGATAACCCTGTGGTTTCTGATAAGTCACTGGCACTAATTGGTTTTGAGGGTGAATACCCCCAAGCTGCTGCATATTAGGCCTGTACTGCTGATTTTGCTGCGGTCTCCATTGTTGTGCTTCTTGTCTCTGACCCCCATAGTTGTTGACATAATTCATATCTTCCCGGACCCCTTGATTTTCACCTTCTCCGCTCCATGAGCACACATAGGACTGATTAATACACGGTGTACATAGTCCTCCATTTGTTGTATCAACGATGTGCACCTGTTTTGTACCCATCTCATCAATCTTCTTTGTCAGTAGGCTCATCTGGGTTAGGAGTGTGGCCATGTTCTCTTCCTGCGAATTATTGGGATCAAGTGGAACTGAATGCACTATGGGTGCCAGTGTTGCACTTCTAGTCATCCACCCCGCATTTTGTGACATCTTATCGAGGAGAATTTTGCACTCGGTGAATGTTTTGCTTAAGAAAGCACCTCCAGCTGAAGCATCCACATTCTCTTTCAAGTTGTTAGCTAGACCCATGTAGAATCTCTGGCCGAGCATCTGGTCTGGAATGCCATCATGAGGACACTTCACAAGCATCCTTTTAAATCTCTCTCAAGTTTCTTGCAAGGACTCCGTGGACTGCTGCCTAAACTGTAATATGGCATCAATTTGCTGTGCAGTCTTGTTAGGCGGATAGAACTTGTTCAGAAACTGCTTAACTAATTCCTCCCAAGTGGTAATAGAGTTGATAGGGAGCGAATTTAACCAAGTCTGAGCTGCCCCGGTTACTGAGAATGGGAACAAGAGCAGTTTGATAGCTTCATGGGTTACATTGGGTTTCCTTTGGGTCATGCAAATTGAAAGAAAATTTTTCAAGTGTTGTTGAGGGTCTTCAATGCTTGACCTGGATAACAATCCCTTATTTTGCAGCAGATGCAGCATGTTATTGGTGATCTGGAATGTCTCCGCTTGAATTGCGGGCACAGCTATGGCAGTGGCCAGATTGTCAGTTGTAGGCTGTGCCCAGTCATAAAGTGCAGCCTCGGGCACAAGAGGTGCCACTCCTCTGACATTTAAGTCAGCTGGCTCATCCCTGATGTTTCCGTTGACGTTATCTACGTCACCCATCTCAAATTCGAGTTGGTGTGTTGGTTGAGGTTGTTGAAGTCCTTTGTTGGCACGGTTCAATGCCCTGAATATTTTCTCGGGGTCTGAGAGTCCTTCTAGTAGTTCTCCAGTCCTCGAACAATTTCTAGGCATACACCTGCTTTCCACAAGATTTCAAACGTTAAAATTTCAATGAAAAGATTGGTATAGAGAAAACTGACTACACTTAGAATTTTTGTATTTCTTTCAATTGTAATTGATAACACCGTTAATTCCCCGGAAACGACGCCAAAATTTGATCACGCTCAACTGAGTCTCACAAAAGACTATGCGGGTGTTGCAAATATAATCTGAGTATTATTGCCCAGAGTCGAACCACAGGGAACTAACCTATCAATCACTACTGTCAGATTTACTAAATTCACACAATCTGTTTTCGCAAACTTTTTAATTCACAATGGTTGATTTTTTAACAACTAAAGACTGAAAGTAACTAACAGCTGAAAATTAACTAAACTTGATGTGTAAACAGTAGAAATAAAGTCTAAGGCAATGGTTTCCCCGCTGATAATTTCCTTGGTTGTATATGTCTTATAACTAGGATTTAGTTGTCTCTAACAATCATGAACGCTCAAGCTATCATAATTCTTTCTCAAGTAATTATGATAATCTACTAGACGCACTCTCTCAAGCTACGCTAGCTAATTTCACAATACAATTCACTTAGATTGCACCCGGGGTTTCGTTATCTCTAATCCAACCCCTAAACCCTCGGTTATGACTCTCGTCTATACTCCGGGAGTGATGTTGTTCATACAATCACCTAAATATGCACTCTCTCTCAAGTAGATACATAATAAATAGGAACGGATAATTGAGGGCCCTTTCAACTAATCCACAATCAAAACATAGATGAACAATTAGAGATTAACAACCAAATTCAATTATATTAATAAAACAACCAAGTCATCCCCAACGGGTTCCACCAAAACCTTAGATTAAGGTTTTTAGCTACTCATAACAATGGGGAAATAAACTACTAAAAGATTCATAATCATAAATTGCAAGAAAAATAAAGAAGAATAAGAGTAATGATGTTTTGGGTGATCTCTCACACTTGTTTTCCTTGCCAAAGTACTCTCTAAAATATTACATGCCTCCCTTGGGCGAGTTCTATTGTTTAAATAGGGTTTTTGGGCTAAGAATTCCGTGTTTTGCACTTCAGTCCCTCAATTTTACGCCTCCTGCCGCGGTTACGCTAGGACCACGGCCAAATGACCTCTCTGAATCTGCAATAGCTTCTCGCCGCGGTCCGACCGCGGTTACGCCGGGACCACGGCAGTTCATCTCCAGTTCTGGTTTGCGCATTTCACATGGTGCACTTGGCGGATATTATGCGATTGGCCTCTTTTTCCTCCATAATTGATCCCAAAAGTACTCCATAGCCTTCTTTTATTGTATGTAACCTGCAAAACATGAAAAGCACTAATAAAAGCATTTTGTTATCACTTTTACCATAAAAACTCTACATGAAAGTGGTTCTTTTAGGGCTTAATCATAGTTCAATTCACCTATTATCAAGTATCTTTGGGCCGTTTTAGCCCAACAATTGGTATCAGAGTCCAGGTTCGGCGGGACGAGTACGGAGAGGGCAAAGTGATAGTGCGGGGCGGTGCGCACACAAGAAGAAGCTAGTTGCGGGCTTCGGTTGCCATAATACTCTAATAATATGGATGGTACACAATGAATCTCGCAATTTGATCTGTGGATCATTACAATGGGCCACATGGAACTAAGTTCGAGGGGGGAGACCCGTGAATCGTGGTAGTGGGCCACGTGGAACTTAGTTCGAGGGGGAGATTGTTGGGTGTGCGAACAAAGTCCCACATCGGTAGCTGAACAGATTGGCAGTCTACATATAAGGTGTAGGGATCTCTTAATGGTGTGAGGCCTTTTGGAAAAAATCGTGCGGGCTTGGCCCAAAGCGAACAATATCACACCACGTTAAGAGTATCTTTGGGCCGTTTTAGCCCAACATACACCATAGGAAGAGACATACTTTAATAGTGCACATTTGATCAACTAATCACTTGTTATTACCCCATATGAACCTACTTCATGGGATCCCCAATCACATAGGTTGGGTTACCATCATTGTTGATACATCTCAAATTGGCAAAAGGCTCAACCCCTCGATGTTTTACTTATAAGTCAAAGGATCGGCCAAATCCTCTTTTGACTACACATAATATGTATAAAAATTTTTTATCTCTAAACAATTGCTTTATGACATTATATCTTAGTAAAAATGTGTCTACTTTTCCCATTGAAAGATTTATTTTCTTACAATGGCTATTGCACCTTGGCAATCCCAATTCCTCGACACAAATATTGTCGGTTTAATTCCTAGTGGAATACACGCCAATAGGTTGCTTAATCAGCTTCACCGCCAGGCAATTTTAATATCATAACACCTACCAAAAGTGATCACACAACAACTAGCTAGTTTTTTCTCATCTGAATCAGAGATTCAATATCATCACTGTATCTTTCTAATACAATGGAAAATCCGCATACCAAATACTAACTTATAGTATTTCTCAAATAAAGCATAAAATCATCTCAAATGAAATAAAACTTGACTTCTGTACAAGTGCCTTTTGAGACATCTTTCAACACATAAGAATTTAGTTTCTTTTTGTATCTTCCATAGTCAAGTACCAAAGAAAATTTTCTAAATACAGAAGCAACCTTAATTACAGAAATATCTCAAATCAGTAGAAAACGGATCATAATTCAACGATTCTCTTCACCCAAATGACTAAGAGACCCAAAGCACCATAACTTTTTGAAGTCAGAAATACAACAAATTTTCGATCTTCCAATACAAATTTTTGCCACAAAAAGTCTCATTTTTGTAAGGCTTCAATATTATAATTTTAATAAACAATTTTTCTAATTTTTTCCCTCTTCATAGGATCAAGCTAGATAACTCAGGACTCCATGGTCCCCCACATTTACGAAAATTTCAAGTTAAGGAGATAACATTTGCACAACTCATAAAAAGTTCCACCAATTTATAAATAATAAGCTAATAATATAACTTCACCCAATAAGTCACGAGAATACGAAACACGAAGGTCTTATCTTATCTATTATTCCTATCATACTAATACGGAGGAGATTTATAAAATTAACACATCAATCATCATCTTCCCTTCCATCAAAAAGATCTATCAAATTCTATTTGACATGATCATGTATAGTAAATTATTCACTCTTTTATAATTCTCATAGAATTAGCAAAGAACTTATACAACTTGGATGAAATCAATCATGCTTTTATATCTAACACACCAAATTCAAAATTCAGATTTATTGAAATTGAAATATTAATTTAAACCCACTATCTTAGAACTTTCAAGATTTTCAAAAATAGATAACAATAAAAGTCTACATTTGTAGGCTTAGGCGCATTTAAATACTATAAAAAGTGTCAATTTAGTGGTGCAATTTACCTTCCATAATGCGATAACGCACAAAATTAAAATAGCAACTTGATTAACATTTCGTTGCTCACAAAAATAATTTCAATAAAGAGTGGTATTCTCCATAAGACCATTGTGCAAACTTGAAGTGTAGGTTCCATTTCAGAATTAGAACAATAACTTGGACAACATCAAATTTGATTCTCCATAAAAAAAAAAGTGAAAATATCCTTAAGATTGTTGGAAAAATTGGATGATTATGGAGAATAAGGTCTAGCTTGAGGCGTGTCAAAGACACTGTCCTTAAGGATATTTCGCACACACCGTGATGAATAAAATTAGGCGTATCCCACAGAATTAAACAAGCTCTTCTAGTATAAACTAGGAGCAGAAACAACAAAGATCAACAAAGGCAACCCAGCATAATAGAAGAAAAGTTTTACTTTCTTCCACCTTCCAAAATGAACACAAACATATACTTATATATAGTCCAAATTGGACATCTGATTGAATGTAACATTGCATATTAAAGTAATGTTATCAAAGTTAAGAAATATTTTCAATAAGAGACGTTACATATCTTTAGACCAATAAAGCCGAAAACGTTTCAAATAGCAAATTGATTATCATAATAAATCAAACTTATTTTGATAGCCATAATGATATTCATTCAAGGTTAGTAAAAATATTATATTCAAAGCTAATAAATTTTCAGTTGTAGATAATAAATATATTTAATAAATTCGTATAATAAAGACCCATTAAGATAATATTAAAAGAATGGACCAAGACATCAATTAGAATATTTCTTTTTGAGATATTAAAATTATTTTTTCCAACATCCCTTAGCGTAAAAGTTATCACGGGATTAGCTAATACCCAAACTAAACAACTAAACATGGGATAAAGTAATCCCAAACTTTTTCCCGAAATTATTATTCTTATTCCATGTACCTGTAACGACCCGGCCGGTCGTTTTTGGAATTTACGCCCCGATCCCCCATTAACTGCTTTCTCTAAGTTCATTTCTGCTATTTTGGTTTGCCGGGACGTTCGGTATTAGGATTCGGAGTGTTTTGGGACACTTAGTCCCTAAATGAGAGTTTAAGAGTTGAAAAATGGTCCGTCTTCGGAACAGTGTGAAGACGACCTCGGAATGGAAATCCGATGGTTCCGTTAGCTCCTTAGGTGATTTCGGGGTTGGGAGCGTGTTCGAAATGTTATCTGGAGGTCCGTAGCTCATTTAGGCTTGAAATGCCGAAGTTTGGATTTTTGAAGTTTCCGGTCCGATAGTGAGTTTTTGATCCGAGGGTTGGAATTGAATTCCGGAAGTTGCTGTAGCTCCGTCATGTCATTTGGGATGTGTGTGCAAAATTTCAGGTCATTCGGACGAGGTTTGGTTAGGTTTTTGATCGAAAGCGTATTTGGTTAGAATTTGAAGTTCTTAGGCTTGAATCCTTGATTTAATCGGGTTTCCGGTGTTGTTTGGGGTGTTTTGAGGATTGGTGCAAGTTGGAATAAGGTATTAGGTGGTATTGGTGCTTTTGGTTGAGGCCCCGGGGGCCTCGGGATGATTTCGGGTGGTTAACGGGGAAATTTTCTAAGTTGTTGCAGCTGGTATGTTTTCTCTTCTGGTATTTTCGCTTCTGCGGTTTGGGAACCGCAGAAGCGGAGCCGCAGAAGCGGCTTCCTCATCGCAGAAGCGACTTCCTCATCGCAGAAGCAATTTTTGGCTTCCCCTCAGAGACCGCAGAAGCGGTCATCTTTCTGCAGAAGCGGAACCGCTGGAGCGGTCATGTGTCCGCAAAAGCGGAATTTCCCCCTTTAATGAGAAATCGTAGAAGCGGTTGTTTTGCCGCTTAAGCGGGACCGCAGAAGCGGTCCCTTGTCCGCAGAAGCGGAAATGTCTGGGCAGAAATAGGAAATTTCGAGGGTTTAATTTCATAAGTTTGAAAATTAATTTTGAGCTCGGGCAAGGGCGATTCTGAGAGGATTTTGGAGAGGAGATTATTGGGTAACATTTCTATGATCCTTTCTAATTATATTTTATCATTTAGTAGTTAAATCCACCTTTTAAATTCGAATTAAGGATCAAAAATGGAAGAATTTGGGTGAAAGTTCATTGACTAAACTATTGGGTTTTGAGGGAGCATTCGACCTCCGATTTCTGAGATTTTTATATGGTTAGACTCGTGAGAGTACGAGGTTTCTGAAAATGTGAAAATTATTCGGTTCCGAGATGTTGGCCTGAGGGGCGTTTTGGTCATTTCACCTATTTTCGCGCCTTAGCTTTAATTTCAATAGTGGAATCAGTTGTTTGCAATATTATTTACGATTTGTAATTTAATTGAATAGATTTGCGCCATTTGGAGTCGGATACTCGTGGCAAGGGCATCGTTCCCTAGTTGACTTCGCACCGGTTCGAGGTAAGTGGCTTGCCTAACCTTGTGTGGGGGACTTCGTCCCTTAGGATGTGATAATTGGTAATTGAATGCCTTGTACGTGAGGTGACGAGCGCGTACTTGAGCAAATTGTTGAAACCCGGATTTTTACTTAAATACTTGATTTGGATTCTCTTTCATATTTGCCTTACTTTACTTGCTTTTATAGCCTGTGCTAGCGTAGAAGAGCATGTTTAATTGATCCAAGCTGCCTATTTGTTTAAATTGTCTTAACTGTGATTACGTGGAGCATGTTAGGCCAGTATTATTTGATGCCTTGTATTGTTGTACTTAAATTTCTGAATAATTCGTTGATGTTGGTTGCACATTTATATTGGGACTACAGATGCGGATTCCGGGAGTTCCCCCTTGATTGTTTACTTTGGGACTACGGGTTTGATTCCCGGGAGATCCCCCTGTACTTTTATTTTGGGACTACGGGACGGTATCCCGGGAGATTTCCCTGCACTTTTATTTTGGGACTACGGGACGGTATCCCGGGAGATCCCCCTGCACACTGATGATTGGATTACGGGACGGTATCCCGAGAGATCTTTTGATATCGATATGAGATTTGGACTACGGGACGGTATCCCGGAAGTTCCATTGGACAGTTGAAAAAGGGCTACAGGACGGTATCCTGGGAGACCCCCGTCGGTATTCTTGTAATTTTGCTGTATTTACTCTGTGTTTCTGTTTTGTCTTGCAGTTCTATATTTCATTGATCTGTCTTATCACATCGCTGTGTTCATTAGTTTTCTTCAGACTTCGATACTGTTAATATCTTGCTATTTTATTGTTTCTGTCTCAGTAGGGCCCTGACCTTTTCCTCGTCACTACCCAACCGAGGTTAGGCTTGGCACTTACTGAGTACCGCTGTGGTGTACTCACGCCTCTTCTGCGCATGTTTTTCATGTGCAGATCCAGGTGCTTCTGAGCAGGCGTACCGCCAGTAGCTGTCAGGGAGCGTATTGGGGACTTGAGGTATACATCTGCTACGTCCGCAGATCCATAAAGTCTCCTTCTCATTTTATCCATAGTTGTTAGATGTTATTTCGATCCCTCTTTGTATTAGACTATTCTGGTGACTAGAGCAGTGTAAGATTTCTTATAGCCTGTGTTGCCCGTGGGTTTCCGGGTCTTGGAGGTTATTTCAGTATTTTGTATTAAAGTGTATGTGCCAGGCGACAACTGTATACATTACTCATGTTATTTAGCTTCGAATATAAATTTCGCAAATATTGTTACTTCCGCAATGTGTTATGCTTACCTAGTCATGAAGACTAGGTGCCGTCATGACGTGTTCACAATTGGTGAACTAGGGTCGTGACAGTACCAAACGATCCCTAAGGGAATAATTTGTGAGAAATTTTTTATCTATTGCATATACCAGCAGCTCAATGAATATATCACACGTGCATTGTTCTCACTAAAACCATAATTAATCAATACTCATCTTTATCTTAATTTATTACTCATAGCCTGTTTGGCCAAGCTTATTTTTTTGACCAAAAGTATTTTTTTAAGTCAAAAGTGTTTTTTTCTCCAAAATTAAGGTGTTTGGCCAAGCTTTTTGAAGGAAAAAAAGTGATTTTGAGTAGAAGCAGAAGCAGTTTTGAAGAAGCAGAAAAAAGTAGCTCTCTCCAAAAACACTTTTTCGAAAAGCGCTCTTGAGAAAAATACACTTACATTTTTTAAAAGTTTGACCAAACATTAATTGTTGCTCAAAAGAATTAATTAGTCAAACAAACTAATTCTCACCAAAAGTACTTTTTTGAAAAGGGCTTTTGACAAAAATGCTTTTCAAAATAAGCAAATTTTAGAAACTTAGCCAAACATGCTGCTAATCGTGATAAATTCATATAATTTGATATAAATATATTAGATACATCGCACATCAAGTTTTTATTATGATTTTGTGTCAGATCAATAAGGGTTGGCAAGAATTATCCATAAAACAAAATTGAAATGATGATTAACCATAAGGATGAATAACTTGTGTGGTATGAAACCATTACCGAGAAATAAGCAAGACCTGCCATGCAAAACCAGAGGAAGCTCAAAAACAGCCCCCTCCCTCTGCTCTTTACCATTACATTCTTTTTTACCTCTATTATACCGCTATTTATTCATCATCTTCCAATCCTTCACCCCTCTACAAAAAGCAGTGGTATCGGCGATAGCCTCGCCGGTGTCCCTTTTTTCTTACCTTACAAAAATAAAAATAAAAACAAGAACCATTTTCATAAGCAGAAACAAAAAGATTCTAGGTACCAACAATTTTTTCAAGATTTTTTAACGTTTCCTGGCTGTCTTTTCACATCCCTGGGAAGAAAAAAGCCAGGAAATTGGTTTCATCATATTCTTTTTCTTTCTAAAAATTTTTCAACTTTATCTTGTTATTTGTATATTTTGGAGGTCATTTTAGATAAGTTCTCTCTTTAAACTGTATTGGGTATTTGGGTATTATACTGCTTGATTAGTTTATATGCTGCATTTACGAATTCATGAGCATGGCGGATACTGGGGGAGAGAAGAAAAAAGTAGTGATAATTGGAGGTGGAGTTGCTGGCTCTCTTATTGCAAAGACTCTTCAAGACGAGGCCAATGTTTTTCTCATCGATACGTGAGCATTCTTTTCTGCTTTTTTCCACATTCTATCATTATTATTATTTTCCAGTACATAGTCTATCGGAAACAATCTCTTTGCATGTCCAGAGTAGAGGTAGGGCTGCGTACATCCTATCCTACCCTCCCCACAACCCACTTGTGGAAATACACTGGGTTGTTGTTATTGTTGTTGCCCGTTACATAGGGGGAAGGAGTAGTGGGAATCGAACGTACATTTATCACGTAGCGGAGCCACATGCAATGAAGGGGATTCGTCGCAAAGTTATACTAGCAAATAGGGGGAAAAATTAGAGACTCCCACATATATACTTAGTGGCATTCTCAAATACCCTTGATATTAGAGAAGTACAGGGTCAAATCTCAGGCGTGACATTTATATATGTTTTTTAATCCCCTTGTCATAATTTGTCTCCGCCACTAAATTTATTGTATTGGACTCCCACGGATACAACTAGACTATAAGCCTTGGTCATTCTATCATTAGGTAAAGGCAGATTATAACTAATTTGAGATTGAGGCTTAGTTGATAATTGTTTGTTTTTATTGGTTAAATAGATATAGAGGAATTATTATAGCAGACACAAATTAATTTGGGAATGAGACATAGTATATTCTTTCAATGATAGGGTTACCTGTCCCACATTGGTTGAGGGAATTAGTTATTTATCTTCTTATATAGTGTTTCTGTCTTTACCTTTTGAGCAAACTTTTTAGGTTGAGTTAGACTCATGGTCCATTTTTTAACGTAGTATCAGAGCTATACCCATCCCTATGCCTCTATATTATGATGTTCACGCTCCAAATGTCTAGCATTGGGCTTGCGGGTGTGTAACATGTTTCACATTGGATGAGGAATAAGTGTTGTCTCCCTATATGGTCTTGGAGTATCCTCATCTCATGAGCTAACTTTTTGGGTTGAGTTTGATCCATTGTCCATTTTTTTTTGAACGGGTAGCTTATTTCGTAACCAACTATACCAATGGAAGCAATTATTGGCCTTTTTCTTAGAGGAAATAACATGGTTAATTGTAGTATTAATTTATTATTAATTTGTAGTGTGTTCTTAATTAACTGAATTCAAGAAATGTGAACAGGAAGGAGTATTTTGAGATTCCTTGGGCAGCTTTAAGGTCAATGTGTGATCCTTCATTTGCAAAAAGAGCAATCTTTAGTCACTCTGAATACCTTCCCCATGGACATGTCATTACATCTTCTGCTGTTGACATCACAGATAAGGAGGTAGTAACTGCAAAAGGCGATAGAGTTGCATATGATTATGTTGTGATTGCTACTGGTCACTCAGATGTTAGTGGTTACACAAAAGATGAGAAGTTAAGTCAATATCAAACAGGTAACATCATGGATCAGTTGATATACTTGTCTACATTTCATGATGATCTTTTTTTTCTTTAAAACCTTCGCTAGTAAAGTACGAAATGAGTCCGAATAGCGAAAAGGATATAGAGGATTCATACAATCAACCTCGAATAGTTTGCGATTGAGTTTTAGTTGTTGTGTACCTTTCCTGTTGAGATGCGAGAGGCGAGGTTGAGATGGTTCGGACATGTTAAGACCAGAAACACAGCTCAGTTAGGAGGCGTGAGAGGTTAGTCTTGGTGGGTATGAGGAGGGGTAGAGGTAGGCCAAAGAAGTCTTGGGAAGAGGTGATTAGGCGGGACATGACACAACTGGAACTTAGTGAGGACATGACCTTTGATAGGTCAATGTGGAGGTCGAGAATTAGGGTAGAAGTTAGTAAGTAGTCGAACATTTCCCTTTGTCTTCCTCAATTCGATAACATTAGTGTTAGTATGATATCTTTTTATTCTTAGATTGCTATTACTACCTAGTGTTGTTATTACTTGTTGCCGTTACTTCTTTTCATCCTTTCTTTGCCGAGGGTCCAGGGCAGAGGTAAAGTTGTGTACATCTTACCCTCCTTAAACCACACTTGTGAGAATCCACTGGATTTTTGTTGCTGTTGTTCTTTCCTTTTTACAGGGCTCATGAACAGCTTCAGTTTTAATCATTTTCTTTGTTAACAGATCATGAAAAGATTAAATCTGCAAGCTCCATATTAATAATCGGGGGAGGACAAACAGGCGTAGAACTAGCGGCTGAAATCTCTGTAGATTATCCTGATAAGAAGGTGACTATTGTGCATCGAGGATCAATGTTGTTGGAATTTATTGGAGAAAGGGCAAGCAAAAAGGTAGTAAATTGGCTAAAATCAAGGAATGTTGAAATCATATTGGGGCAATCTGTAGATGTAACTGCCGTAAAAGATGGTCATGTTTATAAAACATCTGGTGGAGAAACTATAGATGCTGAGTGTCATTTTATTTGCATTGGGAAGCCGATTGGTTCGGGATGGATAAAAGAAACTGCGTTGAAGGATAGTTTGGACATTCATGGAAGATTGATGGTTGATTCTAATTTGAGAGTTAAGGGTCGAAGTAACGTCTTTGGCATCGGAGATATTACTGATATCCCTGTAAGTCTTCAAGCCTGTCTCTATAGTACCTTTCTTTTTCGTTTCGAAAATTCATATTTGTTATTGTTACATTGTTATAACAAAATGATTATGGTAAGAAAATTGAAACATGTTTCCCTTTGTGCCCTGGAAATCTCACTCCGTAAACAGCTGATATAATACTATGTCAAGAAATACCAAAGAGGTTATATTGATTTCTTGTGCCAAATATTGTGAGATCCTGCTCAAGGAATCAACAGTTTCATGCTTGTTTTAGTCATATGACCTGAGCTATTCTGCATTATGTGCAGAAGAATTCAATCTTTTTCCTTAAATGATACTTTTGTTTAAATATGTACCATGTAATGAGTACATCCTCTGTAAGTAATCTCCATTTTGCACAACCTACCTGCAGCTTGTGATACATAATTTCTTTTAGATTGTTTTAAGCAGAAGCGGACCTGCGGACCTATGTGTAACCTTGAGGGGTTACCAGACCTAGTAAACTTCGGCAGAAATCTTTTATATATATATGTGTATACCTTGAAAATGGTTAATTTAAATTACTTGACACCCTTAGTGCTAAAAGCCTTTAGCGGGCACTGGTTGAGCAGAATACTGGTACCCCCATCGCGTTAAAATCCTGGGTTGGCCTCTGGTTTTAAGCAGTGAGTCCTATATTAGGAGAGAGCTCTGGTTATGCTTTTTGTCCATTTTTCGCACCAAGGTTCGCTTACCTATATCTCATTTTGATGTTAGATAGCCGATGTCAAATTTCTTCTTATTGCATGCAAAAACCAACTTTGTATTATAATTGAGAAGCAACATCAGTAAGAAACATGATATAATCTTGAGGTGTCGATTAGGACAGTTTCACTTACTGCTTCTTACTTCTAGTTTTGCATTGGTTTACTGTGAGTCTTCTACGATATAAATGACAATGACTTGTATTTGTTGTTATATCATGCATATATTTTATTACAGCAAGAGATTCTAACTTAGTACTGGTGAAAATCCAGGAACTTAAACTAGGATATTTGGCTCAACGACACGCAGTAGTAGCTGCCAAGAACATCAGACTGTTAATGAAGAATCCAAGCGACAACAATTTGAATGTATATAAGGCTGCTTTGCCATTGTCATTAATTGCTCTAGGCAGAAGAGAGGCTGTAGCTCAGTTTTATTGTTTATCGATGATTGGACGTATTCCAGGGATGATAAAATCTGGAGATTTATTCGTTGGAAGAACTCGGAGGCAACTTGGTTTGCTACCTGAACTTTCATAAACTTGTGTGTTTATCTGCAGGTTTAACATGTATTCATTTAGCTAGTTCCCTTGTAAACATGATAGTTGTTAATAATATGTTATATTCAGTTAGATGGGGTCTTATTCTTCTCTTTGATTTTCTCTTTCTTTTCTTGTACAAAATTGTGGGGGCTCTGTAACCTAATGTTCCTTACTTATCCTCTGCTTGTTGTGACTTAAACATTGTTAGAAACATATATTACTGTTTGCCGTTTATTGTTGAGTTTAAGTTTTATGCACGTCAATCCTTTGAATGGTTATCGTCCCAGTATTGGAAAATACTAAACAAAGTCTTTTTTGTTTATTTCAGGACAAGAAAGTCAAGTTAATTATGTCTTTATCACTCAAAAGATTAAAACCATCGGCACCAGATATGTTAGTTAAGTGTTAAGACACGTTTCTCAAGTAAAAATAGCACAGTTTTTGGACTGGTCAATCAAAAATAGCCAGCGTTTACCAAGTCAATAAAAAATAGCCACTATTTTGCTGCAATAGAGACCGGTCCAGCATAATATACTGGAGTTCGGTGCACTTGTGTATGAACTCCAGCATATTATGCTGGACCGGTATACTTTGCTGGCTCCAGTATAATATACTGGAGACTGGAGCACCGGTGCTCCAAACTCCAGTATATTATACTGGACCAATATACTTGCTGGAACTCCAGTATATTATGCTGGAGTTCTAGTGTACTTATGCTGGAACTCCATCATATTATGCTGGAGTATTTTCCGGGTTTTGAACAGTGTTTTCGCTCAGATTTATCTTTATATAAAAAGAGGCTAAAATTCGATTACTTTTGAAATTGGACTATTTTTGAACGACCAGTTATAAATCTGGCTATTTTTAAAATTTACCCGTTTTTAATTGTAAAACTCATTTAACTCAGAGTACAATTTACTTATAATTGAAAGGAAATTAAAGAAACTGATTGAAAAAGAGAAAGAAAAAAAAAAGCCTTTGCATTACCAACAATATATGAGAAAACTTTGGAGTAATTAATTCTAAGAACTTAAGGGATGACATGCTCACTTTAATAACCAATTGACTATAGAGTATAATAATGAAGAAAAAGAAATTAGAGGATAGCAAAGCACGAGTTTGTGGAAAATGACTGAGAGTTGCCCCTTTATGTTTCTTCCCTGAGTTTTTTTTATTTAGAAACTACGTATTTAATATATCCGGTGAAATTAAAGAGCATTCCATTTTTTTTGAGTGACAAGTGCATAATTGAGTGACTTTATCGTCTTAAAATAATCATTTGGATATTCTCCAATACGTGGATGACTATACACGTAATTGACTCTATTACTTGTCACCATTATTTATGTCCAAAGAGATAATGAAATATTTTTTTTTTATAAAAAAAAAAAAATTTATTTTCTATAAGTTCTTTTTTCTGAAAAGTACCTTGACTCTAATGGTAAAGGATAATGAGTAGATTTTTTTACCATTGCCAAAAAAAAGTAGACTTTTGACCCGCAATTTAAGTTTGTGGGACAACTTGATATGTGGTAACCGAACGCTCACATTCAAATTCAAATTCCAATTTATAGTGCTATAAGTTATTAACTTTTTTGGTTACTTCTATCCAATTAACAAAATGGTATAATAAAAGTACATAGATATTGGGAGCCAGCTTTATTTTTTTTTATTTACTGAACGTAATTTTAGGTTCTTTTCATAAATGCATAATTGAGCCAGCTTTCTGTAGAGGAATATTTATACAAATTTATCACTTAAAAAGTAGTAGTGAGAAATCTCAATTAATAAGCATTGATGTTAATTTATCTCCATCTGTTTCAACGTAAAAAACACATTTTATTTATTTGTCAATTTCAAAAAGAACGATACATTTATAGATTTGAAAACAATGTAACTTTGAATTTTTTATTTTACCCTTAATGGTAAGTTTTTATTGTTATACAAATGTCATAGTCACACAAAATTTTTGCTTGCCCAAACTTTTATGACCACATATTTCAAAAGTATTTTTTTTCCTCTTAAGTTTGTGTCAAATCAATAATCTGTTTGTCAAAAAATAAAAACTAAATTATCTAAATGCAACAAGTTAGAAGTGAAAAAGTTTTACCATACCAACTCTTTTACAAGTGAAAAATTAAAAGAAAAAAAAAATTGCAGACAAAAGGCAACGGATCATTTGTCAGAGGAGTACCCCATTGAACTCGTAAAAAGCTACTATCAATTTTAGCAACTCCGATTGAATCAGAAACCCTAAATTTCGATCCGGAGGAATAAGAAGAAAATTGAAAGATGAAAAGAGTTTTCGGCATTAAGAAAGAAACACAACCTCCTCCCTCCGTTCAAGATGCTTCCGATAGGGTAAACCTTTTTCTTCTAACAAATCAAATCTGTACTGTAAATACTGCAAAACTATGTACATGCACTGCAATTTCTCTTCGTTCTTATTTTTGTTTTTGTTTATTTATTTGATTATTTTGCCTAGCTGTTTCGAACAGTTAAATTTCCTGCTGTTTCCTATCAAGTGAACTCCCTCCTCCCTGAAAAAAGAGTGGCCGGATCGGAGGATGTAATTATACCACTACTAGTACACCAGATCCCATTAGAATTCTGAAGTTAAATGAACTCGAACGATAATAGTAGTAGTAGCAGTAGGATGGGTGTCATGCAGAAGCGAAACTAGGATTTAAATTTGATGGGTTTAACCTTTTGATTCTTACCATTGAACCCATTACACTTTTGGAGTTATGGGTTCAGAACTTAATATTTGTCAAAATTTTAGCGAAATTAGTGCTTTTCCATTATCTATATACTCCATGTCGAAAAAGACTGGTTCAGTCTACCCCCCACCCCCACCCCCAATGTCCTCGTGTTGCATCCCTCAATATGTAATTTGAGTTTGAATGATCTATGCATCTATTTTTCTGTGTAAATTTGAACTTCAAATCCTTAATATTTTAAAATATATTTTAGAAACTAGATAAAACTACAGATTGTTATGGCAAAATATATTTAGAAAATGTTGAGAATTTTGTAGTCAAAGAGAAATTGATAGACTCTACAGATAGTATTAGTGCAAAACAAATTGAGGTAATTCTTTGTACCTTTAGATATGCAAACATGCTTCTTATGATCTAATCATACTATATGTGTGAAAATGGTTACTTGATTAGTATTGAGTAAGGCAAAGAAAATGGTTATTATTTATTCCTTGATTGATGATACGAGCATTTCATGTGCCAAAAATACAAGAGGGAATGCAGCAGAACTGAAGTGCTTTCATTTCTGCTCTTGGTTTGCTTCACAAGCTTTGGTAGTATGATGAAAAGATGGTTGCTTGTTGTGGTTTCCAGTTGATTAGGCTGGAATCTTTATTTTTTTTCTTTGGTCTCTGCAGTTTGATGAGTAGTTGTCTGCATGAGTAATCTCTGATTCTTATAATTGCTTCATAATTATCCAGATTAATAAAAGAGGTGAGACAGTGGAAGAGAAAATCAAGAAGCTTGACGTTGAACTTGCAAGATACAAGGAACAGCTGAAGAGGACTCGACCAGGTCCAGCTCAGGAAGCTATAAAAGCTCGAGCAATGAGGGTTTTGAAACAAAAGAGAATGTGAGTTATAATATCTATCGTTACCTCGAATATGATAAAGGTTAAAGTGTCAACTTTCAAGTTCAATTACTTGTTAATGAGTTTGTACTGACTCTGATCGGAAACGAGTTTATACTGACCTTGATCGGAAATGAGTTTATACTGACCCTGATCGAAAATGAGTTTATACTGACATTTGAAGTCAAGTAGTTTAAGTTCCGAAATAAATTTTGTAAACGCAGTAAATATGTGCTCCTCTTATCGCGTACACACACATGCACATCCAGACACACACACACAAACACTCTCTCTGAAAGACATTTTGAGAGACACTCTCTCTTGTTTTCACTTTGTTCTTTGAGATAGAATTCTTTTACTTGTTTTTTCAGTCTTAGATCTGTTGACATTTTGTTTTCACAAATGCATAAGCTGTCCGTTGAATAATCAACAGGTATGAAGGTCAACGTGACATGCTATACAATCAGACATATAACCTAGACCAGGTCTCATTTGCTGCTGAGGGAATCAAAGATGCTCAGCAAACAGTATGTTAAATGGAATTCTGCTCTTTCCTGAGTTACCTTTTCACAATTCCAAAGTCCAAACTTTATCCTATTGCGTAGTACTGTATATCAATTGCTTGAATGCGTAATTCTTATCTGTATGCCCTAGAAGGAGACGACCATTTCCATTTTGATATTCCACAGATCCACAAGTCCATAAACATTTCTTGTTTTAAGTTCATGTATGGACAGTGGCCTGCAAGTCGGAGATCCATAACATATTGTGAAGCATCATTTTGTTTTAACAACGCATGTTCCTTGAGGCTTGAGTTCTAAAATGCTTTACTTTAAAGTTTGACTGATTGCTATTTATGGAAGTAGAGAAAAATGAGCTTAAATTATTGACTGGCAATCATCCAGCACGGTTAACGATGATTAAGCTTACGAGTTGCTGTGGTTGACAGACTTTTCAGCTATGTGAAATTCATGTTAAAGTTGTCTTTTTCTTGGTAGCGCCCCATCGGGCACAGCTCAAGGCTCGTCAAGCGAAGCTTATTCTGTAACCTGATTGGAACCTGCTGCCTACCTCCCTAGAGGTAGGAGGACAACCAATTTGTCATGAGGAAGGGATTTCTTTTTGTGTGTCCTAGAGTTTCTTGTTCTCCAATTCGTTCCATTTTAGTTTGAAAATTGGTGTTTGAAGGCACAATTGAGCAATTGGATTCATTTGTTTGGAGTGGGATTTGTGATTATTGACTTGGTTTTGTCTCTTCAGATGGCGGCTTTGAAGTCAGCAAACAAAGAATTAAAAGGAGTGATGAAAACTGTGAATATTCAAGACGTAGATGTATGTATTCTCCATTACCGTTATATGTTTTCTTTTAAGTATCCCTAAGTTTCATCTTTTCCTTTTTATTTATATCTATGGTTGTGAATGTTATCCATCTATGGTTGTAAATGTTATCCATATTGTGATGGTCTTCTGCGTAAATTTAGAACTTACAAGATGAAATGGTGGACCTGATGGACGTAAGCAATGAAATTCAAGAGACTCTTGGTAGAAGCTATGGTGTGCCTGATGACGTTGACGAAGAAGAGCTCATGGGTGGTAAGATATTTTTAGCACTTGTGCATTTTAATATTCTAGTGAAAGCATGTTTGATGAGCAGTTAGTTACTTGTTTATCAGAGCTTGATGCTTTGGAAGCGGACATGGAAACTGAAGGTGAAGGTGTCCCTTCATATCTACAACCTGATAAGGAACCAGATCTTGATTCAGAGCTTAACTTGCCATCAGCACCAATGGGGTATGCACCAACACCAGCAGGCAGAGCTAACACCCAGGTAAAATCAGATAGAGCATAACCTCGAATTTAATCTACCTCTTCTCTGTTAAACATACATGCATGCATGCATGCATGCATGCATGCATGTATGTATGTATGTATGTATGTATGTATGTATGTATGTATGTATGTATGTATGTATGTATGTATGTATGTATGTATGTATGTATGTATGTATGTATGCATGCATGCATGGAGATAATTACTTACTTTTAGTATACATTTTACTAGTATTATTAAAAGCCGTGTGCTTTGTCGCTTAAAGCGATGAAGCAATGTGAAGCAGCGCGTTATCACTTTTTGAGGGAAGCTATGCGCTTCAGAGAAGTGTCCGCGTGAAAGAATGATGCGCAAATTGATCCCACTGAGAAGTTTACTTTTTTAATCTAACTTAAAAGAGTTGGGTTAGTATCAACCTTATTGAATATTGGATGCTAAAATTAATTGCTTACGACAACAACAACAAACCCAGTGTAAGGGTAGAGTGTACGCAGACCTCACCCCTACCTTTAAAAGGCAGAGAGGCTGTTTCCGGTGCTTTTTGAAAATATTTGATCATTATAGTACTAAATTCATATATTTTTCGAATTTATAATGTTCCGTAAATTCTGCGCTTCCCTTGCTTTTCGCTTCAAGCAACATGACCTTGTCTCCTTTTTTGCGCTTTTCGCTTTTAGAAACACTGTTTTTTTACATAAATTACATCATATATATTAAGCATTAGGTACTGCTTCTTTCTGAATAACAGACAAGTTATTATCTGCTTTTGAAAGTACAACACCTCCGTCCTCAATTTTCTCTCTTGGCAGTTGCTCAATACTGCCCATGTTCCTTATTTTGTTGTTTAATGTTTAAGTATGTTGACACCTTTTTCTGACTTGTGATGCACAGGCTGAAGATGAACTAGGATTACCTGCTGTCCCTCGTGCATCACTTCGTGGTTAGGAGAGTTTTTGAATAACTTGGTGTAAACACAGTGTGCAGAGCATATGCTTATTGCTAATTACTTCTCTGGAGGATTAAGGGTGATTTAGCATAATTATAACAGTCAGATTTGTGATTAATGATTGTATGCTCATTTTAGAATCCTAATCCTATATCAATAAAGAACAGAAATCGTCTGCTAAGTTCATAAGACTTGCGTCTTTTTTTTCCATGCGTATTCTCTCTCTTTCTCTCTCTCTGTGTATGTGTGTGATAGCATGCTGATCGTTGATCCCAGTCGCTATTATGTCATCTATAGACAGTTGTTTTTTAACATCTTCAAGTGAACCATGTAACTTGGTTGGGCAGGAGAGGACTAGCCCCGAAATGGAGAGCACTATTAGTATATGTTAACCATTGTCATAATCATTTCTCCCTTGGAATTCAGGTCTGAAACTGTTTCCAGGCAACATATGCTTTTGCTTATATGTGATCGATCGATGGAGTTTATTCTTTCTGGAATTATGACAGATATATGCGGGAGAACATTCTTTTATTTTGGGGGTTTGGGGGTGGGGGGGAGGGTCTCTGGATTTTTACAGTGGATGAGAGTAAGAGAAATGCATGAAGAAATCTGTGTGTGTGTGTGTGTGTGTAAAATTTGCAAATGAAAATGCACTCATATTGATACTATACAGTCACTTTCTCTGTTGCTATTGGAGAATTCAAGAGAAAATTGACAGTCACTTTCACAGTCACTCAGTTTTATACTATTATTTTGAAGGGGCATAGTGTAGATTTTTCTATTTATTTAATTAAGCATGAAGTTTAAATAAAAAAGGACTTGCGACACTTAGATTGAATACATACAAGGTAATCAAAATCACACTTACAATTACTTGAGACACTTAGATTGAATATATGCAAGGTATCAAAATCACATTTACAATTAATAATTGAATAAAAGGTGATAAGAGCCTGAAAATACTTACATCTACTATTCTAGTGTTATATTAAATCAAATAATTTAATTTTAAATGTTAGTACGTATTTACTTATGATTAAGTGACAAATTATATACAACATATTTTTCTTGTATATATTGGTTTTGGATAAATTAGGTGCAGGTAAATCTTTCTTGTTAGAGTGTCATGTGTTGCTTTCTATTACTTTTTCTTATTGAAATATTCGTTTTATATTGAAACTAAAATTCCAACAAGTCACGTCAATAAGAATAAATTGGTTATGCAACAGTAAAATAATTAAAGAAAAATGTCTATTCTTTTACATAGTGAAACAGAGAGCACAAAATTATAATTAAAGAAAAAGTTATTTTACCCCGTAAATATTCAAGACTAAATAAATTACTTAAAATCTTTCATGAGCTATATACTATGTCCTCATCAATTGTTTTAACTCCTAATTTTTTATTCTATTTTATTTCTTTTATCAATTTTAGTTCTGGTTTGATGACTCTGATTTGTCAATAGTGTTGGCCTGTTAGGTATAATAAAGACCAACAAGGATTGTGGTGGACTGATAATTACTCCTTCATCCTTAACCAAAGGTGTTTTATCCCGATACGGAACTTCCCGGCGCAAATCCGGATCTAGAAACCAAAAAACAAAAAAGTATAAGAGAGGAAGTAACCAAAAAGAATAAATAAAAATATGTGCAAGACCAAGACCAAGAGCAAAGGAACCTTATTCTAGACTCTTCTATTTTTTCCCCAATATCAACTCACACCAACAAATCCTGACCGTTCAATTCTCTACCCCCAAATAAAACCACATATCTTATTCACAAAGCAAACCCTCTCTTGTTCTCTCTTCTCCATACCCAATTACGCCCACAACACTCTTCTTCTCGCCGCGCTTTTCATCGGTACGTATCGATCAAATTCGCACTTGTATTTCTATGTTGATGTGTTAGTTTGATTTTATGTTTGATAGGTATCAGATTTTTTTTTAATTTGTTGATTATTTTAGCTGATTTGTTTGGTTTTTTAGTTTAATTTTGAGTAGTAAAGCGAATCGAAGATGTTTGGGAGGGCACCGAAGAAGAGCGATAACACAAAGTACTATGAGATCTTAGGTGTTCCTAAGACTGCTTCACCTGAAGATCTCAAAAAAGCTTACCGTAAAGCTGCTATTAAGAATCATCCTGATAAGGGAGGTGATCCCGAAAAGGTAACTACTGCTTTTTTACTGTTTTTACCGCAGCTGATCTAACATATAAGCCGAGTAACTCAAATTTATCCAAAATATACGGAGTAAAGATCTTTTTACACTATCGATGAATGCTTGTTAAGGAATTTACATGTAATTACCTAATAGGTGACCTGATTGTGCAAATAGTTTTTTTTTAGCTCAGTGCAAATGCGTGTGTGTGTGTGTGGAGGCGTCCAGTTTCAATGCTGAATTTGCCTCATTACTGCTGTGATTATGCTTGTCTTGAGCCGAGCGTCTATTGAAAATAACCTCCCTATCTTTACAGGGTAGGGGTAAGGTTTGTGTAAACACTACCTTCCCCAGACCCCACTTGTGGGATTGTACTGGGTTTGTTGTTGTGTTTATACAAATTTAATGAATTTCTTAAGACATATATAGGGTTCTGTCCTACCCATATTTTAAAGCCTACCTGTCAATTTAAATACTGGAAGTGCCTCAGTTTCTTACTCTTATAATCTGTTATCTGGTGTTTATGGGGTTTATCTTTATAGATTATCTTATTCAGCAATCACTATTGTTTGTATATCTCTTTATAAAGATGGGATTTTGGGATCTTTTTGTTTACTTTAAATCCCTCATAGCTTTATTGGTAGGCCTTCTTTGAGCTAAGAAAAGTGATTTTCTGGTGGTAAAATTGCAAGGAGAAGTTAATTCTATGATTTCTACCATTGACTAAATTAAGCTGATGAACTAGTTTCGGATTTGTTAGCTAGATGAAACCTTATCTTCCATTGCACATGGTGGCTTGATAGTTTCTGTACATTAAGCTAACTAGGAAAGGGTGGATATTTTGGAATGGATTTGTTGCTTAGCAGAAGTAGGAGTCATTGAATTGGTGGTGTTAAGCTTCTTTGTTGTGTAATAATTGAACTCTCAACTACCTCATTGTTAGGAAGAACTCTGATGTCAAAGACATTTTGTAATGGCAATCACACAGATATTATGTGATGTTTTAAAACAGAGTATCTCCCCTTTTAATATGCATTCTTAATGTCAACATCATTTTCTTATAATAATTGTGTTGATTACATTTTAATAGTGGAGTCACAATGGTTTCACTTGCTGTCGAGTATAGTCGATGAATTAGCTGCATGTTTTTGTTTATTTCAGTTTAAAGAGCTTGCACAAGCTTATGAGGTTTTGAGTGACCCCGAGAAGCGTGAGATATATGACCAGTACGGTGAAGATGCTCTCAAGGAAGGAATGGGTGGTGGAGGTGGTGGACACGACCCATTCGACATTTTCTCATCTTTCTTTGGTGGCAGCCCGTTTGGTGGTGGTATGGGTATGTTTCTATGGCTGTTTGTTTGAAGTTGAATTTGGTGATCCCTTTTCATGATGCCTTCATTCTCCGGTATCCTTTATTTGATGTCCAGGTGGTGGAAGCAGCAGAGGAAGAAGACAGAAAAGAGGAGAGGATGTTGTCCACCCTCTCAAAGTTTCTCTGGATGATGTGTACAATGGGACGTCAAAGAAGCTGTCATTATCTCGCAATGTATTGTGCCCCAAGTGCAAGGGGTGCGTTTACAATGTTATTAGTTATGTTTAAGCATCATTTATCAACTTTTTATCTTTTATGTTTGTATGAGGCTCTGTTGACGTTGGTGTTAAAATTTTATTACCAGGAAAGGATCTAAGTCAGGTGCTTCAATGAAATGTTCTGGCTGTCAAGGGTCCGGGATGAAAGTCACTATCAGACAACTTGGCCCATCCATGATCCAGCAGATGCAACACGCTTGCAACGAGTGTAAGGGTACTGGTGAGACAATCAGTGATAAAGATAGGTGTGGACAGTGTAAAGGTGAGAAGGTTGTGCAGGAGAAGAAGGTGTTGGAAGTTGTTGTTGAGAAGGGTATGCAGAATGGACAGAAGATTACGTTCCCGGGCGAGGCTGATGAAGCGGTAAGACATGCAGTTCAGCTTTTGAAGTACTTTACGTCACGAATTGTATATGAACATAATGAAAGGCCACTGATTCTCACATGTTCGTGTTTATATTATTTTTTTGCAGCCTGATACTATCACTGGGGACATAGTTTTTGTCTTGCAACAGAAGGAACATCCCAAGTTCAAGCGAAAGGGAGATGATCTTTTTGTAGAGCACACTTTGAGTTTGACTGAGGCCCTATGTGGTTTCCAGTTCATCTTGACTCACTTAGACAATAGACAGCTACTCATTAAGTCCCAACCTGGAGAAGTTGTGAAGCCTGGTAGGTCCACAGTACTTTAGTTGCTTATATATTATGCCGAGCACACTGTCTGTATGACTATCTCCTGCTGTTTGTCGAAATGGGGTGTGTCTTATTTGATGAAGGGAGTGTCTTCTATGGCCAATGGTTCTCTGTATGCATTATATGAGAATCTCTTTCATACGTACCAATCATGAATTTTGTTTTTGGCTCTACAGATCAATTTAAGGCCATAAATGATGAAGGCATGCCAATGTACCAAAGGCCGTTTATGAGAGGAAAACTGTACATTCACTTTACTGTAGATTTCCCAGAGACATTATCCCTCGAGCAGTGCAAGAACCTTGAAGCGGTGTTGCCACCAAAACCCAAAACGCAAATGACTGATATGGAATTGGATGAGTGCGAGGAGACCACTTTGCATGATGTTAACATTGAAGAGGAGATGCGTAGGAAGCAGCAGCAAGCCCAAGAGGCATATGACGAAGATGAAGACATGCATGGTGGCGCCCAGAGAGTTCAATGTGCACAGCAGTAATTTGGCACTGTTTTGGTAAACCAAAGTTGCATCAAGGAATTAACAGCATGAATTTATTCTTGGTTTTTACGTATTTGTATGACAAGATAATGACATTGTCAGGAATATTGCTTCTACAGTAAGATATAGTTTGCTAGCTTATGATTTGGAATACGTTTGCTAATTAATTCTACAGTTGCTGGGGTGCGGCAGATTTTAGCAATGTCCTTTTCTCTGCATTTTGAAGCTCAGCGATCCTTATGTAATAGGTGCATAGTTTGTTCCTAAAACAAATGACTGCAAGAATAGTATCTTGGAAAGGTTATTCCAAATTAAATAATCAGCTAATGAGACCATATTTTTTACCATTATTGAATTATCATCCATATATTATACACATTTTTCACATAAAAAAAATGTATGGCGGGAGCGTTTCCTGCTGGTCCGGCTCTTTCATGCTATCCAAAACCTCCGTCTTATTTTTTGAAGAACTATTGATTATTTCTTTGATAAAATATTCTTCCTTGCTCTATACAAGTAGAATACAACACCAAGTTTCACATAAGAATTCCTAGTTTTTTTCTGTCTATTTTTATCCTATCCCGTGTTATCATTTTATGTGTCTATGGAGCATCACTTGTAAGAAATCAGACTGTCAGATCTTTCTTTTTTTTTGGTGGTGGGGGGGTGGGGGGGGGGGGGTCAAGAGAGCAGAAATCTCCAATCCTTTTAGCATCTGGAGCTGCTGTCGGCTTTGAATTTCTTGTGGAGTTAAACAGTGGGTGGATGTATGAGAACGCATTGTATTCGGTTCGAACTATATGTATATAATTTGAAAGCTAGCTCCATAAAGAATATATATTTCTACTAAATTTTAATCCACTTATCAGAAGAAAAAAAAAAGAGAAGTAACGGATGCATTGTACACTATACCTTACTGACTTAAAATCTTTAATCACTTGATCTTAGCTGCAGCCAGCTTTCTCTTGTTTCTGCATTCTCGTTCTCAGCAATTTCCTTTGTTCTTCTTTTCTTTAATATTCCTCCTACAAGGAGAGGAAGAGTTATCTTTCATATGGATTATAACACATCTTGAAAACAACTATCCAAACAAATAGAAGGCTCCAAAGAATTTGGTTATAAATCCAAGAAACCTGTGGCTAATATAACAAACAAAAAGTCATAGTTGTTACTTTGTAAGCAATATAAATGCAATGTGAAAAAAATAAAGCAATATAAAAGGGGACTTAATTGATGACTTTAGGAAGATTCATCTTCATTAATTGTAAAAATACAAGGCTAACAAAAGTAAACATGGACCAAAACCAAACATCATCAACAGTAATCATTGATGACCAAACCCAAACACCATCAACAACAACTATAGACCAGCACCAGCCACCAGCACCAGCACCAGCACCAGCACCAGCAGCGTCACCTGTGGTTGGTTTGTCAATGCCATTAGTGGTATCTCTAGTGATGAGAGTTCTTACATTTATTTTGTTGTTGATATCATTGATTGTCATTGCCTCTGCCAGTTTTGATACATTTGATATCTATGGTTTTCCAGTCACAATTAAGTCCAATGACTTCTATGCTTATCGGTAAATTTACCTTTCCCCTTACAAATACTTCATTAATTATTTGTACTACTTTATCAGCATTTGAATTTAACTTTTATATATTGACAGCGTAGAGAATATTTAAAGGGTTGTTTAGGTCACGATGTCGTTATGCAGGGATTATAATGAATACAATGATAATTTATGAGGTGACTAATGTTGAATTAAATGTTATACAAGTAATAATATAGGGTTTGTTATGACGGAGCAACAATATATCATAAACACCAACCAAATTGCACTAGTTATAATGTAGAGTGTATTTTAATTCCCTCCAACCCAATGACCCCCAAGTATAATTAACTTGTTCTAACAGGTTGATTGCTTTGTTTTTCAGGTTTTTACTAATCTTTCTCATTATAAGTAACCACTTGTATTTATTTTTTAGATGACCTGATAGTGTAAAACTCTTTTATAATATAAGTTAAACTCGTTCATCTTATGGCGAAATACAACAAAGTATCCAAAATTTTGGGTTCGTGGATACTTAACTTTTTTTAACATATGGTGAAAAAGGAAACCTAAATGGGGTGGTGGTTACTTGTGGTGGTGGGGTGGGTGGGGGGGGGGGGGGGGCTTGTCATAAATGAGATTCCTACTCTCATTCGTCAAATTCATTAAAGCCTTTTTTAGATCTTTTATTTATATCAGTTTTCTTAAAAATTTTATATAATTACTACATACTCCGAGATTGAGTTGAGGTCAATGGGTGCTTGAGCACCCAATTTTTAGATGTAAATTCTCCCCTGGTGAATTATTCCTACCTGAAGTTGGAACACATAGACCAAATAGTCGTTCATTAGCCTTACTAGTCAAATGCATTATAAGTAAATTGGAGATTAAATTAACATTTCTTAAGGAAGAATGAATAATGTTTAGATATGCTTTTACTAATCCTAATTTGTATATTTATTGAATTTCTTGGGATGCAGTTATATGATATCTGCAGATGTGATTGGAATGGCCTATACCCTACTATTAGCTGTGTTAACAATCTCCCATTTGATCAAATCTGGAAGTTCCATTGGCAGTGGCCTTGCCTATTTTGAATTCTATTGCGATAAGGTAAAGTAAATCAACTGAAAACGAAAATTAGACTGGGATTCTTCAAATGAAAATTGAAAACTAATCAGTCAGTCCCCAAAAGAATAACACGAAATACTTAGAACAAATTTTTTCAATTCCAGCCTTTCAAAATTTTATTAGGTAAGGCTAGAGACTTAGGGGTAAATTTCACTAATAGTTATTCAACTTTTTATTTATTGCACTAAACTCATAAAACTAATTTTTTTGAATTAAAAAAATTAGTATTAAATATGTGTACATGCATGCCACAGAAACCGAAAATAATTTAAACTTGATCCCAGGAACATATATAGGTTGTCACTTCAACACCTTACCTTACCTAATACCGGTTGGCAATATTTTCTCATTTAGTTTATTTTATTTTTATTTTTAAATAAACTCTTAATGTGCTACATGTTGAAAGACATAAAGTATTCGGTCGGATCAAAAAGTATTTTTATTTTATTTCTTTAAAATTATGTAACATGAATATTATGCAACGCGGGTTATTGATATGACTATACTTACATAACAATTTTATACATGTGGCAGCCTACTTGCTTTTTCAATACCGATTTAGGATTTTCCAGACTTTTAATGTTTTGTAATATATATATATATATATATATATATATATATATTAGCATAGTTGAGTTATTTTACTGTCACAAAAATTATTTTACATATATAGTACAATAAACTGAAAGTTGGATGACTAACTGACATATAGAGGTACAGGTTATTTCATTCCTATTGGGTACTGGAGCTGCTGGTGGATTAGGACTCGGTGTGGAATTTAACAGATTTCTGGACAGTGGCAAAGATATACAACATTTTATCAACATGGCAAATGCTGCTGCTAGCATGCTTCTTCTTGGATCTGTTTGCTCTACTATTTCCTCTTTCATTTCTTCTCTCAATCTTCCAAACAGATCAAAAGCTTGAAGATCTAGTACTAATCTTGAAGATTCTGAAGACACATATTTCAAAAATTTTGTTTGTGTTTAAGCCGTAATAATGCAATTCACATTATGTTTTTCTTTTTTTCAAAATTTTTGTTATTTCTTGTTTAAAAGCAATTGATAAGATATGAATAAATTGCATGCCTAAGATAGGTGCGGATGTTTACGAATTACTGCGTGTTTATGTGTTATGACTTATGAGATAGGTGCGGATTTTTATACTATCATTGTAATTTTATTTATTACAGCATGTTATTAATTTATCTTTTATTTTATCAAATTAGAGTTATTATTTGTTGTTATGGGTAACTTTAACTTGATTGTGTAAAGAAAATTTTACACAGAGAGTGCATAGAAGGTAAACTTATCAACAATCAAGGATTGGCACGGTAGAGTAACATCGAATCTCTAAATTATCAACTGGGCATGCAATGCTCTCACTTCTCTCTAACTTCTCTCTACTTTTCCTTCATCAACTTCAACACACAATCCCCTTCACTTCAATCTAATTCCCAAACAACAATGAATACAGCTTCACCAGACGACCAATCTGAACAAGACGAAGATCTGCTCCGCCGCAGTACCAACAAACCAAAAGAAGACACACAACAACACTTACCAACACAAGTAAGTTACAAAGATGTTCTTAATACTACTGCTACTGATGCATTTATGGAAGCCCCCACTGACTCTGATACACGAAATGCAGCAAATAACAACTGACTTGGCAGCTGAGTAGGATGCCAAGTAGGATTTTTCAAATGTTAGTTGAAGATAGTTGAAATTTGAAAGTTAGTTAATGGCGGGAAAATTAGTTAGTTTCCATTTTTGATTTTCAGCATTGTTCCCATTGCATTTCAATTCCTTTTGTTTTAAATAGTGGATTATAATAGATGAAAGGCAATTCTAATAAGAAAAACTCTCATTTCCAATCTCTCTTCCTCTCTGATTCCTCTCCTTCTCTTTTTCTATTCTCTCTTCTCTTCTCATTCCCTTCTTTTCCTTCTGGTTACCTTGTTCTATTTACTGCGTGATATCCTTTGGGTATCAATTGGTATCAGAGCTCAGCGATTCTGATGGGACCTTGACGAGCTATTGACGAGATCCAAGGTGTTCCAGCTGCTAATCTTCAAGAGCAATATGAGGATTTAGCAGCTCAACAACTGGATTTACGAGCTAGTATGGATCAGATGCACCAGGAACTTAAGGAGGACATGGATCGCAGGCAAATTGAACTTGTTCACCTGGTCAGTGCACTGAAAAGTTCCTTCGAAGGAATGCATCTGCAACAGCAAATGAAGGACGGAAGTTCTACATCTACAGATCGAGTTCAAACTACTGCACCATGTCAGGGTATTTTGGGTCCAAATCCTCAATATGTTGCTAATAATCGCAATCACAATCTGGTATTTCCTCGTTTTAATGGTGAAAACTTAAAAAAATGGTTGTATCGAATTGAGCAATATTTTGCCATCGACAATACTCCTCTTAATGAACGAGTAAGATTAGTGGCTATGAACTTAGATGATGAAGCTTTGGCTTGGCATCAAGCTTTTTTAAAGTGTAGAGGTGTACCTGGCTTACCTGAATGGGAGGAGTATCTGGCTGTGTTGGTTGAAACATTTGGGGATGAGTTTGCAGACCCTATGCTCGAGTTGAAACAATTGAAACAGACTGGCACAGTGAGGGAATTTCAATTTGCATTTGATAGGCTTGTTTCACAGTGTAGCTTATCAGTAGATCAGGCAATATCTTGCTTTTTAGGTGGATTGAAAGAGGAGTTAGTTAGTCCTATCATGATGCATGAACCTAAGACACTCTCAAAGACTTATCGATTAGCTAGACTTGCTGAAGCTACCCTAGCAGCTAATGCTCGCAGCATGAAACAACCTCCTGGACCTTATCAATATACTAATAGGAAACCTTCCTATGAGTTACAGCCTGCTAAAAATCCTAACCCACAGCTCTTAACTACCCATAAACCAGCCTTACTTCCTACAAATACCTCCAGTTCCAAAACTAGGAGAGTGATTTCACCAGCAGAAATGCAAGCAAAAAGGGCTCAGGGATTATGTTACTTTTGCAATGATAAGTACACACCTGGGCATAAATGCTCCTTACCTAAGCAGATGTTCATTATGGATTTGAAGTACCCTGAAGGTGAGATGGAAGAGGATCCTGTAAAGCCAGAGGAAGCTCCACTAACTGAAGAATGGAACGTACCAGATGGAGACCCTCCCTTGATCTCCTTATGTGCTTTAAGTGGTCTTAAGGGGGCTCAAACTATCCATGTGATTGGATATAGCAATAAAAAGTCTATTCAGATATTGTTAGATGGTGGAAGTACACACAATTTCATGATGCTGAGTCCGCAGAGAGGTTGGGGTGTCACATTTCTCCAACTAAGTTGGGCTATGTCAGTTTGGGCAACAACACTATGGAGGCTACTTCTGGGGTAGTAAGAGATTTCCAATGGATGTTGCAGGGGACTACTTATACCTCAGATTTGATTGTCTTTCCTGTTGGGAAGTATGACTTAGTTTTAGGGGCCCTATGGATGAAGACATTAGGTCCTATTACTATGGACTACACTGAGCTTACTATGTCCTTTGATTATCAGGGCAAACATCATGTGTTGAAGGGTGTTACTGAAGAGTGTAAACTTTCAAGTTCTAAGGCTATCAATAGGAACTGTAGTGCAGAGGCTCAGTTCTTCATGTTACAAGTGGTTTCTCCTAGGACTCTGGAGGAGTGTCACCCTCATTTTAATGCACTTCACTTGCCTGTCGAGAATTCCCTGCCAGAGGCCCTTCAGAGATTGCTTGGACAGTATCAAATGCTTTTTAGGGAGCCAACAACTTTACCTCCTCAGAGGGGAGTTTTTGATCATAGAATTCCCCTGCAGGAAGGTACTAAACGAGTGAATATCAGACCTTACAGGTACTCTTCTATGAAGAAGGATATTATTGAAAAACTTGTGTTGGAAATGTTACAACAAAGTGTTATCCAATATAGCAATAGCCCTTTTTCTTCACCAGTGGTTCTAGTGGGGAAAAAAGATGGATCATGGAGATTGTGTGTTGACTATAGAGAGCTAAATCAATATACAGTTAAGGACAAATTTCCTATTCCTATCATTGACGATCTCTTAGATGAGCTTACTGGAGCTACAATTTTTTCTAAAATTGATCTAAGATCCGGATATCATCAGATTAGGATGGTACCTGAGGACATCCCAAAGACTGCTTTCAAGACTCATTCAGGCCATTATGAGTACCTTGTCATGCCATTTGGTTTGACAAATGCTCCCTCTACCTTTCAATGCCTTATGAATCACCTATTCTAACAATTTTTAAGGAAGTTTGTATTGGTTTTCTTTGATGATATCTTGGTTTATAGCATGCACCTGCAGGATCATATACACCATCTTCAGCAACTATTTGAAGTCATGCAGTCTAATAGCTTATTAGCTAAACATTCTAAGTGTGTTTTTGGAGTGGCAAAGGTTGAGTATTTGGGTCATTTTATCTCTGCTGCAGGTGTTGCAACAGATCCAAAGAAAATATTGGCTGTTCAACAATGGCCTGTGCCTACCACCTTGAAGCAACTCAGAGGTTTCCTTGGTCTTGCTGGGTACTATAGGAAGTTTATCAAGTCCTATGGCCTTATTAGTCAACCTCTCACAGAACTACTCAAGAAGGACAATTTCAAATGGACACCTAATGCTGAACTGGCATTCATTGCTTTAAAGAAGGCCCTAACTACTGCTCCTGTCCTAGCCTTACCCAACTACTCTCTCCCTTTTGTGGTTGAAACTGATGCTAGTGGCACTGGTATTGAGGCTGTTCTCATGCAGGAAGGCCATCCTATAGCCTTCATCAGCAAGGGCTTGGCTCCCAGGCATGCAGCTCTTTCTGTCTATGAGAAGGAGCTGTTGGCACTTGTTTTTGATGTAAGCAAGTGGTCTCATTATCTTATGGGACAGCATTTTATTATACGAACTGACCAGAAGGCCTTGAAGTATTTACTCGAGCAAAAAATCCACACAGATGCCCAAATCAAATGGATAGCCAAGCTCCTACCCTTTGATTTTGAAATTCACTACAAGAAGGGCAGGGAAAATGTAGCTGATGATTCTTTATCTAGAGTTCAAGGTGCTAAACTAATGACACTATTGGTTTCTTCTGTTTCTACTGAATTATGGGAAGAAATCACTGCCAGTTGGTCTTCTGATCCTGAGCTAAGTTCCCTCATTTCATTCTTACAACAGACTCCTCAGAAAAACTTCACATGGATCAATCATCAACTTAGACGAAAAGGCAAATTGGTGATTGGTAATAATGCTGCTCTAAGAACTAAGTTGCTTACCTTATGGCATTCAACTCCCGCTGGAGGCCACTCTGGGTTAGATGCTACCACCAGGAAGGTGTTGTCCTATTTTTATTGGAAGGGCATCAGGAAGGACATTGCCACATTTATTCTTAACTGTACCACATGTCAAAGGAACAAGTATGATACTTCAGCCTCCCCTGGTCTTCTTCAACCTCTCCCTATTCCATCTTTACCTTAGACTGACATTACTATGGACTTTATCGAGGGTTTACCAAAGTCCAAAGGCAAGACTGTCATTTGGGTCATCGTTGATCGTTTAACCAAGTATGGCCACTTCATTGCCCTCACTCACCCCTTTACTGCCCAAACTTTAGTCCCCATCTTTTTGGATAACATTTTTAAACTACATGGGTTCCCTGCTTCTATTACCAGTGATCGAGATCCTATCTTTATCAGTTCCTTTTGGAAAGAGTTCCTTACAGCTCAAGGCATCACATTGCAGACCTCCACTGCTTACCATCCTCAAACTGATGGTCAGAGTGAAGTGCTCAACAGATGTCTTGAGACTTATTTGAGGTGTTTTTGTACTGACTCATCTGCAGATTGGTCTTCGTTCTTACCACTAACTGAGTGGTGGTACAACTCCACCTCACACTCTTCCATTAAAACCTCCCCCTTTGAACTCCTCTATGGTTACCCTCCCCCTTTACATCTTCCCTTCCTCCCTGGTGACACCGACTCTTCTGCTATTGAGGACATCCTACTTACCAGAGAATTCAAACTTCAAATGGCCAAATTTCATTTACATAGAGCTCAGCAACGTATGAAGGCTCAGGCTGATGCTCACAGGTCTGATAAAAGCTTCAATGTTGGAGACTGGGTATTTGTTAAGTTGCAACCTTATTGACAGTCTACTTTAGCTGGTTCTCCTTACCACAAACTCACCTCCCGTTACTTTGGACCTTATCCCATTGCTGAAAAGATTGGAGTTGTTGCTTACAAGCTCTTGCTACCCCCTGAGGTTCTGCTCCACCCCACTTTTCACATCTCTCAGCTCAAACTCTGCCACTCTCTTCCCTCTGAAATCATCCATCCTCCTGTAATTGATCTTGCTAGCCATCTGTGTCCCGTACCTGAGGCTATTCTTGCTCGTCGTTTAATCAAAAGGGGCAACAAGGCTGTCGCCCAATGCCTTGTCAAATGGTCTCAGCTTGATGCTTCTTATGCTACCTGGGAGTTGGCGTCTGCTCTTCGCACTCGCTTTCCGGATTTCACCCTTGAGGACAAAGGGTGCTCTTCCACAAGGGGGTATTGATACACGAAATGCAGCAAATAACAGCTGACTTGGCAGCTGAGTAGGATGGCAAGTAGGATTTTTCAAATGTTAGTTGAAGATAGTTGAAATTTGAAAGTTAGTTAATGGCGGAAAAATCAGTTAGTTGCCATTTTTGATTTTCAGCATTATTCCCATTGCATTTCAATTCCTTTGTTTTAAATAGTGAATTGTAATAGATGAAAGGCAATTCTAATAAGAAAAACTCTCATTTCCAATCTATCTTCCTCTCTGATTCCTCTCCTTCTCTTTTTCTATTCTCTCTTCTATTTTCTTTTCTCTTCTCATTCCCTTCTTTTCCTTCTGGTTACCTTGTTCTATTTACTGCGTGATATCCTTTGGGTATCAGACTCACTACATAAACTCACACTAAATGATGAACTTGACAATCCTTCAAACCACCCAAACTTCATACCAATAACGGCAACCGACAAAATAAGATTGTATAAACCCTGGACACAATCACTTATAATAAAACTACTAGGGCCAAAGATTTCATATAACCAACTCAAAAATAAAGTCACAACTCTTTGGCAACTAAATGAACCTATCAACCTTATAGATCTGGGTTATGAATACTATTTAGTCAAGCTAGTATCCGCTACTAACTATCAAAAAGTGCTGCACCATGGACCTTGGTTCATAGGTTCCCAGTACCTATCAATCCAGCAGTGGCAACCGAAATTTAATCCGGCCAATTCTCATCAAAATTTTGCAACCATCTGGATTCGACTACAAGAATTACCTACTGAATACTACGACCTCCAAATCCTTTCTAAAATCGGTAACCACACCGGCACACTCCTTAAAATTGATAACTGCACTACTACTACTACTAGAGGGCGTTATGCTAGATTATGTATATTAGCACCAATTGGACAGCCCTTACCCACTGAAATCTTACTTGGTACTCACACTCAAAAAATTTACTACGAACACCAAACTCCACTGTGTATTACTTGTGGATGCCTGGGACACACTGCCTCTTATTTCCCTCAAAATACGCCGTCTTCCTCTACCAACCAAACCAAAGCTGCTACTAACCCTACAATAAACACTAACGATAACGAAAGCCCTTGGAAAACCGTTACCTACCCCAAAAACTCTAAACGAAACACCAAGACAAACCCTCATATGGGCTATACTCACCAGCCCACTACAGCCATCAACAATTCTAACCCTTCTTCAATACAGGCCCAACCAAATACACCTATTCAAACCCATAATCGTTTCTCTTTTTCCCACGAAACCCCCACTACATCTGTCAGCCCATTACAACAGAACCCCACCCCACATGTTACCTCAGACGCCCCAACACCAAGTTCCAATGATGATCATCCCCTGCCAATAAATCATTCTACCTATACTTTAGCCCCACCGCCCACAATATCCAATACTGATAACCCCAATAAATTACACCCATTACTCAGCACCCCTACCCAACATACTGACTCTGAAACATTCCCCGAACCCCTAACTCAATCTAAACCTAAAATGAAACCTCTACCTACTACAAAAAACACTACTCATGCACAACACAACAACACAACAGACCCCTCTGATTTTCTCAACACTTTTAATAGTATAAAAAATCGACCTCTCCAAACCGTACACGCTGACACCCCCACTCCCTCCTTACCCCACCTGTCCCACACTACAACTCACACTACACCTATCAACCACACTACCAATAACATCACTACACATACAACACCCCCCCCCCCCCAACATTGCCATGCAACAAACAGTAACACTATTCCTACGTCTACTGCTCGTCAGTCCATGGAACTAGAACACGCAACTACACTGCTGCCGGCGATATCCACTAAGCCTGTATTGCAACCTCATGATGACCTCCTCGATAACCTTCAACCTTCGTCTACTACTACTGAACAACAGTACATACAAATATAACCATTACCATCACCAACTCCCCCTCCTCCATCTCTTACGTTTCAACAACACAAAACGCAAAATGTTTCGCTTCAACAACACTCATCAACGCCCCAGGCATCCTCCACGACAATTCAACTACACCCAAAACAACTACTACCCCATCCCACCACCACCAATCCTCCACCTGATTCCTAACCCCCCACACTTACCACCTCCAATGAACCCACCCCATCTCTTTCCTCCGCCGCTGCTCCTTCTCCAGCTTCCACCACCACCTATGCCCACGATCGATCTCCTACTGCCACCCATCCCTTTGAACCTGCCCCTCCTCCACCAACAGCTCACCACACTTCTCAACCACAACGACCTCTTGATAACTTTCATCCAAGATGGACAGCCGGACCCCATACACCACGATCATCTCATGCAAATACTACACCTCCAGGAAGTCACCTCAACGGAAATCCAAACCCACATAACTCAATTCCTCAACTGGGCACAGTTGATACCTCCAACTCACCCTGCATGTCCTACACTCCAACCCCTCACCTATTGGCCCAACTTAAGCGACCCTCACAACCCACCACAGCCACCACTACACCCACCACAACCCATGCACGACCAATTCCCACCAATACTGCACCCCAACCACCAACCTCACCCTTCACCATCACCTCCCCTAACTCCACCACCATTGTCACCACCTTTGGAGGAACCTGCTCACCTAATGCCAGGCCAGTACCAAACATGGGCGAGACTTTCGTGGAGACACTACATCTGATCGACCCACTGACTATCTCCATGCACGCAAATGTCGACAGAAGATATCTCATTCAAGCACCAATAACTTTGGAGACAACCTCCTTGAATATTCGCCTAGACCCCTCCTCTGTGGACCACCGCTATGTCATCCTCATGATTCCCACTCTGGCAGCTCCACCACAAATGCCAGACATGCCCCAAAACAACCAACTCAACATGCAACTGGGCATGTCACTAATCTCAGGAGGGAGCCCCACAACAGCACTTCGTAATTCTATGAAGATCATGCTTTGGAACTGTAGAGGAGCCCATGGAGCTGAATTTCGTCGCAACTTACGTTTCTTGCTTGATTGGAATAATCCCACTATTCTCTGCCTCACTGAAACGAGAATGGAAGATCATGCATCCCTGCTTCAAGATTTCAATTTTACTGACCTCGTACAAGTGGCTACACAAGGATATTCGGGAGGTATTTGTGTGCTTTGGCACTCAGATGAACTTACTGTTGATCCACTAGTAATCACTGCGCAAGAGATCCATGCTACTGTTCAGGTATTAAACTCCCCCACCCCTTGGATACTGTCAGTTATATATGCTAGTACAGCTTATCACAATCGCCAAACCCTATGGAAAAACTTGAAAATATTTGCCACTACTCATAACCAACCTTGGGTTTTATGTGGAGACTTCAATGAAGTCACCACAAGTACGGACAAATTTGGAGGTAAGCCCATTAATACGAACCGTACAACTGCTTTTAATAATTGTCTTAATGAAATAGAAATGATTGATCTTGGATTTACGGGATCTCGTTTTACTTGGTCAAATTTACGTCATCGACAAAATCACCTTATCTTAGAACGACTCGATAAATTCTTTGCTAACGAACGATGGCTTAGTCTATTTTCCGACTCCAGCGTAACACATCTACCTAGAATACACTCAGATCATTGCCCCTTAATTTTAAATCTCACTAAAGCTACCTCCAGACCTTCTTTCCCCTTTCGCCTTGAAACGATGTGGTTTAATCACCCCAATTTTTCCTACCTCGTTCAAACACATTGGGCTACCAACCCCCACTATGATCAAGCAATATAAAGTTTTGTAACACATACCACGTACTGGAATAAGCATTTTTTTGGAAATATTTTTTACAAAAAGCGTATTATTTTAGCTAGACTACAAGGTATCCGAAACATGGACCCTAATAATAAAAATAGTTTTCATTATAATCTTGAAAACCAACTCCTTAATGACCTGAATACAATTCTTAAATATGAGGAGGATTTTTGGAAACTTAAGTCACGCATACAATGGTTAAACGACGGAGACGCAAATACTCGCTTTTTCCACATATCTACAACACAAAGACGTCGACGAAATCGTATCCTAGGGTTGCATGACACTGTAGGAAATTGGACCTTTGACACAGATTCCATCCATACCATTATCCAAACTCACTTACAATATATTTACACCACCCAACTCACCCAATGCACTGACCTACCAACCACACTCTCAAACAATGCACTCACTCCAACCCAACAATCTTCCCTCACCAAACATCTAACTGAAACAGAGATTACAAATGCTATCGAATCCTTCAAACCCTTTAAATCACCTGGACCAGACGGCCTACACCCTATATTCTTCCAAAAATACTGGCAGTACACCAAAGAAGTTGTTATTCAAACATGCTCCCAAGCCTTCCAAACTACTACCATCCCTCCACACCTTAATCACACTTACCTCACTCTTATACCAAAAATAAAAAATCCTGCTCATATACACCATTATCGGCCTATAGGATTATGTAACACCATTTATAAAGTCATTACAAAGATCATCGTCAATAGGATCCGCCCTTTCATTACATCTCTTATTAACCCCACCCAATGTAGTTTTGTTCTTGGTCGTAGAGCAGTGGACAATGCTATCATTGTCCAAGAAGCCTTACACTCATTTCGTAAAACAAAAGGCAAATTCGCTAAGATGATGCTCAAAATCGACTTAGAGCGAGCATTTGATCGATTAGAATGGCCATTCATTCGTTACTCTCTACGTCGTCTTAATTTCCCAACACACTTTATCCAACTCATCATGTCTTGTATCACCACCTCCTCTATAGCAATCCTTATTAATGGAAAGCCTACGCCTTTTTTCCAACCTTCCCGAGGTATTAGACAAGGAGATCCCCTTTCCCCTACTTATTTATTATCTGTATGGAAACTCTCTCCCAACTTATAGAGGAGGCTGTAATTCAAAAAAATGGACACCGCTAAAATTGGCACGACAGGGACCCATTATCTCTCATCTATTCTTTGCGGATGACATTGTCCTATTTGCCAAAGCAGACACACCAAGTACTCATACCATCCTCAACATTTTTAACAACATTGTCACTCAATCAGGCCAGCGCATCAACTTCACAAAATCAACAATCCTATTCTCTCGCAACACACACCCTGACACCATCTCCTGTCTCACTAACCTCCTCAATATTCGTAGTACATCCACCTTTGGCAAATATCTTGGGTTCCCCATGCCTAACATACATCACAAATCTTTTGATTACCAATACATTCTAGATCGGATGCATAACCGACTGGAAGGTTGGAAAATAAAATTTCTCAACCTGGCAGGTCGTACAACACTTATACGATCAGTACTCAATTCCATTCCAACCTATGCTATGCAAAATCACCTACTACCCCACAAAACACGAATCAATATTGATAAACTCCAACGTGATTTCCTATGGGGATCCACCAACAACCGTCACAAACTACATTTACTCAATTGGAGCACAGTCACCGCACCAAAACCATATGGTGGCTTAGGATTACCTCAAGCTTACCCTAAAAACTTGGCCTTACTAGCAAGCCTTGCATGGAGATTCACCACTAATCCTCAACACCTCTGGACTAAAATACTCCAGGGTAAATACTGTACGCCTCGCAACACACCCCCACACACCCGAAATTATATTACTAAACCACATGACTCCCCAACCTGGAAAAGCCTAACAACAGCTCTGCCTCTATGCCGGCGTGGTACCACTTGGACAATCAAGGATGGTACCAAAATAAACCTTTGGCATGATCAATGGATCACCCCCCACTTCTCACTACGATAACTTATCCAAGGCCCACTCCTTTTCAATGAGGCTTCACTCCCCCTTAGTCATATATTCTCACCACCACATTTCTCCCTCACTTCACTCTCCTTTAACTTTCCACCTCACATTCAATTACTCATAACCAACACTATCCCTAACCTTCACACCACAGCTGAAGATACACCACACTGGCACCCTACCTCTAATGGTCATTTCACCACATCCTCAGCTTACAAACTACTCACCTCCACCCAGCCTCACTTTCCAAAACCCTTCCCCCATACTTGGATCTGGAACGTTCCTACACTCAATAAGATCAAACATTTCCTTTGGCTTCTACTCCATCAAGCTTTACCCACACGAAACTTTTTAGCATGCCGCAACATCACACCAAATGCTCACTGCACCTTTTGCTTACATGACTCTGAAGATCTCCTACACATCTTCACTGCATGCCCCCCAGCCATTCATATTTGGCAACATTACAGCCGCTCCATCCCAACACACAACCATGGCAGATGGCTAAAACATATTTGAACCTCCAACACCTCCATTCATCTCACATCCCCCCAACACCATCTCCCTCCTCTCCCTCTATGCACACTTGCCCCATTCATATTATGGAACCTTTGGTTGAACCATAATCACAACCTCTTCCACCATGACACACGTCTACTCAATCCCACACTTATTACTCTCCAAGCAGCTGAATATACCTACCTAACCTCCCATACTACCCATCCTCGACCTCACATACCGACCCGCGTCAAATGGATGCTGCCTCATTCACCAAATTACAAACTCAACATAGATGGATCTTATGATCCACAAACTCACAATGGCGGCATTGGTGGGGTTATCCGTAATCACGAAGGTCAATGGATCCTTGGCTACTCTAAACCACTGTACCACATCACAGTACTCCAGGTAGAACTACTTTCTCTCCTTCATGGTTTACAACTTGCTACTGCCCACGGATTACTACCACTCACAGTGGAATCCGATTCACAGGTACTTATCACACTGCTACCACATGGTACCCCGAAGTACTCACATCTCTTTCATGATTGCAAGGTGATGATGCGTGACTTGTGTGTGCCCCAGATCAATCACATCTACAGGGAGGGTAATTCTATTGCAGATGCTCTAGCACATTTTGGGAAGCAGTTATGTCTCCCTCAGCATACTAATGTTCTCCTTTTTGATACCCCCCCCCCCCCATGTTTTGTATTACGCTACTTACTTTTGGACTCAATGGGTACTGGAACTATACGTTCCATCCCTTCTATGTTGTAATGTCTTTCAATAAATAAAATGCTTGTTCACAGCAAAAAAAAAAGGATTGGCAAGGTCAAGTATATACAAAGTCAGATTTCCGTGGTTAATAATCTCATAACGTATTGCCTACTATTAGCATGGTTTGTTACGACAATTTATTTAAACAACATACCTAGCTATAGTGCCGGACCTTGGATTTTTTATTACGGAAAATCAAAATATAAAGAAGTAAAAATACGATAAAGCCAAGAGGATTAATTCAACATATAGCATATATATATATATATAAATTATTTTACCTATTTACTCAGTGTAATTTTAAAGTAAAAGGGTGTCAATTGATAAGGGTGGGTCCGTCGTTGCATATTGAGTTAGTGTAAACATAAAGTGAGGATAAGTATGTAGACATTGAAACTTTAACAGATCAAGATAAATTCTAAATTCAAAACGACTCTTTAAATATTAGGAGTCTATTAGAGTTACTTGGTGGCTACTCCACCCAAACCCTAATTCATGCCTATAAATAAGGCTACATAAGTCCTTCAAAGAGGATCTCAACAATTCCATAAACTCTCCGAATATGCACAAAGATCAAACATGATATCTCTGAAATTCCATGAAACTCTTGGAATATTCATTAAGAGATCAAAGACATGTCAAATATGTCTTGCTTAAAGTCCTACGTTCGAGAAATACGCCGTTAAGGCCCTCGAATCGCGTAGAATAAATCAGAGGGAAGAATCAAGGAATAAACAGAGTTGTAACCTATAACGTTTATCAATAAATCCTTTTTTCTTTATAGTTGTTTTGATTGCAGTTATATTTTTCTCTGCATAAATTCGTTGCAAAGCCCGGTGGGACAAGTTCTGCCCTTCATCTCTTCTTCCTGCAAATCGAAAACTACAAGTTTCAAGATTTTCTGTTGTGATGGTTGGGTACTTCAAGTCTCGTCTTCAAGTTTCAGCAAGCGTACACCTCAACAAATTTTGAAGTAGGGGGCATTTGTAGACACTAAAATTTCAGTAGATCAAGGTAAATCCTAAATTCAAGACGACTCTTGAAATATTAGGAGCCTATTAGGGTTACTTGGTGGCTAATCCACGCAAACTCTAATTTATGCCTATAAATAAGGCTCATATGTCCTTCAAAGACGATCTCAGCAGTTCCATAAACTCTCGAAATATGCACAAATAGATTAAATATACGATCTCCGAAATTTCATAAAACTCTTGAAATATTCATTAAGAGATCAAAGACATGTCAAATATGTCTTGCTCAAATTTCTAGCAACATTCAAGATCCAAGCGGAGTGCTGCTACATGCTATTTGATCATCAAATACATCAAGGAGATGCATATCATTCTACATTTGTGATATTCTACATTCGAGAAATACGCCGCTAAGGCCCTCGAATTATAGATAATAAATCGGAGGGAAGAATCAAGAGATAAATAGAGTTGTAAATCGCAATGTTTATCAATAAAATCCTTTTTTCTTTAAAGTTGTTTGTGATTGCAGTTTTATTTTTCTGCACAAATTTATTGCAAACAAAGTATTTTTCAAGTTGTGTCCATTTCTATTTATGAGTTCCTTCCTTACTCTGGTTTGTGTCTTGTCTTTTTCTTTATTGCTCATGTTTCTTTTCCTTTTCTTGTCTGAAAATGATTTCCAACTAATGTATATGTTAGGTTCTTAATTGTAAATATTTAAATTGATCAAGTCCTACAAATGAGAATTTTGCACAATCCTGATATACTAAATATAAATCCATTATTACAACAAGAGAAGATTTGCCAGCACCAATACATTGTGTACGGGTAAAATCAGGGATAAAATTACCCCGATTTCCCGATGAAGAAATGAGGGACAATGTGGTTCGACGCTGGCTCGGGTAAAGCCGAGGGCGCCCACATATCAGAGCTCGGGGGGACGAATGATACGTCGGGCATCGAGCATGGTCAAACATGGGAAGAATCAAGCTCGAGCAAAATAAAGAATCGAGGTTAAAGGGAAGACGATTAAAGAGGACGAACGAGGAGCCGAAATATCCGCCATCAACCAGATATTACTGCGTGGATCATGCCCGATATTGATGGCAGATCGTGTTTTACCGAAAGAAAAGGAAGAAAGGAATTTTACCTTATTTAGACTTGCACTAGGATTAAAATTCCCCTACTATATAAAGGGAGAGAACCTTTTTATTTTTTGGGTCTCTATTGGCACGCATATCAAAGCGATAAAGTTTACTTTTCTCTTTTAGCTATTGTTCAAGAGTTCTTCAGCTGTTCATTTCTTTAGTTGCAACCGGTTTCATCTCGAGGGCTCGATCCGAAACGGATTCCAGCATTCAAACCTAACACCATGCTTAATTATTTCGTCACATTTGGTTTGATCATCTTGTTTTCCTTTAATTCAATTATTTATTGTTCTTAGATCATTCGTGTTGAATTAAATCGCGAACAAATTTAATTATTACTCATTTTAAGGGTAAACAATTTGGCGCAACCGTGGGATTAAGGATAATAGTGGCAATTTAATATGAATCTTATAACATACTCTATTTTACACTTGCTCTTTGAAGTTTGATTTCAGGATTATTCAAAATGCTAAATTCTCAATCTGTTCACTTGAATGTTGACACCGATTCAGGCCAACACGGTGAAAATAGTAATGTGGTACCAATCAACGGCATGCCCCCTGACGACTCTAATGGCGTTCCAATCTGTCACACATTCGATGCCAATTCACAAGTTGCTATCAACTTCAACCTACCAACTGATCCCGAAAACAGCATTCATGGGGCACCCCGACCACCAGCTCGCGAAGCATTCGAAGGGGGAGGTGATGGAGTTAGCTTACATTTGATTTTTGAGATATTACAAGCTCAGCAGGTTGCAATAGCACAACTGCAATATCAAAATCACGCACACAAGGCGGCTGAACCCGAACATGTTGGAGAGGATACTCGAAGGGAGGAACAGATTGTCACAGAACCCGACGGATCCGGACCCAGGGAAACTTTCGAGGTGATGAAAATGCTCGAAGCACTGACAAAACGGGTGGAATCTGGTGAGAAGAAGATAGAGGCGAAAGACAAGAAGGTGGAAACTTACAATTCGAGTATCGATCAGATCCCGGAAGCACCTCCGATATTAAAGGGACCGAATTTCAAAGTGTTCATTCAAAAACCTTTTCCCCCGAGCGCGGCACCAAAACCAATTCCGAAAAGGTTCCGCATGTCCGATATTCCCAAATACAACAGGACAACGGATCCAAATGAGCATGTGACCTCCTATGCATGTGCAATAAAAGGCAACGACCACGAGGATGATGAGATCGAGTCGGTGTTGCTGAAAAAATTTAGGGAAACCTTATCCAAGGTAGCAATGATATGGTACCATAACTTACCTCCAAATTCTATTGATTTATTTTCTATGCTTGCAGATGCCTTCGTTAAAGCTCATACCGACGCTATCAAAGTTGAGACGAGGAAATCGGACCTGTTTAATGTCAAGCAAAGGGACAACAAGATGCTTAGGGGGTTCGTGTCGAGGTTCCACATGGAACGGATAGACCTGCCCCAGTTGCAGACGATTGGGCCGTTCAGGCATTTACTCAAGGACTCAACCCCAGAAGTGCAGTTGCTTCTCAACAATGGAAGCAAAACTTATGATAACACAAGTCTTCAAACAACTGATTCATTTTGTTAGGATTAATATGCTAATGCAATTCACAATATGTCTTTCTTTTACAAAATATTTGTTTTTCATTCATTGGTTAGTGCATTTGATAAGATATGATGCATGTATATGATATATTAATTCAATCTTTTTATACTACCAGAGTATCTTTCTTGTTACAGTTGTAAACATATAAAATTTATTCGATTTAATCCACATAAAATTTGGATTAAATTCAATTGGATTAAATAATTAATTTGGGCTTTACAAGTTAAATTAATCCATTTTATTATTTTCAAGCCCAAGGTCCATTTCATCTTAGGCCCAGACTTATGCCATGTGACATGGCATATCAAGTCAAACTCCAGGCCAATAAGGTGACGCCACGTGTTAAATGATGTGGCAATCCAAGTCAAAAAGCAAGAACCAACCACAAGTCGCCAAGTGGCTAAAATGACACGGACCAATCAAAATCAAGCAAGAGAGTTCTTATGTAGCTTGACTATCCATCCTCTATAACTATAAATAGAGGGGTTACATAACTCTCAAAGGACATTCAGAGTTGGAGAAGAACACTCCGCAATTGGTGAGGGCATCCACAAACATAGAGATCAATCATCAAGTGCTCAGTTCTTCAACAAAGGAGTGATCAACGGAGTTCTTCCCGGAGATCAACCCGTAACAACAAAGTGTTGCTCGACGTTCTTGGCGATTAAATACATCACAAGGAGATCTGCATCATCCTACATTCGAGAAAGACGCTTCTCAAACCCTCGAATCATGGAGAATTTTAGAGAGGAGAATCAAGGGATACATAGAATTGTACTCACAAATATTTATCAATAAAACTCACTTTTTCTCTTATTATTTTTGTTGCAGTTTATTTTTTCGCTTTACGAAAATTTTATTGTCGAACAGTTCTCAAGTTTCATTTTGTCTCTTTTTTTTTTTTTTTGCTTCTTCTATTTAGAAAATTGNTATGTCTCCCGTCAAGCTGAAAGAAGGGATGTACCAAGTTGCTTTTGTAGTCTCTTGAAAACCTGCAAAATAAGAAAAGATTTTGGAGACCTCGGTGCCAACAAGATGACGCTTTTGCAGATACAGTGCAAGTAGCACGACGATCAGCTCGATTAATGGATATCGGTGCCATAGCACGACGTTTCTGCTTTTACAGACACGATGCCAGTGATACGAAGCTGCTGATCCCAAATGATTGATTGGTGCCAATGACACAAAGCTTTGATTCAGTAGCAAGTATCGGTGTCAATGACACGACGCTTCAATGCGGATGGTCAGTATTGTGACGTGCACTTCTCCGTCAAATCTCGATGGATCGTACCCTTCATGAACCTACAAAAAAAAGGAATGGTGATCATCCCCTTCTTCTCATGATGCATATTGGAGAATCACCATGTACATCATCTCCGAGCCTGCAACAACAAAAAAAAAGGAAAAAAGAAGTATGCTGCCCGAGCAATCCTCTCGATTCCGGCACTTGATTGATCAAAGATTTGTTGCGTCTAGATCAAAAGGGTTGGAGCTTCGACGTTTATAGATGTTGTATCTCACTGAGTCTTCTTGCCAACGGTGTAAACAGCTCGTAGTTCAGATGCTCCTGCACCAAGATGCGGATTCTTTACACAAACACGCAAGGCTGGAAACTACTGGGAAAAAAAAAAGAAATTAAGCCAAAGTTGTGAAAAGAAAAGAAGAAGGAAAAAACGTAAATCAGCCATGAACATCAGTTTACATATTAGCCGAAACGATGGCAGTGGCGTCGACAAAGGAGTCAAAAAAAACCTCAAAGCAAGTCTTCTCCTTTTGAATTTAGAAGACCGTTGATGCAAAGTAAACGCAAGATCCACTGCTGAATTTATAGAGAAAAAATTGCTGAACTTTTCCTTATTTGGTTGCTCATAGAATTGGGTTGCTTGTTAAAAAATGAGCTAATTCCAAAGGAAGAAAAAGAAAAGAGTAATGTCTCGTACTCCCTCTTCCAAAAAAGCAAAGGATTCCTTAAATAAAAGGAAATTTCCTAGTTGACTTGAAATTTTTGGAAAGAATGAAATATGAAGTTCATTAAAGGTTACTTATTGACTTTCTTAAATTGGGATCAATACCATATTGTGAGAGTACAAAAGTCAAGTTGATTACATACAAATCTCCAAGTCACGTGACAATTGATTTTTGTTAGTAGAATCTAAGACACAGTGACAACATGCCTATTGTGAAGGAGTAATTCTCAAGAGTCTTGAAAGTTCACTCACGGAAAAAATAGTTACTTTCTTCCCAGGATACTTCAAGCCTCGTTTTCGACTTTCGATAAGCCTATACTTGACGAATCTTGAAGTAGGGGGCATCTGTAAATATATAAAATTTATTGGGTTTAATCCATACAAAATTTGGATTAAATTCAATTGGGTTAAATAATTAATTTGGGCTTTACAAGTTAAATTAGTCCATTTTATTATTTTCAAGCCCAAGGTCCATTTCATCTTAGGCCCAGACTTATGCCATGTGACATGGCATATCAAGTCAAACTCCAGGCCAATAAGGTGACGCCACGTGTTAAATGATATGGCAATCCAAGTCAAAAAGCAAGAACCAACCACAAGTCGCCAAGTGGCTAAAAATGATACGGACCAATCAAAATCAAGCAAGAGAGTTCTTATGTAGCTTGACTGTCCATCCTCTACAACTATAAATAGAGGGATTACATAACTCTCAAAGGACATTCAGAGTTGGAGAAGAACACTCCGCAATTGGTGAGGGAATTCACAAACATAGAGATCAATCATCAACTGCTTAGTTCTTCAACAAAGGAGTGATCAACGGAGTTCTTCCCGGAGATCAACCCGTAACAATAAAGTGCTGCTCGACGTTCTTGGCGATTAAATACATCACAAGGAGGTCTGCATCATCCTACATTCGAGAAATACGCTTCTCAAGCCCTCGAATCACGGAGAATTTTAGATAGGAGAATCAAGGGATACATAGAATTGTACGCACAAATATTTATCAATAAAATCTCTTTTTCTTTATATTATTTTTGTTGCAGTTTATTTTTTCGTCTTACGAAAATTTGTTGCAAACAACAGTACGTTATTTTCTTTACTTCTTAGGTTATCAAATTAGAGTTATTAGCACTTGATGTTATAGGTAACAGCTTGTTTGGATGGTTGTTCCCCGTTGTGGTATTGTGTTGTTATCTAAAAATAATATTTATTTTGATTGTTTCATTAAAATTGATTGTATTGTATTGTTAAATCCATTGTTCCGGAACAATGAAAAATCCCCTTTTTTGAAACAACCGATTTGGTGTGGTGGGATTGTTTCCTATTTTTCTTTCCAATTATGCCCTAACTTATTACTCCACAATTCTATTTTACCAATTAGTCTTTTTTGCTATTTTAACTCCAAATCTCCAACCTATGACCTACTTTATTTTTTTCAGAACTTCTGCCGCCAACGTTAAAGGTGTTTTGACGCCTTCTGTTTTATTTTTTCTCCTAATTTTCTTTTAACTCAATTCTAATTAGTTGTGCTCCTTTGTTTTGCCTTCTTCTGTCTCGCTCCTTTGTTCTGCTTTCTTAAGGTGTTTTGCCTTCTTCTGTTTTGTTTTTAAAAAAATATTTTTATGCATAATTTTTGATAAATTTAATATTTAAACATTGAGGGTATTTTAGTAAACTTATCAGTTACAGTACAGTACGATACAGTCAAACCAAACAGCAAAATATTATTTAACAATAACAAATAATATAATCTATCCAAATATTGTATTCATAAAACGATACGATACAATATGATACAATACAATACAATACATTATAAAACGATATGGAACAATGATCCAAACAGAGTGTAACTTGAACTTGCTTGTATAGAAATGTTCTATATTGTCGGCGCGCAAAAATTAAACTCATTTACAATCAAGGCGCCAAAAACTTGTTGGTTCCCCAAGCACACACATGTATACATGGCCGTCAAGTAATAAAGTGATTCAAAAGTCAGATGGCGAACCCACAGAGACATAAATTAATCGTTTACTAAGCTAATTCAAAGCAATTTACTATCCAAGATAATCAAGAATATTAATTTTATATTAATCTACTGTTACGAAAATTAAACAAGTAATCAATTAAACTAACAAGAACACAGAATTTTGTTATTGAATTTTACTATAGGAGATTAAGATTCCATGGTTGTGGTCGGTTTATCAATCTTATTAAGTTCAATTATTACACTTGTTTATCTAGAATCTATAGTTGCTAATTGACCGGATCGTTTATATGAATCGCATGTTCCCATAATACTACTCGCATGTCCACAATATATCAATCCTATATTCCTATAGTATTGACTCTACCATGAACGAATATAATACGGCATTCAACTAAGCAAGACTGTTAGGTATATTCCTATCCTAACCACTAAATCGCTACCCGAGCCTCGAGTACAGAAACAAACTCTCTTTAATTCTACTTTAATTTAAGCACGGCTTTCCCAAGCATAGTATAGATAGTAGGGTGAATTGGTAGTTACAACAATTTACAAGTTAAAACTAGAATTAAAGAAACAACTACTAGATAATAATCCGAACTAACGAAGATGTAATTAATAAACGTTAATATCATGTCAACCACAACCCTAGAAACTAGAGTGATTAGCTACTCATGTTCGTAGTAACAATTTTTCATGTATTTTTGCATAAATAAATTACAAAGAAAGGATGAAAGGATGAAGAACTCTATGATTTTCCCCTTCCAGAGTGTTCCACAATGTATTTTTGCCTCCAAATAATGTCCGACCCTTCCTCAACTGGTTAAGGAGTATTTAATTATATGTTAGGGTCGAGTTCCTTGAGTCCAAATCAGGGTCGGAGTAATTTTAAACCGTGCACACAGGGGCAGTAGGCGCTTGACCTCGCGGGGCCAGTTTTGTAGCGCGCCTGGAACCTCACGAGGCCAGGCTTAACGCGAGGTGGAGTGCGCCTCAGAGTTGGCGACGCCTGGTCTAGCATTAAGCTTGGGTACTCCGTGCTTTTGTGCTCTTATCTTATATTTTCGTCCTCTTTTCGTGCAACCTTCACTCGTCTTTGTCTTCCGATGATACTACACATAAAACGACATAATTAGGTCAAATATTGCACAATTAATCACTAACTAACAAAACATAAGGCGAGTAACGTACTAAACTATAGAATTATGGCCAAGCATCAATGGTCAAGTTCAAGTATATAAGTCAGATTTACGTGGTTAATATATAATCTCATAGCCTGTTGCCAACTATTATCATGATTAATTACCACAATGTATTTACACAAATAAATTGCAAACTAGGGCATAGGACAACAAGGATGATATAATTTGGAGATTAGTAGCTGTCCAAGCTGCAATGTCGGAAAATTGAGTGATACACTCAAATTGTTCCGATGTTTAAATTATATGCATTGACAATATAAAAGCTATTTATACAATTATATTATTTAAAAGATAATGACAAATAATTAATACTCATTCATTGATTAGTAACTTAAAATAAATAATAAATAATTTATATATTATAATAGATTAAATTACACCAAATGATATAAATCAACAATCATTGTATATATAACATATAGATCCTTTGTTCCAACTAGGGGTGTACAAAGAAAACCGACAAACCGCACCAAACCGATAATGCGAGTCAAACCGAGAAAAAAAAAACCAACTATGGTTTGGTGTTAGAAAAAAAAAACCGACCATAATTGGTTTGGTTTGGTTTTAACTAAAAAAAATCAAACCGAAACTAAACCAACCCGACAATACATGTGTACAAGCTTTAAAAATATTATATACATAAAAATAATTAGTGTAATGTAATTTATAAATATAATTTAAACTCTTTAATAGTTATCTCTTTTAATGTATTATTTCAAGCTTGGACTTAGAATTTTTGAATGGTCAAATATGTTTTATAGCCCATAAAAGTTAGTAATTCAAATAAAGCCCAAAGCAAAATCAAATTAATACTATTGCTAACAAAAAAAATTTAATTTAATACTAGAAATGACAATAGTATTGGATATTTATTTTTTTAGTTTTGCATTGATTTAGATAGTGGAAATGCATAACTCACTTTTAATATTATTTAGTCATGTAATTAATACTTAGTACTTATTAGTCGTATTTATTTTAACATGACTTAGTACTTTTAGATTATGTTTATTCTTATTATGGCTTATTAATTAGCAATATTTATCTTATGCGATTTGTTGAGTATTTTAGCATAGTTATTACTCATCTCACATTATTTTGTATTATTTTATTGGGTAACATCTTATATAGTTTTATCCTACTAGGACCTAAGAAATACTAAAGCACAAATCATAAATTTTATGCTATGAAGATTTTGTCGGAAAAAAATTCGAAAAACCCGAGAAAAACCGTGATTGAAAAACCCGATTTTTGTTGGTTTGGTTTGGTTTATAAATTTAAAAATTTGAGATAATTATTTTGGTTTGGTAATTAAAAAATACGAATCAACCCGCCCTATATACACTCCTAGTTCCAACCCCTCCCCCAAAAGAAACCCCTTTTCCAGCACATCAATAAAAGTTAAAAGAACAAAAAAAAGAACCTTTTTATTTGCCTGATCAACACTCTTTTTAAGTTGCTTAATCCTGCATGACATAAAGGTTCTCTTATTCATATACCTATAAAAGCTTTCTTAGCTAGACATATCTTCCCTTTCCTTAGCCTCCAAAGTACCCAAAAAAAAAAAAAAAAAAAGCCCATTTTTCTTCCACTATTTCCCTATCTCAACACATTTTTATTTTAAAGCAAAATGAACAGCACTATAGGGGAAGCAACTGAAGGTCCAGATCAATTTAATGAAAAAGCCTTTGAAAATTATGGCTATGGTATTGGATTTTCCCTATTAATTCTTGTAATAATTATACTCATCACCTATTCTTCCTACTTATATATTGGAAAAAGATCAACCAACAATTCCTCTTCCCATATTGTCAATTCCAACACCACCACCAATATATTGGAAAATCATTTGATTTTCATTCAACAAGGTATTGATGAAGATACATTAAAAAGCTATCCAAAGTTACTTTATTCACAAGCCAAAGCTCATAAAAAGGACTTAGTTTCTTCTTCAGGATGTTCAATTTGTTTGGCAGATTATAAAGACAATGATAAACTTAAGTTATTGCCTGATTGTCACCATATTTTTCATGTCAAGTGTATTGACCCTTGGTTAAGGCTTCATCCCACTTGTCCAAATTGTAGAAGTTCTCCTTTTCCATCTCCTTTGGCTGAAGTTGTTCCATTGGCAATAAGGCAAAGCTGAGTCCACCACCATATATGGTTTCTTTACTCTGATTTTTGTCTTGTCTTCATCTTTTTGTTTGTTTCTTTTCCTTTTCTTGTGTGTAAATGATCCACATTAATGTACATGTTAGGTTACTTAATTGTTTTGATGGATTTAACAGTGTCAATATATTTTGTACTATCCAGTGGCGAAGCCAGGAAATTTAATAAGGGTGTTCAAATTTTGAACACCCTTTGCCAGTGGGCTATGTAAAAGTGTTCAAAGTTTATTTTTTAATCAATAACAAGTAATATTTTACCTTATACATAGTATAGTTTTTCGGCGAAGGGCCAACATAGCTTCGCCCCTGCTACTATCAGTGTAGTGTACTTTAATCTGTGATAGCAGGATGGTTTTTTTTTTACTAGTTTTAGTTTTTTGTGTTATAAAGTTATTTAAGATATAAAGGTTCATCCCGAGTCACAAGAGTATTCTTTTTTTTTTTTAATTCTTTTTTAGTTTTGTTATGGATGCAATGCAAGAGGTTTTATGTTATGTGAAATTTATGAAAACTCGAAATATTGGTAATGTTAGAAGACAGACCTATCAGATGCTGTAGGTCGGTAAATATAGTTTTACTAACTTTATTACAATATTAACTGAAATTTTATGAATTTTATAAATATTTCTTGGTTTAGTTTACACAATTACTTATCAAGGATTGATACAATCATATGCAATATAGCCATACACTCAATCACGTGGATGGCTTAGAGCTGCTGAGCTGGCATGAGGGTAAGGAGGTTGCCAAATAAAATTGAGACTTTCTTAATAAATTTCTTTTTTTATTGTTTTGCTAACATTGGGGTATGAATAATGTATTCTCCGTTATTTAGTTGTCATGTATACTAAAAATAGTTGTTCCTAAATACTTATCATTTTAGAAAACCAAGAGAGAATTAATTAATTTTTTCCAACATCAGACTTTGAATTAATTGTTCTAGAATTAAGAGACATGTATATAAACAAAGATTAAAGAATTAATAAGGGATAAATTAGTTAAATTATCTCCGATTTAATTTTTTCTTACTGGACGTGTAAAACCTTTTCCTGGCCACTAAAAGGGAATAGAGGGAGTATGATTTATTTTTGAAAGTCTCAATCGACAAGAGATCTTTAATTCAAGTTACTGTATCATTTAAAGATTCTTGAATATGATTCGTTAACAGCTTGTTTGGATGGTTGTTATCTGTTGTATATTATCGTATTGTTACTTTAAATACAATGTTTGTTTTGATTGTTACTTAAATTTTATTGTATCGTATCGTTAAGTCTATCGTTCCGTAACGACGAAAAGTGTCACTTTATAAAACGACGGATTTGGTGTGGTGACGTCGTTTCCTTACTTTTTTCTCTCATCTTGCCCTTCCTTATTAATAGATAATTATATTTTATCATTTACCCTATTTTTTGTATAATAACTCTACTCCGTATCCTATTTTTTCTTAATAATGTTGCATATTTATTCTTCATATTGTTGGTACATGACATCATAAAACGATAGCAAACGATACAAACTAAGCCAAACGTTATATTCATCAAAAAATATAATATAATACGGACATTATGAAACGATATGTAACACAATCCAAACAAGCTGTAATTGGAAATATTGGTTGGTCTTCTCGCTAGTAGCTGTCCCTTTTTTTTCCTTTCGTATCACTCGCCATTGATGAGAATTAAAAAAAGGAGGCAACACAATTTTGCTGACAGAAACAGAAGATAAAATGATTTAAGGCAAAATTAAAGTTTTTTCTTTTAAAGTGCTTATTTCAGAGAGTTGAGGTATTTTGGCCAAATTTTTAGAGAATATCATGTGCTGATTAGTAGTAGAAGCTGTTTCAAGTTGAAAATAATAATTTTTTTTCCACAAGTACTTTTTGAACTTTAGTGAAGCACAAATTGCCCCTCTGTTTTTTAAATTGATTAATCAAATACAAACTGTTACTCTTCGAATGCATTTTTCATAAATAGCACTTTCTAAAATAAGCAGATTTTGAAAGCTTGACCAAACACGCTAGCAGTTGCATTAGAAGCAAAGGGGAATTAGGTGATTGATACTTAAATTAGTCTGTTTTCATTAAATGATTATATTCCCTCGTAGATCAACGTAAAAATGGCATGTGGTAGCCACTATTTAAGGTGTTATTTATTTTTTATCCAGCAATTCTAATGTTGAGCAAAAATAGCCACTACTCTATTAAAATTAATATGAAAAGACATTTTTACCCTTTCTTCCATTGTTTTTCTTCTCAAACCCTCGCTTCTCATTCTGCATTGAATACATTGGCTCTGGTTTCTTGATTAAGAACTAAACAAGCTGGGCGTGGCTCTTGCAGAGGAAGTTAGTTCATTTAATCTATAATTTTTAGCTGAAAAATACAAGAAAAGGAAAAGGAAAACACAAACAAGTATTTCTCTTTTCTCTGTTTGAGATATTCACAAACAAAATTAGTGCAAATGGGGTATTTGTTGAAAGAGGTTTTGAAGACACTTTGTAGAGTGAATTAATGGTCTTACGCTGTTTTTTTGAAGTGGAAGATTAGTTGCCAGAATACCAATTGAGTTTTCATATTTCAATGAATCAAATTCTCTTTTTTTTTTTTATGTGGGTCCTGAACTTAGAGTTGGAAGTTCTAAAATTAAGGACATTTGGTCCTTAACTTAGAGTTATAAGCATAGAAATTAAGGACATGCAGTCCTTAACTTAGAGTTACAAGTTCAAAAGTTAAGGACACTTGGTCTGAACTTAGACTAACAAGCTCAAAAGTTAAGGACTATAGGTCCTAAACTTACAGTTATAAGTTCAAAAGTTAAGGACAATAGGTCCTGAAGTTTGAGTTCTAAGTTCAAAGTTAAGGATAATAGGTCCTTAACTTTGAATTCCAAGTTCAAAAGTTAAGGACACTTGGTCCTTAACTTTGAGTTACAAGTTAAAAAGTTAAGGACACTTGGTCCTGAACTTCAAGTTTCAAGTTCAAAAAGGATACTTGGTCCTTAACTTTGAGTTCCAAGTTCAAAAGTTAAGGACACTTGCTCCTGAACTTTGACTTACAAGTTTCAAAAGTTAAGGACACTTAGTCCTTAACTTTGAATTTCAAGTTCAAAAGTTAAGGACATTTGGTCATGAACTTAGACTTACAAGTTCAAAAGTTAAGGACACTTGGCCCTGAACTTAGACTAATAAGTTCAAAAGTTAAGGACAGGCAGTCCTTAACTTACAGTTACAAGATCAAAAGTTAAGGACAATAGGTCCTTAACTTTGACTTACAAGTTCAAAAGCTAAGGACGCTTGGTCCTGAAGTTTGAGTTCCAAGTTCAAAAGTTAAGGATATGTAGTCCTGAAGTCCTGAAGTTAAGTTCAAAAGTTAAGGACATGAGCAGAAGGGTATTTTCGTCCAGGCAGTTAAAGTTTATTAAAGCGGTGGCTAAAGACTAAAGACATTTTAAACATTAGCTTAAAAGTAAATACATGTGTTATTAGTGGCTAACCGTGCACTTCCCCTGGATCAACATTAGTTGCATGTTGCACAACTCTAATGGTAGCATTTTATTAATATATTCAGTATTTTTGTTTTTTCAGCTCCAATTTTTTTGGAAAGCAACTTAGTATATGTATAAATATACTCTTGCTTCATGGCATGGCAGCTCCTTAATTTAGTGTATATATATATATATATATATAAAAGGTCGAGTATATATGCCTAGTGCTAACTGCCAAGATATTCTTAATCCATTAGTTGCTATTATAGATGCAAGAATGTTGGTTTCTTAATTTTTGGTTTAAGGATCGGATAACTTCTATTTCCAAATACGCTGTGCTTTCCTTAACAAGTAATCTAAATAAATGATCTGGTAGTTAGTTTTCAATTGAACCAAATGTTGCATGCCAAATGATGCAACAATGCTGCCATATTTTTTTTTAAATAGTGGTGCTAGGGTTAACTTGCAATTATTTTATCGGGTATTTACTATTTTTCACAATTAGTGGTACTGGTCGGGTTCTATGCACCAAGACTTAGACAAATGAAAAAAATATCAGTTGTTTTTACCTCTCTTGAAACTTTAACCCAATCTTCTATAGTTTTCATCTCGCTTTATTGACCGTGAGATTACACCATTGGGTGCTACATTATGCTAATATTACCAAGACCTAATAGTTATTTCTCACTTCCATATACCATACAAAAGAAAAGGCTCATCAACCGTGTCAAATTGTTAGCTATATCCACTTCTCGACTCGTGCATGTCATTTTTGTAGAGAGATTTTGCTAACATTTTTTGTATTATTCCTACTGTTTAGGAGATATACTTGGAGGGATTAGATTGTATATATATATTTTTTTAGCTATACTTATAAGTGAGACTTATTTAACTTACAAATCAAATTGACTCTTGAATTGCATTCAATCCAAACAGCTCATGGGAAAGAAAAAAACAATTCCCCGCCCAAAAGAAAATATGAACGTTTAGGGTTGAAATGGAAACTAAACAAACGGCAACAATGCTTAAAAAACTTTATTCAATATTGATGTTTATCTTCTTGAAATAAGTCCCCGATAGAGACACCTTTCATTACAGAAGCATACATTTCTTTGTCATGTTACATGTAGAAATACAGAAATCGATTATAGAGAAAGAAAAATGGCTAACTAGGCCCTCTTCAACAACCCACCCCCAACCCCAACCCCCATACAATACAACCACTTCACTAAAAATGTTATCCAAAATTGTGATATTTTATGTCATAGAATTTGGGCCAACAACGGAAAAGCAGATAGGAATTACAAGATTTTCACTTCCTGGAGACACATACAGTGCCCCAGATTCCCAAAAAAAAAAAAAAGGAAAATTGCACAAACCCACAACCTGTGGCTGCCGATCTGTCATCAAAAAATCCTCTTGCCAACCAATATCTACTATGAGGATCAATGTCTTGTTGCGCAACATTTTACTTCCTTCTATTCTTATTTCTATTAGGTTTGACGATCCTTCGACCTGATTTGTCGGGGCCACTGCTTCCCAATGAGAAACTCCCTCCAGCACCAAAACTGTTTGATGCTGCAAATGGAGATGGATTCTGAGCAGCAGCATTACTCTGCTGACCACCAAACTGGAAAGGACTAGGCGTTGAACCAAACATGAAACCACCTGGAGAGGGCGAGACAGAAGGTTGACCAAATGAAATTGCAGGGGGAGATGCCTGTGCAGGATCCTCAGCCATGCTGTCTTCCATGCTCATCTGTCCATTGTTCACGGGGGCCGCAGTAAAAGGAGTGGAGTTCCCAAATATGGGCTGCGAAGATGATACTGTCGGAGAAGTTGAACCAAATGGAAAGGCTGGTGCACTAGGGGTACTGGGTGCCGATCCAAAGACTACCGCAGTAGTGCTTGGAGCATTAAAAGACGAAGATGCTCCAAATGTAAACCCAGAAGAGGTGCTAGAACTAAAACTAAAACCTGGTTGAAGCTTTGGGGGCTGTAAACTGGAACCAAAAATTCCAGCACTACTGGAAGTTTGTGAAGAGGCGGAAGTGGCTCCAAAAGCAAATGGATTAGGACTCACTGTGCTGCTAGCATTGACGGCATTTGTTGATGGAACTGAAGAGCTACCACCGAAACTAAATACGCCAGGAGAAGCAGTAATGGAGGCCTTGATGACATCTGTTAAGGAAGCTGAAGAACTACCACCAAAACCAAATATGCCTGTGGTAGCACTAGTGGAGGTGCTGACAGCATTTGTTGAGGAAGCTGAAGAACTACCACCAAAACTAAATACGCCAGGAGTAGCACCAGTGGAGGTGCTGACAGTATTTGCTGAGGAAGCTGAAGAACTACCACCAAAACTAAATACGCCAGGAGTAGCACCAGTGGAGGTGCTGACAGAATTTGCTGAGGAAGCTGAAGAACTACCACCAAAACTAAATACGCCAGGAGTAGCACCAGTGGAGGTGCTGACAGAATTTGAGGAAGCTGAAGAACTACCACCAAAACTAAATACGCCAGGAGTAGCGCCAGTGGAGGTGCTGACAGTATTTGTTGAGGAAGCTGAAGAACCACCACCAAAACTAAATACGCCAGGAGTAGCGCCATTAGACGTGCTGACATTGCTCAATAAGGAAGCTGAAGAACTACCACCAAAATTAAATGTGCCAGGACTAGAACGAGTAGATGTGTCGGCGGCGTTTGTCGAGGAAGATGAAGAATTAACACCAAACATAAATACACCAGAAGTAGCATTGCTGGAAGTGGCAAGTGCAGTGGTTACTGCTGCAGAAACTGCAGGACTAGCACCAAAAGTAAATGCCAGCTGAGTGGTCCCACTGCTAGGACCGACTGAATTGCCCAATGTAGATGAGGCTGGAGAACTTGCCACAATACTAAATTTTCCAGATGCAGCAGTGCTGGAGCCAGCTGGGTTGCCATCTGAAGAAGCAGCAGAAACTATGCCAGTATTACTGGAAGCAGAACCAACTGAGGAGAAAGATGTCATTCCAGAGTTTCTAACTTCTGGTGATGAAGTAGATGATAAAAAATGAGAAGGAACAGTCTGTGAGACTCTGGCATTGTCTGATCCAGCTAGAGAAGTTCGAGCACTAACAAGCGACTGACCTCCAGTGCTGAAAACAGAACTCTGAGACTGGATATTAGCTGTATTATCTGTTGACATTCCTGGTGAACTAAAACCTAAAATATTATTTCCAGGACTAGTAGATGCAAATGATGAGCCCACAAAAGGTGAAGTGCTACTCAAGTTGCCAAAATTAGTTGCTTTGGTTTTCAAATCTGTATTGTCTGCACTGGAAGTTGTTGATAGCGTCGACACTGTTGGTGGACCTTCAGACAGCCCAAATTTGATAGGAGGTTCGGTTGATACTGAAGATGCTGCAGCGGAACTAAACAGGCAGCTACCTGAGGTAATGGAGTTGCCTGCTGTGCTGCCAACAGCAGTTGAAATGCTTGTGGAAGGGGCACCCTCGCGTGAGCTACCAGATTGAACATCCTTTGGGACATTGCTTGATGCCAAGAGGGAGGTGGCTGAGATAGCAGGACTAGGTGCAAACTGTCCATTACTGGAGCTAGAAGTACTTGATGGAGCAGCAAATGAAGTTGAAGGTGATAGACCAGATGATAAAGCTTCTAACTTTCCATTGCTCTTTCCATGCTTCTGTGAGTTATCTGACTCAAAGAGTTCCAACGGACCACTAGCCAGGCCAAAAGGAGGGTTGCATAAGCTGTAGATAAGTGAAGAAACTTGTTACATGCTTTCAAGTAGTTTTAAGAAAGGGTGCATAAAACTCAAAGGACCTCCAACTTTCCTTTTTCACTTGATTTTCTCCAGCAAGCTAGGCGTTCTTAAAATCTTCATTATCCTGTTCTCAACTTAAAGTCTTCATTGTCCTGTTCTCAGCTTAAAGTCTCTTTGCAAATAAAATTCAACTACTAGGCTTCTTCTAACAGGTGATTAACCTTTCACACTAGAGGTCAGGCTTGACAATAATAACTCTAACATTTTATTCCCCTAGGTTTTCATCAATCACATTAAAAAAATTATAGTGCGAGTGTTAGTCAGAAGAGCTTCAGATGTTTACATCGTGCAAAATACCTGGAATCCCGAGTGCCTATCAACTTGAAGGTTAAAAGAACATAACAAAAATAGCATGAGTTTTTTTTAGTGCGGGGTAGGGGGAACAAATAACTATCACATCTGATCGTTATCAGAGTCTGCATCAAGAGAGCTAGGACCTCCATGCTTCAGAAAAAACATGTAATCAGAATAATAAACAGGCAGACCACAAGTACCATACAGAACAACAATTACACTCAATCTCAAGCTACTTGGGCATACATCAAAACCCAATATCAAATATCAGATATCTGTTCAGGGGTATCCAATAAAAAAAATATCAAGATATTTGAAAAGTTGGCACTTTTCACGCAAGATATAACTATTCATCCATAGTTGAGCATATACGATAAAATACTTCAGTTTTCATGGACATCATCAGGAGAATGTCCTAAAAGAGTACATCATCCATCGCCTATTTAACCAAGTCAAATTCAAATAGGGGGAGTGCGGAACGGACGAATTATAGAGAAAACAAATAGTCTCTTCTCCATTGTGTTCATAAGTTAAAGGGGAATAAAGGGAAATGTACTGGTCACCAATTATTGAGCATAATTTCATTTCAATACCTTCGTATTTCTCCAGAAACGCATACATTGAAACTACAAAATCCCTATGATTTTATCATTTACTTCAAAATCAAGCAAATTGAAAAGCCCCTTCACCTCAATTCTGCTCCCTCTTCTCCAACTCCAACTATTTTAGCTCCAACCAAACAATGGTTAAAGTCGGCAATCAGAACATCAGTGTACACATTCCCTTTTGTTACAATATCTCTTAATTTTTTCTTTTGAATCACCGATTCAGGGCTAGAAAACTTGCTATGATCACCACAAATCAGTACTCCCTCCGGTTCACAATAAGTGACCAATTTGCTTTTAGCACGCCCATTAAGAAAGACCAAATTCTATACAAAAATATCTACTATGACTAAACGACCCCTAATTATACATTTAATGTGAGGAGTAAGAAAACTTTTTAGGGATATGTACATAGGGGTTATTTTGTAAAAACAAATTGAATTCTTTCTTGATTACACAACTGGACACTTATTTTGAACCAAAATGAAAAAGCAAATTGGTCACTTATTGTGAACCGGAGGGAGTAAGTACAATTCAGAATCCTAACCCTTTCTCTAAAGGTTAATTATTATGTGGCCTATTCTTCTGCCATCAGTTTGGCTAATAACTGTCTTTAACTTCTAATATTTCATAGTTTAAGAAGATAGTCTTATATATACCTGTTTCTTTTTAGAGCAAAAAAGTACACAACATGAACAAAGAACCATTAGCGATCCCTTGAATCATGTGAAAACAACATTGGAGGAAATGCATAGAAAGGTAAAAAAATCCGCATCTGTGCACTGACACATGTACATGAAAAAGTACAAGTAGGAGAAAAAAATAAGTCAGGTACCCTTAGCAAGGTATGTTCAACAATAAGCACTCGCATAGCTGCTAACATTATCAGTAGACACAAATGGATGGCAGAATATAAGGTGACAAAACTGGTCAGGATTAATATATATCTGAAGAATATAACAAAGGAGGAACTAACCTGCTCGAGCTTTCTGGCCCTAACCCTGTGAGTGGGGGTGATGATGAAAATAGAACTGCTGGGACCTTATCAACACTTGGCTCTTTTAATTTGTTAGACCCAAATGATGGCGGGACAACCTCGGGTGACAGGGAATTGGCACTGGGCAGGAAACTGGTGTTATTGACGCTGATAACAGCAGCATCAGGAGCCTCCATATCATTTCTTTTGTTCAAAATCCCCAGAGTAGCCTTCGTTTCAATAAAAGCTGCAGGTTTGTTCAGGGCTCCATCAGTAGATAGAGACTTCTTTTCAGCATCAGATGTACCCATCTTATCTCTCCCTTCAGCCACTTGAGATGCAGACTCATCAAAGTTTATGTCCTCATCCAGCTCAAAAAAGTCCTGCAAAGATGAGGGGGAAAAAACAAAAATGACTACGAACTGAGTTTGTTATGGTCTGCAAACATCAAGCTTAAAAGAGTTGGACACAGATGAATAAAACTAAAAAGGCAAGTAGCCCAAACTTTAAGTGAGTAATGGCCATGAAGCAGAAAAAAGTACTCCCTCCACTTCATTATATGTGATCGAGTTTGACCGGACAGAGAATTTAAGATGTTAATTTGACTTTTATAACATAGTAGTGATGATGAAAGAGAACTAAGGTAGTGGTTGAAAATAGAGCAAACAATCAGGTTAATGTGTGAATAGTTAATGAATTTAAATTCTTGAAAGTTGTGAATTTTGCTGGAAATGGAATAGGGTCAAACTTTTCGGACATCTTAAAATAGAAAGAATGTCATATAAATTGGAACTGAGGAAGTATAGGCAATACAAGCAAATATTAGGAGACAATGCAGCCCTGAGACAGCAGCAGTGGCATCAGCTGCAGAGCAAAGTTAAATAGCAACCACTTAAACAGACCTCTAAACCTTGAGTATCTACTCTTATATGGAATTGGACAATAGATAAATAGTCATTGCACCACAGGGAACTGTCTGAAAAGTGCTTTACAAAGAGCAAGATGGTCACAAGCATTCACAAGATACACCAACAAGGTCAATTAGGGGTGTTCATAAAAACACGAAAAATCGAACCAAACCAAAACCGACACAAAAAACCAATACTTTTATGGTTTGGTTTGGTTTTGGTTTTGAATTTTAAAATTTATATGTGTGTGTGTGTATACAAAGTTTTTAAAAATTTATAGTACATGTTGATCATTTGCACTTTTAATCTAGTTCTTTGCTATTATAATAATTTAGTTTCTTGCCTTTACATTCTATTTGATTGGTAGTTTTCTTTTGCTAAGTACAAGAATCAATTTCAATGTTAAAAATAATCTATTTTTAATTGAGTCCTTAAATTATTCATCACTATTTGATCCAATTATCATCAATATATCTTGGTAAATGATAGATTTCTCAAAGAACAATTGGTTTGATAGTGTTACATTAAAAATGTAATCGCCGGAATATATGTTTGGTAGTGTATGTCTCATATTTAAAAAAAACGATAAATAATTAAAAAAAAAAACGAAAAAACCGACAACAATTGACATAAACCGAATCTATAAAAAACCGACTTAATTGGTTTGGTTTGGTTCCAATATTTGAAAAATCGACTTACTTGGTTTGGTTTGGTTACAATATTTGAAAAATCGACTTACTTGGTTTGGTTTCTTTTTAGGGGAAAACCGATCCAAACCGAACCATGAACACCCCTAAGGTCAATATATGTTGTAACACGGTATACTCAAATTCAAAGCTAGTAAAGACAGTCAAAGATTCCAAGTGAGTTGAAAAAAGGGAATGAACCTCATGTGCGCTCATCCTAAAAGCTTGCTTTTTTTGAGGCTGAGCTGCAGAAGTTTTGTCCAGGGAATCAGCATTTTCCAAAACTAGTTGAGCATGTTGAGCATCTTCAAGTGAACATTTTGCATCATTCTTTCGTAAAACGGTGGACTCGCTAATAGATCTCCTTTGCCCATTTTGTTCTATTTTGCCTTGCTTCTGCAAACTAGAATCATGGGCATCATTTGGAAAAGCCTTAGACAAATTTTCCAGCTTATGGCTGTTGTCTTGTGCACTATGAAGCAGCTTTGGCGAATCCAAAGACTCCAAGCTTTTAAGAGCTTGTCCATGAAGCATGTTCCGTGTCAATTTCTTGGGTGTTTTATCTTTCCCTGCAACTTGTTTTGATTCTGATGACTTCTCCTTTGGGGTCAGATATTCAAGATGATCCAATATCTTCGCAGCTGTCTCACTGGACTTGGAAGGAATGTGGGCATACCTTGTCGGCACATTGTTATCTCCAACAACTTTCGAGACCTCCTGATAAACGACAGAAGAAGAAGCAACCCCTGCTCCTGGACTAGGACGAGAAACTCCATTTGATAGGAGATTGGGTTTCTGTCGAGTCCTCCGCATGGGGCCAACAGATCCCAGATCATCTTCTAGAACAGAACTACTCCGTTTGAGTGGCTGAAAGAGGAAAAGGTGAAATTCACTCACAGATGGTAATACATAAAAATAAAGAATGCAAATCAGTTCAAGACCACAGTGATTGCAAATAATACCTGTTTAGAGCCAAAATATCCATCATGCTCCAAGACTGACTCAGATAAAGAAGGCCTGCTATATGCATTGTATGTGGAGCTACTAGCCTGATAGAGGACCAAAGTTAAACCAACAATTCAAACAAATTTAATAATTTCCAACATAAAGTAGGCAGAGAAGCAAATGCACCATTTGACCATCAGTTTGACGAATTCTGGAGTATGGAGCGCGCGCCATGTTGTATATTGCAGATCTTCCACGAGATCTTGGAGTGGTAAATCCATTTGCTCGAACCCCAACAAGACCAGCAGTCTTTGTTCTCACTGATGTAATAGGTAAATTTTGGGAATATGCTATATTCTTTAGCAGTGGTGTATCTACTCTCACAACTTGACTTTGCGAACTCAGAATTGATGATGACATCTTTGAAGGCATAGTATCCATGTAAACTTTTGCCAGTTCAGCAGGAGATGCAACATCACCTTTAGGGACCTGGAACCATCAAGAACACAGATGTCAGACTGACCCAATTTTACAAATTGTCACAAAGCTAACATGTGGAGTACCCAGGCAAGGCATTCATCTTACTCTTGAACTTGTGGCAGGAGTACCAACAGCTGCATCAGATGTAACCTTCTCGTCCCTATTTTTTTCAAGTAAAGAGCTAGAATTATTGGCTAAAGGCCTATATTGAATGGATTCAGCTCTCTTATCATTCCCAACAGAGGTATCTACAGTTTTGGAATGCAAAAGTTCTGTCAAACGGTCAATTTCAGCTCTGCACACACCAAATTTCATATTAGTAAATCTCACATGCCACCTTGAAAACAAATATGAATACAGTAGTTGCTAAGACAAAAAGGAGAGAATGAAACCAGAGTGTATGTTTACCTAACCCTCCATCCAAGATATAGATGACCTCATTTGAGGCCAACATCATGAATATAAAATTCAGATAGATAACTACATTAAAGTTCAAAAGAAGTTGTTTAATCAAAATGAAACAAAAGAGCAATTACTAGGAAAAAACATCACAAGATCTAAAGTATTTTTAATAATTGAGAAATCGGTTGTTTACAGCTTCGAAACTTGAGCAAATAATTGGCTCCCAAATCTACCCTTCTCCACTTAAATACCAGAATCAATCAAGAAGGATTCGAAATGGTGACATGCCCCTACCACACATCTCGCTTTTTACTACCTTTACATTGAACCAAAGTACGGGGGCAACAGCAAGATCAAAATTCTATGACTTCCAGTTTGCTATTGTATGTTATTACGAAAACGCACATTAGAAAATATGGCAGATTTAACCACCAATAGAGTATGCAGCAGCACAGTCAATTTACATTTGATAGACATGCAGAAATACCGAAACCTGAAACAAGAGATAAAACAGATACAATTCTAACAACTGCTAGGTTATCCCAAAGCTTACCTGGTGAACGTCTTCTGTTTTAACAGTTGCTCAAGCTCTGAGAATGCACTGCCCTCAGAGCTGCACACAGAGTTGCAAATTTCATGTCCGGTGACTACTACTGCTCCAGCATGATCCTTCACCAAAAAGAAGAATTGTTCCAGAAGAGGAAAGGACGAAAGGGGAACTTTATCAGGATACTATACTATATATTTTTATCAAGTTATTATTCTCAATAAACAAATGATTGAAGTCTTGTGAAACATTGGACCGCCAATACAAGTATATGAGCAAGAAGAAAAACAAAATTGCTGTGTCTAGGAAGATGGACAATTCTTGTGATCCAAACACGTGAAAAATAAAATATATAAGCACCAGGTTTCAGAAGCTTTGAGGACAAGATTTGCATAATAAACTTACATTAGGACAAGACTCCTGCTGCAGATCCTCTGGTTCTTGTCTTGCTTCTGTTTGTACCAAAAAGCAAATCAGGTCTTAACTAAAGTATGGTAAAACTTAATGAAAACAGAAAAAGAGGCAAACAAAGCTCATAGGAAGACATTCGTCTAAGAAATGTCAGAGAACAATTTAGAGCAACCCACATAACAGAGAGACAATAGATGCAAAAGCCACATTACTGGTTTCTCGTGATGTGAAGGAAATATGAATAGCGCAGGAATGTTTTTTGATAGGTGATAGTCCAGGAATTAGAATTTCAGAGCAAATTCCTTCCCAAAAGAATTTCAGAGCAAATAAACTTAACCATACATGCCACTTGCAATGTCAGTAATTTGTCTCAATTGATCATTCCAATAAGGAGTGGTTAATAATTAACACTGGTTGCACAAGATGAATTTAATTATGCTGGAAGTCAAACATGTTATCCATTTCAAAGAGACACATAACAGATGATGCAGCTTTTCTTCAATAGCCAGCATAAGATATAAACCTCAAGCGTTTGCCTAATGGTCAATATTCGTCGAGCTCCAACCATAAACTCGGGTAACTTGAGGCTGAAGCCTACTCCAACCCTTTCAGTCAACTATTACATCACTTTAAAAAGAAAAAAAAAAAAAAAAAAAAAAAGGCTACCACTCGTTAGGCATAACTAACTAGCTCCCAACTTGTTTATGATAAGGAAATAGCTCCCAAGTTATGTATAAAATGGGAGATCAATGATTTTAATTAGTGCAGGCAAATGAACCAGTAGGCTGGGCATGTTCAGCTTGATTAGATCAGTGAAAAAGACCAGACTACATCAGCTAGAAACAATAATATAGTTTTGCTTCAAAAGCTCAGAAGTTGTCTAACCACTATGTCTGGAGTGGCCATCATGCACTTAGTAGGAAAAAGGTGCCAGATATGTTTCCCTACGAGCGGAGTAATCTGATCCTTTCAAGATAATCAAGAAGAGCAGTTCATTAAGCCTCTAACTTAGCTCCTTGATGATAGATCACTTCTATTCTAAAAGAAATAGGGTTTGCCCATACAAGAACTACAGGTCCCTAGCCTAAGGCTAAAGCCGTGAACTACACCCCCATGAGAGCCCTCTATTTGACTAACATACTCCCTTTTTATCTCCCTCGTACCTTCATATCAAAGCTGGTATTAAAAGTAGAATTAGCATGATTTGCAGAATTAGAAGCCTTTGAACAATTTGCTTCTGATCTCGATTAAGCTACTACAATCAATTGGCAAGAGGTCAAAGATTACGTGAATTGCTTACCTCTTAATTGAGATGAGACAGGAGATTCAATGCTTGAACGAAGTAAAAATCACTGTGACTCAATCATACTTACTTCAAATCAGCAAAAGTATTCCTTTTTTTTCTTTTTCTTTTTCTTTTTCTTTTTCTTTTTAGCCCATTTTATCTAATTTATACCTAATCAATTTCTGGAACGAAGAACATCTGAGAGGGAAAACCTCAATTCACATACAAATAGACAATACAGAAAAGTGTATACGGGAACAAAGCAAACTTTTTCTAATAAATTTTCTGAATTTACCAAAGAAAGAAGGTAAATTTCCAACTAGACATTACCAACTGATAACATGAACCAGCTTGAAACATAACAAAAATCATTAAAAGCATTCTCCTTTTTGGACATAGTTACAACAACTATTACTACTAACTGCCTCATTTCAAAGTTTTAATGAGCCAAATTTAAAACTACAGCATACATCATAGTAATAGAATTCTGTTATTTACGCATTCAAAAAGAAGAAATGATAACCAGTACCTTTACAGCTCCATCCCAAACTAGTTATAATTCGTTGTAGGATTTAAGTTATATACATTGACAATGTAATAAAAAAAATTTACTCCGTCAACGTAATTTAACATGTCGTAGCAAGTAACTTACTACTCCGACTTTTTTTATATGAACCTATTTCCTTTTTAGTCTATTTCAAAAAGAAATGAACCCTTACCTAATAAGGAAACTCTTAATTTTGCAATTCCAATATTACCTTACATAGAAGCTTTCACAGCCACACAAATGGTATGTCGTTCAAAAGTCCCATGTCCATGGAGGGAGTATTTATTTTAGATTAACAATCAATGTTATTAACTAAAGTTACCAGCAATTTTCAAGTTTAGGACTAATGTCTAAACTGCATACCTTTCGTTTTTGACAGAGCTGTACATGTTTTCAAGTGGTAATATAAAATAGTTAGCTACCAAAAAAACTAAAGTTACCTGCAATTACTTTTAATTGGCCTGTGTAAATAACTAACTCTTAATTATAAGACTCTTTTTTATAATTATCGAGCTCCACTAGACGTAACAAAAAGGAAATTACAACTTTTGACAACAAAAATGCAAACGCAACAGAAAACCAAGCAAATTCTGAGCAAAAACCAAGCAATTTCAAATACAAATATATAGTCCAATAGAGAAAAATGTGCAAAAGGAGAACCTGGAGGAGGAAGTGGTAACGGCGTTGGGGGAGGGAGAAGACGTTTCCGAAAGAGCGACGAAAAGAACCGTTGAGCACCGGAAGTGATGAGCTTAGTGGCGGGATCAACGACGAGTTTCGTGAGCCAACTAGGGTTCCGGAGAGCCGTCGGAGGGCGATCGTACGGAGTATTTTGGTTCTTAAGGAAAGGTCGTTTCCGGAACTTTCCTCCTGCTCCGCCGCCGGCGCCTCCGTAGGCTGAGGAAGTTGCCGTTCCGCCGCTGCCAGCCGCCGCCATTTATTCAAACCTTCCGAGAGAAAAAGACGAGGGAAAAAAATTGGAGAGGGAGGGAAAATGGGAAATTAGGGTTTTATTTCGTGGATTGAAACACGGAAAGAGAAAAAAAATATCGGTGACTTGACATTGGCGGGCGTGTCGGTAATTAAATCATTGTTCGACATTTCGTTTTGGCATTTACTGGTACTTTACATATTAACTCTCCTATACTAATTTTCAAAACCTAGTCCATTTAATTCACGATATTTGCAGATATTTAAGGGACAGTTTGGCCATTAAAAAAATTCAAAGTTTCACTTTATGGGGACTCGATGTTTGGATATAAAATTTTCAAACTAGTTCCTCTCCATGTGCGTTGCACGTGTCTGTCAAGTCATGCAATATACAGTTATATAAAATAATACTCCCTCCGTTTCAATTTATATAAATCTGTTTGACTGGGCACGGAGTTTAAGAAAAAATGAAGATTTTTCGAATTTGTGGTCCTAAATAAGTCAAAAAGGGGCCCAGAGTATTTGTGTGGTTATAAAAGATTCTCATTAATGGTAGAATTGTAAGTTTAAGCTAAATTGTTACCAAATTTAGAAAGGGTTCATTCTTTTTGGAACGGACTAAAAAGGAAATAGGTTCACATAAACTGGAACAGAGGGAGTAGTAATATTATTAAAATAAAACTTTAAGTAAAATATTTCTTGCAAAAATCTTCATCGAATATTTTTCTCCGCACGAAACTTACCGAAATTAGCAAGATTGGACACTTGAAAATGGTGAAAATTCTAATGCTGTGAAAAATAAATCATTAATTAATATCTGATAAATCAAAAATATTAAGTATCATCCCACGCATACAAAATATTTAACTTCTCAAAATGTTGAACGCAGACATCTTTTAACGGTGCATGGATCAATAGAGTATAGTCATTCCTTCTAATTTATGGTAAATATATGAAATTGGCTCCATAACAAATAGGCCAATACTCGTATTTCTAGGTAGTTGTCCAATAATAAACAGACTACTCGCTAGAGGTATTCTTTTAAAAAGAATCGGATGATAATTAGCGTGGACTTTATTCAGGAATTTAAGACTTTGAACAGAGACTCTGGTTAATATATAATTAGCATAGGAACTACCGTACATGCTACATGAATACAACAAAATGTTATTACAATAATAGTTTAAAATGACCTAAAAATAAATGGAATGCTAAAAGATACAAAGAAGTAACATAATTATCAGATGAATCATGAAAAAAATACAGAAATTGAAGAATCATACTTAAACTCACGTGAGAATGGTTGTCATATGTCTCTTGTGTTGTCACACCTTAAGTATTACTAATACTTGAATACTTTTGAAGATATTCACCAAACATCCTTCCTTTCTTTTCCTTTCTCACAAGAAATCCCACATAATGTCTCTCATTACCAAAATGTTTGCCAACTGAATGGAAAATTAGTTTTTTCTTTTCAAGAAATTTATTAAAGTTACTTTTCTGGTCTTCTCAAGCTCTTGGGATACAGGAAAATGCTCCACATTGGCCAGCTTTGTTTCCATTTTCCTTTTTCCTATTCATAGTTGTTGTTTTCGTCAGAGAAAACTTCCCTGAAACACATATCACTGCAAGTCCATTTTGATTGAGAAAACTTTAGTGCCATTAACACATTAGCAAAATAAAGAATTTGTTTGTAATTTTCATTAACCTTGCCTGCATTTCTAGTTTTCCGAAATAATATTAGACATTAAGTTTACTGTGAATTTTCAATCCTAAGCCAAGCACATACACACTTTAAATATTTCAAGTGTCATTTTCATGTGTAACATCTATCTTAAAATTTTGTAGAAATAAGATTTTAAAAATCACAAAGAACAAATAATTAAATAATGAGTAAAGTAAAAAAAAGATGGAACCAAATTTTGCCACTTTCTTCTTCAATCAAGACCCTGAAGTCGATATCTTTCTGCTAAACTTTTTGATGCCAAAACGCATTATGTTGTGCCGACTACAGGGGAAGTTTTATGTCACGATCCCAGTTCGCCCTCCGTGAACTGTCGTGACGGCATCTAGTCTCTGCGACTAGATAAGCCTAACAAATGTGAAAAAAGAAACAATTGCAGAAGAAAGTAATTAAAAGGTTACACAGCGTTTAAGATGCCGCCTGGCATATAATAGTACAAGAATCTCAATCTAACACTCCCAAAATCTGGAACCCCATGAATCACAAGCTAAACGATTACATAATAAGCTCTAACTCCATAATGTCTACCAACAAGAGAAGATACAGAAAGGGCTATGCTAGTAATGAGAATAGAAAGGGACTCTTCGGTCTGCGGACGCGGCAGATATACCTCGGAGCCTCTACAAAACGCCTCGCCTCAAGCGTGATAAGTCTGAGTGGGAGTACTTGGATCTGCACATGAAAAATATGTGCAGGAAGGGTGTGAGTGCACCACGGCGGTACTCAGTAAGTGTCAAGCCTAACCTCGGTCGGGTAGTAACGAGGAAGGTCAGGGCCCTACTGAGGTTAAAGGAAATACAAGATATACAGTGTAGAATAAGACATTATACTTAAGTACAACAGTAAAAAGTAACACAGGATAGAAGAACAGCAGCAACTTTAACAGAAACAAAGTAATCACGGAAATAAATACAGCCCAACGCAGAGATAACAACCGGGGGATCTCCCAGGATACCGTCATGTAGTCCCCAAATATAAATATCTAGTGGATCTCCCGGGGCAGTCCCGTAATCCAACTCATAATGCGCGGGGATCTACCGAAATACCACATCTGTAGCCCCAAATATAAATACTCAATATTGGGGGAATCTACCGGGTGCAGTCACGTAGTTCCAATATAAAAGTGCATTAGGATCTCCCGGAATACAATTCCGTAGTCCCACAGTAAACATACATGGGGGATCTCCCGGGATACCGTCCCGTAGTCCCAAGTAAACACGCAACAGCAACACAAAAGAATACTCAATTCGTTTCGAATTTCCATACCAAAATAAAACAAGTATTTCTAGCCTAGCATGCTGCACATAATTCAAAATAAGGTAATTTGAGCAAGTAAGGCAATTAAGTCAACTAAACATGCTTCCATAAGCTAATAGCATGCTTAAATTACACATGGTATGAACAGGGGACAGGAAAATCACATTTATAGTTACTTAAAGAAAGGGGATTTTTCAACAATTTGCACAAGTACGCACTTGTCACCTCACGTACACGGCATTTCAATTATCAACAAATCAAATCCTAAGGGGAGTTTCCCCCACACAAGGTTAGACAAGCCACTTACCTCGAACTGGCTCCAAAATCAACCCAAAACCACGTTCTTGCCACGAGTGTTCGACTCCGAATGGCCCAAATCTATTCAATTCAATTGCATAATGTAAATAACACTTCAAGTAACTGATTCTACAAATAAATTCTAAGCTAATACGCGAAATTAGGTAAAATGACCAAAATGCCCTCCGGGCCTACGTCTTACATTTTCAAAATCCTCAAACTCTCACGAGTCTAACCATATCAAAATTACCAAAATCAGACCTCAAATGGTCCCTCAAATCACCATTCAAAGCTCTGCAAGTAACCGAGCCCTAACCCCCAATTTACCACTGATTTTCCTTCAAATTTCATGCTAAAATTGATAAAAATCACCATAATAACGAGTTTAGGTTCCAAAAACTTACCTCCTTGAAGCTCCCTTGAATCCTCTCTCAAAAACCTCCCAAAAGCTCAAAAATCCGGGTGAAAATGGTGAAAGAATGGGCAAAAATCACGACTGAACCTTTATATATGTTCTGGCCCAGGACTTCCGCACCTGCAGACATTTCCCCGCACATGCGGACCCGCACCTGCGGTCCCAGGTGCGCATCTGCGAGATTTCATTAATTCCCTTGGGCCGCACCTGCGCTTCCTCTACCGAGCGCAAGTGCGCTCAAACTACCGCACCTGCGAAAACTGGCCTTCCCTCACATAGCCGCATCTGCGGTCTCTCAGCCGCTTCTGCGGCGCTGCACCTGCGGCCCCACACACGCAGGTGCGGTTATGACAGGAAACACAGCTTCAACTGCCAACTCCAAATGCTTAACTCTCCGTCAACCATCCGAAATCATCCCGAGGCCCCCGGGACCTCAACCAAAAGCACGAACAAGTCATATGCGACTATCCAAACTTATACCAATCCTTAAAACACCTAAAACAACATCGAAACATCGAATCATCATCGAATTCAAGCCTAAGAATTCTAAAAACTTCCGAATTACGCTTTCGATCAAAAAGTCTATCGAACCTCGTCCGAATGACCTGAAATTTTGCACACACGTCACATTCAACACTACGGAGCTACTCCAACTTCCGAAATTCCATTCTGACCCCGATATCAAAATCTCACTATCGAACCGGAAACTTCAAAAATTCAACTTTCGGCATTTCAAGCCTAAATGAGCTACGGATTTCCAAAACACAATCTGAACATGCTCCTAATCCAAAATCACCCAACGGAGCTAAAGGAACCAACGGAATTCCATTCCGAGGCCGTCTTCACACTGCTCCAACTACGGTCCAAATTTTAAAATTTAAACTCTCATTTAGGGACTAAGTGTCCTAAAACTCTCCGAATTTCCAAATAAATCTTCCCGGCAGCTCACAATAGCAGAAACAAACACGGAGAATGCAGTTAATAGGGGATTGGGGCGTTAGTTCTTAAAACGACCGACCCGGTCGTTACATTTTATGTCTACCTCAGCAAATGGTTACACAAGACTTGCTGCTCACTCGATATTTTTTTGAAAAATCTGCAAGAAGTCCTACAATAAACTGCGAGAAAGTGAAAGAGAAATCCGTAGTCGTGGATCATTAATTCCAAATTTGGAGTATGATTGGTGTTTCTGTTTCCATTCTTGTACTGCCAAGTAACATGTGACATTTTTGAGGTTCCTGCTTTTATAATATATATATATATATATATATATATATATATATATATATATATATATATATATGTATAGTGCTTAGAGTAGCTTCAAAGGGTCTTCTTTAATTTCTCTGCACGTGCATTGCACGTGTATGCCGAATTACATAATATCTAACTTATAACATAATATTAATATTATTAAAATAAATTCCGAACAAATAATTATACATAAAATAAGGTACAAATTTTTACGATGGTCCATGTAAATCATCATATATTTACTTTGAAAGTTCATCCCAAACAAACACTTAACTTTGCAAGCAGACGATTAGCATAAGCCACACAACATAATATGTAAATGTAGCCTGGTGGCTAAACAAACAAAACATAAATTCATTACTCATGTCTTCATAAAAATAAATGTATGTCACTAAACCGCTTAAGTTGGTAATATAATATTTCATAAAGAGATTTTGTAAGGTTAATTAACAAATATTTAATTTGAATTATCTTATTTAGTAGTAATTAATTTAAAATATTTTATTTTGATGTTATTTTTGCATGATCTTTTTTCTTTTAACTTACAAGTATTAATTCATTTTTTAAAGATTTATCACTAAAACACAATTTAATAGGCTATTTGATATATAGGGAACTTGAATATGAAAATAACTTTTAAATACAGATAATATGAGTTTATTCCGAGCAGTACAATTTTTTTTGGTTATTTTCTTAAAGAAAAAAGAAAGCCCGCCGCTTTTATATATTTAATACTCTAAATCTGATTTTAAATTCACAAAAGTATAATGATTGAAAATTACTACTTGTTGTTTAGTTTCAAAATTTGTCTGTTAATGGAACATAATTACTACTTAAATTTAGAGATGAACGATCTATGCGCAAAATAGTTTTTTATTTGAATTTAAAAATAAATGACTTATACTATAAAATGCAAACATTGCGTCGTCTTGTCTAAAGCTAGTAGGAAAGCGTTGTCTAAATAAAAAGCCAATAGGAAAGCAGAAAACAATAGGTAGATACAATAATCTTTTTCTTTCTCCACTTCTTAAAACAATAATCACCTAACAGGAAAAAAAATATAAGTTTTCTTTTCGTAAGTTGAATACTTTAAATATTCTCAATATATGTGCAGAACTTTAGCACCATTTGTGAATTAGAATATGTAGACTCGACTAAACGTTAAATAAAAAGGTCAAATGTGACGATCCAACCCGTTGTCACGTGAGTTACCACCCCGTTTTTCCTATTTTCTGCTTCTTTATGCTTCATTATAAGAGTCTTGTGTGAACGAGTTGATTTGGATTGGTTTTAGAAGGAAATGAGATACTTAGTCTCTTTAAGGAAGGTTTGTTTTGGAAAAGTCAACTGGACGTTGACTTCTATGTTAGAGGGCTCGGATATGAATTCCGATGATTCGGTTAGCTTCGGGGGATGCTTTGTGACTTAGGGTTTATGATCGGAAGTGATTTTGGAGGTCCGGTATAGAATTAGGCTTGAATTGGCGAAGTTAGTATTTTGGCGAATTCCGGTTGATAGGTGAGATTTTGATCCGATGGTCGGAATGGAATTCCGAGAGTTGCAGTAGCTTCGTTAGGTGATTTGGGATGTGTGTGCAAAATTTCAGGTCATTCGGAGGTGATTTGGTTGGGTTTTTGATCGAATGCGTGTTTCGGAAGTTTTAGAAGAACTTAGGCTTGAATCCGATGTAATTTGATGGTTTTGATGTTGTTTGAGGTGTTTTGATGATTGGAGCAAGTTTGAATGATGTTTTAGGATACGTTGATGCTTTTGGTTGAGGTCCCGGGGGCCTCGGGGTGTTTTCGGATGGCCAACGGAAGGTTTTTGGGACTTTGGATGCTGCAGAAAATTGCAGGTCAGTGCTGCAGAGTTTTGCTCTATGCGATCGCATAGAAGGATTTTTGGGGATGGTCAGTTGTTCAACGCGATCGCATGGTTGTGTTCGCGATCGCGTAGAGTCAAGAGTTCATGCAGTGCGATCACGGGAGTGCCAGTGCGATCGCATAGAGGAATCTTGGGAGTTTGGATTTTTGTTCATAGCGATCGCGTGGGTGAGTTTGCGATCGCGTAAGGTAAAGTGTTTGATCATTGCGATCGCAGGGATGTTTACGCGATCGCGTAGTGTTAAATTTTGGAGTTTGAATTTTGTGCATTGCGATCGCAAGCCTGGGGCTGCGATCGCATAGAGGAAAAGAGGCCTGGACAGAAGGGTTTTAATTATATTTCATCTGCGAACCAAGTCTTATTTCCACCATTTTTGAGCGACCTTGAAAGCTTTTGGACGGGAATTGAAGAGGACTTCGACGGGGATTGATTGGAGGTAAGTCCTATGAACTAAAAACACGTTTTTATTGTGAATTTAGACTGAGAACCCAAGGAAATAAGGAGTTAGAATGGAGGTTAGGGCTTGAAACTTAAGAGAGTTAAAATGGGGATTTGAGGGGTCATTTGGACTCCGATTTTGGTAATCTTTATATGTATAGACTCGTGGCGAGATAAGGAATCCGTTGATGTTAAATTTTCTGATTTTCGAGAAGTGGGCTCGGGGCTCGGGTTTTGCTAATTTCGAGATTTCAGCTATTTTTCTATTGTTTTTGCTTGGGTATTGTTCCATTGGCATATTGTGACGTATTCGTTGTGGTTTTGATCAGATTCGACGCACGAGGAGGTCGATTCGAGAGGCAAGGGCATAGCGAGCAAGGATTTTGGCCGGCTTGAGGTGAGTAATAGATGTAAATGCTGTTCTGAGGGTTTGAAACCCCGAATTTGCACATTGTAGTGCTATGTTGAGGTGACTTGCACGCCGGATAATGGGCGTGGGGTAGAGCACCGTCGGGGATCGTGACTTGGTCCGTCCCGCTTAATAAAATTACTACCTAATTGAATGAAGCTTAGTGAGATCCTTATAAAAATGGATTAATTGTCATAATTTGGCCTCGTGCCAACTGATTAAATCCTTCAGGGATTGTTATTATTGGTTTCTTACTATTTCTATATATCATTGAGCTCGGTCCTAGAATTTAATACTATTTTGCAAACTCAGTCACTTTTCTCAAACTAGAAACTTAATTAATATTTTTAAATGAAGTTTGGGCTAAATATTTCTATATTAATGTGCCCGAAAGGCTTATGTGATTGGACTGAGTATGGGATCGGGTTGCGCACCGCAGCGGTATGATATTGATATTGATATGAGGTGAGGGCCTAGTTGATGCCGCTATATGGCTTATTATTGTGCTTGGGCCGTAAGGGGCCCCTCCCGGAGTCTGCACACCCCCAGTGAGCGTCGTCGATGATAAATAGATGGAGCGGGCTGCACGCCACATCGGGTACTGGAGAGTACCGGTCTATGTGTTGCATTGCATATTTTGGTTGTCATAACTTATTTATCTGTTGTGATATTTCTATAATTGTTTTCACTGATTTATTGATTTTATGCTACTGGGTTCAAGTTGTTGTTTACTTTGTGCCTATTCAGGATTTCTTATTCTCGGTCTTTATTTATGTTTATTACTCACTGGGTCGGAGTACTCACATTACTCCCTGCACCTTGCCTGTAGATCCAGGTACTACCGAGGCTGAGTGAGGACTTCTCTGCCTAGCATCATATTTGGGAGTTTCAAGGTAACTGCAGTTGACGTTCGCAGTCCTGATCTTCCTTATATCTTATTTATTTTAATTTCCGCATTTCTAGAGAACGATATGTAGTAGGTTGATACTCATGTATTAGAGGCTCAGACTAGTGACACCGGATTCTTCGGGCTGTGTAGTTATTTTATATTTTGGGATTTTCCGCATGTTTAACTCTATTCACGGATTTTAGTATTTTGACTTGGTAATTATCTGTGTTAATTAATTCACGAACTGGGTAAAATGGTTAAGGTTATTTAATTGGTCGGGCTTGCCTAGCAGTGTGTTGGGCGTCATCACGACCGGGGCTGGGGTCTTGACAAGTTGGTATCAGAGCCTAGGTTACTTGGTCTGCGAGTCATGAGCCGGTTGGTAGAGTCTCGTGGATCGGTACGGAGACGTCTGTACTTATCCTCGGGAGGCTGCCAAACCTTTAGGAAAACTTCACATTCTTGAAACTCTTGTCGTGCGACTTTGTTGAACTGAGAACTAAACTTCTACTATTCTATTCTCTCACAGATGGTGAGAACACGAGTTACCGGACGTGACGGACGACCGCCAGTGCCACCTACTGAGGCCGCCAGAGGCCGTGGACGCGGTCGTGGTCGTGGCAGGGGCAGAGTAGCTGAGGGCAGCACCTGCTGATCCACCAATTGCCCCAGCTCAGGATCAGGCTCCAGCGGTGGATACTCCAGCAGCACATGTTCAGGCACCAGCTGTGCCTATCGTGATTCCGGGCCTTCAGGAGACCTTGGCACAGATATTATCAGTCTGCACTGGCCTGGCTCAGGCAGTTTCAGTCACCACAGCAGCAGCAGCTACTTCACAGGCCGGGGGAGGCAATCAGACCCCCGCTGCTCGCACACCTGAGCAGGTAGTACAGGGACTACAAACACCAGAGGCACCTCCAGCTCAGCAGGTTGCACCAGCTCAGGGCTTCGTAGTTCCAGCTCTGCCAGACGATGAGCAGCGTCGTCTCGAGAGGTTCGGTAGGCTCCAGCCTCCGACATTCGGTGGTGCTGAGGGCGAGGATGCCCAGGGTTTTCTTGACAGATGTCAGCATATGCTCCGTAAGGCAGGGATCCTTGAGTCGAGTGGTGTGGCATTTACTACTTTTCAGTTCACGGGGGCTGCTCTTACCTGGTGGGAGGACTTTGAGAGGCGTAGGCCTGCCGGTGCAGCACCTCTGACTTGGCAGCAGTTCTCCGCTCTTTTTCTGGAGAAGTATGTACCTCAGTCCCGCAGGGAGGAGCTGCGTAGGCAGTTTGAGTGGTTGACTCAGGGGGATATGACATTGACTTAGTACGAGATGAGGTTTTNTGCTAAGACAGTCACTTTGGGTATGCCGGGTGTACCGCGGATCGAGTGGTGTGGTGTGACTGACTATATTCCTAGCAGAGTTATTTCTTTCTTGAAGGCCCAGCGTATGGTTGAAAAGGGGTGGTCTTTCCTATTTGGCGTTTGTGAGAGATGTGGGAGCTGAGACCCCCAGCATTGAGTCGGTTCCCGTTGTGAGGGAGTTTCCCGATGTGTTTCCTGTAGACCTGCCGGGTATGCCGCCGGACAGGGACATTGATTTTGGCATTGACCTGGTGCCGGGCACTCAGATTTCTATTCCACCATATCGCATGGCACCAGCGGAGTTGAAAGAATTAAAGGAACAGCTTCAGGAGCTCCTGGATAAGGGGTTCATTCGGCCTAGTGTGTCACCTTGGGGTGCACCAGTTCTATTTGTGAAGAAGAAGGATGGCACGATGAGAATGTGCATCGATTATAGGCAGTTGAACAAGGTAACAATTAAAAACAAGTACCCCTTACCTCGCATCGATGATTTATTTGACCAGCTTCAGAGAGCAAGGGTGTTCTCAAAATTGACCTCCGTTCGGGTTACCGCCAGTTAAAAATCAGGGACTCAGATATTCATAAGACTGCTTTCAGGACTAGATATGGTCACTATGAATTTCTTGTCATGTCTTTCGGGCTGACCAATGCCCCAACAGCTTTCATGCACCTGATGAACAGTGTGTTCCGGCCTTACCTGGATTCATTTGTTATAGTATTCATTGATGACATACTGGTATACTCGCGCAGTCAGGAGGAGCACGCGCAGCATTTGAGAGTTGTATTGCAGAGATTAAGGGAGGAGAGGCTTTATGCAAAGTTCCCGAAACGTGAGTTCTGGCTCGGTTCAGTGGCTTTCTTGGGACATGTGGTGTCCAGTGAGGGTATTCAGGTTGACCCAAAGAAGATAGAGGCGGTGCAGAGTTGGCCTAGACCGACCTCAGCCATAGAGATTCGCAACTTCCTAGGGTTGGCAGGTTACTATCGCCGGTTTGTGCGGGGATTTTCCTCTATTGCATCGCCCTTGACCAAGTTAACTCAGAAGGGTGCCGCATTTGTATGGTCGGACGAGTGTGAGGAGAGCTTTCAGAAGCTCAAGACAGCTTTGACCACAGCTCCAGTGTTAGTCTTGCCATCAGCTTCAGGATCTTATACGGTATATTGCGATGCTTCGAGAGTTGGGATTGGTTGTGTTTTGATGCAGGAGGGTAGAGTTATTGTGTATTCTTCTCGTCAGTTGAAGCCCCATGAGCAGAACTACCCCGTCCATGACTTGGAGCTAGCAACTATAGTTCATGCACTGAAGATTTGGAGGCATTACTTGTATAGCGTATCCTGTGAGGTATTCACTGATCATCGCAGTCTTCAGCATTTGTTCAAGCAAAAGGACCTTAATTTGAGGTAGCGTAGATGGTTGGAGTTACTTAAGGATTATGACATTACTATCCTGTATCCCCCGGGGAAGGCCAATGTAGTGGCCGATGCTTTGAGCCGGAAGTCGGTAAGTATGGGGAACTTAGCATACATTCCAGTTGAGGAAAGGCCATTTGCAGTTGATGTTCAGGCCTTGGCCAACCGATTTGTGAGATTAGATATTTCAGAGCCCAGTCGAGTGTTGGCTTGTGTGGTTTCTCGGTCTTCCTTATATGACCGCATCAGGGAGTGTCAGTACGATGATCCACATTTGCTTGTCCTTAAGGACAGGGTTCAGCATGATGATGCCAGGGATGTGACCATTGGAGATGATGGTGTGTTGAGGATGCAGGGCCGGATTTGCGTGCCCAATGTGGATGGGCTTCGGGAGTTGATATTGGAGGAGGCCCATAGCTCGCGGTATTCCATTCATCCAGGTGCCGCAAAGATGTATCAGGATCTTGGACAGCACTATTGGTGGCGGAGGATGAAGAGAGATATTGTGGAGTATGCAGCCCGGTGTCTTAATTGTCAGCAAGTGAAATATGAGCATCAGAGATCGGGTGGCTTACATCAGCAGATGGTTATTCCTGAGTGGAAGTGGGAGAGGATCACTATGGATTTTGTTACCGGACTCCCACGGACTCTGAAGAAATTTGATGCTATTTGGGTGATTGTAGACAGGCTGACCAAGTCCGCGCACTTCATTCCGGTTTGTACTACTTATTCTTCAGAGCGGTTGGCAGAGATCTATATTCGGAAGATAGTTCGATTGCATGGTGTCCCAGTTTCCATCATATCAGATCGGGGCACTCAGTTCACCTCTCAGTTTTGGCAGGTGGTTCAGCGAGAGTTGGGTACTCAGGTGCAGTTGAGCACAGCTTTTCACCCTCAGACAGACGGGCAGTCCGAGCGCACCATTCAGATATTGGAGGATATGTTACGCGTCTGCGTTATTGATTTTGGAGGGTCATGGGATCGGTTTCTACCGCTGACAGAGTTTGCCTACAATAACAACTATCAGTCCAGCATTCAGATGGCACCGTATGAGGCCTTGTATGGGAGGCGGTGTAGATCTCCACTTGGGTGGTTCGAGCCCAGGGAGGCTAGATTGCTAGGGACAGATTTGGTTCAGGATGCATTGGAGAAGGTGAAGGTGATTCAGAAGAGACTCCGTACAGCGCAGTCGAGGCAGAAGAGTTATGCGGACAGGAAGGTCTGAGATGTATCCTATATGATTGATGAAAAGGTTTTGCTGAAGGTTTCACCCACAAAGGGTGTTATGAGATTCGGAAAGAAAGGGAAATTGAGTCCGTGGTTCATTGGGTCTTTTGAGGTACTTAGGAGGATTGGGGAGGTGGCTTATAAGCTTGACTTGCCACCTAGCTTGTCGAGCGTGCATCCAGTTTTTCATGTTTCTATGCTCCGGAAGTATATTGGAGACCCGTCCCATGTCTTGGATTTCAGTACAGTTCAGTTGGAGGGTGATTTGACTTATGACGTAGAGCCAGCAGCCATTTTGGATCATCAGGTTCGGAAGTTGAGGTCAAAGGATGTTGCTTCGGTGAAGGTGCAGTGGAGAGGTCGGCCCGTGGAGGAGGCTACCTGGGAGACCGAGCGGGAGATGCTGAGCAGATACCCTCACTTATTTGAGCCTTCAGGTATGTTTCTTGTCTCGCTCGAGGACGAGCGTTTGTTTAAGTTGGGGAGGATGTGACGACCCAACCCGTCGTCACGTGAGTTACCGCCCCGTTTTCCCCATTTTCTGCTTCTTTATGCTTCATTATAAGAGTCTTGTGTGAACGAGTTGATTTGGATTGGTTTTAGAAGGAAATGAGTTACTTAGTCTCTTTAAGGAAGGTTTGTTTTGGAAAAGTCAACCAGACGTTGACTTCTGTGTTAGAGGGCTTGGTATGAATTCCGATGATTCGTTTAGCTTCGGGGGATGATTTGTGACTTAGGAGTGTGATCGGAAGTGATTTTGGAGGTCCGGTGAAGAATTAGGCTTGAATTGGCGAAGCTAGTATTTTGGCGGATTTCGGTTGATAGGTGAGATTTTGATCCGAGGGTCGGAATGGAATTCCGAGAGTTGCAGTAGCTTCGTTAGGTGATTTGGGATGTGTGTGCAAAATTTTAGGTCATTCGGAGGTGATTTGGTTGGGTTTTTGATCGAATGCGTGTTTCGAAAGCTTTAGAAGAACTTAGGCTTGAATCCGATGTAATTTGATGGTTTTGATGTTGTTTGAGGTGTTTTGATGATTGGAGCAAGTTTGAATGATGTTTTAGGATACGTTGATGCTTTTGGTTGAGGTCCCGGGGGCCTCGGGGTGTTTTCGGATGGCCAACGGAAGGTTTTTGGGACTTTGGATGCTGTAGAAAATTGCAAGTCAGTGCTGCAGAGTTTTGCTCTATGCGATCGCAGGAGAGGCATCGCGATCGCATATAAGGATTTTTGGGGATGGTCAGTTGTTCAACGCGACCGCATGGTTGTGTTCGCGATCTCGTAGAGTCGAGAGTTCATGAAGTGCGATCACGGGAGTGCCAGTGCGATCGCATAGAGGAATCTTGGGAGTTTGGATTTTTGTTCATAGCGATCGCGTGGGTGAGTCTGCGATCGCGTAAGGTAAAGTGTTTGGTCATTGCGATCGCAGGGATGTTTACGCGATCGCATAGTGTTAAATTTTGGAGTTTGAATTTTGTGCATTGTGATCGCAAGCCTGGGGCTGCGATCGCATAGAGGAAAAGAGGCCTGCACAGAAGGGTTTTAATTATATTTCATCCGCAAACCAAGTCTTAGTTCCACCATTTTTGAGCGACCTTGAAAGCTTTTGGACGGGAATTGAAGAGGAATTCGACGGGGGTTGATTGGAGGTAAGTCCTATGAACTAAAAAAAACATTTTTATTCTGAATTTAGACTGAAAAACAAAGGAAATAAGGAGTTAGAATGGAGGTTAGGGCTTGAAACTTAAGAGAGTTAAAATGGGGATTTGAGGGGTCATTTGGACTCCGATTTTGGTAATCTTTATATGTATAGACTCGTGGCGAGATAAGGAATCCGTTGATGTTAAATTTTTTGATTTTCGAGAAGTGGGCCCGGGGCTCGGGTTTTGCTAATTTCGAGATTTCAGCTATTTTTCGATTGTTTTCGCTTGGGTATTGTTCCATTGGCATATTGTGACGTATTCGTTGTGGTTTTGATCAGATTCGACGTACGAGGAGGTCGATTCGAGAGGCAAGGGCATAGCGAGTTAGGATTTTGGCCGGCTTAAGGTGAGTAATAGATGTAAATGCTGTTCTGAGGGTTTGAAACCCCGAATTTGCACATTGTAGTGCTATGTTGAGGTGACTTGCACGGCGGATAACGGGCGTGGGGTAGAGCACCGTCGGGGATCGTGACTTGGTCCATCCCGCTTAATAAAATTACTACCTAATTGATTGAAGCATAGTGAGATCCTTATAAAAATAGATTAATTGTCATAATTTGGCCTCGTGCCAACTGATGAAATCCTTCAGGGATTGTTATTACTGATTTCTTACTATTTCTATATATCATTGAACTCAGTCCTAGAATTTAATACTGTTTTGCAAACTCAGCCACTTTTCTCAAACTAGAAACTTAATTAATATTTTTAAATAAAATTTGGGCTAAATATTTCTATATTAATGTGCCCGAGAGGCTTATGTGATTTTGGAGTGAGTATGGGATCGGGCTGCGCGCCGCAGCAGTATGATATTGATATTGATATGAGGCTGAGGGCCTAGTTGATGCGGCGATATGGCTTATTATTGCGCTTGGGCCGTAAGGGGCCCCTCCCGGAGTCTGCACACCCCCAGTGAGCGCCGTCGACGATAAATAAATGGAGCGGGCTGCACGCCGCAGCGGGTACTGGAGAGTACCGGTCTATATGTTGCATTGCATATTTTGATTGTCATTACTTATTTATCTGTTGTGATATTTCTATAATTGTTTTCACTGATTTATTGATTTTATGCTACTGGGTTCAAGTTGCTGTATTTATATAATTACTTTGTGCCTATTCAGGATTTCTTATTCTCAGTCTTTATTTATGTTTATTACTCACTGAGTCGGAGTACTTACATTACTCCCTGCACCTTGCGTGCAGATCCAGGTACTACTGAGGCTGAGTGAGGACTTCTCTGCCTAGCATCATATTTGAGAGTTTCAAGGTAGCTGCAGTTGACGTTCGCAGTCCTGATCTTCCTTCTATCTTATTTATTTTAATTTCTGCATTTCTAGAGAACGATATATAGTAGGTTGATACTCATGTATTAGAGGCTCAGACTTGTGACACCGGATTCTTCGGGCTGTGTAGTTATTTTATATTTTGGGATTTCCGCATGTTTAACTCTATTCACGGATTTTAGTATTTTTACTTGGTAATTATCTGTGTTAATTAATTCACGAACTGGGTAAAATGATTAAAGTTATTTAATTGGTCGGGCTTGCCTAGCAGTATGTTGGGCGCCATCACAACCGGGGCTGGGGTTGTGACATCAAAGGAAAGGTATAAGCGCTATTTAGTAACAAAAAAGGCACACAATAAGAGAAGGATACCTTTCAATGATGAATTAATGAATTTTATAGAAATGTTGATGAGACTAAGTACTCGGAGTGCGTTCTTTTAAGTCACTCTGCTTATTATCAAGAAGTTAGAATCACTCCTGGTCTTCTATTCCTTTGGAATATATATGTGTGGTTTTGTGTATCAAAGGCTTTGTTTTGATTTGAATTGTAAGCCAGCTGTTTCTCTATTCCAAAAGATACCAACGGTTGAAAAACAAAATTAAATAGGAATCGGTAGAAACTATTTTAAGCATTATTGACTAATGTGAAAGATCACACCCCTTCAAATTAGGTATAAATAAAATAATAAAATTATGAAGGGCATAGGTAATTCAACTTTTTGGTTAAGAGCTTCCACTTTTATAATAATATTGATTGATTGATTGATGATAAACTTAAAGTTAAATTTTAAAATTATTTTTGGAAAATTGAAAACTCCAAAAAAAAATTTTTCAAAATTTTCACTTCAAATAACTCACAAAACTTAAAAGCGGCTACAAATTGTATTCATGTCCAAACACAACTCTAATTTTCAAATGGCATTTTCAACTTGAAATTTGTATTGGGTGATACCCTTTTTTGCTTGAGCCCGACCGGGTTGGGTCCGGTCCGGGGCAAGTCGGGGCCATCGAACCCGACCTGGATGCAAGGTAGAACGACGGCCACGTCAACAACCGAGGTCGAGTCATTTCGAGACCGTTGCAGAGCTCGATATGAGTCACCACCGGATGGAGAAACACACAAGGTCGGAAGCCGGACTCGTAACGGATAACCAAGCGTCGCCGGATATCTCGCCCAAATGTGATTTTCTCAACCACTTCAGGCCATTAAGGCGTAATTACAGGGATCCACGATGTAATTAATTTACCTACCTTATTTTTACCCTTAATCAGAATGTATAAAAGGGGAGAAGACCCCATAAAGAGGGGAGGGGAAACCATTACACTACAGTACCATCTCTCTCAATTCTTGTACGCTATCAGGCACAATTGTTCTAAGCAATATTATATTCTGCGATTATTTACTTTAACAGCAATTGTTGAGTCTTTATCTTTTATTTTCCTCAATCCAAACCTTTTGTATCTTTTAGTTCACGGATCCTTAAAACCCCATATAAATTCAATTGTTATCCGGATTCCAGGGTAAACAGTTTGGCGCCCACCGTGGGGCTAAGGATATTAGTGAGCTCTTTGATACTCTTTCTTGACGCATCACAATACACTGGTTCTTTGCAAAAGAGTCCATCTTACATTCAAATTACCAACTCATAGAATGGCACAATCAATCAACAACGAACTTGAACAGCAGACAGGAAACAATGGAATGCCCGGGCTCGAAAACCCGATAGATGCCGATTCCCGGATGGCGCTCAACACTGATCAGGCCTCCGGATCATCACATAGCGTCCGGGGAGAGGACGATTCGAGGGCCCAGGCAGTCGGCGAAGAGACTATCAACCTTAAAATGATTTTTGACATGCTGCAAGCCCAGCAATCGGCTATAGCTCAGCTCCAGAGCCGGGTCCAGGAGCCTGTCAGGTCCGAGGAGGCTCCCCGTGCAGCTGCAATCATCAATCCGACCCCAGTACAGCCGGAACGGGGTGGGCCGGATGCTGATTCTGCGGTTCTTAGGAGGCTAGAAGAATTGACCGAACGAATCGAAAAGGGGGAGGAAAAGATCGAGGCCAACAATAAAAAAGTAGAAACATACAACTCCAGGGTCGACCAAATACCAGGTGCACCTCCGGTCCTGAAGGGCCTTGACGCTAAAAAGGTTGTACAAAACCGTTCCCATCCAGTGCCGCCCAAAACCTATCCCTA
>NC_031993.1:15292676-15309713 GCF_001879085.1 Nicotiana attenuata
CTTGCTGAGCCATCAAAAGCTCGGATGTGAACATTGCTGGGTCAGATTCTGTCTGTATTGATCTCCATGCTTTGCAATGTAGAGAGAGGGCATACATCTACACCTTGAGCCTCCATCAACCATGACTCGCTTTACATAATGCCCCTCACATTTGACCATCAAGTTCAAAGCCCTATTGTGCCTGGCTCTCTCCTCGGGAAGTTCATCATCAGTAAAGGAGATTCTGTTCACCTCAAAAAATCTGTTGGCCATCTTCTCTAACTGATTCACTGTGGTCTCCTCTGAGATATGTGCCTCGTTCAGGACCCTGATTAGTACACGGGCATGCTCTTTGGAATGTATGAGCAGAGATAGTAGAGAGATTTGTGCAGGAGTCTTTCTTAGCTGGTCAATGATTGAATAATCCTGAACTTTCATCTTTTTCAAAAACTCTTCCGCCTCTGCTTCAGTGATTGGTTTCTTTATTGGCAAATGGCTTCTCTAATTTGCTTGGCCTTCCTCAACTCTTCTGGAGAGTAACATCTCCTTGATCGAGTCAAACCTCCAGTTTCCCCCACTTCCTCTATGATTTCCTTGCCTTTGTAGGTCATCACCGTTTTGTTGTAGTTCCAAGGAGTGGTTTTTGTGTTGGTTACAGGGGGTTGCACGACAGGTTTGATGATCGACTCTGTTATACCTTTCGTACCACCCTACTTCTGCCTTGTGACGGGGTGGCCTCCAGGTACATATAACCTTGGGCTTGGAACACTGGAGTGAACTTCCAACCTCGAGATTTTTGGAACAAATAAAGTTGCCTTATTTGAGCTCTGGGCGGCTTTCACAATCAATGGCAGATCTCGGCTGGGACTTACTTCCAGACCCGTTCCTTCTTGAATTGCACCTACTGTCATTTTTGCTCGACCGACCGGCTTGTATTCTTGATCTCGGCCAATCATTCCCACAAAATGAACATCATTGTGTGCTGGCAACGGGTTGTTTGTCACGTTAGGAGGGTCCTCGCCATTCGTCACTACAATCAGTTTTTCAGAAATGAGTCTCTCTATGGCTCTTTTCAGAGTCCAACAGTCATCAGTGCTATGCCCTGGGGCACCGAAATGATATTCACATCTAGCATTTGCTTGAAATCCATGCGAATCGGGATGCATATGGTGGGGAGCGATGGGTCCAATTACGCCCATTTGCTTCAGCTTCTGGAATAGACTAGAGTATGATTCAGCCATTGGAGTGAATTTTTCTGCCGGCCTCTGCTCTCGACCATAATCCTGCCTGGGACGAGCATTGTAGGGTGCCCAAAAATTTTGCTGCTGAGGTCGGGGGGCCCTTGGAGCTGGTGCCCGTACCTGCTGATTGGGAGGCCGAGCATATGATTGAGCATTGAACACTGTATATTGTGGTGGGCCCACAGAGTATTGAGGAATTGGCGGGGGATAATAATGTTGAGGGTAGCTGGATTGCCCCTGCTGAACTTGCACATAAGGGTGCGATGCCCCTCTTTGAAACTCCCTAGATCCCGAAGCCATCATGGACCCTTCATCTCTCTTCTTTCTATTTGCCAAACCTCCCGACCCATTTTGGATAGCTTGAGTGGTGGCTTTGAGAGCAGCTTGACTTACAATTCTGCTAGTCTTGAGGCCATTTTCGACCATCTCCCCTATTTTGATTGCTTCTGCAAAAGGTCTACCCATCGCGGACATCATGTTCTGAAAGTAATCAGGCTCTTGAGCCTCCAGAAAAACAGTGATCAACTCGTGGTTATCCATGGGTGGCTTAACTCTAGCCGCTTGCTCCCTCCACTTGATGGCATACTCCCTAAAACTTTCGGTCGGCTTTTTCTTCATATTGGACAAGGAATTACGATCCGGCGCAATATCAATGTTGTACTGAAATTGTTTGACGAAAGCCTGGGCCATGTCATCCCAAACATGCCAATGAGAGATGTCTTGGTCAATGAACCATTCGGAAGCTACCCCCACAAGGCTTTCCCCAAAGTAAGCCATCAGCAGCTCTTCCTTTCCTCCTGCACCCCTCAGCTGGTTGCAATACCTTTTCAAGTGGGCGATAGGGTCGCCGTGTCCATCATATTTCTCAAATTTTGGGGTCTTGAACCCTCGTGGCAAATGGATGTGAGGGAACATGCATAGATCACTGAACGAAACACTTTTGTGACCACCTAGTCCCTGTATATTCTTTATATTCTGTTCAACACTTTACATTTTCCTGGCCATCTCATCTGGGTCAACAGTCGTGGCAGGCTTTTCATTTTCCACTGGTGATTCGTACCGAGGAGTCTGATTGTATGGAGCCGAGACCCCAAAAGCCATATTTGGAGAATAATATTGGCCATCATAAACATGAGATGGTGTCTCATTGTTTGGCCTCGTCATAGGTGGTGGCGGCGGGATTGTATATACCGGTGCGCCAGACACGACGAGAGGGGTGTTCCTAACCGGTGTGACTGGAGGTCGCATATTAGAGGTACCGGGGGCAGCATGGAGGCTGTAGTTTGGCACATACCCTGGTGGTAGAATGGGATCACTCATTGCATGGAGCGGTGTTTGAGTAGCCTAGGGTATGGTGGAAATTCCCTCTGAAGGACCCTGGGGTGGAGGTCGACCGGAAACCCAAGCTTGATATACGTATGATAGTTGTTGTCTCAATTTTCTTATTTCCTCCGACTCTTGCTCAACTGACTGACCCTGCGGATTGTCACTGACCGACTCGATTTCATCACTATTATCCATTACCACCGCTCCCTTAGATCTTGTGAAGTAGTAGTGTGTTGCCAGTTTTCACCACAAACCAACCACCTTAAGCTTACTGATTAAGAGGCAACAAATGTGTTAGGGTTAAGCATTTTACAGATAGGAATCGCACGTAGATATGCTATGCTCCTAAAATATCACCATCTCTAACATGCTTTTGGAAGGCTTCATGTTTCATTCCGGCTTATAAGATTGTTATCTATTGGCGCTCTTATTTTCTTCTCTCTCTCTTTTTTTTTCACTCGCCTTATCTTGATCCCTCATTTTATAGTCATTTGAAAAATATTTGATCGAACCTTTTGTGGGTTGCCTACGTATCATGTCGCCGCATGAATCAGATCATTACGTAGTTCAGGTACATGACCTTTTTTTTTTTACAAAACAAATACCTTTTTGGTTCATTTTCGAATTTTTCTAAACAAAATCTTTTTCATTGATTTTTCAATATATATAATAATTTTTTTGTTGGTACAAGACTCAAAAAGAAGCAATTACATAAAGATAAACAAGACTAGACCTGACTCAAACAGACTTTTTAGGATAAAAGGCAAAACAACAAGACTCAAAACACCAAAAGACTCTTACAGACTCAAAAACAACAAAAGAAGAATGACAAAGGACTGATAACTAAAAGAAGACTTTGATCTCTGCAGTAGAATCCACCAGCATCACTGTAATCAAGGCGCTTGTTCCTGCGGCTGACCCCCAACATTGCGGTATATCCTCTCCAAGTCTGCAGATATATGACGAGCAACGTTCAATGATACTTCTGCAAACCGCTCAGGCGTCATTCCCTGACAACTCCTGCATGCTCTTGAGGTATATGTGGCTACCTCGAGGATATTTCCCTTAATGTATTCCTGAGCCACATGCAACTCTTGATTTTGCTGACCACGGGTCTCAGCTAGATCCAGCGCATCACGCTCGCGGTCCAAGGCCATATCTTTCTGGCGCCGAACATCTAGCGACTCCGCTTCTAACTGATTGATCACCTTTTGGTAGTGGTGTCTTTCTATTTCAAACTCCACGATCTGGCTCTCCTTGCTTGACTCAACTCCCCCTATCTGATCCCTCAGACCTTGGATTAACGGAGCAAAACCTCTACGCTCGTGATCACGGACTACCCTGAACTGGGCTTCTCTCTCTTCTTGTTGCTGAGCGGTTGCGACTATGTTCTTCTTTTGAATTTGGGCTTTGAGTGCTTGCTTCTCTCGTGCCCACTGAGCCTTTTCCCGCTCAAAATCAGCCTGTTGTATGTCCATGGCTGTCTCCAGAATGCCCTTATCTTCTTGTAAAATGTCAATACGAGATTGGAACTCTTGTGCGACTTCCCTTCTGGTTTCTCTAACTCTGGCCTCGATCTCCTCCTCCCAATCAACTGCATGCCGTATGGATCTTTCTGGCCTTTGCTCGGGGATAGCTTGGTTGTGAAACCACTCAAGGTATGCGAGGCTTACCTCCCCACGTTCACGATCAGCTACCATCTCGTCCAAATCAGAAAATCGACCACCAAACCAAACCTTTTGTGCATAAGACTCCCTTGGAGGTTCCTCTCCCTTGAATTCCCACACGAACGGATGCATGTCCTCAATCGGGGGCCTCTTTTGCTCTCTCCCTAGCTGGCGCATGACGCGTAGGGGCGCGTAGGGTTGGAAACCTCTGAAACCCATGAGTATGAAGAACGGGCGATACGTCGACATATGCATGACCCTAGCAGAAGGGAACCAATAATAGTTCCAAGTGATTCTATCAGCATTCAATGAACCAAGTAATTTCCGCCAGGCCCTCACCCCTTCTGGAAGATTACAACTTGCGGCCCTGTCTGGGTGACATCCAATGTAATTCAGCCAGTTTTCATTGAAATTTATTACTATTGGATGATGATAAAGGTGCTCTATGAACCACATCTGCAGCAGAATGTTGCATCCCTCGAAGTAATCTTCACCCTCTTGGCAGCGGGTCAAAGCTCGAAAAATATCTCCCAAAATCATGGGAAGAATGGTATGATCCTCGCTACTTTGCAAATACGAGACTACCACAACCAATCGAATTCTGATACGCCCACCACGCTCTGGAAAGACCATGATCCCTAGAATGATATCATGAACGCAAAGATTCTCAACTCCCTCCAAGCGTCGTAACTCAACTGGTTGACGAATTCTATGCCCGAGAAATTTTCAAACCCTTTCTCGTCCCCAAACCTGTCATAGAGATATTCCAACGGAACCCAACCTTCGTTTAAGCAAACCATTGGAATTCGACGGAGGCATAATTTCTTTAAAAAGTTGTTCACACCAACTTTTCTCGGAGCAGCAGGCTTTTTCCCACGAAGGTCTCTCCCCAATCCGGTGAACCCACCTAATTCTTCCAATGTGGGCGTCATTTCACAATTTTTGAACCTAAAGACATTGTTCGCGGGGTCCCAAAAACCCACTAGAGCCTCGATTAAATCTCTGTTAGGCTTAATTCCCATGATGTTTGTGAGGAACTTGAGGTGCTTAAATACTCGATTTCGTTCTCATGTAGCAAAACTAGCCCACCAATTGCAGAGACTACCCGGGGTCTTATCTCTGATCAAGAACATAGGAGGTGTCTCGTCCCTTACCCTTTTCTGACTGCTTCTTTATGGAGAACTCATGGTGATCCTGAGAATAAGATAAAAAGGGTTAGGACTTACCTAAACTATATGCAAATTATGATCATTCATTATTTTATTTTATTTTTTGGCCAATTTAGGACTCGATCTATATTTTTTTTATTATTATTTATTACAAAATATATTTTAAAATTACCGGACACAAAAGTTGAGATGATAAAAGAGGAAAAAATGGCTATTATTACAAAGACGGCCCTTTGATACTTCCATAGAAGGCATAAAGGATGTCTCAGCAAAAACAGCCAAACACAGGAACAAAATGATAAAAATAGACAAAATAATAAGTAAAAAATTATTTTTATGAAAATGACCCTTAGCTACTCCGAGAGGGGTTCCAAAGCTATTTTAGAAAAAAGAAATAAGAAAAAACTAGATAAAAATGTCTACTTTTGCAAAAATAGTCTTTCGGTACTTCCGGAAAGGTTTAAAGCTGCTTCGACAAAAATGGCCAGACATAAGGGAGAAATGGTAAAAGGTGAATAAATATGGATAAAGTAACTATTTTTTACAAAAATGGCCCTTCAGCACTTCCCAGGAAGATTTTAAGGCTGTCTTGGCAAAACAGCCGGAACATGAGGGCAAGACAGTAAAAAGGTGACCAAAATAGGCTCTCTTTTTTTTCGAAAATTTTATGCACATGCGGAATTTTATGCTCCCCTTTTTTTGAAAAATGTGGGCTGAACCCGATGGAGGTTGCCTACGTATCTCACATCCAGTGAGAATCAAACCAGCGTAGTTCGGTAAAACTGGGTACTTTTTTTTCTTTTAAATGAAAATTAATCTTTTACAACTCACACCAGACTACTACAATATATGTGTATATATATATATATATACTTTTTTATTTTTTTATTTTATTTTATTTTTTTTTAAAAAAGGTTTATTTGCACTAAACTAGGAGAATTTTTTTTTAATAATTCCGCTACACTAATTTTCCAAAGCCGGTCGACAATGCAAGTAAGCCTTCCAAATGATGTATCAAATAGCACATACGTGAACATGGTGGTCTCAAATAGGATACCTGTCTTATACGGACCCAGCCCCTGTGCCGAGTTTCGCTAAGTCAAATGCACGTGATGCACATAGAACGAACCTACTAGGAAAATCCGGCATGAGGTTTGTTCTTCTAGGTTTAAATCTTGGTGGAAAAGGTACCTAGACCGGCTTACTCGAGCGGACAACTCGAGCCGAGGAGGGTCAGTGTACCGGTAGCATTGCTTTCCGGCTTAACTGGTGGTGCTCCCCGCCTAAAACAGGTGTGACTAAAATCCTTCACCGGGTGACAAGCACCTCGGCTATCTCAAAGAAAGCGGGCTATGTCAAGCAAATGCCCAATTTTAATTTCAAGAAGACTCAGAGGGGGTGCGTGAGAAGACAGTTTATATGTACAGTTCAAAAATATCAAAGCGGTAAAAAGCAAACAAGTAGCACATTATGCCCAAATAAATCACAGTATATAAAAAATTAATAAAGCCAAATAAAATTCAACATGTACAAGCTCGAATTTTGGTTGTCCCCAACAGAGTCGCCAGAGCTGTCACACCCCTTTTCTACCCCCGAAAAGATATATGTATGTTATGGATTGTGGGTGGGTTAAAGAGTTTTTTCAATTAAAGTGACAAACTTGAATAGGGATTATTTTGTTTACAGAGTCGCCACTTGGAATTGATTTTTTGGGTGTTCCAAGTCACCTTTTTATTTGAATCCTAGTCAAAGGAAGGTTTGACTCTATTATTATCGGTCCGCGAAAATAAAGTTCGGGTAAGGAATTCTGTTGACTGGGGAGAAGGTATAAGGCATTCCCCGAGTCCCGTGGTTCTAGCACGGTCGCTTTATTGACTTAAAACTTGGCTTGAACTAATTTTGGACAAACTGTAATTTATATGATTTTCATGTTTTACCTATCCGCTTTTATCTCTTGATTATTAGAAAAATTAAAGAATATTTTGAATAATAAGATGTCATAACCACACTACGCAAGCGAATGCATGATCGACGAAACTTATTATTTAGTCATAACAACGCTACGCAAGCGAATCCGCTGTCATGACAAACGATTGTTAGCACGTTATTTACTTTTGAAAAAATTGCTACAATTGTGCTTTGAGGAAAAATTAATCTTTTTTTTTGGAAAATTTATTAAATGTCACTACCACGCTACGCAAGCGAATCCGCGATTATGACAAAAAATTTAAAAATTAATTAAAACTATTGAATATGGTAAGAAATTGAGGGCCAAGCAGAATTATATCCTAAACTTTGGCATAAGACTAAAGATGCTTGGCACAGTTTAATTAACTAACACACAGTCATAACATTATCCAATATTCAAAAGTATGTAATAATGAAGCTGCTAATATTTTCAGGTACCATTGCTTTCATTCTAACTTGATTTTTAGGAGTTTACATAGCCTGAAAGTTATCTGGACAACAGAAAGAAGAAAAAACTCAGCAAAATCAACTCTTTCTAGATTACAGCAGAACAAGCAACAACACAGCAGAAGACAGCCAACAAACAACAGCAAAAACAGCAGAAAACCAGCAGCAAATTCGTGTTTGAACAGCCCGAAAACTTAGAGAAGAAACCCGGAACCAAACTCTAAAGAAGACTTATACTTTTCTAAAAGTTTGCACTCTAAGATTCACTCCCAAAGCTCGCAATTTCAGCTTACTTTTCATGTGTTCAACTGCAGAAATTTTTTATGTTTTTGTGTGTTTAAGCAATTCTAAAAATCTCTATCGAAGTGTGATGGAGTCCCCCTTTAAATGAGGAAAGGGCGGCCCTTAAATAGGCAAAGAAAAGCCAACTTTTTGGACAGATTTTGGTTCACCAAAAATCTGTCCAAAAAGGGACTGACTTTGTGTGCTAAAGGCTGTCCAAAAGGTGAAAGGACAGCCTGAAATCTGCTATAGCAGGAGCCAAAGGTCATTTCAGCCACCCTAGTACTAAAATAAGTTGCTAGTGTACCCCTAAATACATGATTGAACTAACTAATCTTCAACTTTTAACCAAATAACAGTACCCACCTATGTTGTCAAACCAAAACATAAGCAACCATATAACTAGACTGAAGTGTTCAGCCAAACAGACAAACATCAGTTGCTAAGTAGCAACTAGATTAACAATACTTCAGCACAGCTCAGAAAGTAATCAGAAACCAAACGACCCATTTGAAAACATAAACTCATTACAACAATGGTAACAACCTAACGAGGAATTTGGTTGAACCGATCAGAACGTCAAACTAACTAGACTCGTAGTAACTAAGACAAACAGATAATCGTGATCAAACAAACAACAATTAACCGATATTAACTAAAACTTTAAACAACGAGAATCGATTCAAACCAGTGTTCTGTTGAAACTAAACTAGAACAACTATCCTAATTTAACTAAATCAAAAGCATGAATAACATGATTAGGAAAAAGCATAGACATAGAACACAAATTAAAACAAAATCCTAATCGCTAAAGAAAACAGAAACTACAACTAACAGATTTTAACTTAAATAAGAAACTACAATCAAATATATTAAAACAACAAATGAGAAACATAGAGGAGAAGATTAGTATTTTACCTAAATTCTTAGGCTTCGAACCAGTAGTACAACACAACTAGGCGGGGAATCGACCTCCACACCTCTTTTTCTCAATGACAAATGCCGAAAAACACAAACTCCGGCGAACCGGGTTGAGTTCGGCACTGTGTCAAGGAGAAAAAGAGATTAAGGGGGTCGTGTTTAATGCACAGAAGAAGAGTTCCGGGGTTGATTGGGTGGTGAAGCAGTGGCGATGTCGCGGCACTGGGGGTGCTCGGCCGGCGGCGGTGTGGTTTTTTGGGGTAAAACTAGAGAGAAATGTAGATCTCCTGGAGATCTACATGTTTATGTGAAGTTTGTGTGGTGGGGTGGTCGGATTTGCCGTGAAATCTAAGAGGGAAGTAAGAGGCGGCTATCTAGGGTTTCGATTTCACGGAATTTAGAGGGGTTTTGGAGGATTTGGGGCTCGGATTAGGAGAGAGGGTAAAGAGAGGAAGAGATTGGTGTAGGTTTTATGGGCTTTGGATGTTGGCCGCTGCCGATGACGAATTCCGGCGGGCAGCGCTGGGCGGCGATGGACGGAGCTGCTGGGAAGAGAAATTAAAGAGAGATGAAGAAGAAAAATGAAGAGACAATAAGGAAAATCGAGGCAAAATTTTGGCCAAACTAGGCTTTAAATACCTTGGGTGGGAGATTAATCAGGGCCGTTGGATCAAGTGATGATGAGTGGCTAAGATTAAATCTTGCCTCATTTATCAAAACGATGCAGTTTTGGACGTCTCTCAGACCACAAGGTCTGGACCGGGTTTGGGCCGCGATTTTATCCAATTTTGAGCCAATTTTATTTTTTTTAAATGAAAAGCCCAGTCCCTTAACCCCCTTAACAAATTAAACAGTCTAATTCTAAAATCTACAAACACACACAAAAATAATTATTCAAAACTATAATGTAAAAGAAAGAACAAAAATTAGGCATTTACACCCACCCCACCCCCTCTCTCCAAAAAAAGGTTTTTTTTTCCTTCAAATTTCAGCCCGTTACCATGCACCCTACTACCGCTCCACTCACCCCCACCCCATCTCGCAAAATTTTTTTACCTTATCTTTTTTATTGTAATTTCAAATTCTATTTTGGTTTTCTGCACCACCACCCCCAACTGACCCCCCCCCCCACGAAAATATTATTTTACTTTTTTTTGTAATTTCAAATTCTATTTTTTCGTTTTCTATACCCCCCCCCCCCCCCCCCGGAAAAATATTTTTTAATATATTTTTCAGTTTTAGTTTTTTTATTTATCGGTTTAAAGGTTCAAAATTTTACAAGTTCCAAAGTTATGAGTTCGGAGCTTTATGTGTTTGGAAGTTTACGGGTTTAGAAATTATAAAGTTTACGGGTTAGAAATTTCGCGGTTTCGAAAGTTTAGTGGTTCGAAAGTTTATGAAAAATGTGGGTTCGGAAGGTTGTTGGTTTGAAAGTTTATGGCGTCATGTTTGTTATATCTAAATTATTTATGAATACTCTTGAGAAGTCATTTTCCTTAATTTGCGTACCAAACACCGGAAAATGAATAAGATTACTACTTGTTTTCCAAGAAAATATTTTCTTGGAAAACATTTTCCACGGAAAATATTTTCCGTTATACCAAAAACACCCTTATTCTCATTTGCTGACTTGTTGGTTTGTTATTTAAATTTTATTTTCTTGCTCCTCCCCCATAGAGGAAGACCTGTTTAATTCGGGGAAAACTTTCAAATTATTTAAAGGTAAAACGGCCTTCTGGCCACTTAATCCAATTGCCAGCTCAGTAAACGAACTTATAATTTTTCCATTTTGAACACCTTAACACATACATTTGTGAACTAATAAATTCCTCAAACGGGGTATGTATAACAATTATGCTGACATTATAACATATCACATTCCAAGACTATTTGTTGCTTGATGTGTATAATTTGTGTGTCCCATTTCTTTTAATCAATTTATCAAAATTTTGATTTCATTTTCTTTCCTTTTCTTCTTCATCGTCTACTACAGATAGGCCAACTTCATCTATCAGTTTCTTTTTGTTTTCAATGACATCACACATGCACCATCATCTCCTCACTCACACCTCTGCCACTAGCACCATCACACAATCACCAATAAGTCGAAGTCAATAGAAATTATCTCCACCGGAGACCGAAATAAGGAAAAAAAGAAGCAATACAGACAGCTCCATTAATTGTTCTGTCTCTAAATCCACAAGCTCACCACTCCTTTCCACCTATAGACCACAATAAAACAACACTAGAATGCTCCACCACTTTGAAACCATTGATCCCTATTCATTTTCTACTATAATTTCAAAATTGATTTTCTTTTATCTAATCATGTCTATGGTGATATAAACCACTGTAAAATTCGAATGCCATACAATTTTTGGATTCTTAATATTTCCTCTTAACTATACCCTCAACTTTTAGTGGAAGAAGACTGAGGAGTGCTTTTGACATTAAAACGCTGCTGGGTTTTATTTGGAAATAATGCAAAAAAATGGAAGGAAGAAGAAGAGAAAGAAGAGAGGTTTTGGTTGGACGGAAAAGGGAGAAAGGAGTAAGAATAGCTGGGTTGTTTTTAGTTGAGCTGTTAATTTTGTATGTGGGCCACTAGTTTGCTAAGCCCATATTTATTTAGATTGTAAATGGTAGATGGGCCTGTTTTTATTTTTCTGATTTTGGGTCTGTATGTAAATACACACACTTATAGCTTGGACGCTGATTTTTGAATGACAGATTCATTTCTCTCTCTAGAATCTTCCATGGATCTTTTCTCTCTCAATTCATCTATGTTGATTTCTTTCATTTTCCGTCGAATCTAACATGGTATCAGAGCAATTCGTTGCGCATTCGAGTTAGTTCCAAAGTTTCTTTCAAAGCTGAATATTCGAGATACTGTTTTTTAAGCCCTAATTTTTTTTTGGAAACCCTAATTTCATGGATTTTCTCTTGAGTTTCGGTGTTCTTCTTAAGATTTGGCTGATATTTCTCATAGTCTCAAGTTTTTGATGGCGATTTGTTGTAATTTCGTGTGGGTTAGCTGATTCTGTGACCCGATTTTGAGAATTTTTTTTTCGGCAAAACGTGTTCGCTTCTGGTGCTTTCAGTGATTCCTTCGTGATTTTTGTTAACTTTGATGGTGTTTTGGTAAGATTCTATTACTTCTTATTTTGTACGATTCCACAGGTGTATTGATTGTTCCTTTGGTGGTGTTTCTAGGTTGATTTTTTTTTGTGAAGTCAACTGGTAAACTTGATCCAAAATCAATGGGTGATCGAAGTGATCCTGATGACAATGGACCAGATACTTTGGACTCGAAAATGAACTTAACCTGCCTTCATCTCATCGATTTTATTTGCATCCTTCAGATAACCCTGGTATTGTGTTAGTCTCGAAACAATTCAATGGGACTTGCTTTGGGGCTTGGAGAAGGGGTATCATAATTGCTTTGTCAGCTAAAACGAAAATAGGTTTCATAAATGGAAATTATGTGCAGCTCCTCAAAATTTCATTTTGTTTGACCAGTGGGAACAATGTAACAACATGATTATTAGCTGGATCCTTAATTCCCTTGACCTGACATTGCCCAAAGTGTGATATACTCTAAGACTTCTAAGAGTCTCTGAGATGAACTCAATCATAGATATGGTCAGTTAAATGGTGCGAGAATGTATGAAGTACAAAAGGATTTAAGTTCTGTCTCCCAGGGTTCTTCTGATGTTGGAGGATATTTCAACAAAGTAAAGAGGTTATGGGATAAGATGGATTCTCTAGATGCTGAATCTTATTGTGTCTGTGAGTGTAATTGTGGGGGAAAACACAAAATGATTAAACATGCAGAAAATAAAAAATTACTGCAGTTTCTAATGGGTTTGAATGAATTATATGGTAATGCGAGAGGTAATATTCTGATGATGGAGCCTTTGCCTGATGTGATCAAGGCATATTCCTTAATAATTCAAGATGAGAAACAGAGAGGCATACACAAAGTTCCAGCTTTTCAATCCGATGCAACCTCCTTCTCTGCTGGTTCAACTGTCAACCCCAGTGGCATAAAATACACAACTGGTCCATCCAACTCTAACCCAAGATATAACTTCAGTACTACTAATCAAACCCAGAGGTATAATAGTGACTCAAAGAAATTGTTCTGCAAATATTGCAAAAAGAATGGACATACAATTGAGAAATATTTCAAACTACATGGGTACCCGCAGAATTCAAAGCCTGTCAGTAGGAGTATGAAAGTGGCTGCCAATGTATGCTCCTCTTCTGATGGAAAACTTGATAACTGCAGTCAAAACTCTTATAGCAATGCTTCAACTCCTCATGCCATAACCACATAATAGTACAATCAACTAATGAACATCCTTCAGAATGTCCAAGTGGTGGAAACGCTCAATCTCAGTCTGTCCCTACTGCTGCCAATTTTTCAGGTATTTCTGCTTGTTCTATCCATACTGGTTGTAAGTGTACTTGTCTAGCTTCGATACAAAATTCTGATACATGGATCTTGGATTCGGAGCATCAGACCATATGACATCCAACAAATCTTTACTCTCAAATATTGTTTCTTTACCCACTCCATATCTCATTACTCTACCTAATGGCTATAAAGTGAAAGTATCATATTATGGTTCTGTGGTACTTAATTCTGTTGTTACACTTTATACGGTCCTATATGTGCCAACCTTTAAATATAATCTCATTTCTGTCCACAAATTGTTAGTTGGTACATCTTCACTCTTGATTCTCACCAGCAGTTCCTATTATTTACAAGGCCCTTCTCTGAAGAGGCCGTTGGAACTTGGTAAGGTGACAACTGGGCTATATCTTGTCAAATCCAAAACTTTCCAAGTTAAAGATCCACAAAGTATTTATCCTGTTGTTTTTATCCTTTATGTTTCTGCAAATAATGTGACTAGTACCAAATCTCATGTACTATGGCTCAATAGATTAGGCCATCTTCCTTTTTCAGAACTGCAAAAACTTAATTGTGCTGATATCCCTCACTGCAATAGACATCCTTTCATTTGTGACATATGCCCACTTGCTAGACAACAAAGATTGCTTTTTTCACAAAGTGCTTCCTCTTCTCAGAATATTTTTGATCTTCTTCATGTTGATATATGGGACCCTATCACACTCCTACACAAAGACATTATAAGTATTTTCTTACTATAGTAGATGATTGTAGTAGATATACTTGGACTCATCTACTAAGTCATAAACGAAATGCATTGTCTATTCTGAAATCTTTCTTTTCCATGGTTGAAACACAATTCAATTTAAAAATAAAATCCATTAGAACTGATAATGCTTTGGAACTTGGTTCCAGCTATGAAGCTTCTCAATTCCTTCAATCTAAAGGTGTCATCCATCAAACCACAGTTCCTTGCTTTACTTTTTCTATCCAGATTACCAATTCATTTTTGGGGTGATTGTGTATTGACAGCTACATACTTGATAAATAGATTCCCCAGTACTGTTTTGTCAGGCAAAACTCCCTATGAATTACTTTCTGGTGTGTTGCCCACATATACACACTTGAGAAGTTTTGGATGTCTTTGTTATGCTGTTACACCTAAACCCTTCAGGGATAAGTTTTCCCCTAGGTCAGTTACATGTATTTTTCTAGGTTATCCACCTGGAAAGAAAGCTTACAAACTCCAACAGTTGTCTGATAGGAAAACACTTATTTCAAGAGATGTGATTTTTCATGAGAACATTTTTCCATTTTGCAAATCCTCCATACCAAAGACACTATTCGCAAATCTGCCATCTATACTTCCAGACCCAGAACAATCACCTCACATTGACCATGTACCAGCACCTTTTCCAACTTCTACTCATGAACCTGGCTCCAACATTTCTTCTAGTGGTGATATGGATGCACCTTTATCCAGTCCTATTGTGTCTCCTAATTCTCTCCTTCCTCTCTTGTCCCTATTTCTCCTTCCATTTCTTCTGATCCTACTGACCCTACTGTTGTTCCTGGAAGATATCCTTCTAGAAATCACAATCCTCCTTCTTATCTTCAAGATTATATCTGTCCCACCTTAACTTCCTTAAATTTTTTGCCTAAGTCTGTTTGTTTTAGTACTTTGAGTTCCATTGATCATAATTTAGTTAAGAGTCTAGATAATGTGCATGAACCAGTAACTTTCCAGCAAGCAATTTTAAATCCTGCTTGGCAAGAAGCTATGTTAAAAAAATTTGATGCACTTGAGGCAAATAAGACTTGGGATATAATGCCCTTACCACCAGGCAAGAAACCCATAGGGAATAAATAGGTGTACAAAATCAAACATAGGGCAGATGGTAGTATTGAAAGGTTTAAGACCAGGTTAGTGGTAAGGGGGGACACACAAACTGAAGGGTTGATTATACAGAGACATTTTCCCCGTAGTTAAAATGACCACCATTAGAGCTATTATTGCAGTGTCTGTTAAGAGGCATTGGCCTATGTTTCAATTAGACGTGAACAATGTATTTTTGCATGGATACCTTGATGAAGAGGTGTATATGAGGATCCCACAGGGTTTGGTAGTTTCTGGTGATAATCTGGTATGTAAGTTGAAAAAATCCTTATATGGATTAAAACAAGCTTCTAAACAATGGTACTCCGAATTAAGTGATTCTTTGATTTCTAGGGAGTTATACTGCATCCAAAAATGACTATTCTCTTTTTATTAAATCTGTCAATTCTTTGATTACTGTTGTTGCTGTGTATGTTGATGACATCCTTTTGAGTGGAAATGATGATAAGGAAATTTCTTCCCTTAAATTATTTCTGGACAATCAGTTCAAAATTGAGGATATGGTACATTTGCATTATTTTCTTGGTTTGGAAATTCTGTCAGAATCTGGTGGGGGTGCTTGTTTGTCAGAGAAAGTTTGCTATGAATATCTTAATTTAATTTGATTGTCTAGAATGCACTTCTATTAGCAGTCCCTTAGATGCTAATCAAAAGCTCAAGGCTGTTGATGGGAAGTCTTTATCTGATCCTACTTTGTATAGAAAACTGATCGGCAAATTGAATTTTCTTACAAACACAAGACCTGATCTTGCCTACTCAGTTCAATGCTTGAGTCAGTTTATGCATGCTCCTTGTGATTCACATTTAGCTGCTGCCTATCATGTTCTTCGATACATCAAGGGTACTTTAGGTCAAGGGTTGTTTATGGGCGTAGATAATGATTTTTTCCTTGAGTGCTTTCTTTGAATCTGACTGGGAAGCCTGCTCAGATTCATACAGATCGGCAAGTGGTTACCTGGTTACTCTTGGGAATTCTCTTCTTATTTGGAAATCCAAGAAGCAACACATTGTGTCTCTGTCTTCAGCCGAGGCAGAGTATCGATCCATGCGACGAGTCGTTGCCGAGTTATCTTGGCTTACCAGATTATGGCTGAACTCTCTATCACCTCCATTGTGCCTGTTCCTTTGCATTGTGATAGTCAGTCAGATATATACATTGCACAGAATCCGGTATTTTATGAGCGCACCAAATACATCGAGTTAGATTGTCATTTTGTACGTGAAAAGTTACAAGATGGGCTAATTTCTTTATCTTTTGTCCCAGGCCGGCTGCCGCTTGCTGATATGCTTATGAAGCCACTCCCTGGTGTCGCTCATCGTTTTATCTTGAGCAAGTTGGGTGTGGCTAACCACCCTCCAACTTGAGGGGGGATGTTAGAATACCTGGGTTGTTATTAGTTGGGCTGTTAATTTTATATATGAGCCACTAGTTTGCTAAGCCCATATTTATTTAGATTGTAAATGGTAGATGGGCCTGTTTTTATTTTTCTGATTTTGGGTCTGTATATAAATACACACACTTATAGCTTGGACGCTGATGTTTGAATGACAGATTCATTTCTCTCTCTAGAATCTTCCATGGATCTTTTCTCTCTCAATTCATCTCTGTTGATTACTTTCATTTTCTGTCGAATCTAACAAGGGGAAGGAGAAAAAGGAGGGTGGGGGGGGGAGGGATGGGGGGGGGGGGGGGGTAAACGGAAGAGTAAAGAAAGGGAAGGGA
>NC_031993.1:15309733-15324793 GCF_001879085.1 Nicotiana attenuata
GGGGGGAAACAGATAAAGAAAGGGAAGGGAATAAAGGTACGCCAGGGGAGGGGGGCGAAGGGTCCTTTCTTTCTTTCTTTTTATCTATTTACTTTTTTCCAATTTTAGAAAATTTTAATCAAATTATTGTATTCACGCGCGTTAATTAGGTGACTTGCACACACATCCATATTACATGTGTCACTGCCGCATAAGCATAGCTAATAGTTAGAAGGGTTTATTAATTCACAATTGTATGAGTTGAGGTGTTCAAATGAGAAATTATAAATTTTATCAATTTTTCCAACACAAAATGCTTGATTTGTTTCTCCACGAATAGTTGAAGCATAGTTGTGTAGAACTACTAAAGCTTACGGATGGTTAAATTAGTACACATTGGCCATTATAAATGATTATAATTCTACTGTTCGAGAACAATTAAAGGAGTTTGTATAATGTGCTTGGTAGTATATTAATTTGATGGATTAACTAATACGCTTCTTTCTAAAAAATAATCGTGTTATTTACCTAAGGAGGCCACTTTTGTGTCCTTGTAATTAAAAGTTGGCCAACTGTTTTTCAAAATTAGACACGTAATTTCTAAATATCTGATTAAGTTGTCACAGAAAAATTTCTCCAACTTACTGCACTTAAAAAAGTGACTGATAGAGCTCGCAAACATTTCTTTTTGCCTTTTATCTATATTATTATTAAAACATGAACCTCAAAAGTCAAAAATTGAATTACTAAAATACCCTTCTAAATGACTAAAACATTCTGCTAATAAATAAATAAATAAATAAATAAATAAATATCCTATTTTTCCTTTCTCCTATCATAAGAACCAACACGCCTTTAGAAAAAAAAAAATGAACTTTGCCTTTTTGAACTGTTACCTTCTTGAAAGGCCATTGTTTTTAACGTTTGAAGAAAGTTTCCTTCTTCAATATTGTTCATTCATCTCCATTTTATTGTTGGTTTCCTATACTAATTTTCGATCACTGCTAAAAGGTCCTGTGTAGGGGTGGCAAATGGGCGGGTTGGGCTGAATTTGGGCGGATCAAGATGGGTTAGGTCAATAAATGGGTCATTGCCCAACCCAGCCCAAAGTGTACTTGGGCTAAGATGGACTGGGTCAAGATGGGCTAAACAATGGGTCATAACCCAACCCGCCCAACTTGACCCATGTTTTAGAACCATGCTCATCTTGCATAAAAAAAGCCTTTTACCATAAAAAGTGTAAGTTGAAAAAAGGAAATTTTACACTCTATAGAAAACCTTAGTACCCTATTTATTTTAAATAAATACCATTTTAAAATATTACATCCTATAAATACCTTTTATCCTTTATAGCAAAATATCTAAATATAGTTACATCCTACATTTAAGGCACCATATATGCTAAATAATATTTTTCTCTCTCTTTTTTAGTATTTTCTCTCACATAATTACTGCATATCTGCTCTAACCACGTTCACTCTCTCTCTTTTTGCATACACTTTACTCTCTTCTCTCACAAACCCACGTTTCTTAACTCTTCTCCCACCCAAATTCTCTATTTATCCGCCATTATCAATCCCACATTCAAAATCTTCACGGAATCACTGTTTTACTAGCGATTTTTATACGCCTGGTAAGTATTCATCTTCGATTTTGATATAACTGAAGAATAGCATATCATCAATGTCTATCTTCTCGCTTTATACCGATTTTTCATAAATTTCTGAAACAATAACCATTGGTATTGTTTACTCACCAGGAAGCTTTGGTTTTTCTCTCCAATGGCGGATTCAACGCCACACAAGATGATAACCAGAGGTATACCCACCAAAATTCTCAATTTTGATGGACCCTCTTTCTCGTTGCAAATAACTCAAGCGGAGTCGGATTTTGCAGGTTTATCAGCAACTACAGATTCAGAGAGAAGAACTAAATTATACAATGACAAGTCGAAAGAAGTCCAAGTTGAGAAATCTTCAAAAGAAACAAAAATCCAGTTGCTTCAAAGAGGAAAAAAACCTATGAATGATTCTTCATGTGTCAATGTAAAGGAAGTTGCTGCCAAAAAAAATATCAGCTATATTCAGTTGTATTTTGGTGTATTCATTTACTAACAGTGCTACTCAACTGTATTATTTCATAATAATACATCAGCTGTATCCAGTTGTATTTTTTAGTACTCATCTATACTCAGTTGTATGCTGATGGTAGGTTATATAAAAGAACTCAGCTGTATTTTTTTCTGGTTTCAGTTGTATTCTAATTGTATTAACTGTCGAAGTTCAGTTGATTCAGGCAGCATTCATTCAGATGTATCTTTCAAGTTCAGATAATACATATTAAAGAACACAATTTCATATGTATTAAACAGGTTGTACGTAGTCAGTTATATTCAGATGTACTCAGTTGTATTTAAGTGTATTATTCAGCAGTAGTTAGTTGTATTTAAGTGTATTATTCAGCTGTATTAAGTTGTATTCAGTTGTATTCAGCAGCATTCATTTAGATGTATCTTCCAAGTTCAGATAATACATATTAAAGAACACAATTTCATGTGTATTAAACAGGCTGTACGTTGTCAGTTATGTTCATATGTACTCAGTTGTATTTAAGTGTATTATTCAGCAGTAGTTAGTTGTATTTAAGTGTATTATTCAGCTATATTCAGTTGTATTTTGGTGTATTCATCTACTAACAGTGCTACTCAACTGTATTATTTCATAATAATACATCAGCTGTATCCAGTTGTATTTTTTAGTACTCATCTATACTCAGTTATACTCAATTGTATAGTTCATATATATTTATCTGTATAAAAATACTTCAACTATATGTATTCATACATAATTTTTCCAAGAGTCGTGTATGTTTGTGTAGCTTCTTTGCGGTTACTACAATTCCAACGTCCAAACATCTTCCTAATTTCTTTGAGGAAGTCGTATTGGAGAGAAAGTCTTTAAGAAGTTCAAAAGAAATGCTCACCAAGAGCTTCAATACTGCCAAATGGTAATTTTGGTCAACTCCCCATAGCTGTTGGTTGATTTGAATTTATGTGGTAGGCGTATTCATATTGATCTTTGTGAAATTTGATGCAGTAAGACGTCGTTAAAGCTGGCGTCATCAAGGTTGAAATTGTTGAAGAACAAGAAGGAAGTGGCAGTGAAGCAGATGAAAAGAGAAGTGGCGCAGTATTTACTCACCAGGAAGCTTTAGTTCGTTGAGTTAAATTAGGAGAATATCATGTGATTTGATTCCTTCCGTTTTTAACCAGTTTAACCTTCCAGATTTTGTGCAGATACGTTACTGTATTTAAGGTTAATGTTGCTTGAATACAGCTAAATACATGTCAAACTTAGCTGGAATTCCCGTTTTTACGCCTATCTTTTGTTGTATTAATGAATACAACAGCTTAAATACATGAAATACATTGTATAAAAACATAAAAGGTATATAACACGTAATATAGCAAAGGGTATCTATAAATGGCTAATTAGACCTAAAAGATGGTGCTTTATGAAAAATTCTCTTGAAAAAAATTTTGGGGGGTGGGGTGGGTGGGTGGGGGAGGGGGGGGTTGGGGCGGGTGGGTGATGCAGAAAAATAAAAAAAATAAAATTTTTTAAGGGGAGGGTGTTTTTTGCAGGGGGTTGGGTGGGAGGGGGTGGATGGTGCAGAAAAAAAAACAGAAAATTGAAAATACAAAAAAAAAAACGAATTTTAGAAGGGAGGGGTTTGGGGGGTGGGGTGCAGGGGGTGGATGGTGCAGAAAAACAAAAGAATATAAAATTGAAAATACAAAAAAAAGTAAAATTGGGGCAACTAAATAAATTTCTATATAAGTTGAGTTGAGATACCTTTTTGCTTTGGGTGAGTTTCATGGGGTGTATTTGGGCTGCTTAATGGGTCAGAATGGGCTATAAAATATAATGGATTAATTTGGACTCAACCCAAATTGACCCATGAGCTAAAATGTTTGTAACCTAACCCATTAATTTCTGGGCGGGTTGGGCGGGTTAGATGGGTTTGGGCTCAAACTGCCACCCCTAGACTTGTGTAAGAAGCAAAAATTACTATATCCAAAAATTTTCCTCTTCACTTGCACATCTCTAGATGAAGGTATCATACATTTTTTCGAGAGATTTTTTGTGACCCCATTGAACACAAAATTGTGGAAGTCAATATGATCAGTTACGGAGTCGCTGTTATACTTCAAGACCACATGTATATTTGATGCCGTCACTTCTTATAATACATTTAAGTTGCATTACAATTGAATTAAAAACTTTACAAGAATGGTTTGAACCTAATTTTCATCCTAATTTGTGTGACAAATATATGTCAAGTTGCCCATTCTTAAGAGATTTGTTTAGCAGCATATTTATCTCAATGAAAAGAAAGAGATTTGGTTAACAGCAGTCGTTCTATCTTTTGATATCTTTCAAATATTTATACTTCCGACAAAGTGTATTCGCTCCTAATTTGTTCAATTAATTTCTCCAAAAGGTGATCTTTTCATTGACCACCTTCCACCGTTGTGATAGGTTGAGCACTCTTCTTTTTTATGAACTTTGTAAAGAATAATTTACTTAAATACTTAAATACCCTTCCAAAAAAATATAAATGTAATATTTTTAAAATAATTAAATAAAAATACTAAATTTATTTGAAGGGATGTAACCCTTCATATTAATTATTCTAAGTAATGGTTCTAATTGTTGCATTTACTTTCAAACAAAATTTGATGCCTTTTCACAAGGGAACTATTGGCTGGCTTTAAACTCAGTGAAACCTATTCGTGTCACCCACAACGATCTCAGGCTAAACATTTTCTGATATTACTTTGAAAGCAGCGTGAAAGCCTTCACAAATACAAATATTCTTCATTATTTAGAGTGTCTCTCCTGGTTTCGTTATTTGGTGTTCATCAAACCGAAAACAAGGTCGCGAATTTCATAATAAAAATATTTTTCTTACTCACTATCTTTACAAGCCTTGCAAACCTCTCTTAACATATACTCCAACTTCTTCCTCCTAAGACCAAAAAAAGGTAACAATCATCTTCTATTTCTCACGTACTTGGTTGTTGGAGTTCTGCCAGCATTTACTATTATTTCTCTTCCGCGTAGCATATAGGGTACAGTTTCTATGCTAATTATTATGTAAATATGAGTCTTTGAGAGTAATATGGTACGTAGTTCCGATGCTATTAATTCCTTTATGTTCGGTAAATGATGATTTTTAATAAAGTACATATTTTTCACCTTACAATTTCCTCTATATATACTCTCTTAAAACTTATCACACCAATTCTGTTATGATTCATTTTTGTCTTTGTTTTTATCTATTTAATCATTCAATGTACTCTTCTAACAAGTTACTTGCATTAATTGGGCCAAATATTTGTATTAGAACAACGAAAAGAAAAGCACGAAGAATTGTGTTTCAAAAATTTGAGGTCAAATAAAAGATTTAACTTTTTTCATCAATTGTAGGAGAGCCAAAGCCTTTGCGAAAAGAGTTGTATAAGGATTTGTCAATATTTTTGGTGTATACTCTCGTGCTTTCTTTGAGGGGATTTGGATGTAGGCAAGAAAGATAAGTTTAGAGATTTACAAACTAGTTGGAGAAGCACGTCGTCTAAGAAAAATTAGGCCAAGATTAATAGTGAATTACGGAGTAATAATTTTATCCATCTTTACCGTTTTGATGGCTCAAGAAAGAGGCAAGCGAGATAAGTTTTTTATGCAAATTTTAGTTGAAACATGTCCTCTCAAAAAGATTAAAAGGTTTTCCAAGTTATGCATCATACAAAAGGCAAATACATATCTAGACGAGGCGACACAAACCTGAAATAAATTAGTGTCTTCCATCTTGCTTTGACTATGGAGATGGTAAAAGACACAAAATCAAAGCAATGAATGGAGAAGAAAGTTGACAAAATTTGGCTACTTACTTTCTTAATTTAATTTTTTATTTATTACAAATTTTTATCCTTTGTGATTTTGTGAAATTTATTGTCATAAATATTAGGATAGATGATACTTATGAGGATTTTGAAATGCATATTAATTTTAGGAATAACCTCTTCATAGGACCAGTATAATTATTTATTCCATGACAAATAAAATAAGTCATTAAATTGGAATATAACTATGTTGCTTAAAGAGCATGTGGATTTTACTTTTAATTTATGTGATGATATGAAATACTTTATTTACAAGGATCATATCTGGACGTGAAAATTATTTTACCCTTTTGAGATCATAAAATATGATACTTACTTTGGTACCATTTTTACTCATTACAGAGTAATAATTTTCTATAAAAGTAGTACATTTTTAAAAGAAATATGTGTTATAGCATTTCAGTGCTTTAACTTAGACAACGAAATCGTGTAGTAAGTTAGGTTTGATCAATACGCTTATGTAAAAGTCACTCGAAATAATCAAAATGTAAGGGTGTTTGACTTATGACTAAAAAGTCAATGTTTGACTTAATATTTAATAAACTTGAGATATAAAATTTATTTAAATTTTGTATTTCTTCAATTCTTAGAAAAATTCTTAGTGAATATGCAATTATTTTGCGTTATTTTGTCCATTGTTGATACTAAGCAATAATATGAATGGCATGATAGAAACAGAGTCGTAACTATCTTCCACATTTGAAATAATGGATTTGGGAAAAGTTAATACCATATTAGGTATCAAGATTAAAATATATAGTGGGATTATGTATTCGTCAATCTTATTACATTGAAAAGTGTTGCGTTTTTATTAAGGAGTGTGAATGGGAAATGGAAGAGGCACCTTTTAGATTGCACCTCTCCATATCACCCTTCCTGTGTCTATAAATTTAGAGGCTTGGCCTCATTTTTCAGATATGAAATCAGACATGGAAAAATCTGAAAATTTCTCCCCTCTTTTCTATTTGCATTATTTTCAAATAAACATAAGTGTCAAGTGTGATTTGCTCCGTCTGTTGAGTTCGCTGAAATTCTGTAATTTCGATTGCCAGTATTGTAAAATAGTTATTCCGTTCTATCCTGGGAGGAATTAATCCAAAATCTTGGGCAACAGTGAGGGGATTAAATTCCTTAAGGACACACAAACAACTTGTGGACTCGGAATTATTTTTTCTGTTTTGTTTATTAAACTAATGTTTCTCTGATTTTCTGATTTTTAACATAGTAATACCAACAATCTTAAGGAATTTAACTGATGAGATGGTTGATCATAGAAAGAAAAGAAAAAGAATGAAAATCGTTTTCTGCTATGAAAAAGATTATGATGAATCAATTCATCCGATATGGCCCTCGGCGGAATCGTTTTGCTTGATACGTTTGCATCATGGGAATAATTTTGAATTGAGCAAGTTTTAGATAAAGGATGCAGATTCATTTGGATCAGTAATCTAAGGTGTGACATATCTCAGATTACACTTTAATGAAGATTACAATTTATCTCTGATTAAAGTGTTGATATCGTGGCTGACTCCAAAGTGGTTCAAATATTTATATCTGTCCCAGAGATATGGGAAGAGCTTAGATGCATTTAGATGCATGAAGAGTTTACTTGTAATTGACTGGTAATACATGAAATGCAACTCAATTTTTTAGAGGAGTATACAGTGTTCAAATCTCTCGAACAAATAATCTACTGGGGTATAACTGGTTGTGTCGGTTGGTTGCTTTTGTGAAGTTGTTACAATGTAATATTACTCTCGGTACCGTCACTGAAGACAAAGTGGCGTAGAAAAGAAAAGAAAAGAAAAACAAATGAAAACACAACCGCGCTGCGTTCAAAACTAATTCACGCGAGTCCCTTGGTGGTTTACAGGAAGATAGGACAAATAAATAATGTGGCTGTTCATCATAATTTTCTCAAGGTTTACTCTGCTGATTATAATAGAGGAGATTATAAACCTGACAGTCCTTATGTCAACATGGCAAAGATTGCAGAGTGCAACAACACTTTTAAGTTGGCAACAAAATTCGGGTTCTACTTTCTTAGCTCTATTTTATTATTATTATTATTAAATTATTTGCTCCATATGATTTATGAAATCGGATTCCATAAATGTTAGGGCAAATAATTTTATACGATTTCTGCATGTTATGATGATTAGAAATAACATCTGATTAAAGGTTAATTTTGTTATTTCTTAACCAAATGAAAGACTACTTAATTTGTTAATATATGTACTTTGGTAACATGCATGAACATGTATGGGTGATTATTTTCAAAGTTGTAAGACATGAATGAGTCTTACACTAATTTTTAAAAATATTCTTGAGATCATGAAAGTAATATGTAAAGATGTACATATATTTGTTTGATTAGAGCAAAAGATGAAACTATTGAACTGTTTAAGCGAAATAATGGTTTAGTTGGAAAACCATTTGGAAAGGGAATTACAATTCTCGTGATTTTCTACCCCTTTTTTTTTTGAGAATAAAATCTTCGTGATTTTCTACTAATGGTTTGGTTGAAAGGCCATTTGAAAAGAAAATTAAAATATTGTGATTTTCTACCCCTGTTTTGGAGAATAAAATCTTCGTGATTTTTACTCGTTCGTTGAGATTAAAGTCCTCGTGACTTTCCACTCATTTGTTGGAAATTAAAGTCTAAGTGACTTTATACTCGTTTTGGAGATTAAAATCTTAGTGATTTTCTACTCCAATTTATTATTCGGTTTGAAGATTAAAAACTTCACCGTTTATTAAATTTGATTGTGTCACATATTATTCGATTTGAAGATTACAAACTTCACCGTTTATTTGATCTAGTTGTATCAGATGTTACTAGGTTTGATGATTAAAAACTTCACCGTTTATTAATTCTGAATGTGTCAGATTGGTTTGAAGATTAAAAACTTTACCATTTATTAATTCTGGCTATGTCATGACACGAACAACAATTCTTGTGGTTGGCTCAACAACGTAATAGGGGCGTTGAATATGAATCTCCTTTTGAAGAAATATGTTTGGAATATGAAATTATTCACCAAACGATCACCCCTTAGTTACCGCAATCTAATAGTTTGCGGAAAGAAAGAATAGAATGTCAAAGGAGACGATGAATGCCTAATTGATAAGTTCTGGTTTACCCAAAACTTGTGGGGGAAGCTATGCTTACAGCTTACCGAATACTCATTCACGTCCCTCATAGCAAGACACATACCATTCCATATAAAAAAAACGGAAAGGAAGAAAAACCCCACTTGAAATATTTCCAAGTGTGGGGGGTATTTGGGTAAAGTGTAAGTTCTTAAACCCAAAAGGATAAAAATCGAATCGAACACCGTTGATTCCGTTTGATAAGATATGCAACAAATAGTAAGGCATATCGTTTTTCGATTCATAAATCGTAAAATCCTGACATTCATATTAATACGGTTATCGAATCAGATAATGCTGAATTCTTTGAGAATATTTATCCGTATAAAAAGGAATGTGAGTCGTCTAGTGAAATATCTAAGCGAAATCGGGAAGAAGCAAAGGAAAGTACGTTGAATTAGAAAATTCCAAGATGTAGTAAACGTCAACGGATAACTACTTTCTTTGGACCGGATTTTCTGACATTCTTGTTGGAAAATGAGCCTCAAACGTTTAAAGAAATATTGTCTTCCTCGGAAGCACAATATTAGGAGAGGCAGTCAATAGTGAGATAGAATCCATATTAAGTAATCATACTTGGAAATTGATTGATCTTCCTCCAGGAAATAAACCTTTGACTTCTACGTGGATTTTCATAAAGGAAATGAAAGTTGACGGTACTATTCAAAAATATAAGGTAAGATTAGTTGTCAAATACTCACCGGTAACGAGGATTACATCTATTCAGGTGTTAATAGCGTTAGCCGCCGTGTATGGCCTTAAAATCCATCAGATGAACTTAAAGACAACCTTCTTAAATGGAGATTTGGAGGAAGAAATTTATATGGAACAACTTGAAGGGTTCGTGGTTCCCGAAAAAGAAAAGAAGGTGTGTCGACTTGTTAAGTCACCCAAACAATGTCATGCGAGATTTGACCAAATAATATTGTCAAATGGTTTCAAAAATTAATGAGTGTAAACAAATGTGTTTACATTAAGAACACTTCAAGTCATATAGTCATTATTTGATTATATGTAGATGATATGTTGATGAAATATTTAAAATGTGGGGGCTTTTAGCTTATGCATGACAAAAGCCAATGTTAGACGTAATGTCTAAATGATATAATTTTTGAACCCCATTGATATAGTAGTTGTTAAATCATCAGTTGTTTAGTCTTAATGAAGACTAGTTGATAGAAACTACTAATTTGGAAGTTGGTCACGTGCCTTTCTCGAAAGATTATTTTCTTTATTGAAAAAATTATATTGTTTAGTTCTTTTATGAAATGATGTCACTTTGAAGGTTGTGACTTTTCATAGAAAGATACGTCTGTACGTTTTTGTATGGACATGACCGTTCATGAACGAACGTATTAATATGTTGGTCTATAATGAGGTGAACCAACCGGTGAACATGATCAAAATCTATTGCAAGTTGGATTTGTTTCATGAATGAAGGTGCTATAATTTGCATATCATATAGACGTATGAATGAATAGCATATAAATGCTTGAAAATGGCGGAATGATTGCGAAATGTGTTATATATTAAAAGGTTGTGGCCACAACTGATGCCAATCATTCCAACTGTTGTTATAATTACTACATTAAGTGTAGTCAATAATCTGATATGCAATCCGAAGTCGAGACGTATTAGTCTACAACATAAGAAAGTTTGCATTTGAACTTTTATGACAATGAAACGAGTTTTGAAGTATTTGAAATATACTCCAATTATGCTTTGCACTACAATAAGTATCCCGCGATAATATAGGGGTATAGTGATGCAAATTAGATCACCGGTTCAACCGATTCTAAACAGTCGGTGGAGGAGCGATGTCTTGGAAATCGTCCAAACAAATGTGTATTGACCACTCTACAGTGGAGGCTGAGTTTATAGCCTTAGACAAGGCCGGTGAAGAAGCTGAATGGCTCCGGAATTTCTTGGAAGATATTCCATTTTGGCCCAAACTTTTGGCACCTATATGTATACATTGTTATAGTCAAGCGGCAATAGTCAGGGCAGGGAGCATTATGTATAACGGAAAATCTCGTCACGTTCGACGGAGACATAATACCGTTAGACAACTACTCTCTAGTGGTGTTATCACGATTGACTACGTAAAGTCAAGAGATAACGTGTCGGATCCACTTACAAAAGGCCTATCTAGAGAGGCAGTTGAAATATCATTGAAGTGAATGGGGCTAAGGCCTAGGACAAGTCATCATGGCGGTAACTCTAACTAGCAAACTGGAGATCCCAAGAGCTAAGTTCAAAGAGATCAAACAAAGTTATGAATGACGGTTCAACATTGTCAAATAACTCAACCCATTCTCGTGATGAAGACAATGTTCAGAAATCAAGGTAAAGCATTAAGGCTTTTTGATGAATCAATAAAGCTTAAAGCTTTTTAATGATTTTCTAAGTCTGGCAGGATATGACCAGATAGTGTGTCTATAGGATTACACGTTTAGAAATCACCTATGTGAGTGTTAAGTGTAAGCCGCTTTAAGGGGAATGAAAGTAAAGGCCCATTCTCTAAGCACTCATGAAACCAGGCGGTGTTCATGGCTGAAACGAACACAACCGTGAGAACCAAAGACGGTTAAGGGTTAATTGTGTGACTTATGGTTGTCTAGGTATACACCAAAGTTCGACGGTTCAAAGATATCAAATCTACCGATTGACCGAGTATATCCGACATAAGTTCACTACGGAAAGTTCAAAGGGAAACCTACTTATCCAGATGCNCTACTCGAGTATTAATAGTGTTAGCCGCAGTGTATGGCCTTGAAATCCATCAGATGAACTTAAAGACAACCTTCTTAAATGGAGATTTCGAGGAAGAAATTTATATGGAATAACCTGTAGGGTTCGTGGTTCCTGGAAAAGAATAGAAGGTGTGTCGACTTGTTAAGTCACTTTACAGACTAAGACAAGCACCCAAACAATGACATGCGAGATTTGACCAAATAACATTGTCAAATGGTTTCAAAAATTAATGAGTGTAAATAAATGTGTTTACGTTAAGAATACTTCAAGTCATATAGTCATTATTTGATTATATGCAGATGATATGTTGATGAAATATTTAAAATGTGGGGGCTTTTAGCTTATGCATGACAAAAGCCAATGTTAGACGTAATGTCTAAATGATATAATTTTTGAACCCATTGATATAGTAGTTGGTAAATTCATCAGTTGTTTAGTCTTAATGAAGACTAGTTGATGAAACTACTAATTCGGAAGTTGGTCACGTGCCTTTCTCGAAAGATCATTTTCTTTATTGAAAATTTATATTGTTTAGTTCTTTTGTGGAATCATGTCACTTTGAAGGTTGTGACTTTTCATAAAAAGATACGTGTGTACGTTTTTGTATGGACATGACCGTTCATGAACAAATGTATTAATACGTTGGTCTATAATGAGGTGAACCATCCGATGAGCATGACCAAAATCCATTGCAAGTTGGATTTGTTTCATGAATGGAGGTGCTATAATTTGCATATCATATAGGCGTATGAATAAATAACATACAAATGCTTGAAAGTGATGGAGAGATTGATAAATGTGTTATATATTCCAGCTGTTATATAATATACTATCACTACATTAAGTGTAATCAATAATCTGATATGCAATCGAAAGTCGAGACGTATTAGTCTACAACATAAGGAAGTTTGCATTGAACGTTCATGACATTGAAACGAGTTTTGAAGTATTTTAAATATACTCCAAATTATGCTTTGCACTACAATAAGTATCTCTCGATAATAGAGGGGTATAGTGATGCAAATTGGATAACCGGCTCAACAGATACAAAGTCCACAAGTGGATATGTTTTTACTGTTGGTGGAGGAGCAGAATCTTGGAAGTCTTCCAAACAGACGTGCATCGCTCGCTCTACAATGGAATCAAAGTCTATAGCTTTGGATAAGGCCGGTAAAGAAGCTGAATGGCTTCGAAATTTCTTAGAAGACATTCCGTTCTGGCCAAAATCTTTGGCTCCTATATGCATACATTGCGATAGTGAGGCTGCAATAGGACGGGCAGGGAGCGTTATGTATAACGGAAAGTCTCGTCATATACGACGAAGACATAAAACCGTTAGACAACTACTCTCTAGTGGAATTATCACTATTGATTATTTAAGATCAAAGGATAATGTGGCGGATCCGCTTACAAAAGGCCTAACTAGAGAGGGAGTTGAGAAATCATCTAAAGGAATGGGACTATGGCCGAGGACAAGTCATCATGGTGGTAACTCTACCTAGAATTTTGGATATTTCGAGATCTAGGTTCAAGGAGCTCAAACAAAGTTGTGATTGGCCGGTCTAACATTGTCAAAGTAAAATCTTTGGTCCCTTCTCGTGATGAAGACAATGTTCAGTAACAAGGATAGAACTTTACACGTTCTTTAATGATTACCTAAGTTTGATGTGGTATTTATCAAATAGTGTCAATCTAAAGGATAACACGTTTAGGAATCACCTATGTAAGTGCGAAGTGGAAGCCGCTTCAATGAGAATTCTGTAAGGCCAATTCTCTACGCACTTATGAAACCAGGCGGTGTTCATGGCTGAAACGAACACAACAATGAGAACCAAAGACGATTAAGGGTTGATTGTGTGACTTATGGTTGTCTAGGTATACACCAAAGCTCGACGGTTCAAAGATATCAATTCTACCGATTGACCGCGTATATCCGAAATAAGTTCACTACGGAAAGTTCAAAGGGAAACCTACTTATCCAGATGCGATTAATCCTTACTTGCGAATCACACAGTGTTTTCATGCATATTTTTTTTTCACATATGTCCATTCCCCATTCATGTGGGGGATTGTTGCGTTTGTATTAAGGGGTGCGAATGGGAAATGGATGAGGCACCTTTTAGATTGCACCTCTCCATATCACCCTTCCTTTGTCTATAAATTTAGAGGCTTGGCCTCATTTTTCAGATATGAAATCAGACATGGAAAAATCTGAAAATTTCTCCCCTCTTTTCTATTTGCATTATTTTCAAATAAACATAAGTGTCAAGTGTGATTTGCTCCGTCTGTTGAGTTCGCTGAAATTCTGTAATTTCGATTGCCAGTATTGCAAAATAGTTATTTCGTTCTATCCTGGGAGGAATTAATCCAAAATCTTGGGCAACAGTGAGGGGATTAAATTCCTTAAGGACACACAAGCAACTTGTGGGCTCGGAATTATTTTTTCTGTTTTATTTATTAAACTAATGTTTCTCCGTTTCTCTGATTTTCAGATTTTTAACATAGTAATACCAACAAAAAGTGCATAAACTAGAACTTAGACATAAAAGAAGTCAATGCTCTACTTGATCGAAGTATCAAAGTAACTAAGAATAATCGAAGATTTGCGGCTTAACTAGATTGTGAATGCAAGCGCTATCCGAAAGTCATTGGATGAGTTCTTTATTTTTTATTAAGAAAATTAAAGATTTGAATCTGCAATACTCAAAATTTCCTATATAACTTGGTATACATGTGTAACGCACGTGCCGAGATACTACTAATATAAAAAATATGACTAGTTAAAATACAACACTTTATTTGAGACAAGAGTATCATGTATAACATGAGTTATATACAATATTGTGTTATAACAAATGACATTTTTTCCAATTTTTCATGAGTAGTTAAACAACTCTTTAGTACCCTTGAGTTTTCGTCCAACCTTTTGCCAAAGCTCCGCCGAAAAAGTAAATTTTAAGTTGTAACAATTCGACCTTCCATTATGAGTTCTGCGTCCCGAATAGTATTTTGTTCCGCCGTCAGCCTTGACATAAATTACTATCTAGGCATGTATTTTCAGTCTGGACTGATGAATTTTTTGCTTTTCGAGTGGTGTGTCACACACACACACACACATACACACACACACACACATAATATATATATATATATATATATATATATATACTACTAACTTAAACTACGTAGTAACCTAATTAACTTAGTTA
>NC_031993.1:15328224-15444866 GCF_001879085.1 Nicotiana attenuata
AACTCTCGGAATTCCATTCCGACCCTCGGATCAAAATCTCACCCATCAACCGGAATTCGCCAAAATACTAACTTTGCCAATTCAAGCCTAATTCTACACCGGACCTCCAAAATCAATTCCGATCGCACTCCTAAGTCACAAATCATCCCCCAAAGCTAACCGAATCACCGGAAATCACATCCGAGCCCTATAACTCATAAGTCAATGTCCGGTTGACTTTTCCAACTTAGGCCTTCCTTAAAGAGACTAAGTGTCTCATTTCTTATCAAAACCAATCCAAATCAACTCTCACACACCACCTACCGATAACGAAACATGAAGAAGCAATATATGGGGAAAACGGAGCAGTAACACATGAGACGACGGGTTGGATCGTCACATCCCGTCAGTTCGTTTCCCCAAAACATTAAATGCTTGCCAGTGACGGTCGGCAACTAGCGCCACCGAACCGTCGCCGTGAACCTATAAATACAGGTTTCCAATTTGAATCAAACTTTACTTTCATCTTCACCAATTTCTCTAAGATTTTTCCTCTCTCCATCTCTTCTCTTCCACCGCCCGTTGATTCAATCTTTTAGGACCAAAAATAGAAAACTCCACTTCTTTCCGCTTCACCTCATCTGAATCAATGGCGAAAACCTACAAAACCATCCCTCAAAAGGACAAAGCCTCTTCTTCTTCTTCCCGGTCGACCGATGACAAAACGCCGGTGGAACCTCTCCTTCACGAGATTGTTCCCGACCCTTGTGTTCTAAAAAATGACTTCAAAGTCGAGAACCCTCCGTCGGTCCCTGGTTGATGTGAAGACGTATCGAGGTATATTTGATTGATAGCGGTGAAATAGCTCGACGCCGTGAAGGAAGATTGCAACTGGGGGCCCGAGGTCATGGTACAGATCCCCACCCTTGAAGAAAGCATCGTTCACGTGGAGGGGTTTTTAAGTGTTTATACTTTCCCCTTCACATTGGGTCCCCTTGACCCGGTTATCATTGATTTCTGCAAGACGTACTAGGTTACCCTCGGCCAGGTGCACCCCTCGTTCTGGTGCATAGTGATTATGCTACGCTTCTTCTCTGGTAAAGCCAATGGGTTGGAATTCACTCTTTGCCATCTTATACGGCTGTATCGACCAAAACTCTATTGAGGATTAATCAAGCTCCAACGCCGATCGACAAGTCCTTTTTTGCAAGTATTGACGAGGACAAGGATTGATGTTGGATGAGCTGGTTTGTGCGGGTAAGGACCTACGACCTCATCCCCGAGGAAAAGCCGTCGTTCCCCGAGAAGTGGAACCCTACACTTAATCTTCACATTTTTTTCGCTTTGTGTTACATTTTCATCTGTTATGCAGCGGTTGCATGGATGCCTCACGCGGTCCCCGACCTTGAAGACTGGGTTCGAAAGCTATCTACAACTTCCTCTCATGTCGAGCACTACTGGCGTGACTTAGCAAAGGGTAGATGGGAGGCTAAAAACCATGGTAAGTTTACCTTTCTTGACTCCCTTTTACGCAGGCCTCGGAGACGTCTCTGAATTGAGGCCGGCCATACCTGGGGAAGAGGTGGTGCCCAAACCGGCCAAGGACAAGAAGAGGAGAAGGACCTCGCCTTTGGACACCCCGAAGACTAATAAGAGTAGGGTTCGTAAGCCGAAGGACGACTCTACTCCTTTGTCTGCCGGCGTAGCATAAAAGCTACGAGATGAGGAAGAGGCGGGGGAGGATGCTGGTTGTGAGATGGTGCCTCGAAAGAGGGGAAGCTTCGAGGCTTCTAAGGTAGCAGGGCCGGTGACAGTCAAGGAGACTCATCCTCGGACCAAAGAGATCTCGGAAGGTACTCCGAGCAAAGTCCCCGAGTCATCGGGGCCGAAGTGATTTCTTGCCGTGACGAACAAACGGCAAGTGTCCCCAAAGGGTCCGGTAGTAGGGATCTTCAAAAGGAAAAAAGTGCCCCAAGTGACTTTCATGGGGCAATCACTATCGATGATTCACCGTCCGACCCTCAATTTTCTGAAGGGCAATTTCGTGAGGCTCGAGCAATGGAGACCCCTGACATGGGAACGGCCCATGATGTGGAAGACATATTCCGTAGCTGCCTTGCGAGGGTATGATGTTTTTGACCTAGACGCATTGAAGGTTTTTGACGAGGCCCATCGCATCCTGAACTAGGTAAACTTCGTTCCCTGTTATCACCTTTGATATTATTTTCTTGTTGCTGACTCTTTCACTTTCTTCATAGGCTGTGGTGCTTCATTGGGAAGCGTTCAACAAGTCCCGAGCTGAGCTGAGCCGGTGTGAGGCCGATCTTAAGAAACTTACCGAGGAGAGGGATGCCCTCAAAGGCCTCTATGGGAAGGAAGGAGACCTCCGAGCATATTTGGCCAAGGCCCGTAAGGAAGGAGCCGAGCTACATGCGCAGGTAACTATCATTTTGAAAGAGTACGGTCTACTCACTCAACTGTGGAAGCTAATACTTCAGTATCTCAGTTGCAGCAAAAACTGGAGAGGATCAAGCTGCTACGAGGGGAGGTCGATCAAATCAAAGCTGACTGCGATCGATAGAAGGAGAACATGGACCGCCTTGCTACGGAGAAAGAGGCTTCCTTCGCCAAATTGTTATTGGCCGAGGTCCAACTTTGAGGCGTCAAAGAGAAAAGTTTGGCCCAAGCCAAAAGGATCGAGGAGCTTGAAGTCGAGCTTGCTGAGGCCAAGGCAGAAGTTGGGGACACGAAGATCTCGGCTGACAAGTCTATAGCCGTGTACGTGGCTAATGCCGAGGCTACTCAAATGCAGCTAAGGGAGGCCTCCGATCGAGAGAAACGGAGCAACAACTTGGCGAGGTGACAATCTTGGAGGGAGACCCTTGACGAAATCCACGCTCGAGGTTATGACCTCTCTAAAGAGATAGCTCAAGCTAAAGCGCTTGAAGCTGATGCTAGGTTACTTCTCTCCTACGACGATGATGATAGTGATGAAGGCAGCCAGGATGGGTCCGATAACAATGAGGAGCCCGAAGGAGAAGCTGCTCCCGAGGGAGAAACTAGCCCCGGGCATAATTAGGATTTTATTTTCTTTTTCATTTTTTATAAGACGTTTGATGGTCTCTTGTACATATCCTTTTTCATATATATGAAAGAAAGCTTCTCTTGAATGCCTTCCCGATCTTTATAAATACGTCTTTTGCCTTGTAAAATTTTTAGCACAATCTTATGCTTTGAACGGTGTGTTCGAGACTTTGGTCTCGGGTGGCTTCCTCGAAATGACCATGACCCTTAAGGGTTTGTGTCAGATGACGGCGAGTCCCCGAGCCATAATCAAGTTATTGTTTATTTGGGCTCGGGATAGTCGAACCCTTGGGTTCGGATGGAGTGAGAATAAGATCTCGAACTCTAAGGGGTCGTTTGGTAGGAATATGATTTATACTGGTATAAGTTATGCCGGTATAAGTTATATTGGGATAAGTTATGCTGGGATTAGTTATGCTGGGATTGTTGTTTATTCATTGTTTGGTATGTTGTATTAAGAATGACAATTGCATAATTTCTAAGAAGAAGGTATAAGTTATACCGGTGTTAATTACCCCATCTTTAATAAGGTATAAGTTATCCCAGTGTTAAAATTAACATCGGGATAACTTATACCTGGTTTACTAACCAAACAGAGTATTAAGGTGGTATTAAATTTTTATTCCACCCTTATACCTTCTTATACCTCATACCAAACGACCCCTAAGTGTATTGGACCTTAGGCTTCTTTAGATTGGGCCGATATGGCCTCTAATAGATGGCTACTATTCCCCTCTTTTGACTTAAAATACTTAGTGAAAATTACTTTATGCCTTAGCATGTACTTTTTACCCATTGGGTTTTTTTAGGGTTCGATATTGATTGAAACCCTTCTGCTTTTTGTGCCTTAGCACATTTGTGTTAAGATAATTTGATACCTCTTAAGATTTTTTGAGGGCTGATTTTATCAAAGCCCCTTTTGATTATTTGCCGAGGGTAGCCTTTTTAACCGGTTTTTCAAAAAATTTGAAGGCCTATTATGATTGCGGGATTCGGACGTCTCCGAGCCACATTAATTTGGCCGTAGCCTTTGGGTATGCCTCTTGGGATTATTCCCCAATAACACTTCGAACTTGTTCGAAGCGTTAGTCCTCGAGAATGATGGCCCTGGCCTATAGATCGAGGGACGCCTCTTTGAGGTCTTATGAATTCGAGGTTAGATAACTCGAATATGTTGATTGTCGATGACAGTCCCCAAGCGTTCGAGGTATATTTGCGCTTGTCCCTTGACCCATTTCACAAAACCATAAGTACGGAGCTCGTATAGTAGAAAGTTTTCTTTGAGACACAAAGTGTTTGATATAGAAAGAGTGCTTCTTGAAATAATTTATACATGCGTAAATGTTTTACCATCGGGGATTGACTAATCTATATGGACACGGTTCATTCGACCATTTGGCCCATTACAAAGTTTCCCTATCAAGACCATTTGACATGAAGTATTTTTCTCAAAAATATAACCTCCGAGGGTGATGCCCCCCAGTATTCGAGGTTGATTGAAAAAAGCCTTGGATAATGTTGAATTTTCTTCAGGTAGCACATAATTGTTGACTCATTAAAAACCTCACCGGAAAAACCCATTTGGGATAAAAACCGATCGAAGGGAAAAAGTGTGCAACGCATGCTTTAAAACCAAAGGTCTTCGTGTTGAAGAGTTTTCTCGACGTCTTCGATCGAACACCTGCAATAAGTTAGTATCAAATTCGAATGGAAAAGGGGGGGAAGTCATACCTTAGCAATAATATCGTTTGAGGAGTGATACATTCCAATTGTTTGGCAATTGTTCGCCCTCCATTGTGCCAAGTTTGTAAGATCCCTTTCGGATGATATCGAGGACGCAATATATGGTCCTTCCCAATTTGGGCCTAGTTTCCCTTTGTTTGGGTCTCGAGTACTGAGGGTGACTTTCCTTAGAACTAAGTCCCCGATTCTGAAGTGGAGAAGGTTGGCTCTTCTATTATAATATCTCTCAATTCTTTGTTTTTGTGCAGCCATCCGAACAAGCGCGACTTCTCGATTTTCATCCAATAGTTTGAGGCTAGTATTCATAGCCTCGTGATTTGATTCTTCTGTGGTATGTTAAAATCTGGCGCTAGGTTCCCCGACTTCGATCGGAATCAATGCCTCGGAGCCATATACTAAGGAGAACGGGGTTTCCCCCGTACTGGACTTTGATGTTGTTCGATATGCCCAAAGAACCTCGGGTAGAATCTCTCTCCATTTTCCTTTGGCGTCGTTTAGTCTTTTCGTCAGATTCCGAATGATAGTTTTGTTTGTTGACTCGGTATGTCCGTTTCCACTTAGGTGATACGGTGTTGATCGGATCCTTTTTATTTTATGTTCTTCGAGGAACCTCGTTACCTTGCTGCCGATGAATTGCTTTCTATTTTCGCATACGATTTCGGCAGGTATCCCGAATCGGCACACGATGTGATCCCAGATGAAGTCTATAACTTCTTTTTCTCTGACCTTCTCGAAGGCCTGTGCTTCCACCCATTTAGAAAGTAGTTAGTCATAAACAAAATGAATTTAGCTTTACCTGGAGCTGATGGCAGAGGGCCAACGATATCCATCCCCCATTTCATGAATGGCCATGGGGACAGAACTGAATGAAGTTATTCTCCAGGCTGGTGGATCATCGGTGCAAACCTTTGACATTTATGACATTTTTGAACAAACTCCTTAGTGTATTTTTCCATGTTATCCCTATAGTACCTTGCTCTAATGATTTTTTGAATCAAAGATTCGGTGCCGGAGTGGTTCCCACAAGTGCCTTCATGGACCTCTCATAAAACATAATCGGTGTCCCCCGGCCCTAAACATACCGCCAATGGTCCATCAAATGTCATTCTGTATAATGTTCCATCTTCGTCCAATGTGAATCGAGCAGCTTTGGTTCGTAGGGCCCTCGACTCTTTAGGGTCCGATTGGAGCTTTCCGTTCTTCAAATATTCGATATATTTATTCCTCCAATCCCAGGTCAAGCTTGTAGAGTTTATTTTGGCATGACTCTCCTCGATCACAGATCTCGATAGTTAGACGACAGTCCCCGGGCTGATCTCGTCTTCCTCGACCGATGACCCTAAATTTGCAAGTGCATCAGCCTCACTGTTTTATTCTCGAGGTACATGGTCTAAAGTTCACTCCTTGAAGCGGTGCAAAGTTACCTGCAGCTTGTCCAGATACCTTTGCATTATATCCTCTCGATCTTCGAAGCTTTTGTTTACTTGGTTCACCACCAATAAAGAGTCATACTTGGCTTCAATTACTTCTACCCCAAGCTTTTAGCTAGCTCGAGACCTGCAATCATGTCCTCGTACTCGGAAGTTTTGATAGACTGCCTAATAGTGCTACCCGTGGGTGGCTTCAGAATGATGCCTAACCCGGACCCCTTCACATTCGAAGCACCGTCTGTGGAAAGGGTCTACACCCCCGATGATGTGCCTGATTTTAACAAAAGTTCTTTTTCAACTTTGGGTACGAGGGTTGGCGTGAAATCGGCCACGAAATCCGCCAAAATTTGGGACTCGATGGCTGTTCGAGGTTGATACTCGATATCGTACCCAGTGAGTTCGACGGTCCACTTGGCCAATCGGCCCGATAGTTCAGGCTTATGTAAAATATTACGAAGTGGGTATGTGGTTAACACGCATATGGGGTGACAATGAAAGTATGATTTTAACTTTCGAGAAGTGCTTATCAGTGCAAGTGCCAATTTCTCTAAGTGCGGATACCTAGTTTCTGCTTCTCCTAGGGTTCAACTTACATAATAAACGGGAAATTGCATACCTTGCTCTTCCCGAACTAGGACACCACTTACCGCGATTTCTGATACTGCCAAGTACAAGTAAAGTTTCTCATCTGCCTTTGGAGTGTGAAGCAGCGGTGGGCTCGACAGGTATCGCTTTAATTCCTCTAATGCTTGTTGGCACTCCGAGGTCCAGGTAAAATTGTTCTTCTTTTTGAGCAAAGAGAAAAATCTGTGGCTTCGATCTGACGACCTCGATATGAATCGCCTAAAGTAGCTATTCATCTAGTTAGCCTCTGCACGGCCTTTACACTGTCTACGACGGTGATGTCTTGATGGCCTTGTTTTTATCGGGGTTAATCTCGATCCCCCGGTTCGACACCATAAAGCCCAGGAATTTGCCCGAACCGACCCCGAAAGCACATTTCTCGGGGTTGAGCTTCATGTTGAATCTCCTTAAAATCTCAAACATTTCCTGCAAATGAGCCAAATGGTCCTCTGCGCGTAGGACTTAACTAGCATGTCATCGATATAAACTTCCATTGACTTACCTGTTTGTTCTTCGAACATTTTATTTACTAGGCATTGGTAAGTAGCTCCAACATTTTTTAGCCCGAAGGGCATCGCGTTATAACAATATATTCCATACTTAGTAATAAATGAAGTCTTTTCCATGTCTTCCGGTTCATTTGAATTTGGTTATACCCGGAATAGGCATCGAGAAAGGTAAGGATCTCATGGCCAGCCGTGGCGTCGATCATGCGATCGATGTTAGGCAGTGGAAAAGAATCTTTGGGCCATGCCTTGTTTAAATTCTTATAGTCTACACACATTCTAAGTTTGTTCCCCTTTTTAGGGATTACGACTACATTGGCTAGCCATTCAGGATATTTTACTTCCCGAATGGACCCTATTTTGAGAAGTTTAGTTACCTCGTCCTTTATGAATGCATGCTTACCTCGGACTGGGGCCTTCTATTTTGTTTCACCGGTTTGAACCTGGGGTCAAGGCTTAGCCGATGCGTCGTTATCTCCGGTGGAATCCCTATCATATCTAAATGGGACCAAGCAACACAATCCATATTATCAATAAGAAATTGAATAAGCTTTTTCCTGAGTTTTGGGGTAACCCCGTTCCCTGGTATACCTTTTGCTCAGGTAGGTGCTCAATCAATATAACATGTTCCAGCTCTTCGACCATTGATTTGGTGGCGTCGGAGTCTTCGGGAACAATAAAGGTTCGAAGGGTCAAAAAATCCTCCTCCTCTTCTTCTTCTATCTCCTGTTTTCCCGATTCAATCGAAGCTTGTGTTGTGATTACTATTTGGCTTCCTGTTTACCTTTGATGCTCGATCTGTCCGAAGTTGATAGTGTTGATATCGGTGTTACCTCAACATCCGCAAACATTTCCATTGCGGTATGCTTCTCCCCGTATACTATTTTTACACCATCCGTCGTCGAAAATTTCATCATTTGATGGAGAGTCGAGGGGACTGCCCTCATGTTGTGGATCCAAGGCCTTCCGAGTAGGGCATTATACCTCATGTCGCCCTCGATTACGTGGAATTTGGTATCTTGAATGGTTCCAGCTACGTTCACTGGTAAAATAATCTCCCCTTTAGTTGTTTCACTGGCCATGTTGAAGCCGTTTAAGACCCGAGCTGCGGGCACTATTTGATCTTGCAGGCCGAGTTGCTCCATGACCCTCGACGGATGATATTTGCTAAGCTACCTGGATCCACTAAAAGACGCTTAACTTTGAACTTTATTTAATAAGATAAAAATTTCCAGAGCATCGTTGTTTGACTGAGAAATGCCTTCTACTTCTTCGTTGTTGAATGATCAGGAGCCTTCGGGCACATAATCTCGGGTTCATTTTTCCCTAGTGATTGACACCTTAGTGCGTTTGAATATGGGTCCCTGTGGGACATCGACCCCACCGCGATCGTATGAATGAAATGCTGGGGTTCCTCCTATTCATTTTTCCTGTTGGCGTCTTTTTCCCTGAATTGATTCTTAGCTCGATCGCTGAGGAACTCTCGAAGGTGACCCTTGTTGAATAGACGGGCTACCTCTTCCCTCAGTTGCCTGCAATCCTTGGTTTTGTGAGCGTGCGTACCATGATACTTGCACATCAAATTTGGGTTTCTTTGGGAAGGATCGGTCTGTATGGGTCTGGGCCACCTAGTATCTTTGATCCTGCCGATTGTCGAAACAATGCCCGATGCGTCGATGCTGTAGTTACACTCCGATAAACTATGTGCCTCCACGGGATCGCTATGCTTATCAAAACCACTTTTTCTCATAAGTCCCCGAGAATTCTGCCCCCGATCGCTTCTTCTATCATTCCGGGAGGGATTGCGTCCTGAACCATTGTTCCTTCGATCTGCGGTATATGGTTGATATCGTTCTCTGTTCGACCTTGGCTCCCTGTCGACGTATCTCGATGTTTTAACTGCCAACCTGTTTGGATGTACTGACCAAATTTTGTTTTAATTGTCGTGATGCTATCGAACTCCGTTCGTTCAACCCCTGGGTGAAAGCTTGAAGGGCCCAATCATTTGTGACCGGTGGCAACTCCATGCAAATGGGATACGAACTCCCTCAGCATTTCATTATCCCCTTGTCTTATCTTAAAAACGTCCGATTTTCTTGTTGTGACCTTTATGGCCTCAGCGTGTGCCTTCACGAAGGAGTCTACTAACATGGCAAATGAGTCGATGGAATTTGGTGGCAGGTTGTGATACCAAATCATTGTTCCATTTGACAAAGTCTCCCCAAAATTTTTCAACAAAACAGACTCGCATTTCCTTTAATTTCGCATGTGTACGAAGTGATGTGTTCATTAGGATTAATGGTCCCGTTGTAATTAGGTATATCCGGCATACAGAACTTCTTAGAAATGGGCTTCGGAGCCGCACTCTGAGGAAAAGGATTCTGCACGAACTTTTTCGAATCCAATCCGTTTAGGATCGGGGATGCCCCCGATATTTGATCAACTCGGGAGTTGTATGTTTCTACCTTTTATCATTATCTTCAATTTTCTTCTCCCCCGTGTCAATTCTTTTGGTGAGCTCCTCGAGCATTTTCATAATTGCAAGATCAGTTCTTGATTCGTTACCATTCGACCTTTATGGCAATGGCTCGGCACGATGAGTGATTTCTGGCTCGACCACACTTGGAGTCCTATGTTGATTTTGCAATTGAGCAATAGCGGCCTCCTGGGCTTGTAGCATCTCAAATATTACTTGAAGGCTAACTCCCCTGTCTTCTCTGCTCTGTGTACCTTGGCCACCAGATCGGCCTTCCCTGCGTACACTCCCTTCGGGGTCCGCGTCTAGGTCCGTATTTAGAGCAACATGCGAACTGATGTTGACTGGATCGGCGACCGGTACTCCTACAAGATTAGCCGGTGGCACCCCGGCTCCTGGGGCAATTACATTGTCATTTTCCCCGTGAAATCCGAGACCATCACCACCATGTACGGTTGCATTTTGTGAGTTTGACATGCCTTAACCTGAGAGCAAAAATATTTGACAAGAACAAGTGTGAAAATAACGTGTGTTATCAGAATCTGCACTGAAACAATCACTACTATCCTTAGCTCCACGGTGGGCGCCAAACTGTTAACCCTAAAATTTGAGTAACAATTAAACTTGTATTGTGGTTTTAAGAATATGTCATTTAATTCAATGCCAATAGATAAACAAGGAATTAAATAGATAATTTAAAGAATAAAGTAGATCAAACCAGTGTATAAGTTAAATCTCGACCTCGAGCTGTGACAGTCTCGAAATATGATAATGGGAAGAACAAATGAATAAACAACTCTAATGAACAGTGAATAAAATAAGAAGAGAATAGCAAGCGTATAATTTCTTATCAATGGGCAGTGATCAATGTGTTAAATGGATGGGATCCCCCTTTATATAATAGAGGAGTCCTAAATAAGGTACACTTCTAATTATAGTAGGAAATCATATTTGACAACTGTTTAATCGTTGAAGACCAATCCATTCAAAAATTTACGTCGTGATCTCCGGCCCGTTGCAGGTATCTCGCTCTTTCCGTTATTGACTCATATCGGCATCACCTCGAATCATGCCTTTTTTGTGACCTCGGTAAATGTTATCGACCATGACCTTAGAAAGAAACTTCGACCCCGAGCTCGACATTCTGATTTTCCAACGTGGTATTACTTTTTCCATCGAAGACCAAAATTGAGTAGCCCCCATTTCCACCGTATACAATATATTAGCTCATATACTTCTCTTACTTAATTATGGTTCATTTATTTATATTTTTACCATATTAAATCAATAAAATTTGGTAAATTATTACGATTTAATATAAACAAAGAATACCTTTACTTTTGTTTTTTCCATTTGTCGAAATTGAAGCTAAAATGGCATACCAACTTCCATTGTTGGCTGTCCTCGAGCTTCCGCAGAGAGAGAAGAGAAAGGTTTGAGAGATGAAGAAATTGGGAAAATTTTCTGTGTGTATTTCATCTACTAACTTTAGTATATATACACGTACATAGAAAAACAAAACTAATGACAGCTATTTACCAAACTACCCTTGTAACTAACTAACTAATCTCAACTAACTAACTAATAAATACAATACACCAATATACTACAATTCTATAATCTCAATAATCCCCCTCAAGTTGAAGGTGAGGAACTCACTGCCAGCTTGTGTAGAAGGTCTGAATGTTTAGTTCCTGTGAGAGCCTTTGTTAAATTGTTAGCTAGCTGATCATGAGTAGAAATATGATGAAGCGTAATCAGACCATCATGTAGCTTGTCTCGCACAAAGTGGCAATTGACTTCTATGTGCTTTGTCCTCTCATGGAACACAGGGTTCCTAGCAATGTGGACAGCTGTCTAGCTATCACAAAACACTGGAATAGGATCAGTACATGGAACTATGAGGTCCTCCAACAATCTCTGCACCCATAACAATTCTCCAACCACCTTTCTCAATGATTTGTACTCTGCTTCTATTGAAGATAGTGAGATAGTAGTCTGCTTCTTTGATTTCCAGCTAATAGGAATGCCTACAAAGAGAATTAGATACCCACTTACAGATCTCCTTGAGTCAGGGCATGATGCCCAATCCGAGTCACAATAAGCTGTGACCTTGTAAGAGGGATCATTGGACAGAAAAATGCCTAGAGTAGGATCATTCTTCAAGTACCTGAGTACATGTATAGAAGCCTTAAGGTGAGGCTCTCTTGGTGCCTGCATAAATTGGCTTAGGTGTTGTACACTGTATGCAATATCGAGCCTTGTGTTTGTGAGAAAGTTGAGCTTCCCAACTAGTTTTCTATAATAGGATGGATCAGACAGCAAAGTACCCTCTTCAGCCCTCAGTTTGGTTGATGAATCTAGAGGAGATGAAACTGCAGAATACCCCAGGCAATCATACTCTTTCAGTAGCTCAGTGGTGAACATCCTTTGGGAGATCAACACTCCATCATCCTTGTAAAGCTTCTCTAGCCCCAAGAAGTAGTGTAATTTGCCTAAGTCTTTTATTTTGAACTAATTATGTAAGTAAGTCTTCAGTGCCTTAATTTATTCAAGATTAGTTCCAGTAAGGATCACATCATCAACATATACAACTACGAAAATGGATGACTCACCCTGCTTTTTATAGAACAAGGAGTAATCATTGGTTGAATGTCTGAAACCTTTAGAATATAGGGACTCTGTCAGCTTGTCATACCATTGTCTACTAGCTTGTTTGAGGCCATACAGAGACTTCCTTAATCTACACACAAGCTATGTGTTTTCTACCTTCAGACCCCGTGGGATTTTCATGTACACCTCTTCATATAGGTCTCCATGGAGGAATGTATTATTCACATCCAACTGATAAAGGTCCCATCATTTCTTTACTACAATATTGATCAGGGCTCTAACAGTGATCATCTTCACCACTAGGGAGAAAGTTTCTGTATAGTCAATCCCACCTTCTTGTGTGTATCCCTTTACCACAAGTCTTGCTTTGTATCTTTCCACACTTTCAGCTGCTTTGTGCTTTATCTTGTACACCCACTTTTACCCTATGGCCTTCTTTCCTGCAGGAAAATTAACTAGATCCCAAGTATGGTTAGCATATAAAGCTTCAAATTCTTGTGTCATTGCTACTTGCCAGGCAGGATTCAAGGCTGCCTCTAAGAGTATGGTTCACACTCATATGAAATGTTCTTAACTAATTGCTGGCTTTCATGGCTTAATGTATTGAAGGACACAGAATGGTTGTTGGAGAAAAGGGCACTAAGTGAAGTAGGAGCTAATTGATGTTTAAGGTTTGTGTTGTTGTTTAAGTGACTGTCTGGTTGTAAATTGGGTAGTGTATAGACATAGTCTTTGAGGTGTGAGGGTGTGCTGAGTGTCTTGCTTGATCTTCTATGTTGATTGGTTAGTTGATCAATATTAGGTTCTATGTTATGTGGTACTTGGTTGAGGGGTGCTATGTGGAGCTTTGAATGTCCTACAAGTGAAACATTTAGTTCTGGATTTAGGCTTATATGTGGAATATGATTTGGTGTTCTTGTAGAATTTGGCAATGGGTTAGTGTCTGGTGTATTAGATATAGGATTTTTAGTGATAGAAGTTGATGCATCTCTATCATGATTACAATGATCATCAAGTGTAATTACTGTGGAATTGGGACATGGAGAATTGTAGTTTATCATATGCAATACAGAAGGAAAAGTGGAATGTTCAGGTGAAATGGCAGAAGAAAAAATATCTTCATGAAACATAATATCTCTAGACACATGTACCCTCTGTGTGGCTAAATCAAGGACCTTATATCCTTTGGTCCCAAAGGGATATCCTACAAACACATGAAGAATGGCTCTAGGTTCAAATGTATCTTTGTGAGTTTTGAGTGTGGTAGCATAACACAAACAACCAAAGCTTCTAAGAGGTGAATAGGTTAGTTTGCTGTTGTAAAGTAGCTCAAAGGGGCATTTATTGTTGAGAATTGAAGAGGGCAGTCTATTTATCAAATATGTATCATTTAGTATACACTCTCCCCAGTATCTCATTGGCAATTTGGATTGATAAAGTAAGGCTCTAGCTGTTTCTAGCATGTATTTGTATTTTCTCTTAACCACGCCATTTTGTTGTGGTGTGTATGGGCAAGTTTTCTGGTGGATTATACCTTTCTCTTGAAAAAATAGCATAGCTTCATTGTTCATAAATTCCAGCCCATTATCTGACCTAATAGTCTTGACTGATGTACTGAACTGATTTTCAATCATGGAAACACGAGCTTTGATGGCTTGAAGAGTGTTACTTTTGCTACTTAAGAGATGAGTCCAGGTTGATCTACTAAAGTCATCAACCATGGTATGGAAGTATTTGTAATTTTCATGTGTAGTTATGTGATAGGGACCCCATAAATCTATGTATAAGAGTTCAAATATTTTGGTGGTGGATAAAGTTCTTTGGCCAAAAGGTAACCTTGTCTGCCTTTGCCATGGGACAGACATGGCAAGTGAATGGCTGCTTGGGGGAAAATTCAACAGGTATAGTGGAAATAGTTCTCATTTTCACAAAGTGTACATGGCCTAGTATGTTATGCCATAGATTCTCATTGTTATTGTTATGAGATGATGAAGACAACAAAAGAGAATTCACATTAAAGGAAGAGTCAATTTTATTGCTTGAGTGAAGAGTATTTACATTGACATTGTTATGTGACTGAGATGACTTATTTACATTTGACAAGGATTGCAAAGGTGAATTGTGACACTTTCCTGTATTTAGAACATCAATGCAGGAAAACAAGAATGAGAACAAAGATTGACAGGAGCAGAAAATGAACCAGACTTTGAACACCCATGACACTCAGGGCAAAGGAAGTACGATCCTCTCCTTGCCTTACCAATCTCCAGAGACCTCTTTATTGAAGTGGCCTGCATCATGCAAAGGTATTTACTGAAGTTAACTATGCAATTGAGATAATCAGTTAAGGAATGAATAGAGATGAGGTTATATTTGAAAGTAGGAACATATAACACTATGACTAAGGTTAACATAGGACCAAGAAATGCATCTCCAATTTTTGTCACTTTCACTCTATATCCGTAAGGTAAGGTAACTAGCAAATGGTAGGACAAGGTTCTAATATTCTTTAAAAAGGATTTTCTATATGTCATATGATTTAAGGCTCCACTATCTAATATCCACAAGTCAGCAATTGATTTAGAACATCTACACACAGTTGTTTCAGCAATCTCTTTTTAGGTAGAACAAGTTAGAATACCTACGATGTTTGAAACTCCACAAGTTATGTTGTTGTTAGGACCTTCTCCTGTGTTTCTTCCTGGGAATTTCTCCTGTAAGCTAAGTAATTGGTTGTACTGCTCCTTTGATAGGCTCTGAAGTCCCTGACTTTGATTTCCTTCCTCCATTTCCTCACAACTACACGAACATTTGCAGCAGATGCTGCATTTCTCCCTTTTGTGAACTTGAAGTCTTGTGGGAAACCATGAATTCTGTAACAATTGTCCTTAGTGTGTCCTGGATTTTTGCAATAGTCACAAATCATTCGAGACTTAGCAGGTGGATAGTTTGACTTGTTTGAATTTTATGGGTTTTGCCCAGTACTGCTTCTTCTCTGATTGTAATTGGTCCTGAACTTAGCATTGCCCGATCCATTTGCACTCAAGGAAGTGGACTCAATGACTAATTTGTTGTTTTGTCTGACTTCTCTCTGTTTTTCTTCCTGGATAAGGATAGAAAAAGCATGTGCTATACTGGGCAACAGATTCATCATCAATATACTACCTCTCATAGCTGCATAAACTTCATTCAGGCCCATTAAGAACTGAATTAGTCTTCGATCCTGCTCAGCTTTATGCATGTTTGCTTTTACACCACAAGTGCATTGGCAATTGCACTGTGCATGTGCATTCAAGGTGTTCAATTCCTCCCAAAGTCGTTTCATTTTCGTGTAATACCCTGTGATGTCCAAAGCCCCTTAACTAAGGTCACTAATTTCCTTTTGTAGTTGATAATGCTTCGCTCCATTAGTCTGATCATATATGTCTTCTAACTCTTGCCATAATTCCTTAGCGTCGTTGACATATTGTAGACTATCAGCTAGATCCTTTGACAGTGAATTCAAAATCCACGATATAACCATATCATCGCAACGAGCCCACTGATCGCAGGTTGTTTCATCAGTGTTAGTGTTCTTACACTTTCCTATGATGAATCCGACTTTGTTCTTCACTGACAAAGCCCTAAGGACTCCTTTTCTCCAGGATCTGTATCCGGTTCCATCAAAAATGACAGGAACTAGCGTCGTTTCGGCACTTTTCGATGGGTGCATGTACAATGGGTTAGTCGAATCCAAATTAGCAGTTGTACCTTGAGTTTCCTTATCTCCAGCCATCGATTGAAGTGGATTTTTAGAAGATTGGAGCAATTGATCGCTCAATTTGAAGAAATTAGGTAAAAAAATTCAGAAACCCTTCCGTCAAGGTGTGAGCTCGTACTTTCCGATTTTGAGAATCGAGAAGAGAAATTGATGAAATTGAGGAAGATTTATGTTGAGAAATTAGAGATACGCTCTGATACCATGTGAATTTTCTCTGAGATTCGTTCAGGTTTTGATAAAGCATCTGATTTATAGTATTCTTGGTTTCTCTCTGAACTGTTTTGGGTGTTTTTGAAGTCTAGATATCTGTCATTCCTTAAGTACATTATGTTTTCTTTATCAAAGTACCTATGTATAGAATTATTATAGGTAGATGACTATTAGAGATGCTTACTTTCAGAAGTTGACCAATTTCGCAAACTGGATCTATGTGACAATAATAGTGTCTCTACACAGATTGAAGATGATGTGGAGCTAGCGAACATCTTTAGTATTATGTTCTCTTTCTTAGACTTCTTTCTTTAATATATCACTAAACTTTTATATCAGTATTAGTCAATTTTGTTTAATTATTGATTAGATTCTTCTCCTCAAACATTACTCCCCAAAAACAGGTATCCCCACAATTGCTCCCCCCCCCCCCCCCACAAAAAAAAAGAGGTCTTCATGGAATATGGGAGGTTACAACTGCCGTTAAATAAACAAATTGAGGGGTAAAGCTGCCGCAAATGTCACACCTCCTTTTTACACACCTACCCCGAAGGATAATGTATAAGGGAGTTTTTCCATTTAAAGTGACATTATTCGAAATGGGATTATTTATTGATTTTTTAGAGTCGCCACTTGGGATAGGATTGGCTTTTGGTGTCCCAAGTCACCGATTTAATTTAAATCCCAAATCGAGGAAAATTTCGACTTCCCAATTGGAGTCTGCGAACCAGAAATTCTGTGTAAGGAATTCTGTTGACCCGAGGGAAGGTGTTAGGCACCCCCGGATCCCGTAGTTCTAGCACGGTCGCTTAAATTATTATAAATGGCTAAAAAAAAGTCTGATTTTAATACATATTCCAACCTATAATGTAATTTTTTAAGATCATTTACCGCTTTTAGTTATCTTGTTTTTACGAAAGTGAACGCCGTTTAAGAGCGTGTTTTTGGATCACGTCACATGAAATGCACCCGGATCCTAAACACCTCTTATTCAACATTTTGGGATTTGGATTTGGGTTGCATGAAATGCACACCCGGGTTTAGGAAAGTAATATTATTAAAAGCGCGCCTGAAGTGGCTAGCGTCTTATTAACTTTGCGGGAAGCCATGAAGATTTGCTAAATGGCATATCCCGAATCTGTAAAACATTTTAATATAGTATTTAATGAGGGCCCCGCAATTTGTGCCTTTTTATTTGGCGAGGCTCGTCTCATTTTTATTTAAAGGCCATCCTAAAGCAAACTAAGATTTTTTATTTACTTTGTCTCTAAAAGGGCCTAATTAATTTACAATTATAAATTCGGGCCTCGAATTCAAGTCCGAATTCAAACAAAAGGTAGAACCCTCTTAATTTGAGTCCGCCACTTAACTCGAGAACCTAAATTTATATTTGCAACTTAATTCCCATGTTCCTAATGTAATTTAATGGATTTAACTTCCAGCGGTTTGGGTCTGGAAAGATTGGCCCAGGAAGGAGAACAATACAACTTATATTGAAGCTTGCCCAATTTTGGGCTTAAAAATGAATCCAACTTCAAGGCTTGAACAGAGGACTCAGTATTGAATTTCTGTGGGCCCAGGGCCTGCGAAATTAAATAATTCTGTGGGCCAACACAAGTATCCATAATATTTGGGTTTGCTTGCTATGCAGCTGGGTCAACGTTGGACCCAGTTCTTCTAGTTTCATTTTTCAATTGCAAATAAACGGACAAGTTACAGTGAGTAACATGCTCAAAATAAAGAAAATGCATGAAATGATTAAATTCCAGATTTCAGATTGTGAATCGAGTGACCACAAAACTGAGACTATAAAATCCTATACTGAAACATGAATCGCAATTCAACTCAAAACCATTTTAAACATCTATTAGTGACAAAAATCACATTGATACAAACACACATATTAATCCTGCAGTTACTTTCAGGCCCACTCAATATTCCAAATTTTGATTTTAAACTAACACTAGAACATGATAGCAAACCTTGAAGACACTTGAAAGGAATCAGTACTATTATAAACCAAACCCTCGATGATTCTTTCATGTTTTATGAACAAGATTAACATTTAAACATGATAGCACACCTTGAAGACACTTAAAAAGTTTACATACACTAGATAATAGTAGAATCCACTAGTTCTCAAATCACTTCTACATTCAAGCTAACATGAATTGCAAAGCTAATCTACACTACTAAAGCTAATCAAACAAACAAGATCTAAATATGTCATAGTCTTAACAGTCCATAATTAGTTACAAACTGAGATTTCAACTATTCCAAGAGAACAGTCACATAAAATTACATCACTGATGAACAAAATACATAATTATGAAAGAAATGAACATTTTGACACAAAGAAAACTAATAGTAAGATGTAATAAAGGACTGCTTCATTTCATTCTCAAACTGGGTTTCACATTATGAAGGAATCTGAAATTTGTACCTGGAAGAAGAAAGAAACAAGGAAGAGATGAGACAACAGGCTTAGCAACAGCAATGACAGGGATAACGTTCAGCAAGAAAAATCGACCCAGAAATACTTGAGGAAGACCCACTTAAAACCAAATTCGAATCAGCAATATATCAATGGAACCCTAGTTATCGAAATCCAACGAAGCTGATCCCCAAAAACTTGAGTACCAAGATCAAGTTTAACTCATTTTAAATCTCTGAACCACTCAGGGATCGTTTTTTCAAAGAAAAATCTTAAAGATTTCCAGAATTTTTTTTTTAATGGAACAGTGTTCCTTTGGAAATTTCTGCCGCCTGGAATTTCAAGGTCTTTTTCAGTGCTTCTCCCCCTCTATTGAGCTGCAAGTAACTATGCCTTTATAGGCAAGTTACTAGGGCAGCCCCCAAGAGTTTTGTTTTGTAAATCAGTCCCTTTTCAGCTTTTCTTTTTGCTACTTAGTCCTAATTTTATGACTTGTTATTCAAGTTAAATCTGAAATTTACTAGCAGACCCCTACTAGAAACTTCTGAAAACTGTTACCAAAAAGATTCCCTATGTGTGTTTCCCCAATTACCCCTTAAGACCCCTATATTTTACTTCAGCAGACCAAATGGGCATGGTCAAATTGACCCAATGGTCCAAGTCACTGCTGAGCCATGCCCTTCTTTTCTTAAACAGGCCCAGAAACAAACCAAAGTTCAAACAACCATTAATGGAAACAATTTCTGCATTTCAACTCTTAAATTAATCAAACAAGAAAACTGAAGCTATTAAAGTAATGGATTAAATTAACACGTATGAACATATAATTATTTACAAAACTAAACATACAAGCAAATTTTGACAGACTTTTTATGGAAATTAAAATGATCTAAAACAAGACTAACAAGAGATAATTAATCCTAAACTAGAATAATCGCAAGCAGAATGGTGACGCCCACAGAGAAATAAAAATAAAAAGACCCGGAGGATGAGACGTACCTCCCCAAATATCCTCTTTGAAACTGACCCTCGACGAACCCATGATTTTGAGGCCGGAATAAACTTCAACCTTGTGTTCTTAAATGAGAACACATGACTGAACTCGATTCCAAACTCAGAATTTCACAATCCCACTGATTCGGACCTTTTTTTTTTTTTTTTTTTTTTTTTTTTTTNGGTGTAATTTTAGGGATCTTTGGGTGAGTTAGGGTTTTGACCGCCTCTCTTCGATTCCAGATTCGAGAGGTTTGGCGGGGATTCGAGGAAAATTAGTTGGATATTTGGAAAGAGGAGGTGAAGGAGAGTCTAAGGTGTAAAAATGGGGTTGATTGGACAATCGCCGCCGGCGGAGACGATTTTCGGCCGGCGGCGGACGGCGGAGGAAGGTGGAGACACGGCGGGGACGGTGGCGTTACACCGGTAGGTTAGAGAGTTGAGAGATGGTGAGGCAGGGGGGTTCTGGGGGGGGGGTGATGTTTGGACATTTAAATATTAAACGATGTGGGCTTCAGGACCGTCCGATCAAGAAACCTCGACGGTCCTGATTGAATGAGCCCAAACGACGTCGTTTTATGATCTGGGGGACTGGACCGGGTGAGATTGGACTGGGCTGGAACTGGGGCGGGTTTGAGGAACAAATACTGGCCCAAAAATCTGATTTCTCTTTAATTTCTTTTCTTTTTTATTTTCCCTTTTTATTCTTTTTCTTTTCAAATTAAAACTAAAAATCTAAATTAACTCTAAATTACCCTACCAAATTATATTAAGCTCTAATTAATAACCAACATCACCAATTTAAAGAAAACTAATAAAATTCAAAGCTAAAATTCAAACCAAGCAAAACAACTCCATTCTTGTGATTTTTTTGTATTTTTGTAAAACCCTAATTACTAATTAATCTAAAAATATGTAAAATTAAATCCTAAACGCAATGCGTATTTTTTTTGTATTGTTATGAGTTTATGTTTCCTTAAGAATGCACACAGAAATGCAAATAATCATGGACATTATGCAATTAATTCCTAAAAATTCAAATAATAAAGAAAAATCCTAATTCTAAGGAATTTTATAGGAGTGATTTAAGCGTGGCAAAAATCACGTGCTCACAGCTGCCCCTCTTTGCTCGAAGACACGAAGGGTTTTCGGGCGAAGATAAATGAGCACCATGAAGGATTTTTGCCTGCTCAGCACTCCATGAGAAGCATTTTGAAAACCGTCTGACCGAACCCTGCTTCAAAGGTTGCCTACATATCCTTGGCTGTAAAGGAATCAGGTCAGTGTAGTTCTGGAATTTTCGGTAGCTGGGTCTACCAGGAGCTGTGATTTCACTGCTATTGCTGCTGCTACTGCTTGCTGACCTCCTTATTACACCAGAAGGAAAATCAAGGCTAAGCTAGCTATGCCTATCAACTATGAGTTACAAGATTCCTATCTATAAATCTCTTGAAGCTTGATCTTGAGTCTTAGCTGATTTTGCTGTTGACTTCGATCCGAATCTTGATGCTCGCAAGTTGTAGGTGTTTACTTCTTCACACAGCATTGGGTCGAACAGGATAAGCGGAGCTTGTGAATAAGATTTTGAGCAATCCGCACCCTTGTTTGCTTCACATTTGAGTTTATCTCTTTTTGTTATTTTCTTCTTTTCTTGATTCTGGATTGATATTCATTCCATTGGTCATTTCCACCTTGCATATTGAGGTTGACCTGCTTCAGATACCAAGACAAACAAACGAACGAAATTTTCTGCCCCAGTTTTCACTAGGAAAATTTCGTGAGTTAGTTGTGACACATATCTAAGCAATCAAATCAGGAATGTGCAGAGAGATCCTCGGTTTTTGGCCGGGGTTTGGAAAGAAAAAGCTCCATGGTTTTTTGGCCGGGAGATCCTCGGTTTTTGGCCGGGGTTTGGAAAGAAAAAGCTCCATGGTTTTTTGGCCGGGAGATCCTCGGTTTTTTGGCCGGGATTTGGAAAGAAAAAGCTCCACGTTTTTTGGCCGGGAGATCCTCGGTTTTTAGCCGGGATATTTAAGGAATAGGATCCTATGCTACCATGATTTGTTTTCTTTTGGGATTTTCAGTTTTTATTTCCTTTCTTCTTTCTTTTCTTTGTTTCCTCTTTTTATGTTTTCCTTTTATTTAGCAAAACGCATGAAAGAATTTNAGGAGCCCGAAGGAGAAGCTGCTCCCGAGGGAGAAACTAGCCCCGGGCATAATTAGGATTTTATTTTCTTTTTCATTTTTTATAAGACGTTTGATGGTCTCTTGTACATATCCTTTTTCATATATATGAAAGAAAGCTTCTCTTGAATGCCTTCCCGATCTTTATAAATACGTCTTTTGCCTTGTAAAATTTTTAGCACAATCTTATGCTTTGAACGGTGTGTTCGAGACTTTGGTCTCGGGTGGCTTCCTCGAAATGACCATGACCCTTAAGGGTTTGTGTCAGATAACGGCGAGTCCCCGAGCCATAATCATGTTATTGTTTATTTGGGCTCGGGATAGTCGAACCCTTGGGTTCGGATGGAGTGAGAAAAAGATCTCGAACTCTAAGTGTATTGGCCCTTAGGCTTCTTTATCGGGCCGATATGGCCTCTAAAAGATGGCTACTATTCCCCTTTTTTGGCTTAAAATATTTAGTGAATTTTGTTTTATGCCTTAGCATGTATTTTTTACCCATTGGGTTTTTTGAGGGTTCGATGTCGATTGAAACCCTTCTGCTTTTTGTGCCTTAGCGCGTTTGTGTTTTAGTACCTCTTAAGGTTTTTTTGAGGGCTGATTTTATCGAAGCCCTTTTTGATTATTTTCCGAGAGTAGCCTTTTTTAACCAATTTTTCAAAGAATTTGAAGGCCTATTGTGATTGCGGGATTCGAACGTCTCCGAGCCACGTTAATTTAGCCGTAGCCTTTGGGTATGCCTCTTGGGATTATTCCCCAATAACACTTCGGATTTGTTCGAAGTGTTAGTCCCCGAGAATGATGTCCTTGGACTATAGATCGAGGGGCGCTTCTTTGAGGTCTTATGAATTCGAGTTTAGATAACTCGACTATGTTGATTGTCGATGACAGTCCCCGAGTGTTCGAGGTATATTTGCGCTTGGCCCTTGAGCCATTTCACAAAACCATAAGTATGGAGCTCGTATAGTAGCAATTTTTCTTTGAGACACAAAGTGTTTGATATAGAAAGAGCGCTTCATTGAATAATTCATAGATGCGTACATGTTTTGCCATCGGGGCTCGACTAATCTATGTGGACACGGTTCATTTAACCATTTGGCCTACTACAAAGTTTCCCTATCGATACCTTTTGACATGAAGTATTTTTCTCGAAAATATAACATCCGAGGGTGATTCCCCCCTGTATTCGAGGTTGATTTTTAAAGAAGCCTTGGATACTGTTGAATTTTCCTCCGGTAGCACATAGTTGTTGCCTCGTTAAAAACCTCGCTGGAAAAACCCACTTGGGATAAAAACCGATCTAAGGGAAAAAGAGTGCAACGCGTGCTTTAAATCCTAAGGTCTTCATGTTGAGGAGTTTTCTCGACGTCTTCGATCGAACACCTGCAATAAGTTAGTATCAAATACAAATAAAAAAGGAAGAAAGACATACCTTAGCAATAATATCGTTTGAGTAGTGATACATTCCAATTGTTTGCCCTCCATTGTTCCAAGTTTGTAAGATCCCTTTTCGATGATATCGAGGACCCGGTATGGTCCTTCCTAATTTTGGCCTAGCTTCCCTTCATTTGGGTCTCGAGTATTCAGGGTGACTTTCCTTAGAACTAAGTCCCCGATTCCGAACTGGCAAAGGTTGGCTCTTCTATTATAATGTCTCTTGATTCTTTGCTTTTGTGCAGCCATCCGAACAAGCGCAACTTCTCATTTTCCATCTAATAGTTCGAGGCTAGTATTCATAGCCTCGTGATTTGATTCCTCCGTTGCATGTTGAAATCTGATTCTAGGTTCCCCGACCTCAACTGGAATCAAGGCCTCGGAGCCATATACTAAGGAGAACGGAGTTGCCCCCGTGCTAGACTTTGCAGTCGTTCAATACGCCCAAAGGACTTCGGGTAGAACTTCACTCCATTTCCCCTTAGCGTCGTTCAACCTTTTCTTTAAGTTTTGAATGATAGTCTTGTTCGTCGATTCAGCCTATCCGTTCCCACTTGGGTGATACGGCGTCGATACGATCCTTTTTACTTTATGTTCTTTGAGAAACCTCGTTACCTTGTTGCCGATGAATTGCTTTCCATTGCCGCATACGATTTCGGCAAGTATTCTGAATCGGCACAGGATGTGATCCCAAATGAAGTCTATAACTTATTTTTCTCTGACCTTTTCGAAGGCCTGTGCTTCCACCCATTTAAAAAGGTAGTCAGTCATAAACATAATGAATTTAGCTTTACCTGGAGCCGATGGTAGAGGGCCGACTATATCCATCCCCCATTTCATGAATGGCCACGGGGATAGGACTGAATGGAGTTGCTCTCCGGGCTGCTGGATCATCGGTGCAAACTTGTGACACTTATCACATTTTCGAACTAACTCAGCGTCTTTTTCCACGCCATCCTAGTAGTACCCTGCACTAATGATTTTGTGAATCAAAGATTCGGCATCGGAGTGGTTCCCACAAGTGCCTTCATGGACCTCTCGTAAAATATAATCAGTGTCCCCCGGCCCTAAACATACTGCCAATGGTCCATCGAATGTCCTTATGTACAATGTTCCACCTTCATCCAATGTGAATTGAGCAGTTTTGGTTCGTAGGACCCTCGACTCTTTAGGGTCCGATGGGAGCTTTTCGTTCTTCAAATATTCGATATGCTTATTCTTCCAGTCCCAGGTCAAGCTTGTAGAGTTTATCTCGGCATGACCCTCCTCGATCAAAGATCTCGATAGTTGGACAACAGTCCCAAGGCTGATCTCGTCTTCCTCTACCAATGACCCTAAATTTGCAAGTGCATCAGCCTCACTGTTTTGTTCTTGACGTACATGGTCTAGAGTCCACTCCTTGAAGCAGTGCAAAGTTACCTGCAGCTTATCCAAATACCTTTGCATTCTATCCTCTCGAACCTCGAAGCTTTTGTTGACTTGGTTCGCCACCAATAAAGAGTCACACTTGACTTCAATGACTTCCGTCCCCCAAGATTTTAGCTAGCTCGAGACCTGCAATCATGGCCTCGTACTCGGCCTCATTGTTAGTCAACCTAGAAGTTTTGATAGACTATCTAATAGTGCTACCTATGGGCGGCTTCAAAATGATGCCTAGCCCGAATTCCTTCACATTAGAAGCACCATATGTGAAAAGGGTCCGAACCCCCGATGATGTGCCTGATTTTAACAAGAGTTCCTTTTCAACTTCGGGTATGAGGGTTGGCGTGAAATCGGGCACGATGTCCGCCAAAATTTGAGACTTGATGGCCGTACGGGGTTGATATTCAATATTGTACCCACTGAGTTCGATGGCCCATTTGGCCAATCGGCCCTATAGCTCGGGCTTGTGCAAATTATTACGAAGTGGGTAAATGGTTAACACACATATGGGGTGACATTGAAAGTATGGTTTTAGCTTTCTAGAAGCGCTTACCAGTGCAAGTGCCAATGTTTCTAAGTGTGGATATCTAGTTTCTGCCTCGCTTAGGGTTCTACTTACATAATAAACGGGAAATTGCGTACCTTGCTCTTCTCGAACTAGGACACCACTTACCGCGATTTTTGATACCGCCAAGTATAAGTAAAGTTTCTCATCTGCCTTTGGAGTGTGAAGAGGTGGTGGGATCGATAGGTATTGCTTTAATTCCTCTAATGCTCGTTGTCATTCCGGGTCTAGGTGAAATCGTTCTTCTTTTTGAGTAAAGAGAAAAATCTGTGGCTTCGATCCGATGACCTCGAGATAAACTGACCTAAAGCATTTATCCATCCAGTTAGCCTCTGCACGGCTATGTATTTGATGGCCTTGATCTTATCGAGATTGATCTCTATCCCCCGATTCGACACCATGAAGCCCATAAATTTGCCCGAACCGACCCCGAAAGCACATTTCTCGGGATTGAGTTTCATGTTATATTTCCTCAAAATCTCAAACGTTTCCTACAAATGAGCTAAATGGTCCTCTGCGCGCAGGGACATAACTAACATGTCATCAATATAAACTTCCATTGACTTACCTATTTGTTCTTTGAACATCTTATTTACTAGGCGTTGGTAAGTAGTTCCTACATTTTTTAGCCCGAAGGGCATTGCATTATAACAATATGTTCCATATTTGGTGATAAATGAGGTCTTTTCCTGGTCTTCTGGGTTCATTTGAATTTGATTGTACCCGGAATAGGCATCAAGAAATGTAAGGATCTCGTGGCTAGCCGTGGCATCGATCATGCGATCGATGTTAGGCAGTGGAAAAGAATCTTTGGGGCATGCCTTGTTTAAATCCTTATAATCTACACACATTCTATGTCTGTTCCTCATTTTAGGGACTACGACTACATTGGCTAACCATTCGGGGTATTTTACCTCCCGAATGGACCCTATTTTGAGAAGTTTCGTTACCTCCTCCTTTACGAATGCGTGATTTACTTTGGACTGGGGTCTTCTCTTCTGCTTCACCGGTTTGAACCTAGGATCCAGGCTTATTCGATGTGTTGTTATCTTCGGTGGGATCCCTGTCATGTCTAAATGGGACCAAGCAAAACAATCCATGTTATCAATAAGAAATTGAATAAGCTTCTTCTTGAGTTCAGGGGTTAACCCCGTTCTAGATATACCTTTCATTCGGGCAAATAATCGATCAATATAACCTGTTCCAGCTCTTCCACTGTTGATTTGGTGGCGTCAGAGTCTTCGGGAACAATAAAGGTCCGAGGGGTCAGCAAATCCTCCTCTTCTTATTCTATCTCCTAATTTCGCGATTCGATCGAGGCTGGTGGCTGTGATTGCTATTTGGTTTCCTGTTTACCTTTGATGCTCGACCTTTCCAATGTTGATAGCATCGATACCGGTATTACCTCATCGACTGCAAACATTTCCTTTGCAGCATGCTGCTCCCTGTACACTGTTTTCACACCGTCCGACGTCGGGAATTTCATCATTTGGTGGAGGGTCGAAGGAACTGCCCTCATGTTATGGATCCAAGGCCTCCCAAGTAGGTCATTATACCTCATGACACCCTCGATTACGTGGAACTTGGTATCTTGAATTAAGGGTGTGCATTCGATTTATCGATTCGATTTTGACCCTTATCGATTATCGATTTGTACATATGCTTATCGTTATCGTTTCAATTTTTTCGATTTTGATTTATCAATTTTTGGGGCTTATCAATTCGGTTATCGATTACACCAATAAGAAAATTTGCGAGATTCCATGGAAAGTATATCGCTATAAACACGCCTAACTAATGTGGACAAAAAGAAGCTAAAATAAGACGAACACCGTTTATAACATAAAAATTGTGTCAACAAGCACATGCAATGAAACTAAAGTAAGGGATCAAATGTATGCCACAAACACTCCAACGGTATAAAAAAACAAAATACATCATCACGGCTAATTCTATTTTCCATTAATTTGAACTTCATTCCCTTGAGCTTTAAATATGATCATTCCTTAAATGTGGTAGAGGAAATAATAGGGTTAGGTACTTAGGGTAAAGGAAAGGGTATTATAGAATAAGGTTACAAAAAAAAAATCTTTTTAGTATATCTTATCGGGAAAAAAAATTCTTTTTAGTTGATTTGGTGGCGTCGGAGTCTTCGGGAACAATAAGGGTCCGAGGGGTCAGCAAATCCTCCTCTTCTTCTTCTATCTCCTGATTTCCCGATTCGGTCGAGGCTGGTGGCTGTGATTGCTATTTGGTTTCTTGTTTACCTTTGATGCTCGACCTTTCCAAGTTTGATAGCGTCGATACCGGTATTACCTCGTCGACTGCAAGCATTTCCTTTGCAGCATGCTGCTCCCTGTGCACTGTTTTCACACCATCTAACATCGGGAATTCCATCATTTGGTAGAGAGTCGAAGGAACTTCCCTCATGTTGTGGATCCAAGGCTTCCCAAGTAGGGCATTATACCTCATGACGCCCTCTATTACGTGGAACTTGGTATCTTGAATTAGGGGTGTGCATTCGATTTATTGATTCGTTTTTGACCCTTATCGATAATTACTTATCGATTTGTACATATGCTTATCGTTATCGTTTCAATAAGGTTTTGACTTTTTCGATTTATCAATTTTTGGGGCTTATCGATTCGGTTATCGATTACACCAATAAGAAAATTTGCGGGATTCCACGGAAAGTGTATCGCTATAAACACGCCTAACTAATATGGGCAAAAAGAAGATAAAATAAGACGAACACCATTTATAACATAAAAATTGTGTCAACAAGCACATGCAACGAAACTAAAGTAAGGGATCAAATGTATGCCACCAACACTCCAACGGTATAAAAAAATACATCATCACGGCTAATTCTGTTTTCCATTAATTTGATTTTCATTCCCTTGAGCTTTAAGTATGATCATTCCTTAAATGTGGTAGAGGAAATAATAGGGTTAGGGACTTAGGGTAAAGGAAAGGGTATTATAGATAAAGGGTACAAAAAAAAAATTCTTTTTAGTATATCTTATCGGTTTATCGATAAACCGATAACCGAAGAGGACAAAATCGAAATCGAAATCGATAACTCGATAAGGAAAATTTCGAAATCGATAAATTGATAAACCGATAACAAATAATCGATTCGATTTATCGATAAACCGATTCGAATGCACACCCCTATCTTTAATGGTTCCAACTACGTTCACTGGTAAAATAATCTCCCTTTTAGTTGTTTCACTGGACAAGTTGAAGCCGTTTAAGACCCGAACTGCGGGCACAATTTGATCTTATAGGCCAAGTTGCACTACGACCCTCGATCGGATGATATTTGCTGAGATACCTGGATCCACTAAAACACGCTTAACTTGAACTTTATTTAATAAGATAGAAACTACCAGAGCGTCATTTTGTAGCTGAGAAATGCCTTCTGCTTCTTCGTCGTTGAATGATAAGGAGCCTTTGGGCATATAATCTTGGGTTCGTTTTTCCCTAGTGATTGACACATTAGTGCGTTTCAATATGGGTCCCTATGGAACATCGACCCCTCCGACGATCATATGAATAACATGTTGGGGTTCCTCATGTTCATTTTTCCGGTTGGCGTCTCTTTCCCTAAAATGATTCTTAGATCGATCACTGAGGAACTCTCGAAGGTGACCCTCGTTGAATAGACGGGATACCTCTTCCCTTAGTTGCCTGCAATCCACAATTTTGTGACCATGCGTGCCATGATACTTGCACATCAAATTTGGGTTTCTTTGGGAAGGATCAGTTTGAATGGGTTTGTAGTATCTTTGATCCTTCCGATTGCCAATACAATGCCTGATGCGTCAATATGTCCTCGATCATTTCTTCTATCATTCTGAGCGGAATTGTGTCCCGAACCATTGTTCCTTCAATCAGCGGTGTATGGTTGATATCGTTCCCTGTTCGACCTTGGTTTGCTATCACATGTCTCGAGGTTCTAACTGCCAACATGTTTGGATGTACTGAACCGGAAGGGGCTCCTAATTGGTCGTCCTCGACCCTGATCTTCAACTAATACCGATTGTGCACATCTGCCCAAGTCACAGTTGGATACTCGACCAAATTTTATTTCAACTGTCGTGATGCTATCGAACTCCGTTCGTTCAACCCTTGGGTGAAAGCTTGAACGGCCCAATCATCTGTGACCGGTGACAATTCCATGCGTTATTTAAAATCGGGATACGAATTCCCTCAGTATTTCGTTATCCCTTTGCCTTATCTAGAAAATGTTCGATTTCCTTGTTGCGATCTTTATAGCCCGGCGCGTGCCTTCACGAAAGAATCTGCTAACATGGAAAATGAGTCGATGGAATTTGGTGGCAAGTTGTGATACCAAATCATTGCTCCCTTTGATAGAGTTTCCTCAAATCTTTTCAACAAAACGGACTCGATCTCATCGTCTTCCAAGTCATTTCCCTTTATTCCGCATGTGTACGAAGTGATGTGTTCATTAGGATAGGTGGTCCCATTGTATTTAGGTATATACGGCATACAGAACATCTTAGGAATGGGCTTTGGAGTCGCACTCTGAGGAAAAGGCTTTTGCACGAACTCTTTTGAATCCAAACCCTTTATGATCGGGGGTGCCCCCGGTATCTGATAAACCCAGGAGTTGTATGTTTCCACTTTTTTTATCATTATCTTCGATTTTCTTCCCTCCCGACTCAATTCTTTTGGTGAGCTCCTCGAGCATTTTCATAATTGTAGGATCAGTCCCTGATCTAGTACCATTCGACCTTTCTGGCACTGGCTCGGTACGGCGAGAGATTTCCCGCTCGACCACACTCGAAGTTCTACGTTGACTTTGAAGTTGAGCAATAGCAGCCTGCTGAACCTGTAGCATCTAGAATATTACCTGAAGACTAACTCCTCCGTCTCCTACGCCCTGTGTTCCTTGGCCACCAGATAGGCCCTCTCTATGCACACTCCCTTCGGGGTCCGCACCTAAATCCGTATTCAAAGCAATGTGCAAACTGATATCGACGACCGGCACTTCTCCGAGATTAGCCGGTGGCACCCCGGCTGCAAGAGCAATTACATTGTCGTTTTTCCCGTGAAATCCAAGGCCATCATCACCATGTACGGGTGCGGTTTGGGAGTTTGACATGCTTTAACCCGAGAGCAAAAATACTTGACAAGAATAAGTGTGAAAATAACATGTGTTATTATAATCAGCACTGAAACAATCACTATTACCCTTAGCCCCACGGTGGACACCAAACTGTTTACCCTAAATTTCGAGTAACAATTAAACTTGTATTGTGGTTTTAAGGATATGTGATTTAATTCAACGCCAATTGGTAAACAAGAGATTAAATAGATAAATTAAAGAACACAGTAGATCAAACCAGTGTGTAGGCTAAATCTCGACCTCGACCCGTGACAGTCCCGAGGTATGATTATGGGAATAAATAATAAAACAACTCTGAAGAACAGCAAGTAAAATAGCAAGAGAATAATGTACGTATATTTTCTTATCAGTGAACAATGTCTTACAAATGAATGGGATCCCTCTTTTATAATAGGGGAATCCTAAATAAGTTACACTTCTAATTACAGTAAGAAATCATATTTGACAGCTTTCTAACCACCGAAGACCAATCCATTCCGAAATTTACGCTGTGATCTCCGGCCCATTGCGGGTATCTTGTTCTTTCCGTTATTGAATCATAACTGTATCATCTCGAAGCATGCCTTCTTCTGACCTCGGTAAATGATATCGACCTCGACATTGAAAAGAAGCTTCGACCTCAAGCTCGGCGTCCTAGCCTCCCGATGTGGTCCACAATCTCGAAGACACAAAGCTACAAGTCAGGACAACAAATTAGCTACCATCATCAGTTTGATCTAGGGACGATAATTCTAAACTCATATTTGAGTTATGCATATGATTATGAAAGGATCTAAGCTTCCAAAATATGAGAATTGATGGGTAAAAGTTGGGATCTTTGCTCTAAGCTCCTATTTTAGTATATTGAGGATTTGAATGGATAATTGAACCCTGATTGAGAAACTAACTATATATTTGGACTAGCTCCTTAGCTTATTTGTAACTTTGATCTATGATTATTCCAGTAGTACCCCATTGACCATTGACTTTAACTATTGTTTACCCTAAAAACAAATAACAATTGAATTTATGCTGTGGTTTTAAGGACATGTAATTTTACTTGGCAGAAACTGAGAAAAACGCAATATTGTTATCGAAATTAACTGCAATAGAAATAAAGCAAACCAAAATAGGCGTATAACTTTGATCCTCGAGCTAGGTCGCCTTCGAATCAAATAAGTATTTCACTAGAAAGTATGAACAGAATAACAGAGCATCGAGAGCTTAAGAAGAAGATAATAATGTGAATGTGATCTCCTTTACAAATGATCAGACCCCCTTTATATAGTAGGGGAGTCCTACCCTTAATACAATCCTAAATATGGTAAGAAATCCCATGATTAGCTGATTAATCGGCCTCTTCTTGATACATGCCGAGATTTCCGCCGTGATCCTTACCTAGTCGCGGATATCTCAGCTTTCCATTTTTTGACTCGGCAGGCTCCCCTCGATCTTCGATCTCTGCCTCGCTCATTATTGATCTTGGATGGTCTCGATGTCGATTGGTCCCTGAGTCACGAGCTTGGCCATCTATTTCATGTCTCAGTCCGGTATGGCATGGGGTCGAACCCTAGCCTATCACGCCGTGGTCCTGATTAATCATAAAAAGGGGCAGGCTTGATTTTGACCGTATACAGATAGTCCCCTCGTCTTTTGGAGAGTAATGACAAGAAACGACTTGAGCCCTTGATCTTTACCGTGACGCAAGCAATAGAGGTAATCAAAACGTCTCGTCGGTACAGTTTACCAGGCATTTAATGCGCGCCAGTCGACGGTCGGCCACTACCGGATTTGAACCATCATCTTAAACCTATAACTGTATCTTTCTTCTTTTGCCCAAACTTTACTTTCAAATCTTCTTTGCTCTCAGCCTCAAAATCCTTTGCCTTCCTCAAAGCTTTATATTCTCAGATATCTTGTGTTTCTTCGCCCGTTTCATCACAAAATACCAAGTGTTTCGTCCCAATTTCCATTTTTCTTCATTCTTAAAAGTCAAAATGGCGATGACATCAAAAACCGTTCCACAAAAGGAAATCGCTTCTTCATCAAGGCCCGCCGGCGGTGGAGCCATGGTGGAACCTCCCTTAGAGGACTTCTTTCAGACAAAGTGCCCCATTTCTCCCGATTTTAAGGTAGAGAATACACCCGCAGTACCGGGTCAATGCAAACTGGTCTCGAGGTACATATGTACAATTATCGACGATCTCCTCGGCCAAGATAAAGTGGACTGTAACTGGGTCGAAAGCACGTGGTGGTGCCCTCGCCTGAGGAATCAATCACTACTCATGTGGAAGGGTTTCTAAGTGTATACACTTATCCTTTCACTGTCCTTTAGACACCATCATCGTTGCCTTCTGCAAGAGGTACGATGTGACCCTTGGCCAGACCTACCCATCATTCTGGAGGATCGTGATACTTCTCCAATTTTTTGTAAGCAAGATCGAGGGGCATCCTTTTACCCTCGATCAAGCTCTACCCGAGCCACCAAGCCCCCAATCTCGAGTATAGACGAGACCCGAGATCGAGGTTGATGGGCCGATTTCTATGAAAAAGAACTTCGAGCCTAATCTCTGCCGAAGACATGCTGTTTCCTGAAAAATGGAACATGAATAGTAAGTATTGCTTTGCCTTGAATATCTAACTTTGCCGTTTTACTTCTCATCTTCTTTCCTCATCTATGTTTTTTGTGTTGCAGCTATGGCCCATGTACCTGAAGTAATCCCCGATCTCAGGCAATGGGTCGAAAGCTTAGTGTCGCAGAAGTTATACTCCATGTGTGCTTGGACGGATTTATCAAAGGGTCAATGGGAGGCCGTAACCACGGTAATTTCTTTCTTAGAACGGTTACGTTCGGGTCTTGTATTGATCTTACTCGTCTTTTTCATTTGTAGGCCTCAGGAATGATGTAGCAATGATGCCCCCATCTGCTAAAGAAGAGGCACTTCATTCTCCATCTACCCCAAAGGAAGCCAAAGAGAAGAAAAGAAAAGGGGCTCCTAGCTCTCCGGGCCTGAAAAAGAAAAGATTGGCGATGAGGCCCCGTAAGCGCAGACACCGGTGCTATGTATCCAGACTCGATCCGTCAACTAAGACATGAGTCTAAAGAGGAAGAAGGATTTGATCTGATAATCCCTGTGCGGGCCGACATTTCAATATAAAAGTCCCCCGAACCGGAGGTGGTTGGCAAGGGAGCTTCGGTCGAAATTTTGAAGCCATAAAAGGTAGAGGCCGCTCCATCCTAAACTGAGACGATCGAGGAGGGAGCCGGAGGCAAGGATTCTCAATATCTGAAGATGTCCTGAGGGAAGATCTCAGAGGTATTGATATCTCCAAGTCCCCTCAATATTCGGACTCCACGATCGACGAAGCTACTAACTTGGCAGGTCGCCCTTGCGAGGGTCTTCAGGGGCCAGTTGACATCTACACCTTCCTGGATGAGGTGGAGTTTGAAGCTTTGGGTGATAATGAAGCTTCGGGTGATAACACCGATTTTGGTGACTTACCAGTGCCGAAGAAGACACCGTCATCGGATGTTGCTGGGCCTTCATCGAGCCCGAAACTAGTGGACCAGTTCCTGGCCCCCAATGCTAACCCCGATCGTAAATGTACCATAATGCTTACTGTCTCGGAGGATGCTCTGGTGTTCTCCCCCCCCCCCTATGGGGATCGCTAGCTACCTGACATGCTTGGTGACCAAAGAGGACCAAGCCACAATGGATGTGGTGGGAGCCGCTTGTTTGTTCAACGAGACTCAGCACGCTCTGTAAGATCGAGGGCCATTCCATTATCTTTTTAAAAACTTTGAATTGTACATAATTCTAACATTTTCTCCCTCACTTGTAGGCTTCGGTTCTGCATCATAGGGCCTTCCTTCGAATCTGAGAGGAGGGCAAGGCTGAGGTTTGGGGCCTCACTGAGAAAAGAAATACCTATAAACTTCTCAATGAGAAGCATCAGGCAGATTTGGTGACGGCTTGAGATGAGCATGCTGAGATAGCCGAGCAGGTATTCCAAATGCTTTATGATAGTGAGGATGAGTTGGAGATAACAACTAATGATCCGATTCTGCAGGTTCGACAGTGGCTCGAACAAATCAAGGACCTTCAAAGACAAATAGATGAATATGAGCCGAAATTGAAAAGTTCAAGGGGTGTATGGAATTCTTACCTTAAAAAAGGAGGCCGTCCAAGAAGTTCTGGAGTCGGTCGAGTCTCAGCTTCGGGATGCAAGGGAGAATGCCTCGGTACAATTAAAGAAAATTGAGGAGCTTCAGTCCAATTTAACCAACTTGGCCAAAGAGCTCGAAGTTGCCAGATTTGAGGCGGCAGTGGCAAACACCAAGGCCCAAGCCAATGCGAACCAATACAAGGTCGATGTCGAAGCTACACATGCACAGGCCAGGAGCATGTTAGATCATGAGAAGTGGCAAGCTCTAAGGGAGGCCCTCAAGGGAACCCGTGTTTAGGGTTTCGATATATCTACTGAAATCGAGATTGCCAGAGAAGAAGAAACAAAGGCTCGAAAACTGGCTTTTCCTAAGGAAGACTCCGAGAGTTTGAGCGAGTCTGGTGGAGAAGACTTCGATGGCGAAGACGCTTCCTCCGATAAGGGCCATGCTGCTTAGGTTTTGTAATTTTTGCTTTTATGTTGAGGCCGATCGGTCTTTGTAAAGAATTCTTGATCGGGCCACATGGCCCTTGTAAAAAGGCTTTTGTATAATTTTTTTCCTTCCATGGTCTCCGAATCTGTTTCGTTTCATTAATTTATACAAAGGTCAAAGTGCCTTAGCATTAAATAATGGGGTCGCATTCGAATCTTTGATATGGTAAGGACCGACGGCAAGTACTGTCCATGACTATTTCTGATTGATAGTCCTCGATCGAAAGCTCAAATTTGAATTGAGGCCGTTTTGTGCGAAGTGAGATCATTTATTTGAACTTGAATTAAGGTAATCCTAAAGTTTGATAGCCGAGTGAGAGTGATTTCTCGGACTCGAAAATAAAAGTAGCTGTTAGGCCTTAATAGTCAAATGAGGTTTCGCTTGAACTCGAAATAAGGTAGCCCTTAGGCTTTCTAGTCGAGTGAGAATGATCTCTCAAACTCAAAGTAAAAGTAGCCCTTAGGCCTTTGTATTTTGCTTTCGTTTATGTATATATATACAAGGCTTTCCACCCTTTTCGGCTCTAAATTTTTTCCTTTGTTTTATTGTTTTTACAAAGGTTGGAATGCCTTAGAACAAAATAATAAGCTTGTGTTCGAGGGTTCGAACAAACCTTACGTTTAGTGCCCTTCTGGGTTAAGGCATTATCGAGGTTCGGTGTTACCAAAGTGTTTTCCCGAAAAACATCTTAAGATTAAGATTCGGCCTAGGGTAGTCTTTAGAATTGGTTGTGAAAGAATTTTTTATTTTTCGAAGGCCTATATTTGTTACGGATTTTGGGCGTCTCCGAACTGTGTTAAATTGGTCGTAGTCTTTTAGTTCGGGTGTAGCCCAATGAGCTCGCTTTCCCGAGTTATCCAGGCTTACCTAAGATAACAGTCCCTGAGTGGGTATGACCGTGGCCTTTAAATTTTGAGGGTTGCCTAAGAGGTCTTATGCCCTCGACGTTCAATAGTTCGATCTGTTCGAGTTTATTTTATGGACGGTAGTCCCCGAGTGTAGGAGTGACTATCCGAACTCTGGTTGCAATTGGCCCTTGGGTTCGTTTCCATAACAGATTGAAAGTATGGGGTTGTAAAGTGGAAACTTTTCCAAGACATTAGATAGTTGCAAGGAAAATACTTCTCTTTATTCTTGTCAAAAAATATCGCACATGCGTACATATTTTATGTCAGGGTTCGAGCAACCTATGTGGGCACTGTTCATTTTGGCTGTTTGGCCCTGACAATAAATCCTACCTATTGAGACGCTTTCATTTCGAAATAATTTCCTTGCCAGAACAATTCAATATTCGAGGGTAATCCCCCCAGCATTCGAGGTAAATTGTAGAGAAATCTTGGATACTATAAACATAATCTTTGATACCGATTTGTTATCGGCCTTCAATTCTAAGTTATCATGATCTATTGTTGCCTCGTTAAAAACCTTGCCGAAAAACCCAATTGGGACAAAAAAGGTTCAAGGGAAAAAGATTGAAAAAAAGTTTTTGTATTATGTTTTGTCAGTCGATTCGGCTTGCCCATTTCCACTAGGGTGATAAGGTGTCGATAAGATCCTTTTGATACTGAGGCCTTCGAGAAATTTGGTCACATTGCTGCTGATAAACTATTTTATGTTGTCATATGCAATTTCGGATGGTATTTCGAATCGACATACGATGTGGTCCCGAATGAAGTCACTGACTTCTTTCTCCCTAGACTTTTGGTAGGCCTGTGCTTCAACCCACTTAGAGAAATAGTCAGTCATAAATAAAACAAATTGAGCCTTACCTGAATGGAAGAGGGCCGACGATGTCCATATCCCACTTCATGAACGACCTTGGTGATAAAACCGAATGCAGTAGCTCCCCGGGTTGATGAATCATCAGAGCATGTCTCTGACATTTATCACATTTTTGTACAAAATCCTTTGCACCTTTTTACATATCAACCCAGTAATAGCCAGCTCTAATTTCCTTTCAAACTAGTGATTCGGCGCCTGAGTGGTTCCCGCATGTGCCTTCGTGGACTACCCTCAAAACATACTCGGTATCTTTCGCTCATAGACATATTGCTAGCGGACCGTCGAACATCCTTCTGAGTAAGGTTCCATTTTTGGACAGGCTAAATCGGGCTGCCTTCGTGCGCAGGGCCCTCAATTCCTTTGGGTCTGAGGGAAGTTTTCCATTTTTCAAATACTCTATGTACTTGTTTCTCCAACCCCAGGTCAAGTTTGTGGAGTTTATCTCAGCATGTCCTTCTTTGACCACTGACCTCATGAGTTGTACGTCAGCCTCCGAATTGAATTCATTGTCTTCGACTGATGGCCCTAGGTTTGCGAGGGCATCAGCTTCACTATTTGGATCTCGAGGCACATGCTGCAAAGTCCATTTCTTGAATCGGTGTAGAGTTACTTGTAGCTTATCTAAGTATCTTTGCATTCGTTCCTCTCGAACTTCAAAGGTTCCGTTAACCTGATTCACCACGAGGAGGGAGTCGCATTTGGTATTGATCACCTCTGCTCCCAAGCCTTTGGCTAGTTCAAGACCTGCAATCATGGCCTCATATTTGGCCTCGTTGTTAGTCAATTTTACAGTTCTAATAGATTATCTAACCATGTTACCTTTGGGTGGTTTTAGCACGATGCCGAGTCTGGACCCCTTTACGTTCGAAGTGCCATCCATAAAGAGGGTCCAGATCCCCAAAGACGTACCCGAGTTGACTAATAATTCTCTTTCAACCTCGAGCACTAGGTCCGGCGTGAAGTCAGCCACGAAGTCTGCCGAGATTTGAGACTTGATGGCTGTTCGGGGTCGATACTCAATATCGTACTCGCTGAGTTCTACGGACCATTTGGCCAATCATCCCGAAAGCTCTGGTTTATGCAAAATATTTTGAAGAGGATAAGTTGTTACAACACATATGGGATAACATCGAAAGTATGGTTTTAGCTTCCTATAGGCGCTTATCAAAGCGAGTGCTGACTTTTCTATATGACGATATATAGTTACAGCTTCACCTAGGGTCCGACTAACATAATAGATAGGGAATTGTGTACCTTGTTCTTCTTGGACTAGGACTCCACTTACTGGTAACTCTGATACTGCCAGATATAAGTAAAGCTATTCGTCTACCCTCGGCGTGTGAAGCGGCGACGGGCACGACAAGTAGCGTTTAAGCTCCTCTAAGGCCTGTTGGCATTCCGGAGTCCATGCGGAGTTATTCTTCTTCTTCAGCAATGAAAAAAACCGATGGCTCTTGTCGGAAGACCTCGAGATGTATCGCCCCAGGGCGGCTCTGTGCCCTATTAACCTTTGCACGGCCTTTACGTTGTCTACTACTGTGATATCCTTGATCGCTTTAATTTTTTTGGGGTTAATCTCGATTCCTCGATTAGATACCACGAAGCCGAGAAATTTGCCGGAGCCGGCCCCAAACGCACATTTCTCTTGGTTGAGCTTCGTGTTGTTTCTTCAGTATACTGAAATTTTCTTGCAAATGCTTCAAATTGTCCTCCTGAGCTCGTGGGCTAGCCCCGTGCCCAGGTATACCTTTCGCTCAGGCTGATGTTTGAGCGGTATGATCTGTTCCAGCTCTGCGACCGTTGACTTTGTGGCGTCAGATTCATCGGGGACTACGATGGATCGAGGAACCCCGTAGTCATCATCCTCGTCAGTCCCTTGCTTTTCTGATTGGGTCGAGGCCGGTGTCTGTGGTTTCTATTTGACCTCCTATTTTGTCTTCGGTATCACTTCGTCGATGACAAACATTTCCTTGGCGGTGGTTTGCTCCCCGTAGACTGTTTTGACTCCTTCTGGCATTAGGAACTTTAGAACCCGGTGAAGGGTCAAGGGCACTGCTCTCATGTTATGGATCCACGGTCTCTCGAATACGGCATTATACCTCATATCGCCCTCGATCATATGGAACTTGATTTCATGGATGGTCCCAGCAAAGTTTACCGATAAAGTTATTTTGCCTTTGGTGGTTTCACATGCCATATTAAAGTCGTTTAGTACTCGGGCCCCGGGCACAACCTGTTCTGGCAGGCCGAGCCGTTCTACAACCCGCGATCGAATAATGTTGGCCGAGCTACCTGGATCAATTAAAACATATTTAACTTGAGTCTTATTCATAAGTACAGATATTACTAGTGCGTCGTTGTGGGGTTGTATGATCCCCTTTGCATCCTCATTATTAAAAGACAAGGTTCCTTCAGGTACGTGATCCCGAGTTCGCTTCTCCATTGTAATCGTTACCTTGGTGCATTTTAGTACTGGTCCTTGAGGAATATCGACCCCTCCAACGATCATGTGAATCACGTGTAGTGGCTTTTCTTGCTCGTTCTGTCTACTGGAGTCTCTGTTTGAAGTGATTCTTGGCCCGATCGCTTAAGAATTCCCAAAGGTTCCCCTCGTTGAACAAGTGGGCTACTTTATCTCTTAGCTGTCTGCAATCATCTATTTTATGGCGATGGGTACCATGATACTTACACACTTGATTGTGATTGTGATTTCTTTGGGTTGGATCGGTCTGCAAAGGTCGAGGCCATCTAGTATCTTTAATATGTTTGATAGCTGATACGATGGCGGATACATCTACATTGAATTTATATTCTGACAATCATGGTGCTTCTTTCGACCCAACACCCCTGTCTCAACCATTCTTGTTCATGAGTCCCCGTGAACTTTGACCTTGATCATTCCTCCTCTCATTCCGTATAAGGTTTCGTCCAGATCCGCTACCTCTACGGTCTCCATTATGTGGTTGATATCGATCTCTATTCAACCTTGGTTTTCGATCGGTATCCCTCTTGATTCTATCCATGGGTTTGTTAGGATAAACGGACCCAGAAGGAGCCACCGGTTGATCATCCTCTACCCTGATCTTCGACCGATATCGATTATGTACATCGACCCAAGTGACAGCTGGATACTCGATCAAATTCTACTTCAACTGCTGTGAAGCTATGGAACTCCAAACATTAAGACCTTGAGTGAAAGCTTGAACAGCCCAATCGTCGGCGACTGGAGGAAAATCCATTCGTTCCACTTGGAATCGAGATACGAATTCTCTAAGCATCTTGTTGTCCTTTTGCCTTACCTTGAAAAGGTCTGACTTTCTTGTTGCGACCTTAATGGTTCTGGCGTGTGCCTTTACAAAAGAATCTTCAAGCATATAAAATGAGTCAATAGAATTAGGCGGTAAATTATGATACCATATCATAGCACCCTTCGATAGAGTCTCCCCGAATTTCTTCAGCAATACGGATTCAATCTCGTCATCTTCCAAGTCATTTCTTTGATGGAGCACGTGTATGAGGTGACGTGTTCATTTGGATCAGTCGTCCCATTATACTTAGGAATCTCAGGCATACGAAACTTCTTAGGGATTGGCTTCGGAGCCCCACTTGGGGGGAAAGGTTTTTGTACAAACATTTTAGAATCTAGTCCTTTCAATATCGGTGGTGCCCCCGGGATTGATCGACCCTGGAGTTATAGGTTTCCACCTTCTTATCGTTTTCCTCGATCTTCTTTTCCCCTGTCTCGATTCGCTTTGTCAGTTCTTCGAGCATCTTTATAATAGCAAGATTGGAATCCGATTACTTCTCATTCGATTTTCCCGAAGCCGATTTGACCTTGTGTATAATTTCTTGGGATGGCTCGAGTTCGACTCTACTTGGCATGTGGTTTTGATTTTGGAGCTGAGCTATTGCCGCTTGTTGGGCTTGTAACATTTAAAAAAGATTACCCGCAGTCTGATCCCGCCATCTTCATCGCCATGTGCATCTGAGTAGCTGATCGGGTACCCCCATGAACGCTGCTTTCGGGAACGACGGCCAGATTTCTGTTGATGCCTACATGCGAACTAACATCGATTGGATCTACAGCCGAAACTCCATCGAGGCCAGCAGGGGGCACAACATTTCCTGGTGCAATGTTCTTCATTTTCGCCATGGTGGCTGAGATCATTGTCAATGTGTTGAGGTGCTGATTGAGAGTTTGATATTTTTAATCCTATAATCAAATACACTTCAAAGAACAAGCGTAAAATAATATGTGTTACCGAAATTTATACCAGGCAACCACTATTATCTTTAGCCTCACGGGGGCACCAAATTGTTTACCCTGAAAACGGATAACAATTGAATTTATACTGTGGTTTTAAGGACATGTGATTTTACTTGCCACAAACTAAGAAAAATGCAATATTGTTATTGAAATTAACTGCAAATAGAAATAAAGCAAACCAAAATAGGCGTATAACTTTGATCCTCGAGCTAGGTCGCCTTCGAATCAAACAAGTATTTCACTGGAAAGTATGAACAGAATAACATAGTACTGAGATCTTAAGAAGAAGATAATATATTGCTTTACGAAACGTGAATGCGATCTCCTTTACAAATAATCATACTCCCTTTATATAGTAGGGGAGTCCTACCTTTAATACAATCCTAAATATGGTAAAAAAATCCCATGATTAGCTGATTAATCGGCTTCTTCTTGATACGTGCCGAGATTTTCGCCGTGATCCTTCCCCGATCGCGGATATCTCGGGTTTTCGTTATTAGACTCGGCAGGCTCCCCTCGGTCTTGCTCGATCTATGCCCTGCTCGGTCTCGATCTTGGTTGGTTTCGATCTCGATCGGTCCTTGAGTCACGAGCTTGTCTATCTACTTCGTGTCTCGGTCCGGTATGGCATGGGGTCGAACCCTGGCCCGTCATGCCCCGATCTCGATTAATCATAAAAAGAGGCAAGCCCGATTTTGACCGTATACAACTATGTCTAAAAATATAAAAGTAATTCCTACATGGGTAATTGACCCTGTCATTGCGTATTTTATATAGGTTGAAAGTGTTCGATTGAATAACAATGGTATACGATAGAGAGCTTTATGCTAGGATTGATTTGCAGGTATGTGAGACTTTAACCTTTTGATTATTTGTTTTTCTAAAATTATAATTTGAAAGCTTGCATAATTTTTTTTGATAGTGTTTTGATTTTTTGTATTTGAAAGATGAGCGTGTATTTGGCTATGCTTTGACCATTTTTAAGATGTTGTTTATGCTTTCAGATGGTTTCCCTGCTATGTGTTTGTTATTGTGACAGCATATTTACGAGATTTTGACTATGAAAATTTCATAACGATGTAATGACCCAGTCGGCGAGCCCCGTTCCCCCTATTTGATACTTTTCGTATGCTTCTTTGTTGTTGTGTAGCTTGCATGGATGATTGGTTTGATTTCAGGGAGGTTATGGATTGAATTGGAACACTTAGTTCTTAGTTTAGAAGCTTAAGTTGGAAATATTGACCAAGTTTGGCTTTTGTGTATTTGATCTTAAATAAGAGTTTTGATAGTTCTGTTAGGTTCGGATGGTAGATTTGGACGTAGGCGTATGCCCATATTTGGAGGTTCCTAGGTTGATTTGGTTCTAATTGGCAAATGTTGGCAATTTGAAGATTTAAAAGTTCATAGGTTTAACCCATAGTTGACTTTGTGGTTATGGGTGTCCATAGGAATTCTGAACCTTGGAATATGTTCGTATAGTTATTTATCACTTGTGTGCAAAATCTGGGAGCATTCTGAGTTGTTTAGGCATGTTCCACGTAAGTTTTGAAATTCGAAATTGTGGATTAGTTCATTAAGCTTGGATTGAGGTGTGATTCGTGGTTTGATGTTATATTGTGTGATTTGAGGCCTCGAGTAGGTCTGTGTTATGTTTTGGGATCGGTGAGTGTGATTAGACGGGGTCCTCAGTGCCTCGGGTGAGTTTCAAATGGTTTGGCATTCCTGTTTTGATGTTTTCGCACCAACGAGGTTTGGTCCGCAGTTGCGAGTCCGCAGATGCAGACGACTGGTCACAGATACGGAGGGGGAGGCATCTTGGTTCGCAGATGTGAAGGTCCTTGCGCAAATGTGATGGCTCAGATGTGCATCCTTGACCGCAGAAGCGACTCCGCAGAAGCGAATGGTCGGTAGCTTAGTGAAACTCGCAGAAGCGAACTTTTATCACAAAAGCGACGCCGTAGAAGCAATTATTTTAGTCGTAGAAGCGAAAGTGCTGGGCATACTTAAGATATCATAGGGTTTAAGTTATTTTATCACATTTTGAGATTGAGATCTTGGATTTGGCAATTTTGGAGGGGATTTTTACGATTTGGATTGGGGTAAGTATTCTTGACTGGAATTTGATTATTATTCATGGTTCCATGACTGATTTTTACATTTTATTGATGAATCAAAGTGAAGAAAATTAGGGAGTTTGGAAAAACATTTCTAAAACAAAAAATATGGATTTGAACCTCGATTCGGAGTCAGATTTGGATGAAACTTATACAATTAGACTCGTACTCGAATGGGTGTTCGAAATTTGTGACTTTTGTCGGGTTCCGGGAGGCGGGCCCAGGTTTATTTTTTGGTTGCCTTTTTTATTTTTGATAAAGATTGGAGCTTATTGAAATCGATTTCTTTAGTCGTGTTTGATATTATTGAGTTATTTTTTGCTAGATTCCACCGGTTTAGAGGCCGATTCGAGAGTCTAAGGCTTGTTAGAGTATTGATTTGGATTGTTTTAGGTAAGTATTTTGTCTAATCTTGTGTAGGAGAATAGCCCTAGGATTTAGCCTTAATTATTTATTCGTGTTATGTGAAAAACAACATGTATACGAGGTGACAAGCGTGTACACGGGTGCTATGTGTGTTTTATGACCGAATTGGACCTTAGGATATTCATATGACTTAATTTGATAATGTACCTTATATGAAACATTCTTAAACAACCTTGTGATTATATGATCATGATCGCTAAATATGACTTAGCAATTGTCATGCTTTATTTGTTAAATACCCCTCCACACTTTTATGTTGTTGGCATGTCCTTGTGCACTTTATTGATAAGTTGTGAACGTATATCTCGATGAAAATTTGGTATTATTGTTTTGTGATATCGTGGCACATGTGGACATGTTGTGCAAGTTGATTGTTGTTGTGTTGAGTATAAGGGTAGAATTTCACTGTTGATGTTTTGTGGAGTAATCGGTTGTAATTTCACTGATGATATTGTGTGGAGTATAAGGGTGAAATTTCACTGTTGATGTTCTTGTGGCATAATAAGGGTGGCGATATGCACATGTGACGATAAAGGAAACATTTCATTGTTATGTGCATGCGGCGAAATAAGGGTGGCATTGTTGATGATGTATATGATGATTCATGAGCGTATTTCTTGATGTTGTTTATGTGTTGAAACGATACTGATATTTTGATTTCATACATGTTTTTTAAGAATTTCCTCTGTGTCACAAATGCGACACCTGCAGCTGGACAAAAGGGCTTGGATATGGGATTTTTCAACATATTCTCTTATTTTAGAACCCTAGACTCGGTAGGAGGCGATTTGGAGAGGGATTTTCATCTACAAACTTTTGGTAAGTGATTCTAATCTATTTCCAATCATATTCCATCAATATATCTTAGATTTTAACACGTAAATCAAAGTGAAAATTTGTGAAACTTTGTCAAGTTTTAGAAAAATAAGAAATTGAGTTATGAAAGTAGATTTGGACTTATGAACTCGTAGGGTCATGGGTAATCAGAATCTACCATTGGGTCCGACTTTTGATCGGGCACGCCCCGGGTTGACTTTTGTTGACTTTTTGGAAAATGTATAAAGATCATAGCTTTATCTATTGTAATTGATTTTTCTTGCATTGTTTGATGATATTAAGTCGGTTATAGTTAGATTTGAACCGTGCGGAAATAATTTTAGGGGAAAAGCTATTTCTAAGGGCTGAAGTGGCCTAGTTGAGGTAAGTATCTTCCCTAACATTGTAGGAGAACTACCCCTTAGGATTGAGATAGATTGATTAATTTTTTCTATGTGAAAGTCGTGTACGCAAGGTTACGAGTGGGTACACGGTTATACGTAGTAATTGACCGGTTTAGGCTACTTAGACTCTTTCCATGCTTTAATTGGATTGTCATACTATGTTCTAAATTCTCATAGTCCATCTATTCTGAATTATGTTAGTCTATCCTTACATGCCTTAAATGACTTTGTTAGCACTTGTTCTACATCCTACTTGATAATTTGCTCTCATTGTTTAGTTGAACTTGTTGCGTCTTTTATTGTTATATGTTGTCTCTTTTATTGTCGGTTATCATTTTTCAAGTCATTGTACATGTCATCTCTTTCATTGTTGATTATCACAATTTTAATTTATTGTACATGTCATCTATTTCATTGTTGATTATTGTTGTTTGAAGTCAATGTACATGTCATCTCTTTCATTGTTGATTATCATTATTTGAAGTTATTGTTACAAGTTATCTCTTTTATTGCTATTATTCTTATTTGAAGTCATGTTATCTCTTCCATTGTGAGGTATTTGTATTTAGTTTCGTTGTTATTCATTATCTTCCTCATTGTTGAGTTATTGGTGTTGAAGTTTTGAAAGTCGTATCACATTGAGGCGAAGTTATTAATTGTTGAGATATCTTTCTTGTCAAGAATTTTACATTCATTGTTATTGTTGATATTCTTGTACACGTTTTGGTAGAGCCATGAGCTATTGTTGTGAAAATATTGATATTATTGATTGTTGGCAAGTTGTGGTATATGGGCACTTGTGGTGTAAATTATTATTGTGATGTGATATTAGTGCACATGCGGTGGTATAACGATAGGGGTTAATGTGCATGCGGTGGCATAAAGTGGGACTTATGTACATGATTCTTGTAGGGAAATTACGTGAAGCCACGTAGCGTCATAAGTTGGGCTAAAGTGTGTGTAGCTATTTAGGGAAAAATATTTTCAAATTTATTTAAATGTAAGGCTCATGTGGGGCTATCTGGAAAGATTGTGATTGAGATTGTGAATCGTAAATACGAGGCGGTACCTCGGTTGTGATTCTTTTTGTACAGGAGGTGATACCCCCGTTGTGATTCTTGTTGTTTATCTCATGTTGCAAAGAGTTTTGGTGGGAACACTTCTTATTCTTTTGTTCTTCCTTGTTCCATCAGTTGTTGTCCGTATATGATTATTGTGGTTCTTTTTAATTGCTTTCTTTATGTTATTTCCATGCTTAAAATTCCCGTATTAGTTCATTCTATTAACTTGTTTCATATCAGTTATTTCTCCGCGTTCCATTATTTATTCTTACTATGCTTTCATACTGTTTATTTGTATCCTAGTAGGTGTCTTGACTAGGCCTCATCACTACTCTACCGAGGTTAGGCTTGATACTTACTGGGTACCATTATGGTATACTCATACTAAGCTTCTGCACATCGTTTTGTGCAGATCCATGTACGTCCGCCTATGTCGGACGCTAGAGTTGATTTGAGTTGTTGCTTTTGGAGACTTGAAGGTATACCTGTTTCACGACCGCAGGCCTCGGAGTCCCCTTCTATTTTAGACATTCCATTATTTCTTTCTTGTTTCAAACAATATTGTAGTTCGAGACTTGTAGTACCATCTTGTAGAGCTTATCACTCCGTTCCACCGGGTTTTGGGGTGAGTGTTGGATATTGTAGTGTTAAGTTTATTGTAGTATGAAGGTTTTTATTTGAAGTTTTAGTAGTATTTCCGCTATTTCTCTATGCATGTTAGGCTTAACTAGTCGTAGAGACTAGTTTCCATCATGACATCCTATGGAGGGAAGTTGGGGTCGTGACAAGATGGTATTAGAGATCTAGGTTCATAGGTGTTTTAAGTCATACGCATGTTTAGTAGAGTCTTGCAGATTGGTACAGAGTACTTATCTTCGAGAGGCTACGGAACTGTTAGGAAAACTTCACTTCGTTGATTATTTATCGTGCAAATTGGTTGGATTCAAAAACTGAATCTTTGACTTTCTATTTTCTCACAGGTGGCGAGGACACACACTTCTGGATCAGACGATCAGACACTTGCGCTCCCTGCTAGAGACACGAGAGGTCGGGGCTTGGGTAGAGGCCGATGAGGAGAATGTGGTGCAGCTAGAGCACCTAACCGAGCTGCGAGCGGGGAGCCACCAGTAGCTCAAATTAGGGGACAGGCAGTCGAGGTGCCTGTTGCAACCTCTGCACTTAGGAGACCCTCGTACAGTTCTCGAGCATGTTCGGTACTCTAGCTCAGGCCGAGTTGAATCCACTTGCACCAGCCACATCTCAAGCTGGGGGAGGGGCCCAGACACCCGCGGCCCGCACTCTAGAGCAACGTGTCCATGTTGATCGGGTCCTAAAGGTTATTCCGGTACAGCCTGTTGTTCCGGCTCAGGCCGAGGTTAAGCCAACAACATCCGAGGAGGAGCATCTTAGACTTGAGAGGTTTAAGAAGTATCACCTTCCTACTTTCAGTGGTTTGGCTTCAGTGGATGCACATGATTTTTTAGACAAGTGTCAATGTATTCTCCGCACCATGGTTATTGTGGAGACTAGTGGGGTTGCTTTTACTACATTCCAGCCGTCAGGAGTGGCGTATCAGTGGTGGCGAGTGTATTATGAGGGTAGCCCAGGGTACTATGATAGTGTCTGAGTATGTTGTCTAATTCAGTAATTTGTCCAAATATGCACCTGCCTTGTTTCTAGATTTAGAGAGCGAGTCTGACGATTCATCGAGGGGCTCAACTATGGTATTAGATTCGGCATGGCTCAAGAATAGAGAAAAATACCCCATATCAACAGGTGGTAGAGATTGCACGGAGGTTGGAGGGTATGTGGGGCCATGATAGAGAGGACGGGGAGGCCAAGAGGCCTCGAGGTACTGGAGGATTTAGTGGTGGCCATGCTGCAGCTACAACCCATCATGGCAGAGGCTATGTGAGTCGTCCAGTTCACTTAGCACTTGCAGCGTCTAGTGGTGCTCCGATTAGTCCGAGATCTTAAGTTACACACTTTGCTCAGCCATTTTCTAGTGCACCTCCTGCACGGGGTGCCTTTAGTAGTCAGTCTAGCCGACTAGGCCCAAGCCAGTCCTAGCAGCCACGCCCACCGAGAGCTTGCCTTGAGTGTGGTGATACCTGTCATATAATTAGAGATTGCCTCAGACTTAGGAGGTATGCACCTCCACAGACTACTCAGGCTCTATGGATTCAGTCAGGTCCACAGACTTCTTAGGCCATAGTTGTTGCCCCAGTTGCCACTCCACCCGCACAGCCAGCTAGGGGTGGACGAGAGGGTAGAGGTCGCCCTAGAGGGGGAGGCCAGGATAGATTTTATGCTTTTTCGGGTAGGACGGAGGCAGTCGCTTTAGATGCAGTCATTACAGGTATGGTTTCGGGTTTCCATAGAGTATTTGATCCAAGATCCACTTATTCATATGTATCATCTTACTTTGATGTGTATTTGGATATATCTCATGATTTTTTGAGATCTCCTATTTATATATCTATGCATATGGGAGATTCTATTATTGTGGACCGTGTGTATCGGTCGTGCTTAGTTGTTATTGGTGGTTTCGAGACCAAAGTTGATCTATTGTTGCTTCGTATGGTAGAATTTGATGTTATCTTGGGCAAGGACTAATTCTCACCCTATCATGCTATTCTGCATTGTCACGCCAAGATTGTGACGCTAGGTATGCTAGGTTTTCCACATTTAGAGTGGAGCGGTGCATTGGATTATGTTCCTAGTAGGGTTGTCATTTCTAAAGGCTCAGCAGATGGTTGAGAAGGGGTGTGATGCTTATATAAACTTTTTGAGAGATGTCAGTGCTGATACTCCTACCGTTGAGTCAATTCTGGTATTGAGAGACTTTCCAGATGTATTTCCAGTTGATCTTCGGGCATGCCACCTGATAGGGATATTGATTTTTGTATTGAGTTATTACCGGGCACTCATCCCATTTCTATTCCACCATATCGTATGGACCCAGTAGAGTTGAAGGAGTTAAAGGAGCAGTTGCAAGAGTTTCTTGATAAAGGTTTTATTTAGCCTAGCGTGTCACCTTTGGGTGCTACGGTCTTGTTTGTCAAGAAGGATGGTCCTATGCGCATATGTACTGATTATCGGTAGTTGAACAAGGTTAAAGTGAAGAACACGTATCCATTGTCGTGCACTGATAACTTATTTGATCAGCTATAGGGTGCCAGTGTTCTCAAAGACTGATTTGCAGTTAGGTTATTACCTGGTAAAGATTCAGAATTCGGATATTTCAAAAACTACCTTTAGGACTCGGTATGGTCACTACGAGTTCCTTGTGATGTCATTTGGATTGACCAACGTCCCAACATCATTTATGCACCTGATGAACAGTACATTCCAGCCATATCTTGATTCATTCGTCATTGTCTTTATTGACGACATATTCGTGTACTCACGCAATCGAGAAGATCATAAGCAACACTTGAGGATCGTGGTCCAGACTTTGAGAGAGAAAAAGTTATATGCAAAATTCTCGAAGTGTGAATTCTAGCTTGATTCAGTGGCATTTTGGGTCATGTGGTGTCGAGTAAGGGGATCAAGGTAGATCCAAAGAAGATTGAAGCACTTTAAAGTTAGCCCAGACCTACTTCAGCTACTATGATTTGGAGTTTTCTTTGTTTGGCCGTGTATTATCATCATTTCGTAGAGGGTTTCTCATTTTTTGCCGCATTTATGACCAGATTGACCCTGAAGGGTGCTCCTTTCAGATGGTCCAAGGAGTGTGAGGCAAGCTTTTAAAAACACATGACTGCTTTGACTACAGCCCCAATGTTGGTGTTGCCTATGGGTTCAGGGTCTTACACTATGTACTGTGATGCGTCCCATATTTGCCTTGGCGTGATATTGATGCAAGACGGTAGGTTGATTGCTACGTGTCTTGGCAATTGACGATCCATGAGAAGAATTATCCTGTCCACAACTTAGAGTTGGCAGCCATTGTTCATGCATTGAAGATTTGGCAGCACTATTTATACAGTGTCCCTTGTTTCTTTAGCGACCAACATAGTCTATAACATTTGTTCAAACAGAAAGATCGTAACATGCGGCAGCGGAGATGGTTAGAGTTGCTTAAGGACTATGGTATCACCATTGATTTTTTAAGCGTCAATACCACACAAGAGGGGGGGGGGGGTGATTTGTGTGGTACCTAATTTTTGCTTAAGTTGTTTATGGAAGGACCTGGTCCTTCTAGGTGTTCCAACTACTACTGTTTGCGGAATAATAAATACAGAAAATAAAGAACACAGAGATTTTTACGTGGAAAACACCTGGCTCAAAAGGTGAAAAAACCACGACCTACTACTCAGTAGGATTTTCCCAAACTTCCACTAAAATCACTGAGCCAAAACAGCATTTACAAAACTCTTTGTAAACCTAAGGATTAACTCTAATCCCGTTGTAGCACACAGCCTCAACTGTTGCGACAAATTCAAGTTAGCTATAACTTGAACACTCTAGGTACCTAATACAATTGCTTCTATGAAAGTTGAAAGGTACAATTTTAAACCACCTACTACAATTGAACTAGAATAAAAGATAAACACAATGTAACTGGTTCTTCTATCTCGTTCAAGTAGCTTTGGGAGTGCACACTTAAATCACACATAAATTGCTTGCAAAATTGCCTTGCTCTTTTGCTCTCAATTTAGTTTAACTTCTGCCTATGTGCAATCCCTGTAAAAGAGAACAATCACTATCATTTAATAGGTTAGTGATCAGAGTTTGATTAGGACTCAATTGTTGCTCTTCTATTGTAGAAGAGTTCATGATGTTCTCAAACTCTAACACTATCTTCATCCTGGATTGTGTTCTCTTCATATAAGGAGACTTTCTCCCCTTATCTAATATGCAACCTTTTCGATCTTATCAGGAGATATTGCTGCTTGATCAGTAGTCCTTATCTCTTTCACGTGCATCTCACATGGATTGTGTGATCATGACTGTGCTTCACAAGATGGACCTGGTCCATGAATGAGTTCTTTTGTCAATCTTCAAAACTTCACCTATTATTGGGCCAACAAATTCCCCCTTTTTGATGATGACAAACTCTGTGCTTTTTACTGATTTGGAACCTGTAAGAACTCAGCTTAACCATCAATACTAACTTTAGAAAATTCACTTATCATCAAGGACCAGGTTAATTAGGTTATAAATATCACTTATTTCAGAATGTGTAAAGCACAATGTCTCTTCCCCCTTTTGGCATCATCGAAAAGTAGCATACAAAGTGTGATTTCCAGATTTTAATAAGTACTCATGGCCACTGGGGCAACTGCAAGTGCAATCATGGTGCAATCATCAGTAATCAAACAAACATATTTAAACTATCAAGGACAAATTAATCATTGAACAAGCGAAAAACAGTAGTTATCATTGATAGAGATATATTGCCACCTACAATCCACAAAAGGAAAGAAAAACATTCAAACCATGAGCAAAAACAAAAATATAGAAAAATCCCTAATCTAGGTCACTGAGGTACTAGGCAAGTTCAGGAGACAGGAGCTAGGAGTCCTAAGGCTTGGAGGAACTGGAGGGTGGGGTTTGGGTTTGGAGAAGATTCAGCATGTTCTGAAGAATTCCATCATTCTTCTCCTTTTCTTTGGCAAGCTCAGATCTGAGACCATCCCTCTCAGTTTCCACTTCAACCACACAAGCCTTGAGCCTAGCTATTTCAGCATCCTTGGCTGCACATTCCTGAACTAGAGTCCTAACTTTGCTGTTGATGGGTGTCTTCTAGGATGAACCAGGTTCATTTGGGATGGCATTGACTGGATAGTCACAAGCAAGAAGAGTGTTGATGCCAAAATGTTCCTTGCTCGAGGCCATTTCCCATTTCTTCAGAGTCACATTGAGCCTGTCCAGAACTGTGGTTAGAATAAAGCCATATGGAGTAGCATGAGCCTTGGAGCCATTTATGACCCTGTCTAGCAGCTTGATAATGAAGGCATGCCAGTTGATTTGCTTTCCTCTTTCCAGGCACTCCATAAGAACCAGATCCATGTAGTTTGCAGTGTGCCTTTTCTCCTATCTGGGCAACAAGCACTTGTTGACAAATTCAAACACAACCTTGTGCTCAGGCCTCCTTTCACTTTTCTGTACAGCCTTGGCTTCATTCACATCTTCTGAATCACAAAACCTCCTGGTGATCTCAAGAGCAGTAGGGAGGGAGTCCAGGCATGGCCACCTTTGCCTTGTATAGTCATCAAACCCTTCAGAGGGTATGTCCAGAATTTCTCCCAATTTCTGTGCATCAAACTGCACTTGGACTCGTTTCACCAGGCTGCTAACAATGCCTTCCTTGACCACAACATTTGCCATAAATTCAATCAGCTCATTCCTGGCTAGCCTACCATCCATCTGAAGGACCATGTCCTTCCATCCCTGAGCAGCTAAAGCATCCACCAATCTTATTATTCCTGGTTCCACCAGGTCCTTCAACAGTCTACCCTTTAAAATTTATCTTCTGCCAAACATGGCAAGCTTATCCTGTTCCTTCTCAGAATCATTTTCTTCTTCTTCTCCACTCTAGTCATCATCATCAGAAATCTTTGATTGTTTGGTTTTCACTGCAGATCTTGTCCTCTGGCTAGTGTAGGTTTAACAGCCTCAGACACAGTAGAAGACTTCTTGGAGGAAGTCTTGGGCTTTTTGGGCTTGGGGGTAGGAACCTCCACTGAAGTACCCCTTTCTTGATGGAACAGGTCCATCTCCTCTTCCTCAACAGCCTCTGAGGATTCTGCAATCTTTCCCTTTCCTTTATCCATTTTCTTTTTCTTACTTGCATCTAAAGCCCTTTGTAACTCAGCTTCACTCTGTTTCACCCTACTTCTTGTGGCTCTATCCTTTGGAAATGAAGAGGCAGTAGGTGTTGGGGATGAAACTTTTCTTTTCTTGGAAGGCTTGGGAACATTTGGGGCTTTTGTTGTGGAAGTTTTTCGTTTCTTTGGGTCATAGCTTGCCCCAACCTTTTTTAGCAGGTCTGCTAGGGTTTCTTCAGCAGATGAAACAGGTTCATCTCTTTGTGTGATCAGATGAACCAACCCCTCAGCAGCTTCCCCAGAACCACTTCCCCCTGACTTCATGCCACTCTCTTCTACCCTTTCCTGTTCAACCCCACAGATAGCAGGCACTACTCCTTTCCCAATTCCTCTCTCTTTACCACATGCACCCTCTCTCTCTTTTTCTTTTTCAAATCTCTTTTTACCTCCACTCCTTCGTTTCTCAGGCACTTCAACATCCCTAATGGGTCCAACCAGAACAAACGTAGTCTCTATGTTTTCAGTCACAGATGAACCGACCATAGAAAGGGATTCTTGGGTCTTTTCAGAGTCAGAAGACCCATGCCCTTCCCCCTCAGTAGCGGATTGATAGGATTCAGAATCATAATTGGAGTCTGAGTTTTGAGCTTGGCTTGCTTTCACTTGGCTTGCTTTCAACCTTTCATTTAATGCCTTCCTCAGAGGCCTAGATGCTACAGTCTTTCGAGCAAGCATTTTCACCCTACGTAGTCTAGGTTTTGGAGATGCACTGGGTGGAGTGGTTGAGGACGAATTTGAGGGAGATGATAGTGGAGGAGTTCCAGGATTGTCTTAGGGCTTAGACATGACGTTGGTTTCTTGAGAGAATTTGGGAATTTTGGAGAAGAGGGTAAGTGAAAGTGAAGAAGAGTTTTTGACGGTTTGGACTTATGATGAAGGCAGGAGAAGTGATTTTTATTTAAAGAGAATTACACATTTAATAAGTAACGGCAGCCTTTTGCAGTGGTCAATTAGAGGTCTAATCAACCTGAAATTACAGATTTTGAATGATCGATTTGGCTTCCCTAGATATTAGGCAAAATTTACGGTTTAGAGTTCGAGGCGAACGAAACTGGTTCAATGCTAACAGATATATTTTTCTAGGAATTAAACAATTACAGGACTTCTGCTCATGATTGAAATATTAATCTTTCTAATTGTGCAGAGTATAGAAAACATACCTTAGGTTTCATATGAACCCATACTGATGAACCAGGTTCTTCATTTAGAACTCTCTTGAACATGCCTCAAATGCCATAATAGAAATTTTTTGTAAGAGATCAGTGAGTCATATAAACACATGTCATAGGAGTATACTAATTAAAGTATCAAGCTGAGTAAGAATTAATCTAGATATTTACACAAGTTCAAAGTTCCTAGCCAATTTTTTCTTTATTTTTCATTTTTTTTCATTGTGCATTCTGAGCTGGACCTATTAGGTGATCTTAATCATCCCTAATTTCATCCTGTTCCTCTCAAAGTTTTCTCTACTCAGTTCTTTAGTGAAGATGTCAGCAATTTGTTTATCAGTAGCACAAAATTCTATGGAGATCAATCCTTTCTCATAGTTATCTCTCAAGAAGTGGTGTCTAACATCTATGTGCTTAGTCCTCTTATGATGAACAGGGTTCTTTGTCATACTTATAGCACTAGTGTTATCACAGAATATAGGAATGCAACCAATTTCAATGCCAAAATCTACCAGCTGCTGTTTGATCCATAGCAATTGAGCACAACAAGATGCAGCAGCAACATACTCAGCCTCAGCAGTAGATAAGGCCACTGAATTTTGCTTTTTAGTGGCCCATGATGCAAGACATGAACCAAGAAGGTGCTTTTCCTATCCACAAGGAAACCTTCATAATCAGCATCAGCATATCCTACTAGATTGAAATTACTACCTTTGGGATACCAAAGACACAGATCAGTGGTGCCTTTCAAATATCTTAGTATCCTCATGACAGCAGTCAAGTGAGACTCTTTTGGATTAGCCTGAAAACGAGCACAAAGACCTACACTGAAAACAATGTTAGGTCTGCCAGCAGTAAGATACAAGAGTGAACTAATGATACCCCTATACAACTTCTGATCAACTGATGAACCAGGTTCATCAATGTCTAATTTAGTGGCAGTTGCAATGGGGGTGTCTATTACTTCTGCTGATGGATCATGGTTCCATTTGGGCTTTGTTTGATCTATAAGCCTAAGAAAAAGTTAAGCTCACCTATCATACTCATTTCAAACTCACTCCCATTAATTTTGCAAAATCCTTGCTTAGTTTATCAGTGGTGGCCCCAAAGATTATGTCATCAACATATATTTGTACCACAAGGAGATCCTTACTTTTTTCCCTTAAGAATAGGGTACTGTCAATTTTACCTCTTTTATAGCCATGTTCAAGCAGGAATTTGGACAATCGTTCATACCATGCTCTAGGAGCCTGCTTGAGTCCATAGAGAGCCTTGTCTAATTTGTATACATGCTCAGGACATTCCTTGCTCTCAAACCTTGGAGGTTGTTTCACAAACACTTCTTCTTTTAGGTAGCCATTCAGGAAGGCACTTTTGACATCCATCTGATGGAGAGTGAATTCCATGTATGCTGCAAAGTCTATGAGGAGTCTTATTGCCTCTAGTCTTGCAACTGGAGCAAAAGTCTCATCATAATCTATACCCTCCCCTTGGCTGTAACCTTGGACCACCAGTCTTGCCTTATTTCTTGTAACTGTTCCATCTTCATCATGTTTGTTTCGGAAGACCCATTTTGTGCCAATGACTGATCTGTCAGTGGGTCTTGGAACTAGATGCCAAACTTGACTTCTTTCGAACTGATTGAGTTCATCTTGCATTGCATTCACCCAATCTGCATCCTGCAAAGCCTCAACAATATTTTTAGGTTCAATAATAGATAGGAAGGCATCAAAAGTACACAGATTCTTTAATTGTGATCTAGTTTTGACTCCAGATGTTGGATCAGTGATTATATTCTCAATAGGATGAGAACTTTGATACTTGTGAGGTTTCACAACCAATTGATTTCTACTAGATGTTTCTCCCATGTTCTGTTGTTGAGGAACAGGGTCATGAACATGTTCTTTTAGGGAATTAGTTTCAATTCCTCTTTGATTAGTTCCCCCTGTCAGGTTGCCCTGGATGGAAGAACCTGTTCCATCACCTGTTCCTTCTTTTGGCGCCACTTTAACTTGTGCTGAGACTTCAGTCAAGTCCTTTACCAGTCCAATGGCTTCATCTTCATGCTCCTGTCTCTCAAAAGAATGTTAGTTTCATCAAACACCACATGCACACTTTCTTCTACACACAAAGTTCTTTTATTGAACACTTTATATGCTTTTCTATGTGAAGAATATCCCAAGAGTACTCCCTCATCACTTCTGGGATCAAACTTACCTAGGGAGTCTTTTCCATTATTGTGCACAAAGCACTTGCAACCAAATGCCCTAAGATGGGATATATTTGGTTTTCTCCCTTTAAGTAACTCATATGGAGTCTTCTCTACAAGAGGTCTAGTCATGCATCTATTGATGATGTAACATGCAGTATTTACAGCCTCTGCCCAGAAGCTGTGAGGCAGTTTACCAGAAAGAAGCATAGTCCTAGCCATGTCTTCAAGAGTCCTGTTCTTTCTTTCAACTACTCCATTTTGTTGAGGAGTCCTAGGGGCAGAGAAGTTATGATCTATACCATGCTCATCACAGAATTCAACAAACTTACCATTTTCAAATTCAGTTCCATGATCAGACCTAATGGATGCAAGTTGATTACCTAGTTGTTTCTGAGTTTTTCTAACAAAAGCATAAACATGTCAAATGTTTCATCTTTAGATGTTAAAAATAGTACCCAGGTAAATCTAGAATAATCATCAACAAGTACCATCACATATTTCTTTCCACCTCTGCTCAAGGTTCTCATTGGACCACAGAGATCCATATGAACCAGTTCCAACATCTTGGTTGTGCTTACCATTTTCTTGCTTTTGAAGGATGATCTTACCTGCTTCCCCCTTGCACAGGCCTCACAAACTTTGTCTTCCTTGAACTTGATGTTAGGTAGCCCTATCACCAAGTCTTTAGAGACTAATTTGTTTAGCTGATTCAGACTAGCATGACCAAGTCTTTTGTGCCACAGGAGGGGATCATTATCCAACACACTTAGGCAGGTGAGTTCATTTTCTGAAAGAGTAGACAAATCTACAATGTAAATATTGCTAACTCTTTTTCCCTGCAAAATAATCTTGTCAGTGGTAAGGTTAATAACAAAGCATTTGGTAGAGGTGAATGCTACAAGATTACCTCTGTCACACAGTTGTGACACGCTGATCAGGCTGTATTTCAAGCCATCTATTAAGTAGACATTCTCAATGGAGTGTGAGTCTGTCTTACCTACCTTTCCAATCCCAATAATCTTACCTTTCTTCCCATTACCAAAGGAGACATTACCTCCCTTTAAGTCCTCAAGTGAAAGGAACTAGTTCTTGCTTCCAGTCATATGTTTTGAGCAGCCACTATCCATGTACCATATTTGGCTACTTCCCCTCACTTGGACCTGCAAAAAGAAATCAAGGTTTAGTCTTAGGAACCCAAACTAGTTTGGGTCCCTTTCTATAGGCAAAAGGGTAAATCAAATTCCTTTTAGCCCACCAGGCAGCCTATTTTTCTTCTGAACAAAAGCTTTGTTCTTTTGACTGGCCTTTTCTTTTGCATTACATTCATTTTTGTAATGGCCAGTCTTCCCACAGTGTGTGCAGATTTTGTTCTCAGGAAGAGTGAGGTACTTGCTTTTAGAATCCCACTTAGGTGCTTGAGTCCCATAGCCAAGTCCTCTTTTGTTGCTACTGTGATGTTCTTGTAGCCAGGAAAGTGCATCAGAAGCCTTGTTCCATTTGCAAGTTCTATCTAGTTCATGTTTTACCTTTCCTAGATCTTCTTTTAAGACTTTTATCTGCTCATCTTTCCTGTATAACTCATCCTTCATTTTTCCTAAGTTTTCTTCTAGGGTGAGTTGGGTGTGATCAGTTTTCTTTTTACCTGTTCCTACTTTCAGTTTTAAGTTCTCAGACCTAAGTTCTAGGACACTGGTGTCAAGTTCAAGAACCTGGTTCTTCAACTAAGCATTTTTACTATAACTCTCATTAGCCCTAGCTTCTAGAGTTTTGCACTTGGCTTTTAGGATTACACATTCCCTAGACAGATCTTCCTTCTCATTGTTAATTATCTCAGACTCATCAATGAAGTCTAGCAATAGTTCAGACAACCTTTTTTTAGACAGGAATTTAATCTTGTCTTTGAGATGAAGGACACTCACCTCTTGTTCATCATCAGATTCTCCGATGGCCATAAGTGCTTGTTCATCTCCAGCTTCATCTTCTGAGTCCTCATCTGATGTTTCTCCCCAAGCAGCAACCATAGCCTTTGTTTATCTTTTGTTCCTTTTGGGTTGAACATGTTCCTTCGTTCAGCCCTTTCCTTCTTCCATTCAATTTCCCATTAAGGACAGTTCTTGATTATGTGATCAGTCTTACCACATTTGTAGTAACCCTCGTTGGTCTGTTTCTCAGGAACCCTTGGTTTGTTGAAGGTTGTACCTCTTGAAGAACCCTTTCCTCTCATCAGGTACTTTTTGAAATCTCTTGTGATCATGGCCATTTCATCATCCTCGAGATCTGAACCTTCAGCTATTCTGAGAGCCAAACTTCTTTCCTTCTTGGGTGCATCCATTTTCATGGTTTGCCTTCTCAATTCATAGGAAGTGAGGTTTCCAATAGCGAAATGGCCTCCTGACCACTTAAACTTGTACCGGATTTTAAAGCCGATATATAAACTTTTGACTTTCCCATTTTAACACCTCAACTCAACCAGTTGATTATAAATAAACCCCTTCTTCAGAGCGTGTAGCTCAGTTTCCTGACAAAAAGAACACGTCAAATACTAAAGCCATTTATTATTTTACACGTGTCATCAGGGTCCTATTTTTTTATAATTAATTTATCAAAATTTCCTTCTTATTTTATTTCTTTCATTATTCCTTCTACACCTTTTAGAAGGAGCTTCTCTTGTTTACAGAGACGCCGCAGGAGCTTCGCTAATTTGAAATTGCTTTCCTTCTACACCTTTTGGTTACGAGGGCATATTACAGAGATGCCGCATGAGCTTTGCTTGTTTACGATGTGACTAAAAGGCACACTTTGGAGCAACTGTCGAGTTGGCTTGAATATATGTTGCAACAACACGATATGGAAGTAATAGTGGTGGGGAATAAGTGAGTGTGACGCCGGAGAAAATATTAGGACTGTTAGTGCAGAGGAAGGCGAGGAATTCGCGAAGAGTAATGGATTTTTTACACGGTGGCGGCGGCGTTTGATAAGACGGTGGAGAGAATATGTGAGAAGATGGAATACGGGGATGTTGAGGAGGTGGATGAAGCTCTGGGAATTAATACATGGAATTGGAAAGGGTTTTGAATTGGAAAGAACACAGGGGTGAAGGGAATTTTGCGGGGATGGGGGAAGTGGGTCTGATTTATTTTCTTTCTTTTTAATTTTTTTTTCTAGTTTTAGTTTTTCTAAATCAAAACTATTGCAGTCACGCGCCTAATTTTCGTGACTTGCACACACTTTGTCCACATCATCTCTGTCACTGCCACATATGCATGGTCAACGGTCAAATATGTTTATTAATTACTAGATATATGAGTTTGAGTGTTCAAATGGGAACAATGTAAGTTTGTATATCGGCTTTAAAATTCGGTACAAGTTTAAGTGGCCAGGAAGCCAATTTGGTAAGACTCTTGTCAAGACTTTCTCAACCCTGTCTTCTTCAAGGATAATTCTCCCAAGAGATTTAAGTTCATTTGTTAGTGTTGTGAACCTTGTGTACATCTCCTAGATAGATTCTCCTTCCTTCATACTAAAATTCTCATATTGAGAATAAAGTAGTGTTCCTCTTGATCTCTTTACTTGAGGAGTTCCTTCATGAGCCACTTGTAAAGTGTCCCATATTTCCTTTGCAGTTGTATAGCTTTGAATTCTGCTGTACTCGTCTGGACCCAGTTCACACACAAGCCATTTCTTGGCCTTGACATTCTTCTCCCATTTCTTCAAATCTTCAGTAGTGCATTCAGCTCTTGTCTTTGGCACATCCACTCCTTCAGCATTCTTCTTTGTAGTAGCTAGAGGACCATCAGTGACTATGTCCCAGAGTTCATAGTCTTCTCTTATGATGTGATCTCTCATCCTGTTCTTCCACCAAGAATAGTACTGATCATTAAAGAGTGGTGGCCTAACGGTGGACTGCCCTTCCCAGTTTCCAGGTGGTGCACTCATTTTAATCTTTTCCTAAGGTGTTAGCCTCTTCAAGGATAACCCGCTCTGATACCAATTGATGTTTTAAGCATCAATACCACACAAGAGGGGGAGGGGGTGATTTGTCAGGTACCTAATTTTCACTTAAGTTGTTTATGGAAGGACCTGGTCCTTCTAGGTGTTCCAACTACTACTATTTGCGAAATAATAAATACAGAAAATAAAGAACACAGAGATTTTTACGTGGAAAACACCTAGCTCAAAAGGTGAAAAATCACGACCTACTACTCAGTAGGATTTTCCCAAACTTCCACTAAAATTACTGAGCCAAAATAGCATTTACAAAACTCTTTGTAAACCTAAGGATTAACTCTAATCCCGTTGTAGCACACAACCTCAACTGTTGCGATAACTTCAAGTTAGCTATAACTTGAACACTCTAGGTATCTAATACAATTGCTTCTATGAAAGCTGAAAGGTACAATTTTAAACCACCTACTACAATTAAACTAGAATAAAAGATAAACACAATGTAACTAGTTCTTCTATCTCGTTTAAGTAGCTTCAGGAGTGCACACTTAAATCACACATAAATTGCTTGCAAAATCGCCTTGCTCTTTTGCTCTCAATTTAGTTTAACTTCTGCGTATGTGCAATCCCTGTAAAAAGGAACAATCACTGTCATTTAATAGGTTAGTGATCAGAGTTTGATTAGGACTCAATTGCTGCTCTTCTATCGTAGAAGAGTTCATGATGTTCTCAAACTCTAACACTATCTTCATCCTGGATTGTGTTCTCTTCATATAAGGAGACTTTCTCCCCTTATCTAATATGCAACCTTTTCGACCAGATCAGGAGACATTGCTGCTTGATCAGTAGTCCTTATCTCTTTCACGTGCATCTCACATGGATTGTGTGATCATGATTGTGCTTCACAAGATGGACCTGGTCCATGACTGAGTTCTTTTGTCAATCTTCAAAACTTTACCTATTCTTGGGCCAACAACCATTCTATATCATCACGGGAAGGCCAATGTGGTGGCCGATGCCTTGAGTCGAAAGGCGGAGAGCTTGGTAGTTTGGCATATCTACCAGCAACAGAGAGGCCACTAGCTATGGATGTTCAGGCCTTGGTTGATCGGTTTGTTAGATTGGATGTTTTGGAGCCCAGTTGGGTTCTTGCTTGCATGGTTTCTCGATCTTCTTTATATGATCGCTTCAGAGAGCATCAGTATGATGTCCCTATTTGCTTGTTCTCAAGGATACTGTACAACACAGCGATGCCAAGGAGGTTTCTATTGGAGATGACAGGGTGTTGCAGATGCAGGGCCGATTATGTGTGCCCAATGTGGGTGGGTTGCGTGCGTTGATTCTTGAGGACGCCCACAGTTCGCAGTAATCCATTCATCCAGGTGCCGCTAAGATGTATCAGGATTTGAGGTAGCACTATTGGTGGAGGAGAATGATGAAAGACATAGTGGAGTATGTAGTTTGGTGCCAAAATTGTCAGCAGGTGAAGTATGAGCATCAGCGGTCGAGCGGTTTGCTTAAGAGACTTGAGATTCCCGAGTGAAAATGGGAGTTGTGCTAACATGGACTTTGTTGTTGGGCTCGCACGGACATAGAAGAAATATGACGTGGTATGGGTGATTGTGGACAGGTTGACCAAGTCGGCTCATTTCATTCTGGTAGTGACTACCTATTATTCAAAGCAACTGACTCAGATGTATATCTACGAGATTGTCCAAATTTATGGCGTGCCATTATCCATCATCTCCGACCGGGGTACACAGTTCACATCGCATTTTTGGAGATCTGTATAGCGTGAGGTAGGCACACGAGTTGAGTTGAGCACAATATTCAACCCTCATATAGAAGGATAGCCCGAGCGCACCATTCAGATATTGGAGGATATGCTTCGTGCATGTGCTATGGATTTCAGGGGTTCTTGGGATCAGTTATTGCTGCTTGTGGAGTTAGCCTACAACAATAGCTACCAATCGATTATTCAGATGGCTCCTTATGAGGCCCTATATGGGAGACGGTATCGTTCCCTATTTGGTTGGTTTTAGTCGGGAGAGGATAAGTTATTAGGCACAGATTTGGTTCGAGATGCCTTGGAGAAGTTCAAGTTGATCCAGGATCGGCTTCGTACGACCCAATCTAGACAGAAGAGTTATGTGGATCGGAAGGTTTGCAATGTTGCATTCATGGTTAGAGAGCAATTTGTGCTCCGAATTTCACCCATGAAGGGTGTGATGAGCTTCGGGAAGAACGGCAAGTTGACCTATTGGTATACCGGACCTTTTGAGATCCTTGAGAGGATCGGTGAGGTGGCTTACAAGCTTGCACTGCCATAGTTTATCTGCGGGTCATCTGGTGTTCCATGTTTCTATGCTCTGGAAGTATTATGGTGATCCGTCTCATGTTTTAGACTTTATAACATTCCAATTGGACGAGGATTTGACTTATATTCAGGAGCCGATGGCTATCTTGGACAGACAGATTTGGAAGTTAAGATCAAAGGACATTGCTTTAGTGAAGGTTCAATAGAGGGGTCATCCGGTCGAGGAGATGTCCTGGGAGACCAAGCATGAAATGCGAAGTCGTTATCCTCATCTATTCATCCCTTCAGGTATGTCCTTATGCACGTTCGAGGACAAATTTTTTTTATGAGGGATAAAATGTCATGACCTGACTGGTCGTTTTGTGTAATCACACCTTGTTAGCCTCTTTTTATGCTTCGCACATATGAGTTTAGGATTTTATGACTTGACGGGCAGGTTAGTTTAGTTCCGGGAAGCTTTCGGGTTGATTGGACCCCTTGATTTTTGACTTAGAAGTTTAAAGTACAAATGTTGATCAAACTTTGAATTTTGTGAAAACGATCCTGGAACAGTGTTTTGATGGCTCTGATAGCTTTGTATCTTCATTTTGGACTTGGGTATATGCCTAAATTGAATTCGGAAGTCCGTAGATTGATTTATGTTGTTTTGCCGAAATTTTGCAATTGGAAGTTGAAAAGTTTGGCCGTAGGTTAACTTTTAGCTACCAAGCTTGGAATTTTATTTTGGGATATAGAATAGGTCTGTTATGCTATTTAGAACTTGTCTGCAAAATTTGGTATCATTTGGAGTTGATTTGATAGGATTGAGATGTTTAGTTGTAATTGTAGAGATTCTTGGACTTTACATTGAAATTCATGCATTTTAGTGTTCGATCATAATTGTAGATGTTATTTTTGTGTTTTGATCACGCGATGGAGTTTGTATGATGTTATTAGACGTGTGTGGAGATTTGGTTTTGAGCCCTAGGGCTCGGATGAGTTTCGGACATGTTTCATAATAGATTGAATTGAAAATGAATTGTTGGTGTTGCTAGTGTTGTTGGTGCCCAGTTATCGCAATTTCGAGCACCACCCTCAAAATTGCGAAGGTGGCAGTGGGGGCACAGATGTCAAAACTGAGACTTCCCCTTCGCATTTGCGAAGTCAGTAGGATTTTGGCTTGGTTTGCATTTGTGAACATTTGTTCGCTTTTGCGAGGTACCCAGCTTTGTAATTGCGAAGCCTTTGTCGCAATTGCGATGATGAATGAGGATGTCATGGTTCACAAATGCGAGCTCTGTTCTACAATTGCGATGGTTGCGAACGCCGTGTCGCAAATGCTGCAGCTGTACAAAAGGGATGGGAGACAGGAATTTTCAACACACTCTCTCATTTTAGAACCCTAGACTTGGTAGAAGGCGATTTAGAGATGGGATTTTCAAGCACAAACTTTGGGTATGTGATTCTTATCTATTTCCAATCATATTCCATCAATATATTTTAGATTTTAACATCAAAATCATGTGAATCAAAGTGAAACTTTGTCAAGTTTTTGAAAAATAAGAAATTGAGTGTTTGAGAGTCGATTTTGGAGTCGGATTTGAAACTAATCACATTTATGAAATCGTTGGGTCATGGGTAGTCAGAATCTACCATTGGACCTGGGTTTTGACTAGGCGAGCCTTGGGTTGACTTTTGTTGACTTTTTGGAAAAAGTGTAAAGATCTTAGCTTTATCTATTGTAATTGATTTTTCTTGCATTGTTCGATGATATTAAGTCGGTTATGGTTAGACTTGAATTGTGCGAAAACAATTTTTAGGGGAAAAGCTATTTTTAAGGGATGAATTGGCCTAGTTGAGGTAAGTATCTTCCCAAACATTATGGAAGAACTACCCCTTAGGATTGGCACTGCTTGATTCATTTGTCTATGTGAAAGTCGTGTACACAAGGTGATGAGTCGGTACACAGTTATACTTAATTGGCCGGTTTAGGCTACTTAGTCTCTTTCCATGCTTTAATTGAATTGTCATACTATGTTCTAAATTCTCATAGTCCATATATTCTAAATTATGTTAGTCCTTCCTTACATGCCTTAAATGACTTTGTTAGCACTTATTCTACATCCTACTTGATAATTTGCTCGTATGCTTTAGTTGAACTTGTTGCCTCTTTTATTGTTATATGTTGTCTCTCTCATTGTTGATTTCATTGTTTGAATTCATTGTACTTGTCATCTCTTTCATTGTTGATTATCATTATTTGAATTCATTGTTACAAGTTATCACTTTCGCTGCTATTATTCTTATTTGAAGTCATGTTATCTCTTCCATTGTAAGTTATTTGTATTTAGTTTCGTGGTTAGAAATTATCTTCCTCATTATTGAGTTATTGGTGTTGAAGTTTTGAAAGTCGTATCACATTGAGGCGAAGTTATTAATTGTTGAGATATCTTTCTTCTTAAGAATTTTACATTCATTGTTATTGTTGATATTCTTGTACACGTTGTGGTGGAGCCATGAGCTATTGTTGTGGAAATATTGATATTGTTGATTGTTGGCAAGTTGTGGCATGTGGGCACTTGTGGTGCGAATTGTTATTCTGAATTGATATTGACGCGCATGAGGCGGTATAAGGATTGGGGTTAATGTTCATGTGGTGGCATAAGGCGGAACTTATGTGCGTGATGCTTGTAATGGAATTACGTGAAGCCACGCGGCGTCATAAGGTGGGCTAAAGTGCATGTAGCTATTTCGAAAAAAATATTTTTAAAACTATATAAATGTAAGGCTCACGCGGAGGTAAAAGGAAAGATTGTGATTGAGATTGTGAATCGTAAATACAAGGCGGTGCCTCGGTTGTGATTCTTTATATATATACGAAGCGGTACCTCGGTTGTGATTCTTATTGTACAGGAGGCAGTACCTCGTTGTGATTCTTGTTGTTCATCTCAAGTTGCATAGAGTTTTGGTGGGAACACTTCTTGTTCTTTTGTTCTTCCTTGTTCTAGCAGTTATTGTCCGTATATTATCATTGTGGTTCTCTTTATTTGCTTCCTTTATGTTATTTCTATACTTAAAATTCTGGTATTAGTCCGTGATATTAACTTGTTTTAAATCAGCTATTCTCCGCTTTCTATTATTTATCCTTATTATATTTTCATACTATTTATTTATATCCTAGTAGGTGTCTTGACCTGACCTCGTCACTGCTCTACCAAGGTTAGGCTTGATACTTATTGGGTACCGTTGTGGTATACTCATACTACGCTTCTGCACATCTTTTTGTGCAGATCCAGGTACGTTTGCCCGTGCCGGATGCTAGAGTTGATTTAAGTTGCTGCTTTTGAAGACTTCAGGTATACTCGTTTCACGTCTACAGGCCTCAGAGTCCCCTTCTGTTTTAGACATTTCATTGTTTCTTTCTTGTTTCAAACAGTATTGTAGTTTGACACTTGTTGTACCATCTTGTAGAGCTTATGACTCCATTCCACCAAGTTTTGGGGTGAGTGTTGGCTATTGTAGTGTTGAGTTTATTATAATAGTATGAAGGTTTTTATTTGAAGTGTTAGTAGTATTTTCTCTATTTCTCTATGCATATTAGGCTTACATAGTCGTAGAGACTAAGTTCCATAACGACATCCTACAGAGGATAATTGGGATCGTGATAGTGTCACTTGTAAAAGAGAACATAACTCATATATATAGAGTTGGTAGGATTAGGATTAACTAGAAATCTGATGCTTTACTCTTTCTTGGTGGAAGAGTTCTCGTTAGCTTCAACTTCTAACTCTTTCCTTATCTTTGCTAGAGTTCTCTTCAAGTAAGGAGTCATGCTCCTTATCAAATATGCAATCTTCTCGTTCAGGGTTAATAGAAATAATCACTTATACTTATCCCTTGCACGTGCATGCCTTTTGCTTTATTCTAACCGTAACCTTTGTACAGTGTCCATGGACCTGGTTCATGCATGTGTTCTTTTGTAAATCCTCAAAACCAAAACCACTCAGGTCAATAAATTTCCTCTTTTTTATGATGACAAACTATGTCCTTTTCAAAAGCATGGAACGTGTTTCAACTCAACTCAACATCAAATACAATATCAGAACACTTTCCTTTTAAAGTCACAAATCATCAAGGACTAGGTTCATTAGGTTATAAACATCACAGTCCAAAAAAGCAAAAGCACACCTGCTGATCGAGATTTTTTCTTCTTTTTTTTTCTTTTGGCTAGTATTTGAACCCTGAGCAATAGTTGCACCAACTTTATTGATCACTAAACCACACCCTCAAGTACCAACTTCTGACCCTTTACTTCTAGAAGAGTTGTACTACATGCCAAACTAGCTAGTCACATATCGTGAGCTATATATAAGGACGAGGGTTCGACTCTGACACTTACTATGGGCTATAAATAAAATTGCCAATGATATAATTTAAACATGGGTAATATAAAACGACTGTAAGCTCAATATTTTGAAGTAACTAAGCAATTATTTTATGACTAAGGAAACTCCAAATTTATTTCTCATCATTTAGCAATTTATCTCAGGTCAAAGAGGCAATATCATTTATTATAAATTCCAAAGCAATCAATTCAATCATGCGCAAATCATGTCGAGGTCGTACGACCCGATCCAACATACAAAAAGAAACTGTGCACTGCCTAGGGTCAAACGGCACAAACCATAGATGTATCTATTAACCTGCCGAGGCGAACGACCCGCTCATGAGAGTAGTGGAAATTTACCTCGCTCGTAGAATATAATTGCGACACGATTACACATAGATTTCGTAAGTTATTATAATATTCCTCAATTCTTTTCGAAAATACGAAGTACAAATGAAAACTTTTAAAATCTCAAATTCCTCAACTTCAACTCTTTTCAAGACAATTAGTAAACAACCTCAATCTCGCTCTTTCTCAAGGCAACAATAACCATAAATCAAATAACAGTATCAACAAGGCATGATGTAACCTAAAACTACTCGGACATAGGCATAGCTAGTAGCTACGTACGGACTCTCGTCACCTCGTGCGTACGAAGCCCCCACAAATAGAAGCACATATTAATTTAGTTCACCTATGGGGTTAATTCCTTCTTACAAGGTTAGAAAGGAAACTTACCTCGCTTCGAAGTTCCATAGACGGCTCCCAAGCCTTTCCAACAATTCAAAACGATGCCCAACGCTCCAAAACTAGTCTTAAATGTGCAAATCTATAAATATATACTCCAATACTTATTATAATCCAATTTACAATAATTTCCAACTCTGCTCGAAAAGTCGATAAAATCAACCCTAGGGCCCACGTGCCCGGATTGCGAAAGTTTTCGAAGATAAACATTACCCATAACATCACGAACTCAAATATATAATTTATTCTCAATTCCATGCCCAAATTCGTGGTCAAAAATCCAAAAATACCAACTTTTAGGTTTTCTACCAAAACCCCAAATTTTCACTAATTTTTCATGAAGTTCCATGTTAAAATCTATATATAATCCAAGTATTTAACTTGCAATAGGTGGGAATAACTTACCTTGACATATATGATGAAGATGGAGCTCCAAAATCGCTCCTAGGTCATCTCCCATGGAGGAAATGAGATGAAATGAGCCAAACCCGTTTTGCAAACTTATACACTGCCAGGCAACCCTTCTTCACATTCGCGGGCTTCCCATCGCGTTCGCGATGAACAAATTTCTCACAAGCTATTTCCAAACTCTTCTCAGACAGCCTCTAGTATAATGGACATAACTTTTTGTACAAAACACCAAATGAAAAATTATTTAACTTTCTGAAAACTAGAAACCAAGATCTACAATGTTCATGTTTTGGTCATCTTCCAATTCCTTATATATTTCGAGATATATGCTGTAAAAATCATCCATGTGCATCACAAATTTCTTCTTCATCTTCTCGGACAACCTGTAGTGTACCAGCCATAACTTTTTGTACACAAGTCCAAATTCTAGATGGTTTACTTTTCTGAAAACTAGACATAAAGGGATACAACTTTCTTTTTTGGATGATTTCCAAATTCCTTATAGATTGCGAGATATGAGCCTACGAAGTCAGACCTATGAAACAGAGAGTTCCTTCTTTGCAAATGCCAGAGTCTCTTCGTGAACGCGAAGAACAAAATCCCAGAAGCCAAATCCTTCTTCGCGAATGTGAGAGGATCCTCGCGAACGCGAAGAACAACACTAGAAATCAGTAAATCAGCATCTAAAGTATCCCAAAATGATCTGAAACACACCTGAGGCCCCCAGGACCCCGTCCAATCACACCAACCTGTCCCAAAACATGACACGGACTTGCTCGACGCCTCAAATCACATCAAACAACATCGATATCATGAATCGCACCCCAATTCAAGCTTAATGAATTTTAGAACTTCAAACTTCTACATTCGATGCCGAAACCCATCAAATCACGTCCGATTGACCTCAAATTTTGCACACAAGTCACATTCACATTGCAGACATATTCCAACTTCCGGAATCAGAATCCGACCCCGATATCAAAAAGTCCACTTCCAGTCAAACTTCTCAAAAACCTTCAAATTTCTAACTTTTACCAAATGACCCCAAAATGACCTACGGACCTTTGAATCCATTTCCGGACGCGCTCCCATACCAGAATCACCTTACAGAGCTATTCCCAGACTCGAAATCCCAAACGGACATCGATAATATTGAAATGCACTGCAACCCAAATTTATAAAATTCTTCCAAAATGCCAACTTCCACAATAGGCGCTGAAATGCTCCCGGGTTATCCAAAACCCGATTCGGACATATGCCCAACTCCAAAATTATCATACGAACCTGTTGGAACATTCAAATCCTGATTTCGAGGTCGTTTATTCAAAAATCAAACCTTAGTCAATTCTTTCAACTTAAAGCTTCTGAAATGAGAATTTTCTTTCAAAATTAACTCTGAACTTCCCGAAATTCAATTCCGACCACGCGTGCAAGTCATAATACTTGAAGTGAAGATGCTCATGGCCTCAAACTGTTGAACGACGCGCTAGATCTCAAAACAATCGGTCCAGTAGTTACATACGAGTTCAACCATACCAAAATTATCAAATTCTCATACAAATTCGCCCCTCAAATCATCATTTTACATTTTGAAAGTTTTTACAATATTTCCCAAATTTTCCCATAGATTCTCATGAATTTGATGCTAAATCTAATGTATATTCACAAAATATAATTAAAAATTGATTAGAGGTACTTACCCAATAATTTGATATGAAAATCCTTCCACAAAATCGCCTCCCATCGAGGCTAGGGTTCAAAACATGAAAAAATGAAGCTAAGTCCCGAAATGGAGGTCTTATTACCAGCCTAAGATGTCGCATTTGTGACATCCGAATCGCAAATGCGATGGTCCCAAATGCGATAGAGGTGTCGCAAAAGCGAAGGTTGACCAGCTGTCCCGGCCCGGATTTCCCACTGTCGTGATCGTGATGGCGCCTAACCTTTCAGTTGCTAGGCAGGCCAACAATTACAGATTTATACGCTCACTCTTAAATAATTTGGTAAATAACAACAATTAAACCATAACAGATTAAAGAAGTGCAGAATTTCTAATAACCCAAGTAATTATACACAACTACCCAGATTCTGGTGTCACAATTCACGAACTTCTAAGAGTCACCACAAATAACTGGCTGAAGGAAAATACAACTATTTTTTAGTTAAAAGAAACAATAAACTGAAATAAATGGAAGGGGACTCCAGGGTCCGCGAACGCCGACAGATCTACCTTGGGTCTCCTATGGATTTGAAGTCAGCAGCTCAACTCGAGTCAACACGTTCCAGTATCAAAATCTGCACAGAAAGTGCAGAGTGCAGTATCAGTACACCCGACCCCATGTACTGGTAATTGTCGAGTCTAACCTTCGCGAAGTAGTGACGATGCTAGGACAAGACACTCCCAAACAAACCTGTTCAGTTTATCAATACATATACACTAATAACAACAACTAAAGAAACAAGGCAAGAAGTATTGGGAAGAGGGCATGCTGAGGGGATTACAAGACAAAGAATTACAATGGAACTGAGATCATGAACAATCAATATACCTTAAACAGATAGAAATGGATAAACACAGTAAAAGAAAGTGCACGATATCACCCTTCGTGCTTTTACTCTCAACCTCACCAGATAAAATAATATAAACATGCACGACATCACCCTTTAAGCTTTTACACTCAACCTCACCATAATAATTAATATAAACGTGCACGACATCACCCTTCGTGCTTTATCACTCACTCAACAAATATTGCACGGCATCACCCTTCGTGCTTTACCACTCTCCCTCACCAAAACAATGAACAATGACAACGAGGAGATAGGAATATCAAGAGCAAATCTCACTTCAACACTTAGTACCACAATACCAACCTCAACTTTGAATCAATACTCAATCAATACAAAATTCAGTAAACCTTGATAAGAAATTGCTCAACACATCGAATAGCTAGTCTAAACATGAACAATATGATAAAAAATACAACATTTACAAGAATAATACTCACTCATATGCTATGACTTGACAACAACGCATAGGTACTCGTCACCTCACCTATACGTTGTACTCAACATCCAAACACGTAGCAAGTAGGCAAATAATACCTAATCCCTCAAGCCAAGGTTAACCACGGCACTTACCTCGCTCCAACGGCCAAACTCAAAGATCAATCACCGCTTTTCCCTTAACACAAGCCTCCAGACCAATAGAATCTAGAAAATTACCAACCAAACAATTCAATTTAAGCCTTAGGAACTACCCACGATTGCAAGGAATTCAATTTAGGCCATTTTTTAAAAAGTCAACAAAAGTCAACACCCGGGCCTGCTTGGTCCAAACCAAAAATTCGGACAAAACCTGATTGCCCATTCATCCCCGAGCCCGGATAAATAATTGGTTTTGGAATCCGACCTCAATTCGAGGTCTAAATCCCCAAATTTCAAAATCCCTAGTTTCTACACAAAAATCCCTAATTCCACCATGAAAATCTTAGATTCTAGGTTGAAATCTTGTAAAATAAAGTAAAAGATTGAAAGAAATGAGTTAAGAATCACTTACCTACGATTTGGGGAAGAAGTGGTCTTTGGAACATCACCTAGAGGGTTTCTTGTTTTGAAAGTTTTGAAAAATGAGCAAAAATCCCGTATAAGTCAAATTTTACCAGCTGCAGATGTCACAAATGCGACCAGGGCGAAGCCCGCAAATGCGAGAAATCCATCGCATTTGCGAAGATTCCCACAGTCTTGCCTTCTTCGCAAATGCGAAGAAAAGTTGGCAAATGCGAACTAAGCTAGTCGCAAATGCGATCAAATGATCGCAATTGCGAAGATTGCCTCCCCCTGTCCCCATCGCAAATGCGAAGGAATGGTCACATTTGTGAACATAAGCTGGCCCAGCATCTCTTTGCATTTGCGATGAGAAGCTAGCAAATGCGAACTCTTCAGAGATCGCAAATGCGACGATTGACCACGTATTTACGAGGTCTGAGGCCTGCAACAAAAACCAGTAATGTTCAAATTCTTATTTTCACCCCGTAGCCTATCCGAAACTTACCCGAGCCCTCGGGGCTCCAATCCAAACATGCACACAAGTCTTAAAACATCATATGAACTTGCTTACATAATTAAATTGCTAAAATAACACCTAGAACTACGAATTTGGCACCAAATCAAATGAAATTCTCAAGAACACTTTGAAATTTCTATTTTTTAAACCGGACGTCCGAATCACGTCAAACTAACTCTGTTTCTCACCAAATTTAATAGACATGACTTAAATATTATATTGAATCTGTACCGGGCTCCGAAACCAAAATACAGACCTAGTACCAACAAGATCAAACATTAATAATTTCTTAAAAACCATTAAATTTTCAGGCTTATAATTTTTAACAAAAATTCATAACTCGGGCTAGGGACCTCCATATCCGATTAAAGGCATACGCCCAGGTCCCATATTTTGATACGGACCCACCTGGACTGTCAAAATACGAGTCCGGGTCTGTTTGCTCAAAATGTTGACCAAAGTCAACTAAATCAACTTTTCAAGGCAAAAATTATTATTTTCATCAACTTTCAAAATAAAAGCTTTCCGAAAATACGTCCGGACTTCGCGTGCAAATCGAGGAGCAATAAAATGAGGTTTGAAAGGCCTCGGAATACAAAATTTGTTTTAAATCATAAGACGACCTATCGGGTCATCACACCAGCTCTGTCAAAGTCGCAAATGCGATACAAGACTCGCAAAAGCGAGCTCAGAGTTTTAGCAAAAACAAAAGTTTGTGTCGCAAATGCGGAGCTGCCTAATCGCAAATGCGAACTCCCCTGACCCGGACCATCGTCGCAAAAGAGAGAATGATCTCGAAAATGCGGACATCGCAAATGCAATGAAAACCTCGCAAATGCAATTTAAAAATGCGAGAATAGAGACACCAGCAAAGCTGAACCTTTGTCACGACCCGGATTTCCCACAATCTGGAGTCGTGATGGCGCCTACTATTAGGAGCTAGGCAAGCCAATTATTTATTATCTCTTTTAGTAAACCTCGACATTATTAAAAATAGCGAAACATTTAATAGAAAAGCGGAAGTCTTAAATATAAATAAACGGAAAACAATGCGGAAGTTCAATACAACTCTACCCAAGGACTGGAGTCACAAACTCACGAACGTCTAGAGAATGCTAAATCCAATGTCTGAATAAAAACATAGTTTTGTTTGTTCCGATACAAAGGATAACAAACTAAAGTAAATATAGAAGAAACTCCGGGCCTGCGGACGTCAGCAAGGCTACCTCGATGTCTCTGGACTGAAGTCAGCTCCCAAATCTACTATTGCTGTCCAAAAGCTGCTCCGGCACCGTGATCTGTGCAAAAAGATGCACAGAGTGTAGCATCAGCACAACCGACCCCATATGCTGGTAAGTGCCTGGCCTAACCCCGGCGAAGTAGTGACGAGGCTAGACCGGACTACCAAACAAACATGTGCAGTTCAATATATATGTATGCAATATAAAGGTATACAGAAATTAACCAGTCAAGGGGAGGGGGAGCATGTTGTAGGGGCTGTAACAGTTCAGGTATAAAATCAATAATTAAGGAATGAAACAGTACAACTACAATAGCAACGAGAGTAGGAAATCAACAGTTGCACGGCACCATCCTTCGTGCTTTTACTCTCATCCTCACCTAAACAATCATATAAAGTGCACGGCATCACCCTTCGTGCTTTACCTCACAAAATGATGACACGGAATGATCCTTCGTGCATAAACACTCATATCATGGCACGAAATGTTCCTTCGTGCATTAGTAATCATATCATGGCACGGAATGTTCCTTCGTGCATTAGTAATCATATCACAATTGTGCACGGCATCACCCTTCGTGCTTTATTACTCGTCCTCACCAAAACAACAATCACCAACAAAGGGGCGAGGGAATAGACAAACAAAATAGAAATCCCGACAAGGGAACAATAACTACAATTTCAATATCCCGGCAAGGGAGAAAAGTCTACCAAACAGCAAAACATCCCGGCAAGGGAATAACCACTAACTCATTAGCTTTCTTTCGTTTCTTACTTCACATCTCACTATATCACTTGAGCCAATGCTCCCATGAATTTTATAATCTCAGATACCTTTTCAATTCGTATTACAACCAAGCCAATACACCACGAAAATCAAAGGATCGTAATGTTTTTCACATGTTCTTTACAATATATACAAGTCCTCAATCAACATGGAATTCACACAAAATCAGGATAATCACCCTCTAAGGACTCACGGTCATGCTAGACACCAATGTATAGATACTCGTCACCATGCGTATACATCGTACTCGATCAATTAGCAAATAGCAAACAAGACTCAACTCCTATTCCCTCAAGCTAGAGAGTTAAACCAAACACTTACCTCAACTTCCACGGCCAATTCAATCCTCAACAACCGCTTTCCCTCTCGAATTCGGCACCAACTCAACCAAATCTACGCAATAATGACTTCACGTTATCAATATGTGCTAAACAAATCGAACCCAATGTCTAATTATAGCTTTTGCATCCATTTACCCCGAAGGTCAAAAAATTCCCCCGGGCCCACATGGTCAAAACCCGAGGTTCGAGCCGAAACCCGATTACCCATTCCCCCATGAACTCAGATATATAATTTATTTTGGAATCGGACCTCGAATTGAGGTCCAAAACCCCCAATTTTAGAAAACCTAGGTTCTACCCAAAATTCCCAAATTTCCCATTAAAAATCTTTGTTTTGAAGTTGAAATTATGTTTAAAGATGTTAAGGAGTAAAGAAAATGAGTTAGAAATCACTTACCAATCGTTTTGGAGAAGAAGAATCGTTTGGAAAATCGCCTCTTATGTTTTGGGTTTTGAAAAAAAGTGAAAAATGACTGAAATTCCCAACCTTATATACCCTCTGAAGACCAGCGCGGACCGTGCCAAAATGGACCGCGGCCGCGCTGAAGAACTGTACGAATACCACTCCCTGAACTCTCCAGCGCGGACCGTACAAAGGGGAACGTGGCCGCGCTAGTAGACCTGGGAAATGCTGGCTCTCTGAAGTTAGCTATGCGGACCGCGCATGGACGACCGCGGCCGCGCAGCTTCCACCGCGGACCGCACTAAGGCGACCGCGTCCGCGCAGCACGCACCGCGGACCGCGCTAAGGCGACCGTGGGCGCGCTGGAGCCTGCAACTCCCTGAACCTGCAACATCTGCTATTTCTAAGTCTAAGACCTCCCGGGGCCTACTCAAAACTCACCCGAGCCCTCGGGGCTCCAAACAGAACTTACACATAACTCCAAAAACACCCTACGGACTTAACCGTGCGATCAAATCGCCAAAATACATCAAAAACAACGGATCAAGCCTCAAAACTCATGAATTCTTCCCAATTTTCATAAAACATCAAGTCCGAAACACGTCAAACGACGTCCGATTTCAACCAAACTTTACAGAAAGCGTTTAAACCATATATAAGACTTGTACCGAGCACCGGAACCTAAATACGGGCTCGATACCACGGTCTTTTAATCAAATTTCATTTCCAGTTCCCTTGATAAATTTCAGAAAAGCAATTTCACAAAAAATTTCATTTCTCGGGCTCTAGACCTCGGAATTCGATTCCGGGCATATGCCGAGTCTCATATTTTCCTACGGGCCCTCCGGGGCCGTCCAATCACGGGTCCGGGTGGGGTCCGTTTACCCAAAATGTTGACCAAAGTCAACTTTAATAATATTAACATCAATGTTCATTATTTTTCACACAGAATTCGTATTTAAACTTTCTGGCTACGCGCCTGGACTGCGCTCGTAATTCGAGGCGACTAAAATGAGGTTTTCAAGGCCTCGAAAACGCGGAATGCATGAGAAAACAGGTGATGACCCCTTCGGATCGTCACATTCTCCACCCCTAAAACAACCGTTCATCCTCGAATGGACAAAAGAAAGAATTACGTGAGTCGGGAAAAAGATGAGGATAACGGCTCCGCATATCAGACTCGGACTCTCAGGTCGATGCCTCAGGAGGCTGACCTCTCCACTGAACACGCACTGAAGGAAAACTCTTCGACCTCAACTGTCGAACCTGCCGATCTAGAATAGCCACCGGCTCCTCCTCATAAGACAGATCCTTGTCCAACTGGACAATGCTGAAATCTAACACGTGGGTTGGCTCGCCGTGATACCTCCGAAGCATGGACACATGAAAAACTGGATGCACGGCTGACAAGTTAGGCGGCAAGGAAAGCCTATAAGCCACCTCTCCCACACGGTTGAGAATCTCAAATGGGCCAATGAACCTAGGGCTAAGCTTGCCCTTCTTTCCAAATCTCATCACGCCCTTCATAGGCGACACTCGGAGCAATACTCGCTCACCAACCATGAAAGCCACATCTCGGACCTTGCGATCTGCATAGCTCTTCTTCCTGGACTGAGCTGTCCGAAGCCTATCCTGAATGATCTTGACCTTGTCCAAGGCCTCCTGAACTAGATCCGTACCCAACAATCGAGCCTCTCCCGGCTCAAACCATCCCACTGGGGACCGACATCGCCTGCCATACAACGCCTCATGTGGAGCCATCTGAATGCTGGGCAGGTAGCTGTTGTTGTAGGCGAACTCTGCTAAAGGCAAAAATCGGTCCCACGAACCTCCAAAGTCTATAACACAAGCTCAGAGCATATCCTCCAATATCTGAATAGTCCGCTCGGACTGTCCGTCCGTCTGAGGATGGAATGCTGTGCTCAACTCAACCTGGGTGCCCAACTCTCGCTGAACTGCTCTCCAGAAGTGCGAGGTAAACTGCGTACCCCGGTCCGAAATGATAGATACCGGCACCCCATGAAGGCGAACAATATCTCTGATGTAGATCTCAGCTAACCTCTCGGACGAATAAGTGGTTGCAACAGGAACAAAATGCGCTGACTTGGTCAGCCTATCAACAATGACCCAAATTGCATCAAACTTCTTCCGGGTCAACGGGAGTCCAGTAACAAAATCCATAGTAATCCTCTCCCACTTCCACTCGGGAAGCTCAATCCTCTGAAACAAACCACCAGGCCTCTGATGCTCATACTTAACCTGCTGACAGTTCAAACATCGAGCCACATATGCAAGAATATCTTTCTTCATTCTACGCCACCAATAGTGCTGCCTCAGATCCTGATGCATCTTCGCGGCGCCCAGGTGAATAGAATACCGGGAGCTATGGGCCTCCGCTAAGATCAACTCTCTAATCCCATCAACATTGGGCGCACAAACTCGCCCCTGCAGTCTCAAGACACCATCATCATCTAAGGTCACCTTCTTGGCACCTCCACGCTGCACCGTGTCTCTGAGGACACACAAATGGGGATCATCAAACTGCCGGTCACGGATACGCTCCAATAATGAAGAACGAGCAACCGTGCAAGCTACCACTCGGCTAGGCTCAGAGATATCCAACCTCACAAATCGATTGGCCAAAGCCTGAACATCCAAAGCAAGCAGCCTCTGGCTGGCCGGGATATAAGCAAGACTACCCATGCTGGCGGACTTCCTACTCAATGCATCGGCCACCACATTGGCCTTCCCCGGGTGGTACTAGATAGTAACATCATAATCTTTCAGCAACTCCAACCACCTCCTCTGCCTCAAATTCAACTCCTTTTGCTTGAACAAGTACTGAAGACTCTTGTGATCAGTGTACACCTCACACGTCACACCATATAGATAATGCCTCCAAATCTTCAAAGCATGAACAATGGCTGCCAACTCTAGATCATGAACCGGATAATTCTTCTCGTGGATCTTCAACTGCCTCGAAGCATAGGCTATGACTCTGCCATCCTGCATCAATACTGCACCAAGCCCAATACGGGAAGCATCACAATAGACTGTATAAGGCCCTGAACCTGTGGGCAAAACCAATACCGGTGCTGTAGTCAGAGCTGCCTTGAGCTTCTGAAAGCTCGCCTCACACTCATCTGACCATCTGAACTGGGCACCCTTCTGGGTCAACCTGGTCATCGGGGCTGCAATAGACGAAAACCCCTCCACAAACCGACGGTAATAGCCTGCTAACCCCAAGAAACTCCGGATCTCTGTAGCTGATGCTGGTCTAGGCCAGCTCTTGACTGCCTCAATCTTCTTCGGGTCCACCTGAATACCCTCTGCTGATACAACGTGACCCAGAAATGCTACTGAAGTCAACCAGAACTCACACTTCGAGAACTTAGCATATAACTGGCTATCCTTCAGAGTCTGAAGAACCACTCTGAGGTGCTGCTCGTGCTCCTCCTGACTGCAGGAGTATATCAGAATATCATCAATAAAAACTATCACGAACAAGTCCAAATAAGGCCTGAACACTCGGTTCATCAACTCCATAAATGCTGCTGGGGCATTGGTCAACCCAAATGACATGACCAAAAACTCATAATGCCCATACCGAGTGCGGAATGCTGTCTTAGGGACATCGGATGCCCTAATCCTCAACTGGTGGTAGCCAGATCTCAAGTCTATCTTTGAAAACACCTTCGCGCCCTGAAGCTGGTCGAACAAATCGTCAATCCTCGGCAGTGGATACTTGTTCTTTATCGTCACTTTGTTCAATTGCCGGTAATCAATGCACATCCTCATCGAACCGTCCTTTTTCTTCACAAATAACACCGGCGCACCCCAAGGCGAGATGCTGGGTCTAATGAAACCCTTGTCAAGAAAATCTTGCAACTGACCCTTTAACTCTTTCAACTCCGGCGGGGCCATGCGATACGGCGGGATAGAAATGGGCCGGGTGCCCGGAGCCAAATCAATACAAAAATCAATGTCCCTGTCGGGTGGCATACCCGGCAGGTTTGAGGGGAAAACATCTGGAAACTCCCGGACAACAGGCACAGAATCTATAGGAGGAACCTCAGCACTGGAATAACGAACATAGGCCAAATAGGCCAAACACCCCTTCTCGACCATACGTCGAGCCTTCACATATGAGATAACACTACGAGTGGCATGACCTAGGGTCCCTCTCCACTCCAAACGGGGCAAATCTGGTAAAGCCAAGGTCACGGTCTTGGTGTGGCAATCCAAGATGGCATGATACGGGGACAACCAATCCATCCCTAATATGACGTCGAAATCCACCATGTCTAAGAGCAATAAATCAACACGGGTCTCAAGACCCTCAAACACTACCACACAGGAACGATGAACTCGGTCGACCACTATAGAATCACCCACCGGTGTAGATACATATACAGGAACACCCAAGGCATCATTAGGCATAACCAAGTACGGTGCAAAATAGGATGACACATATGAATACGTAGACCCAGGGTCAAATAGCACTGAAGCATCTCTATCACAGACCAGAATAGTACCTGTAATAACTGCATCTGAAGACTCAGCTCTGGCCTGGCTGGAAGAGCATAACGCCGGGGCTGGGCCCCACCTCCTTGACCCATATCCCTGGGACGATCGACTGCTGGCTGGCCTCTACCTCTGGCGGTCCGAGCTCCACCTCTATGATCTCTACCTCCACCTCTATGACCTCTACCCCCACCTCTAGCTGGCTGGGCGGCCTGTGGATCACCTGATGCCTGTATCATAGGACGAGGACCCTGATGCTGGGAACTGCTCGAAGCTCGAGGGCAAAATCTAACAATGTGACTCGGGTCACCACAACCGTAACAAGCCCTCGGCTGCTGAGACTGCTGACCCTGTCGACCTGAATGTCCAACCCGAAAACTCTAAAGTGGTGGGGCACTAATGGGTGCTGATGGTGAACTGTGAGGCTGCTGGTCAGAATAATGCGGCTGAGAACCACGACCACCTAAAGTACCATGAGAAACCTGAAGAGCTGACTGAAAGGGCCTCGGAGGATGGCCTCTACCATAAGAATCTCTACCTCAAGACGAGGTACCACTGAACCTACCTGTATGACGGGGCCTCTTATCTGACCCATGACCACCTCCCTGTGCAAGAGCCATCTCAACTCTACGGGCCGCATTGGCCGCCTCCTGAAAAGAAATCTCACTCCCGACTCCCATAGCCATCTGGAGACGGATCGACTGAATCAATCCCTCAATAAACCTCCGCACCCTCTCTCTCTCGGTGGGGAGTATAACAATAGCATGGCGAGCTAGATCAATGAACCGGGTCTCATACTGTGTGACTGTCATAGAGCCCTGCTGAAGGCGCTCAAACTGCCTACGAAGAGCATCTCGCTGAGTAACGGGGAGAAACTTCTCCAAGAACAACTCTGCAAACTGGTCCCAAGCCAGAGATGGCGACCCTGCTGGTCTGGCTAAACAATAGTCCCTCCACCAAGTCTTGGCGGATCCAGATAGACGAAAGGTGGCAAAGTTGACCCCATTGGTCTCCACAATACCCATAGTCCGAAGAACCTCATGGCAGCTATATAAGAAATCCTGGGTGTCCTCTGAAGAAGCACCGCTGAATGTGGTGGTGAAGAGCTTGGTGAACCTATCCAGCCTCCACAAAGCATCTGCGGACATAGCCGCTCCATCGCCGGTCTGAGTCACAATACCCGGCTGAACTGCCACAACTGGCTGAACCACTGGAACCTGAGCATGGGGAGCTACCTACTCCGGAGTACGTGTAGCAGGAGTCTGAACTCCTCCTCCAGCCTGAGAAGTGGCTGGTGCTACAGGAAGCAATCCTGCCCGGATGACGCTCTCCATGAGGCCCACCAATCGGACCAAAGCATCCTGAAGAACTGGGGTGGCAATAAATCCCTCCGGGACCTGAGCCGGGCCCACTGGAGCTGCTGGGGCTGGGGCCTCCTCGTCATAATCAATCTGAGGCTCTGCCTCTGGGGCTGCTACTCGGGGCTGAGCTCTGCCCCTGCCTCGGCCTCGCCCTCTGCCCCTCATAGGAGCTACTGTTGGTGCTCGAGCTGCTGCGCGGTAGAAGAGGAAGCACGTGTTCTCGCCATATGCGAAAGAACAGAGTAGAGAGACAATCAGCATTTGAGAAACAGAATCGCACGACAAGAAGGACCAAAAGGGAAATTTTCCTAACTCTGTAGCCTCTAGTGGATAAATACAGACGTCTCTGTACCGATCCCTCAGGCTCTACCGAGTTTGTCCGTGAGTTCTGAGACCTATGTAACCTAGTGCTCTGATACCAACTTGTCACGACCCGGATTTCCCACCCTCGGGAGTCGTGATGGCGCCTACTATTAGGAGCTAGGCAAGCCAATTAGTTATTATCTCTCTTAGCAAACCTCGACATTAATAAAAACAACGAAACATTTAATAGAAAAATGAAGTCCTAAATATAAATAAACTGAAAGCAATGCGGAAGTTTAATACAACTTTACCTAAGGACTGGAGTCACAAACTCACGAACGTCTAGAGAATGCTAAATACAATGTCTGAATAAAAACATAGTTTTGTTTGTTCCGGTACAAAGGATAACAAACAAAGATAAAGATAGAAGAAACTCCGGGCCTGCGAACGTCAGCAAGGCTACCTCGGTGTCTTTGGACTGAAGTCAGCTCCCAAATCTACTATTGCTGTCCAAAAGCTGCTCCGGCACCGTGATCTGTGCAAAAAGATGCACAGAGTGTAGCATCAGCACAACCGACCCCATGTGCTGGTAAGTGCCTGGCCTAACCCCGGTGAAGTAGTGACGAGGCTAGACCAGACTACCAAGCAAACCTGTGCAGTTCAATATATATGTATGCAATATAAAGGTATACAGAAATTAACCAGTCAAGGGGGAGGGGGAGCATGCTGTAGGGCTGTAACAGTTCAGGTATAAAAATCAATAATTAAGCAATGAAACAGTACAACTACAATAGCAACGAGAGTAGGAAATCAACAGTTGCACGGCACCATCCTTCATGCTTTTACTCTCATCCTCACCCAAACAATCATATAAAGTGCACGGCATCACCCTTCGTGCTTTACCTCACAAAATGATGACACGGAATGATCCTTCGTGCATAAACACTCATATCATGGCACGGAATGTTCCTTCGTGCATTAGTAATCATATCATGGCACGGAATGTTCCTTCGTGCATTAGTAATCATATCATGGCACGGAATGTTCCTTCGTGCATTAGTATTCATATCACAATTGTGCACGGCATCACCCTTCGTGCTTTATTACTCGTCCTCACCTAAACAACAATCAAAAACAAAGGGGCGAGGGATTAGACGAACAAAATAGGAATCCCGGCAAGGGAACAATGACTACAATTTCAATATTCCGGCAAGGGAGAAAAGTCTACCAAACAGCAAAACATCCCGGCAAGGGAATAACCAATAACTCATTAGCTTTCTTTCGTTTCTTACTTCACATCTCACTATATCACTTGAGCCAATGCTCCCATGAATCTTATAATCTCAGATACCTTTTCAATTCGTATTATAACCAAGCCAATACACCACGAAAATCAAATGATCATAATGTTTTTCACATGTTCTTTACAATATATAAGTCCTCAATTAACATGGAATTCACACAAAATCAGGATAATCACCCTCTAAGGACTCATGGTCATGCTAGACACCAATGTATAGATACTCGTCACCATGCCTATACATCGTACTCGATCAATTAGCAAATAGCAAACAAGACTCAACTCCTATTCCCTCAAGCTAGAGTTAAACCAAACACTTACCTCAACTTCCACGGCCAATTCAATCCTCAATAACCGCTTTCCCTCTCGAATTCGGCTCCAACTCAACCAAATCTACGCAATAATGACTTCACGTTATCAATATGTGCTAAACAAATCGAACCCAATGTCTAGTTATAGCTTTTGCATCCATTTACCCCAAAGGTCAAAAAATGCCCCCGGGCCCACATGGTCAAAACCCGAGGTTCGAACCGAAACTCGATTACCCATTCCCCCATGAACTCAGATATATAATTTATTTTGGAATCGGACCTCGAATTGAGGTCCAAAACCCCCAATTTTAGAAAATCTAGGTTCTACCCAAAATTCCCAAATTTCCCATTAAAAATCTTTGTTTTGAAGTTGAAATTATGTTTAAAGATGTTAAGGAGTAAAGAAAATGAGTTAGAAATCACTTACCAATCATTTTGGAGAAGAAGAATCGTTTGGAAAATCGCCTCTTATGTTTTGGGTTTTGAAAAAAAGTGAAAAATGACTGAAATTGCCAACCTTATATACCCTCTGAAGACCCAGCGCGGACCGCGCAAAAATGGACCGCGGCCGCGCTGAAGAACTATACAAATACCACTCTCTGAACTCTCTAGCGCGGACCGCACAAAGGGGAACGCGGCCGCGCTGGTAGACCTGGGAAATGCTGACTCTCTGAAGTTAGCTACGCAGACCGCGCATGGACGACTGCGGCCGCGCAGCTTCCACCGCGGACCGCACTAAGGCGACCGCGTCCGCGCAGCACGCACCGCGGACCGAGCTAAGGCGACCGCGGGCGCGATGGAGCCTGCAACTCCCTGAACCTGCAACATCTGCTATTTCTAAGTCTAAGACCTCCCGGGGCCTACTCAAAACTCACCCGAGCCCTCGGGGCTCCAAACCGAACTTACACATAACTCCAAAAACACCCTACGGACTTAACCGTGCGATCAAATCGCCAAAATACATCAAAAACAACGGATCAAGCCTCAAAACTCATGAATTCTTCCTAATTTTCATAAAACATCAATTTATTTATTTTTTCCATTTTAAGTCCGAAACACGTCAAACGACATCCGATTTCAACCAAACTTTACAAAAAGCGTTTAACCATATATAAGACTTGTACCGGGCGTCAGAACCAAAATACGGGCCCGATACCACAGTCTAGTTCCCTTGATAAATTTCAGAAAAGCAATTTCACAAAAAAATTCATTTCTCGGGCTCTAGACCTCGGAATTCGACTCCGGGCATATGCCCGAGTCTCATATTTTTCTACGGGCCCTCCGGGGCCGTCCAATCAAGGGTCCGGATCCGTTTACCCAAAATGTTGACCAAAGTCAACTTTAATCATATTAACATCAAAGTTCATCATTTTTCACACAGAATTCGTATTTAAGCTTTCCGGCTACGCGCCCGGACTGCGCTCGCAATTCGAGGCGACTAAAATGAGGTTTTCAAGGCCTCGGAAATGCGGAATGCATGAGAAAACAGTTGATGACCCCTTCGGGTCGTCACAACCTTCTTTCAACACTCCGAAACACGTATGAAATTCATCTGATCCCTCAGGGCTCTAAACATAACATCCACACAAGTCTAAAAACATAGCACGAACTTGCTCGCGCGATCGGAACGCCAAAATAACCTCTAGAATCACGAATCGGATGCCAAAACACATGAAAATCACAATGAACTTCAAGAACTTCTAGAATCGCAACCAAACGTCCAAACCATATCAAATAAACTCCAAATGACACCAAATTTTACGGGCAAGTTCCATGTGATGAAACGGACCTATTCCAAATTTCGAAATTGAAATACGAACCCAATAGCCTTAAAGTCAAACTATGGACAAAACTAAGAAAATTCTAAACCTTTAAGTTGCCAACTATAAATTCTAAATCGATAATGCACGCAAGTCATAATACACTGTGTGAAGCTACTCGTGACCTCAAACTGCCAAACCAGACACAATTGCTCAAAACGATCAGTTGGGTCATTACAATTTCTACCCATTTAAATACAACTACAATATCATACAACTTAAATATAATTTTTATACAATATGTCTTTTGTATATATTTTATATCTAATTTGTATATATTTTGTCTATGGTATGTGCTTCTTCCTCTCTGAATTCCAATCAAAACTTGCCCTCTTAATGCAATTTTGATACATATCAGCAACTTTATGTATAAATATAGTGTTGATAACTTAAATATAAATTTTATACAATGATTCATACATTATACAACTATTTTCCAATTTTCATACAACGTTCAAATAAAAAAAATATATAACTACAACAGAATTTTACATACAATTATAATACAACTTTACTATAATTTTGCAAGTATATTGTATGTCATGTGTTATTCTTCTTCGAGTTTCAATCAGAAATTCAGCCAAAATCCAGTTTAATCTTCACCAAAACACTCTCAAAATTGAGATATAATCCAATTGTTTGCAACAACACCCAATCCAAACAAATAATTTTTTTTTGAAACCAAAATTTGATTTTAAAGCTTCAAAGCTTTTTAATGGCTGTCAATGGTAGAGAATCAAACACCTTCAATATTTATTGATTGACAATTTCAGTTTAAACACCAATTATGCAACATGAAAGAAAATTGGTAAATTAAAACGATTGAAATCTATTGATGAATTCCATTAAAACTCTATACAACAAGAAAGAATAAAAAAAATAGAGAACATTAAATGAAAAACAATTGGGGAAAAATAGAGAAGGAGAGTAGAGAGACGAAGAGAGAGAGAGAGAGAGAGAGAGAGAGAGAGAGAGAGAGAGAGAGAGAGAGAGAGAGAGATGGAGAGTGTCACGACCCCAAATTCCACATTAGGCTGTGATGGCGCCAAACACCGTTGTTAGGCATGCCAACACTAATCAACTAGTGAATCCTCATTTAAATAATTAATACGTGAAAACCTTTTCTTATTAATAAAGAAATTAGGAGTTTGAAACTTAAGCATAAATAGATGAACGTAATAATTACGAACTAAATTCATGATATTAATCCAAAAATCACAAGTCTACCATTGTGTGTGCCAAAACCTGGTGTCACAAGTATATGGGCAATCTAGTAGAATATACAAAACCATACTATCCTATTATCTGGAAAGGAAATAGACAGGAAAAGTAAAGACATAAAAGACTCCAGCTGCTGCAGAACGGCTCAGATGGGCACCTCAACAGAAGTCTCAAGCTAAGGAGCCCATTCTACGCACCAGACTGATGGCCAGATGCACCTGCCTCAGAGCCTGTACAATCAAGTGCAAAAGGCGTAGTATGATTACATAAACAATATGTACCCAGTAAGTATCTTGTCTAACCTCGAAGAAGTAGTGACGAGAGGTCGACTTGACACTTACTAGGGTCAATAAATTTAATAATATAAAGTTCAATATTTGAATTCACAATGTACGTAGGTAACAACAAGCTCAAAAAAGAATAATACTGAAAATCCTTTCGTTAAATCAATAAATTTAGGTATTTTCTTCATTTAAACAAGTGACCTTTCAAGCAATGAATCGTACGAATTATAAGGGGTTCCAATTCTATTATCACACACAATTACCATCGAGGACGTTCGGCCCAATCCAACATAAAAGTAAACTGTGCGCTGCCGAGGGTCGAATGACCCGAACCATATATATACAATTATCAACCTGCCAAGGCGAACGGCCCGCTCCTGTGAAAGTAATGGAAATAATCACCCCGCTTAATATACTTGTGACGCAAATAAGTATAAATATAACTTATGTTTCCCCAATTCTTTTCAAAATAAATATTTACTTGAAATCCTTGAAATCATGTCATTCTCAACGAAGTTTCATTCAATGCAAATCAACAATATAATCATATAACGGTACCCACAAAGCATGGTGTAGGCCTAGAACTACCCGGATACAACAAGAATAGTAGCTACGTACAGACTCTCGTCACTTCGTGCTTCATAGCCCCCACAATTAATCATATATTAATTAAGTTCACCTATGGGGAAATTTCCCTCTTACAAGGTTAGAAAAGAGACTTACCTCATTTCAAGCCTACTTCTAACTCAGGAATGCGCTCAAACCCTCAAAACAGAGCAGCACAATCCGAAACTATTCAAATAATGTAAAAACCAATCATTATAGGCTTACAAGTTCATATTCTAGCTATTAAAGTGATTATCCAACCCCAAAGGCAAGATTCCTTAATTCACCCCCAGGCCCACGTGCCCAGATTCCGGAAACTTTCAAAGGAAGTTGTTATTCATAACCTATGGATCAAGAATATATGATTTTTACTTCATTCCATAACTAATTTCGTGGTTAAATCTCATTTTTATCAAAACCCTAGGTATTGCTCTAAATCCATAATTTCCACTAATTTACATGTTATAATCTACCCATAACTATGTATTAAACTCATATTAAGCAGAAATAACATACCTCACAAAGCTAGGTTGAAATCTCCCCCTTTGAAGCTCCCAAATCGCCCAAGTATGGAGTAAAATGTATCAAAGATGACACAACTCCCGTATTAAATGAAGGCCACTGCCTTCAGCAATTTCCACATCTGCGGTGAGGGGACCGCATCTGTGGTCTCGCTTCTGCGGGCAATTTTCCGCTTCTGCGAAAAGGGGCTGGGCCTACTGGTGCCACTTTTGCGGAAGGCCCACCGCATCTGTGGTTTCGCTTCTGCGAAGGAGGGGCCGCATCTGCAAGTCGTTTTGCCGCACCTGCAGGCTCGCATCTGCGGCTGGCCAACCACAGGTGCGGTTATGACAGCACCTGGAGCTTCAGCTCCTCCTCCAATTTTTTAACTTAACTCGAGCCTCGTCCGATTGACACTCAGGGCCCCGCCCGAACATACCGACAAGTTTGAAATGATAAAACGGACTCGCTCGAACCCTCGGAACGCCAGAAACAACATTAAAACTAGGAATCATACCCTAAAACCAATTTATTCAAACTTTTGAAGTTCAAGTTCTTCAATTTACTTCCAATGTGATGAAACACACTTATACTACTCGTATTGACACCAAATTTTGCGTGCAAGTCTTAAACGACATTATGGAACTATTCCCGATCTCAGAATTCTATTCTGACCTTGATATCACAAAAACCCGCTCCAAACCAAGTTTAAAGAACTTCAAAAATCCTTAAGGAATCAACTTCCACTATTAGGTGCCAAAAACGCTCCCGGGTCATCCAAAGCCCGATCCGGACATACGTCCAAGTCCGAAATCATCATATGAACCTGTTGGAACCGTCAACTTTCGATTCCGGGGTTGTTTACTCAAAATGTTGACCAAAGTAAAACTTGGCCTTTTAAGCCAACCTTAAGGAACCAAGTGTTCCGATTTTAACCCAAACTCTTCCAAATCCCGAACCAACCATCCCCGCAAGTCACAAATTAGTTAAAGCAAGTACGGGAAGTCTTATTTAGGGGAACATGATTCTAGAAAGCATAATGACCAGTCGGGTCGTTACATTCTCCACCTCTTAAACAAACGTTCGTCCTCGAACGGGTTTAGATTCATAACTGAAGTGCTAAACAAGTGTGGATATCTGATCTACATGTCCTCTTCAGACTCCCAGGTAACATCCTCGGCTGGTTGGCCCCTCCACTGGACCTTTACCGCAGAAATCCTCTTGAATCTCAACTGGCAATCCTGTCTATCAACAATGGCAATTGGATCCGCCTCATAACCCAAGCTCTCATATAGCTGAATAGTACCAAAGTCTAACACATGAGACAAGTCGGTGTGATACTTTCGAAGCATACACACGTGAAAAACTGGATGAACCCCTGATAGGATAGGAGGTAGAGCAAGCTCATAAGCAACCTCCCCAACTCGCTTCAACACCTCAAATGGGCCTATGAACCTTGGGCTCAACTTGCCCTTCTTCCCGAATCTCATAAGACCCTTCACCGGTGAGACTTTCAAGAGAACCTTCTTGCCGACCATGAATGATACATCCCGCGCCTTCTAATCCGCATAACTCTACCGTCTGGACTGTGCTGTGCGAAGTCTTTCCTGAATCAACTTTACCTTTTCCAAGGCATCTTTCACCAAGTCAGTACCGTACAACTTAGCCTCGCCAGGCTCAAACCAACCGATAGGAGAATGACATCGCCGACCATATAAAGCCTCATATGGAGCCATCTCGATGCTGGACTGATAATTGTTATTGTAAGAAAACTAGGCCAAAGGCAATAACTGATCCCACGACCCTCTAAAGTCAATCACGCATGCCCTCAGCATATCCTCTAATATCTGAACTATCCGCTCCGACTGTCCGTCGGTCTGAGGATGGAATGTTGTGCTGAGCTCGACACGGGTCCCCAACTCACTCTGAACAGCTCTCCAGAAATGTGAAGTGAACTGAGGGCCTCTATCTGATATGATGGAAACAGGCACACCGTGAAACCGAACTATCTCCCGAATATAAAGTTGGGCGAACATCTCTGAAGTATAGTTAGTCACAACTGGAATGAAGTGTGCCAACTTGGTTAGCCTGTCGACATTGACCCAAACTGCATCAAACTTCCGCAAGGTCCGCGGCAACCCAACTACAAAGTCCATAGTAATGTGATTCCATTTCCACTCAGGTATAGTCATCTACTGAAGTAGGCCCCCCGGCCTCTGGTGCTTATACTTGACCTGCTGGCAATTTAAACACCTAGCTACATACTCCACTATGTCCTTCTTCATTCGCCGCCACCAATAGTGCTGCCTCAAGTCACGATACATCTTCGTAGCACTTGGGTGAATAGAATACAGCAAACTGTGTGCCGCCTCAAGAATCCTCTCCCTTAGGCCATCGACATTAGGAACACATAGGCGACCCTGGAGTCATAGGACACCATCCTTGCCAATAGAATCCTCTTTAGCACCACCCTGTAGTACCGTCTCTCTGAGAACTGACAAGTGCGGATCATCAAACTGCCGGTCCGTGATCTGACCCAATAATGAAGACTGGGTAACAACACATGCAAGAATCCGGCTAGGCTCCGAAATATCCAACCTCATAAGTCTGTTAGCGAAGGACTGAATGTCCAAAGCTAGTGGCCTCTCCTCTGCTGGTATGAATGCCAAGCTACCCATACTCTCTGCTTTCCTGCTTAAGGCATCCGCGACTACATTTGCCTTGCCCAGGTGATAAAGAATGGTGATGTCATAATCCTTCAGTAACTCAAGCCACCTTCGCTGCCTCAAATTGAGATCCCTCTGCTTGAACAAATGTTGTAAGCTATGATGATCATTATAAACCTCATATGACACCCCATACAGATAATGCCTCAATATCTTAAGAGCATGAACAATCGCTGCTAACTCTAGATCATGCACGGGGTAATTCTTCTCATGAATCTTCAGCTGACGCGAAGTATATGGAATAACTCGCCCCTCCGGCAACAATACACAACCCAAGTAATGTGTGAAGCGTTGCAATATACCGTATACATCCCCGATTCGGAAGGCAACACTAGAACTAGAGATGTAGTCAAAGCTGTCTTGAGTTTCTGAAAACTCGCCTCAAAATCATTGACCAATAGAAGGGAGCACCCTTCTGGGTCAATCTAGTTGGAGGTGCTACAATGGATCAAAAGCCCTACACAAATCGGCGATAATAACCTGCTAACCCCAGGAAACTCCTGATCTCAGTCACTGAAGTAGGATGTGGCCAACTCTGAACCACCTCAATCTTCTTGGGATCCACCTTAATACCCTCTCCTGATACAACATGCCCCAAGAATGCTACTGACTCTAGCGAAAACTCACACTTGTAAAACTTAGCATATATCTTCTGCTCTCGCAATGTCTGAAGCATTACTCTCAAATGCTGCTCGTGCTCCCCTAGGCAACGTGAATAGATCAAGATGTCATCATGAAGACAATAATAAAGGAATCAATATAAGGCCTGAGCACCTTGTTCATCAAGTCCATAAATGCCGCTGGGGCATTAGTTAAGCCGAAAGACATCACCAAGAAATCATAATGGCCATATCTAGTACGGAAGGCAGTCTTCGGAACATTTGAGTCCCGAATCTTCAACTGATGGTACCCCAATCTCAAGTCAATCTTAGAAAACACCCTAGCACCCTACAACTGGTCAAACAAATCATCGATACGAGGAAACGAGTACTTGTTCTTGATGGTGACTTTGTTCAACTAGCTGTAATCAATGCACATTCGCATAGTCCCATCCTTCTTCTTCACAAATAACACTGGTGCACCCCAAGGGGTTACACTGGGTCTCACAAACCCCTTTTCTAACAACTCCTCAAGCTGCTCCTTCAACTCTTTCGGAGCCATGCGGTATGGTGAAATAGATATAGGCTGGGTACCTGGAGCCAAATCAATATAGAAATCAATGTCACGATCTGGCGGCATGCTTGGAAGGTCAGAAGGAAACACATCGGCGAACTCCCGGACTACTGGCACTGAATCAATCGTCAGAGACTCTGCGATGGTGTACCGAACATAGGCTAGATATGCCAAATACCCCTTCTCGACCAGATGTTGAGCCTTCAGAAAAGAGATAACCCGACTAGATGAACTAACGGAGGAACCCTTCCGCTCCAATATCGGCAACTCTGGCATCGCTAAAGTAACACTCTTGGAAATGGCTGACTCACCTCCCCCTACCTGGCCTCCACCTCTAGGACAGCCCCTACTTGCCTGCCATCTACCTCTGGGCGGCCGGACGACTGGTGCTGCAATTATGGGTTGATGACCCTGTTGTACTGCCTTGCCCCAAAGTCTGGGACAAAATCTCTTCATGTGACATGGATCCCCACACTCGTAACAACCCCGCGGTTCCATAGACTATTGTCCTGAAGCCTGGCCCTGCTGGCCCGAATACCCATTGTTTACCGTGAAAATGGTAATAACAATTTAATTTGATTATGGGACTCTAAAAATACGTGATCTATTTTTATGCTAGTTGTTAAGCAGTTGATGCTATGTATGTGAGACTTAGAAACAAAATAAGAGTTAAGGATAGAGTGATAATCAAACCGATAGGCTAACAATCGGGGTCTCGAGCTTGTCGATTCGGGGGCCTCGAGGTCGATTCCAGAGCTCGGCTGTGAGCTTATCGAGGGTGATCGGAGTATGGCTAACAGTTATAATAAAATTAATGAAGGTTCTTTATGGCCAATGATAAGCAATAAATGAAGAACAATAATGGAGATAATAAATGAGAGCAATAATATCAAGAGAATATATTAGAGAGCAGAGAGAATGTTCTTGTATATTTCGTGTGGAGCAACTGAAGCAACAGGCGTTACAAAATGACCAGGACCCCTTTTATATAGGAGGGGAATCCCAACATAGTACAAAGTGTATTAATGATAAAGAAGCGGAGATGGGACAGCTAGATATGACACCCTGATTCAGGGTTAGGGTAGTCCACTAGGCGCTGTCAGTCCTAGCCGTGTACCTTGGGAACTCCCCATTTCTACCATAGCCTTGGTCAACATTGTCCCAAGGTCGGGCGTCGACGAACCTCGAGGGAGGAAACTCGATCATGGCCTTGTAGCCTCGAGACTTCGAGATGATCTTCTGAGATGCCTCGATGACGAGGAATTGGACCCTCCGATTTCAGCGTATACACCCACTAGACAAACTCTAAATGAATGGAGTCCATGAACCGCAGTATACGGCTCCTGACCTCCTAGAAGCCTGGTGCTGTCATGAAATCTGCCGCGGCAGGCGCTGTTGCGAGCACCTCGCCCTGCTCCTCAATAATAGGAACCCCTGCTGGATCCGCCGGTGGTGCAACTAGGGCAGCTCTGGGATGCCCTTGTCCCTTACCTCGGGCCGGTGCCCTCCCCCGGCCTCTTCCTTGGCCTCTATCAACGGGGGGAGCAGCTCCTCCCGGGTCTGGAACGTTTGCCGTACGCGTCCTCACCGTCTGTGAGAGAATAGAAGAAGGAAATTTAGTACACCATCGACTGCAGGATAGAAGATGAATAAAGAGTAGTTTTCTAACACCCTATAGCCTCTTGAAAATAAGTACAGACGTCTCCTTATCGATCCGCAAGACTCTACCAGGTTTGCCCATAACTTGTGAGACCTACGTGAACCTAGAGCTCTGATACCATGTTGTCACGACCCCAAGTTCCACATTAGGGTGTGATGGCGCCAAACACCATTGTCAGGTAACCCAACACTAATCAACTAGTGAATCCTCATTTAAATAATTAATACGTGAAAAGCTTTCCATATTAATAAAGAAATTAGGAGTTTGAAACTTAAGCATAATTAGATGAAAGTAATAATTACGAACTCAATTCATGATAGTAATCCGAAAATCACAAGTCTACCATTATTTGTGCCAAGACCTAGTGTCACAAGTATGTGGGCAATTTAGTATAATATACAAAACCATACTATCCTACTATCTGGAAAGGAAATAGACAGGAAAAGTAAAGACACAGAAAGACTCCAGCTGCTACAGAACGGCTCAGAAGGGCAGCTCAGGATCCCACTCTACGCACCAGACTATTGTTCAGATGCACCTGCCTCAACGCCTGTACAATCAAGTACAGAAGCGTAGTATGAGTACATAAACAATATGTACCCAGTAAGTATCATGTCTAACCTCAAAGAAGTAGTGACGAGAGGTCGACTTGACACTGACTAGGGTCAATAAATATAATAATATGAAGTTCAATATTTGAATTCACAATGTACGTAGGTAACAACAAGCTCAAACAAGAATAATAATGAAAATCCTTTCATCAAATCAATAAATTTAGGCACTTTCTTAATTTAAAACAAGTGACCTTGCAAGCAATTAATCATACAAATTATAAGGGGTTCCGGTCCTATTATCACACAAAATTACCACCGAGGACGTTAGACCCGATCCAACATAAAAGTAAAATGTGCACTGCCGAGGGTCGAACGGCTCGAACCATATATATTCAATTATCAACATGCCGAGGCGAACGACCCGCTCCCATGAGAGTAGTGGAAATAATCACCCCGCTCGCGGAATATACTTATGACGCTGTTAAGTATAAATACAACTTAAATGTTTCCTCAATTCTTTTCAAAATAAATTACTTGAAATCCTTGAAATCATGACATTCTCAACGAAGTTTCATTCAATGAAAATCAACAACTATAATCATATAACGGTACCCACAAAGCATGGTGTAGGCCTGGAACTAGCCGGACACAACAAGAATAGTAGATACGTTCGAACTCTCGTCACTTCGTGCGTACGTAGCCCCTACAATTAATCACATATTAATTAAGTTCACCTATGGGGAAATTTCCCTATTACAAGGTTAGAAAAGAGACTTACCTCATTTCGAGCATACTTCCAACCCCAAAGGCAAGATTCCTAAATTCACCCCCAGGCCCACGTGCCCGGATTTCAGAAATTTTCGAAGGAAGTTGTTACTCATAACCTAAGAATCAAGAATATATGATTTTTTTCTTCATTCCATAACTAATTTCGTGGTTAAATCTCAATTTTATCAAAACCATAGGTTTTGCTCTAAACCGATAACTTCCAGTAATTTACATGTTGTAATCTACCCATAAACTATGTATTAAACTCACATTAAGTAGAAATAACTTACCCCACAAAGCTAGGTTGAAATCTCCCCCTTTGAAGCTCCCAAGTCGCCCAAGTATGGAGTAAAATGTATCAAATGACACAACTCCCATATTAAATTAATGTCACTGCCTTCATTGATTTTCGCATCTGCGGTGAGGGACAGCATCTGTGGTCTCGCTTCTGCGGGCAATTGTCCGCTTCAGCGGAAAGGGGCTGGGCCAACTGGGTCCGCTTCTGCGGAAGGCCCACCGCATCTGTGGTTCCGCTTCTGCACAAGAGGGTGATGTTCTAAACGTCAATACCACACAAGAGGGGGGGGGGGGGATTTGTGTGGTACCCAATTTTCGCTCTAGAAGAACCTGGTTCTTCTAGGTGTACTTACTACTACTGTTTGCGGAATTAAGAGTACATAAAATAAAGAACACAGAGATTTTTACGTGGAAAACACCTGGCTCAAAAGGTGAAAAAAACACGACATACTACTCGGTAGGATTTTCCCAAACTTCCACTAAAATCACTGAGCCAAAACAGCATTTACAAAACTCTTGTAAACCTAGGATTAAACTCTAATCTCAGTGTGGCACACAGCCTCAACTGTTGCGACACCTTCAAGTTAGCCTATAACTTGAATACTCAAAGTACCTATTACAATTGCTTCTACAAAAGCTGGAAAGGTACAACTTTAAACCACCTACTACAATTGAACTAGAATAAGAATAAACACAATGGACTTGGTTCTTCTATCTTGTCCAAGTAGCTTCAGGAATGCACACTTGAATCTCACATAAATTGCTTGCAAAATTGCCTCGCTCTTTTGCTCTCAATTTAGTTTCATTTCTGCATTTGTGCAATACCTGTAAAAGAGAACAATCACTGTTATTTAATGAGTTAGTAATTAAAGTTTGATTGAGACTCAATTGCTGATCTTCCATCGAAGTTGAGTCCTTGAACAATACAAACTCCAACTCTATCCTTTATCCGGATTGTGTCCTCTTCCCATGAGGATACTTTCTTTCCTCATCCAATATGCAACCTTTTCGATCAGTTCAGGAGATATTGCTGCTTTATCCTTGAGACTTATCTCCTTCACGTGTATCTCACATGTATAGGTTGATAAACACTATGTCTCACATGATGGACCTGGTCCATGACTGAGTTCATATGTCATTCTTCAAAACTTCACCTGAACTTGGGCCAACAAATTTCCCCTTTTTGATGATGACAAATTCTGTGGTTTTACTGATCAGAGAACCTGTGAAACAGCTTAATCATCAACACTTTAACTTAGAAATATTAACTTATCATCAAGGACCAGGTTTAATCAGGTTATAAATATCACATTATTCAGAATAACAAATAAAGCATAATATCACTTCCCCCTTTTGGCATCATCTAAAAGTTGCAAATATTGTGAATCCCAGATTTTAATAATTACTCATAGCCACTGGGGCAAGTGCAAGTGAAAACATGGTTCAATTAATCAACAACCAACAAACAAAATTAACTATTAAGATCAGAATCTTCATAGAACAAGAGAAAAAGCAAATTGTCATTGATTAGGATATGTTTCCACAAACAGACCACAAAGAGAAAGAAAAACTTCCAAACATGAGCAACAAAAACAGAAAAAGTCCCGAATCTGGGTCACTAGGGGTTCTAGATAGGTTCAAAAACAAGAACTGGAAGACCTAAGGCTTGGAGGAACTAGAGGGCTGGGTTTGGAGAAGGTTGAGCATATTCTTAAGCATTCCTTCACTTTTCTCCTTTTCTTTTGCTAGCTCAGCTCGAAGGCCATCTCTTTCAGCTTCCAAATCAGCAACACGAGCCTGAAGCCTAGCAATTTCAGCATCCTTAGTTCCACACTCTTGAACCAAAGCCCTAACCTTGCTATTCACTGGTGTCTTCAGAGATGAACCAGGTTCAACTGGGGTGGCATTGACAGGATAGTCACAAGTCAATAAGGTCCTAACACCAAAATGCTCTTTGCTTGATGCCATCTCCCATTTCTTCAAGGGAACCCTTAGCCTGTCCAGCACAGTAGTCAGTATGAACCCATATGGAGTTGCATGTGCCTTGGAGCCATTAATGACCCTGTCCGGTAGTTTGACAATAAAATCAGGCCAATTTATCTGCTTTCCTCTCACAAGGCATTCCATAAGCACCAGGCCCATATAGTTGGCAGTATGCCTCCTCTCCTGTCTAGGCAGCAGGCATTTGTTAACAAATTCAAACAAGACCTTGTGCTCAGGTCTCATCTCACTCTTCTGAACAAATCTGGCTTCAGGTACATCTTCAGCATTTGCAGCTTCACAAAAATTCCTAGTGATTTGGAGAGCAGTGGGGAGAGAATCCAGACGGCCACATTTGCCTTGTGTAGTCATCATACCCTTCACTTGGTATGTCCAGAATCTCACCCAGTTTGATTGTATCAAACTCCACTTTTACACCCTTCACCAGGCTAGAGACTACTCCATTTTTCACAGTGGCATTGGCCATAAACTCTATCAACTCATTTCTAGCCAGCCTTCCATCCATCTCAAGGACCATGTCCTTCCACCCTTGTGCAGTAAGAGCATCCATCAATCTTCTCATTCCTGGCTCATCCAGGTCTTTCAACAACCTGCCTTTCAAAATTTTTCTCCTGCCAAAGATGGCAAACCTATCCTGTTCTTTCTCAGACTCCTCCTCTTCTTCTTCTCCACTCCATTCTTCTTCTTCTTCAGTAATTTTTACCTGTTTCCCTTTCACTACAGATCTGGTTCTTTGGCTAAGGAGGGTTCAGCAGATACAGGTGCAGAGGAAGACTTCTTGGAAGAAGTCTTGGATCTTTTTAGTTTGGGAGTAGGAACTTCTTCAGTTGTTCCTCTTTCTTGATGGACCAGGTCCATCTCCTCTTCTTTTTCTTCTGCAATCTCAACACTCTCCACAACCTTAGCCTTTCCTTTTTCCCTCTTTTCTTCCTTCTCTCTTCCTGAGCTTTCTACAATTCTGCTTCACTTTGCTTCACCTTGCTTCTAGTAGCTCTTCCCTTTGATACTGAAGGGACAGTAGGCTTTGGAGATGACACTTTACTTTTCTTTGTTGGCTTGGAAGCAGTTGGAGCCTTTTGTGTGGAAGCCTTGCGCTTCTTTGGATCATAACTGGCCCAACCTTCTTCAGAAGTTCAGCCAAAGTTTCCTCAGCAGATGCACCAGGTTCATCTTGATGCTTGCTTAAATTTACTAGCCCTTCAGCCGCCTCCCCAGAACTATTTCCCCCTGAGTTGTTGCCACTCTCTTCAACATTCCCACAGTAGCCAATAATTTTTCTTTATTATTTCCCCTCACATTACCACTGTCTCCCTCTCCCTCTTTTTCTTTCTTTTTACCTCCTCTTCTACTAGAATCAGCACCCTGTACATCCTTGACAGGACCAACCAAGACAAACCTATTTTCAACCTTTTCAACTACATCATAGAATACCAAACAAGTATTTACCTCACCAGGGGTTTCTTGATTTTTGTCAGTGTCAGAGGAACCATGTTCTTCACCTTCGCTGGCAGAGATAAAAGCTTCAGACTCAGAGCTAGAGTCAGATTCTTTAGCAGAACTTTCCTTCTTCTGGCTAGCCCTCAATTTCTCATTTAGAGCTTTTCTCAAAGAACCAGAAGCTACAGTTTTTCTAGCCAACATTTTCTGCCGGCGGAACCTTGGTTTTGGGGTTTCACTAGTGGGTGTAGATAAGGATGTATTAGAAGGGGATACTGTGGGGGAGTTCCAGGATTATCTTGGGGATTAGTCATGGTGAATTATTTCTGGAGAAGATTTGGGAATTTTGGAGAGAAAAAGATAATCAGAACTAGAGAGGATTTTTGACGGTTATGAAATAATGAAGAAGGGTGTGGTAAGTATTTAAAGATTATTAGAAGCAATTGCAGTAACGGCAGCTTTTTGCAGGAGTCAATTTGAAGTCTAATCACTTTAGAATTCCGGTCTATTAGTGGTTAATAGGCGACGCTAGATTTTAGGAAAAAATCTCGTTTTCTTTAGAGTTCTAGGAGAATGAAACTGGTTCAATGCTCAACGGATAGAATTTCTGGGAATTTGATGAATGTAGGACCTCTGCTCATGATTGAAAAATTAATCTTTCTAATTGTGCAACGTATAGAAAACATACCTGAACTTTCTCATAAGCATATACTGATGAACCAGGTTCTTCAAGTAGAACTCTCTTGAACATGCCTCAAATGTCATAATAGAAAAAACTTTATATGAGATCAGTGAGTCATATATACACATGTCACAGGAGTATACTAATTAAAGTATGAAACTGAGTAAGAATTGATCTAGATATTTACACAAAGTTAGAACTCTTTTTTTTCATTTTTTTTTCATTGTGCATTCTGAACTAGACCTATTAGGTGATCTTAATCATCCCTAATTCCAACCTATTCCTCTCAAAGTTTTCTCTACTCAGTGCTTTAGTGAAAATATCAGCTATTTGTTTATCAGTAGCATAAAATTCTATTGAAATCAATCCTTTCTCATAGATATCTCTTAAGAAGTGGTGTCTAACATCTATGTGCTTAGTCCTCTTATGATGAACAAGGTTCTTTTTCATACTTATAGCACTAGTGTTATCACAGAATAATGGAATACATCCCACTTCAATTCCAAAATCTACCAGCTGTTGTTTGATCCATAGTAATTGAGCACAACAAGAAGCAGCAGCAACATACTCAGCTTCAGCAGTAGATAGGGCCACAGAGTTTTGCTTTTTGGTAGCCCATGACACAAGACATGAACCAAGGATGTGTGCCATACCTGAGGTGCTCTTTCTATCCACTAGGAAACCTGCATAATCAGCATCAGCATATCCTACTAGATCAAAGGCACAGATCAGTGGTTCGTTTTAGATATCTCAGTATCCTCTTGACAGCAGTCAAGTGAGACTCTTTTGGATTTGCCTGAAAACGAGCACAAAGTCCTACACTGAAAACAATGTCAGGTCTGCTAGCAGTGAGATACAAGAGTGAACTAATCATACCCCTATACAACTTTTGATCAATTGATGAACTAGGTTCATCAACATCTAATTTAGTGGCAGTTGCAATGGGTGTGTCTATTTCTTTAGATTCCTCCATTTTAAACTTTTTGATTGGCTCTTTTGTATACTTCTGCTGATGGATCATGATTCCATTCGGACTTTGTTTGATCTGTAAGCCTAAGAAGAAATTAAGCTCGCCCATCATGCTCATTTCAAACTCACTCCCCATTAATTTTGCAAAGTCCTTACTTAGCTTGTCAGTGGTGGCCCCAAAGATTATGTCATCAACATAAATTTGCACAACAGGAGATCCTTACCTTTTTCCCTTAAGAATAAGGTACTATCTATTTTACCTCTCTTGTAACCATGCTCCAGCAGGAATTTTGATAGTCTCTCAAAGCATGCTCTTGGGGCCTGCTTGAGTCCATAGAGAGCCTTGTCCAGCTTGTACACATGCTCAGGACATTCCTTACTCTCAAACCTTGGAGGTTGTTTCACAAACACTTCTTCTTTTAGGCAGCCATTTAGGAAGGCACTTTTGACATCCATCTGATGAAGAGTGAATTCCACATGTGATGCAAAGGCTATGAGAAGTCTGATTGCCTCTAGTCTTGTAACTGGAGCAAAAGTCTCATCATAGTCTATGCCCTCCTCTTGGCTGTAACCTTGGACCACCAATCTTGCCTTGTTCCTTGTAACTGTTCCATCTTCATCAAGTTTGTTCCTGAAGACCCATTTTGTACCAATGACTGATTTGTCCTTGGGTCTTGGTACTAGATGCCAAACTTGACTCCTTTCAAACTGGCTAAGCTCATCCTGCATTGCATTCACCCAATCTGCATCCTGCAAAGCCTCAACAACATTTTTAGGTTCACTGATAGATAGAAAAGCATCAAAAGCACATAGATTCTTTAACTGTGATCTGATTTTAACTCCAGATGTTGGATCAGTGAGAATGTTCTCAATGGGATGAGAACTTTGATACTTGTGAGGTTTCACAACCAACTGGCTTCCTCTAGATGTTTCTGCCATTTGCTGAAGAACAGGATCATGAACAGGTTCCTTCAAGGAATTTATTTCAATTCCACTTTGATTTCTTCCCCCTGTCAGGTTGCCCTGTATGGAAGAACCTATCCTTCTGTTGGTGCCACTTTGACCTGAGCTGATGCTTCAGTCAAGTCTTTTACCAATCCAATGGCTTCATCTTCATGTTCCTGTCTCTCAGAAAGAATGTTAGTTTCATCAAATACTACATGCACACTTTCTTCTACACACAAAGTTCTTTTATTAAACACTATATATGCTTTGCTATGTGAAGAATATCCCAAGAATACTCCCTCATCACTTCTGGGATCAAACTTTCCTAGGGAGTCTTTTCCATTATTGTGCACATAGCACTTGCAACCAAATGCCCTAAGATGGGATATGTTTGATTTTCTCCCTTTAAGTAACTCATAGGGAGTCTTCTCTACCAGAGGTCTGGTCATGCATCTATTTATTATGTAACATGCAGTGTTTACAGCCTCTGCCCAGAAGCTGTGAGGCAATTTACTAGAAAGTAGCATGGTTCTAGCCATATCCTCAAGAGTTCTATTCTTTCTTTCAACTACTCCATTTTGTTGAGGGGTCCTAGGGGCAAAGAAGTTATGATCTATACATTTTTCATCACAGAATTCAGCAAACTTGGAATTTTCAAATTCAGTTCCATGATCAAACCTAATGGAGGCAAGTTGATTTCCTAATTGTTTCTGAGTTTTTCTAACAAATGCAGAGAACATGTCAAATGCTTCATCTTTGGAGGTTAGAAATAGAACCCAGGTAAATCTAGAATAATCATCAACTAGCACCATTACATATTTCTTTCCACCTCTGATCATGGTTCTCATTGGACCACATAGATCCATATGTACCAGTTCCAACGACTTGGTTGTACTTACCATTTTCTTGCTTTTGAAGGATGACCTTACCTGCTTCCCCCTTGCACATGCCTCACAAACTTTGTCTTCCTTGAACTTGATATTAGGTAGCCCTATCACCAAGTCTTTATAGACTAATTTGTTGAGCTGATTTAGACTTGCATGACCAAGTCTTTTGTGCCACGGGAAGGGATCATTAACCAACACACTTAAACAAGTGAGTTCATTTTCTAAAAGAGTGAACAAATCTACAATGTAAATATTGTTAACTCTTTTTCCCTGCAAAACAATCTTGTCAGTGATAAGATTAATCACAAAGCATTTAGTGGAGGTAAAAGCCACAAGGTTACCTCTGTCACACAATTGTGACACACTTATTAAGTTATATTTCAAGCCATCTATCAAGTAGACATTCTCTATGGAATGAGAATCTGTTTCGCCTACCTTTCCAACCCCAATGATCTCGCCTTTCTTTCCATTACCAAAGGAGAAATTACCTCCTTTTAAGTCTTCAAGTGAAAGGAATTGGTCCTTGTCCCCAGTCATATGCTTTGAGCAGCCACTATCCATATACCATATTTGGCTCCTCCCTTTCACTTGGACCTGCAAAAGGAAATCAGGGGTTAGTCTTAGGAACCCAAACTAGTTTGGTTCCCTTTCTATAAGTAAAAGGGTGAATCAAATTCCTTCTTGCCCATCCAGGCAGCTTACCTTTTTCTTGAACAAAGGCTTTGTTCTTTTGACTGGCCTTTACTTTTGCATTACATTCATTTTTGTAATGACCAGTCTTGCCACAGTGTGTGCATATTTTATTTTCAGGAAGTGTGAGGTACTTGCTTTTAGGGTCCCATTTTGGTGCTTGAGTCCTATAGCCAACTTGTTGCTACTGTGATGCTCTTGCAACCAAGAGAGTGCATCAGAAGCCTTGTTCCACTTGCAAGTTCCGTCTAGTTCATGTTTCACCTTTCCTAGATCTTTATTTAAGACTTTGATGAATTCATCTTTCTTATACAATTCATCTTTCATTTTTCCCAAATTTTCTTCTAGAGTGAGATATGTGTGATCAGCTTTCTTCTTTCCTGTTCCTAGTTTCAGTTTTAAGTTTTCAAACCTAAGTTCTAGGACACTGTTGTCAAGTTCAAGAATCTGTTTCTTCAACTCAGCATTTTTGTTATCACTCTCATTTTTTCTAGACTCTAGAATTTTGCATTTTGCTTTTAGGATCACACATTCCCTAGACAGAACTTCCTTCTCATTGTTAATTATTTCAGACTCATCAATGAAGTCTAGTAAAAGCTCAGCCAACCTTTCTTTAGACAAGAATTTAATCTTGTCTTTGAGATGAAGAATACTTACCTCTTGTTCATCATCTGATTCTCCGATGGCCATCGGTGCTTGCTCTTCTTCAGCTTCATCTTTTGAGTCTTCATCTGAGGTTTCTCCCCAAGCAGCAACCATTGCCTTGGTTGAACCTTTGTTTCTTTTTGGTTGAACCTGTTCCTTCTTCCTGTTCCTTCGTTCAGCTCTTTCTTTCTTCCTCTCAATTTCCCATTGAGGGCAGTTCTTGATCATGTGATCAGTCTTACCACACTTGTAGCAACCCTCATTGGTCTGTTTCTCAAGAGCTCTTGTCTTGTTGAAGGTTGTACCTCTTGAAGAACCATTTCCTCTCATCAGGTACTTTTTGAAATCTCTAGTGATCATAGCCATCTCATCATATTTCAGATCTGAACCTTCAGCAATTCTGAGAGCTAAGCTTCTCTCCTTCTTGGGGGTATCCATCTTCATGGTTTGCCTTCTCATTTCATAAGCAGTCAGATTTCCAATCAGTTCATCCAGTCTGAGAGTAGCAATATTCTTGGATTCCTGAATAGCAGTGATTTTGCTTTCCCATGTGACTGGCAGAACCCTTGTCAAAATTTTCTCAACCTCGTCTTCTTCAAGAATAACCCTTCCAAGAGACTTAAGTTCATTTGTCAGTGTAGTGAACCTAGTATACATCTCCTGGATAGTTTCTCCTTCCTTCATAGTAAAATTCTCATATTAAGAATACAGCAGTGTTCCTCTTGATCTCTTTACTTAAGGAGTTCCTTCATAAGCCACTTGTAAAGTGTCCCATATTTCCTTTGCAGTAGTACAACTTTGAATCCTGTTGTACTCGTCTGGACCCAGTCCACACACAAGCCATTTCTTGGCCTTGGCATTCTTCTCCCATTTCTTCAAATCTTCAGCAGTGCAGTCAGCTCTTGTCTTTGGCACATCCACACCTTCAGCATTCTTCTTTGTAGTTGCTAGAGGACCATCAGTGACTATGTTCCAGAGTTCATATTCTTCTCCTATGATGTGATCTCTCATCCTGTTCTTCCACCAAGAATAGTACTGACCATTAAAGAGTGGAGGCCTAGCAGTGGATTGCCCTTCCCAGTTACCGGGTGGTGCACTAATGTTGATCTTCTCCTAAGGTGTTAGCCTCTTCAAGGATAACCTGCTCTGATACCAATTGATGTTCTAAACGTCAATACCACACAAGAGGGGGGGTGATTTGTGTGGTACCCAATTTTCGCTCTAGAAGAACCTGGTTCTTCTAGGTGTACTTACTACTATTGTTTGCGGAATTAAGAGTACATAAAATAAAGAACACAGAGATTTTTACGTGGAAAACACCTGGCTCAAAAGGTGAAAAAACCACGACCTACTACTCAGTAGGATTTTCCCAAACATCCACTAAAATCGCTGAGCCAAAACAACATTTACAAAACTCTTGTAAACCTAAGGATTAAACTCTAATCCCAGTGTGGCACACAGCCTCAACTGTTGCGACACCTTCAAGTTAGCCTATAACTTGAATACTCAAAGTACCTATTACAATTGCTTATACAAAAGCTGGAAAGGTACAACTTTAAACCACCTACTACAATTGAACTAGAATAAGAATAAACACAATAGAATTGGTTCTTCTATCTTGTCCAAGTAGCTTCAGGAATGCACACTTGAATCTCATATAAATTGCTTGCAAAATTGCCTCGCTCTTTTGCTCTCAATTTAGTTTCACTTCTGCGTTTGTGCAATACTTGTAAAAGAGAACAATCACTGTTATTTAATGAGTTAGTAATCAGAGTTTGATTGAGACTCAATTGCTGATCTTCCATCGAAGTTGAGTCCTTGAACAATACAAACTCCAACCCTATCCTTTATCCGGATTGTGTCCTCTTCCCATAAGGATACTTTCTTTCCTCATCCAATATGCAACCTTTTCGATCAGTTCAGGAGATATTGCTGCTTTATCCTTGAGACTTATTTCCTTCACATAACACAATGTCTCACATGATGGACCTGGTCCATGACTGTGTTCATTTGTCATTCTTCAAAACTTCACCTGAACTTGGGCCAACAGAGGGTCCGCATCTGCGAGTCGTTTCCCGCACCTCCGGGCTTGCATTAGCGGCTAGCCAACCGCAGGTGCGGTTATGACATCAGCTGGAGCTTCAGCTCCTCCTCCAATTTTTCAACTTAACCCGAGCCTCGTCTGATTGATGCTCGGGGCCCCCGGTGCCTCGCCCAAACATACCGAAAAGTTTGAAATGATAAAATGGACTCGCTCGAACCCTCGGAATGCCGGAAATAACAGTAAAACTAGAAATCACACGCTAAAACCAATTGATTCAAACTTATGAACTTCAAGTTTTTCAATTTACTTTCAATGTGACGAAACACACTTATACTACTCAGATTGACACCAAATTTTGCCTGCAAGTTTTAAATGATATTATGGAACTATTCCCGAACTCGAAATTCCGTTCTGACCTCGATATCACAAAAATCCGCTCCAAACCAAGTTTAACGAACTTCAAAAATCCTTAAGGAATCAAACTTCCACTATTAGGTGCCAAAACGCTCCCGGATCATCCAAAACCCGATCCGGACATACGCACAAGTCTGAAATCATCATATGAATATGTTGGAACCATTAAATTCCGGTTCCGAGGTCGATTACTCATAATATTGATCGAAGTCAAACTTGGCCTTTTAAGCCAACCTTAAAGAACTAAGTGTTCCGATTTCAACCCAAACTCTTTCAAATCCCGAACCAACCATACCCCCTAGTCACAAATCAGTTAAAGAGATTAAGGGAAGTCTTATTTAGGGGAACAGGTTTCTAGAAAGCAAAACGACCAGTCGGATCGTTATAGAGAGAGAGAGAGAGAGAGAGAGAGAGAGAGAGAGAGAGAGAGAGAGAGGCAAGTTTAAATGGAAAAGAAAACAACTGATATTCCTTATTCAATTCCTAATAAAAAGGGATACTCATTTAGAACTTATTTGTATATAATTGGTAAATTGTATATGACCATGTAATTAAATTGAAACTTGAGTAGCGAGTGTAATAGGTATAGGAAGGCAAAATCCCAAAGCAAAGCCATATGAGACACACTCCTTTCCCCATTCTTCACTTCTTTCTTGTTTCTCGGTGTGAAGTCTCCATCACCATTCGCCAGCAACAATAAGTTAGTATGGTAAAGAAAAAGCATGTATGTAGACTAGATATCGTTACCCGTGCTGTGCACGGGCTCAACATGAAAATGTTAACGTGCCATGGTAGATGTAAGACTTGAAATTCAATCCTTCAAATTAACAATTTCGATAGTATGATTTAGCACAAAAAGAAGTACAAATGCCTGTATTGCCTTTAAAAAGTACAAATGAGATGTCGACATATCTTTCTCATTCAAACACACCCTGCCTCAATTCCATTAATCACATTTTCCATCCAACAGAGTCCACATTTGCCATCTAAAAGAGTGAACATTTTACAATGTTGATTAGAACACCCAAGAACGCCTTGCCCAACTAAAATTATCTTCTGATAGATAAGGAATCTAATCTAGTTGCAATATATGAACACATCAACGCTATTATTTCTCAAGATTTTCTCATGTACCTAGAAAAGCTCCAGCCCATATCAAAGAGACATTATTATTTTTTGCTTTACTAATGACCCTAACAGTACTTTCAGTATATTGGATAGCAAAAGCAACAAATCAAACTATTCATATCTATCTCCCTATAGAGTAAATCAACTAACAAGGAAATTTCAAAGTTCCCAACAACATTTTCAGTAATAGAACAGTTGCCACTGCCCTCAAGTTCATATGGGAGCATTATGTCTCTAAAATTTACTTTTGGAGTTTTTACTTCTACTTAGGACACTTCCTATGAATGTTGTTTATTTCAGAAAACTATATTAAACGGTTAATCATAAAGAGCAAAGAATCAATACCATTTTAATTGAAAATAGTCTACTACACCATGCAATCATTATTCTCTTAACAATCTTTTACAGAATTAGCATCTATAATATAGAATATAATGATATAATAGAAAGAAAGAAATAAACTAAACTGTCTACGACTTCTATTGCATCTAACTATTTGCCTTATTACCTGGTGCAAGAGCTGAGGATGAACGAATAAAACATGTGTATTAGTAAAAGCATAATACGCTTAAAAGAAGAGAATGAATATGAGAAATTATTTCCTTTCAAGTTTGCGAGGCTTCAATATATTCCTGAGATTGAAGTACATTTCCATAGATTTTCTTTAGAAACTCTTATCATGATTCGCATCAGAAGAACAGTCGAAAACAAATGCAGAACACATCGCAAAGCATAATGGGAGAATCTAAATACTCCCTTTGTCCCAATTAATATGATGCATTTCCGATTTTGAGAATCAAAATTCTCAATTTTGACTGCGAAATACATAAAACTTTTAATTTTTAATTTAAATAAAAATTACATATTTGAAAGCTACATAAAAGATATTATAAATCTTAATAGTTGATAATTCAAAATGTTTAAAGACATAAAAGAATCAATTAAATAGGCCCAAAAGTGGCAAGAGCCTACACGTGTTAAAAGCGGGTGAAATTCAAAAATAGCCAGATTTACAACTGATCGTTCAAAAATAGCTCAGTTTCAAAAGTAATCGAAATTTAGCCACTTTTCATGTAAAGAAAAATCTGAGCGAAAACACTGTTCAAAACCGGGAAAAAACTCCAGCATAAGTATACTTGAACTCCAGCATATTATACTGGAGTTCCAAGATAAGTATGCTGGAACTCCAGCATAATATGATGGAGTTCCAGCATAAGTACACTAGAACTCCAGCATAATATACTGGAGTTCCAGCAAGTATACCGGCCCAGCATAATATACTGGAGTTTGGAGCACCGGTGCTCCAGTCTCTTGTATATTATACTGGAGCCAGCAAAGTATACCGGTCCAGCATAATATGCTGGAGTTCATACACAGGTACACCGAACTCCAGTATATTATGCTGGACCGGTCTCTGCCGCAACAAAATAGTGGCTATTTTTCATTGACTTGGTAAACGCAGGCTATTTTTGAATGACCAATCCGAAAACTGACTATACCGTGATATTTTGACGTTAAAAGCCAATTAAACAGGCCCATAATTTCTTAGAACATATCTAGACCGGAGGGAATCTTGAAAGAGACAAAAAGATTGCAATTATCTCTGCTTTACAAAGAGGAAATGCCTCCAAGGCTTTCCTATTAGGAAGAGGAAATTAATCAATATTCAATAGCATTACACAAGCAAATACAAAGGTCTCACATGATTTAGTGTGAAGTTTGAAACATTATTGCAGCAACAAACATAAACAAATACAAAGGTCTCACAAGATTTATTGTTAGGCTTGAAACATATTACACAAGCAAACACAACAAATAATTCAAGTTTGTATGATAAAGTCCACAATAACTAGCAGTGTGAACTTTCACGAATTTCCCTCTTAATCACAGCGCCGCGCCCTCACCTGTCACGAAAAAGGGCAGAGCTAGTACGCGCAATACGGGTTCGACTGAACCCAATAGCTTTGGTCCAAACTCTGTATTTGTCTTAATTTTATTAAAAATGTTCAAATTATTAACTTAGAACCCACTAACTTAAACAGACTACAATCTCGAACTCATAAACTTCAAATCCTGGCTCCGCCTCTGTCACGAACTGCATCCAAAATCAATCATTAGGAAACTACCATACAATAGGTAAAATAATACTTCTTTGGTTCAAACTGCAGGACATAAATCAAACTAGTTTAAGCAGTAAAAGTTTGACCACACAATTTATGTAATAAACTTACTAGTGCAGAATCTTGGCCAAGGGACTCCTGAATTTGCTAGATAAAGATTTTGAATCCACCATTTCCCCTGTCATCAACTTGTTTATCCTGAATTTGCTTAGCTGATTCAGTGACGGAAAGGCTGCACCAACTAACTTCAATGCTTTGTATCGAACAGTTGTAACCGAAACAAGAAGGGATCTCCTTAAGCCTCTTACATCTTTGCAAAACCAGTTTCTCGAGACTAGGAAATGCATCATCAGAGACATCCCATTGCGAGATAACTACATCGTCCAGTTTCAACACTTTGAGTGCAGGGAACTCATCATCTTTGACTTCCCATTTTTCTCCCTCAAAGGCTTTAAGTAGCAACTTGAGTACCTCAAGGTTGGGAAGTCTTGCAATTATCAATATTTCTTTCCAGGGTAGGCGAAAATTTGAAAGTGTCAACTTCTTGAGATTCTCTGGGAACTTAAATTCACAGGGTTGTGACAGTTTTTTGCCATTAGAAAACACCTTCAGCGATTCCAGATGAACTAGAAAGTCCAATATGGGGAAACGAATGCAATCCTTTCTCAACTTCATCGAATAATAGACGGATTCCAAAAATCTACACTTCAACTTTTTGAGATTGGAGAACTTCCTCATCATTTTTTCCATGTTATCTCCATAAGCAAGAGATGGGGTCGAAAATGTTTCCAAATCATCTAATTTGGAAGAATTCTCAATGACCTCCTTTGTGAAACCAAAAGCAGCACGATCATTTATGTGCACATGTCTCAACCTTGCCATATCCCAAAGGCTGTCTGGTAATGTTATTTCCCCTCTCAATCCTTTAATTAGAAGTGTTTCCAAGTTTTCCAACTTGTATATCCAGGCGGGAATGGAAGTCATGCCAGTTCGAACAGCTAAAAATGTCAAATGAATTAGCTGTTCAATTTCATCTGGGAAGGAATCGAACAGGTTGATTCTCTCTAAATCCAACACCTTAAGGAGCCTGAAGCATTTAATGAAGGAGACAGACAGTACATTCTTCTCTACATTATTAGCTGTAATGAGAAACAAAGAGCGAACAGGGGAACCAACTAGCTTCAATGAGGCAAATGTGCCATTAAGACTTAATAACATTCGACGTCTCTCTAGATCTTGTAAATCAATATCGGGAGAATCCTTAGCTTGATGACTGGTAATGAAAATAAAGAATAGTGAAGAAAAGACTAATAATGATATCAATTAGTTAAAGGAATTGAGGATACAAAGGAATTTATGAATAGTACCTGTATGCATATTGCCAAAACTTTTCTTCTTTTGCTCTATTCTGACAAAATTCATGCAAGAGATCATGAATTCGGCACGATTTAACCCTGCCATTATATCTCATTTTTGCATCCATTACTAGGCTTCTGCTAATAAGATCGTCCAAGTATTCTTCTGCCATATCTTCTAAGCTCTTTGGTTTATGTTTTCTAACCAAGCCCTCGGCAATCCACTTCCATGTTAACTTTGAGACTGGAATTTCTTCATCTTCCATGAATCCTCCAAAGTAAAGAAAACAAGGTTTAAGATATTCAGGTAAATGCTTGTAACTTAACTCTATTATGCCTCTACTGCTCGAGTCACCAACTGTAGTAGTGCTTAGACTTTCTGCAACTTGTAGCCATCCATCTTCTTTAGTCCCCATCTTTCCAAGAAGACCAGCCACCAAAACAACTGAAAGGGGTAATCCTTGACACTTCTCTGCGATTCTTTTACCAACATCCACAAGTTCTGGAGGGCATTGTTGGTCTTGAAATAGCTTATGTACTAACAACATCCAACTTTCTTCATTATGAAAAAACCGGAGGCGCAAAGGATCTGTGGTACACTTGGCATATGAAGCTACTTCAGCATGACGAGTCGTTAGAATAATTCTACTTCCTTGCTTATCATCTCTAAAAGGAGTCTTGACATCATCCCATGCTTCAATGGTCCAAATATCATCCATGAAAATGAGGTACCTCCTTCCCATGATATTTCTCCGCAACAGGTCAGCCAAATCTCCCTCACTCTTTTCTTCAACATCTTCTAGAAGTGCAATATTGATTTGTTGTAAAATGTCAATCAACAATGATTTCTTTTCATAACTTTCAGAAATGCAGCACCACACACAAACATCAAAGCGCTTGACAGCTTTGCAATCATCGTATACTTTCTTGGCCAAAGTGGTCTTTCCAAGACCAGGCATTCCAAAAATGGTTATAACATCTAAGTCAGGGCATCCTCCAATTACTCTCTGCTTTAATGTTGCCAAAACATCTTCAAAGCCCACTACTGCTTCATTTATAGTTGGCTTCTCAATATGAGTGGAGATACGGGAAATCTCGCCAAGAGAATGTGTTCTGGAGTCATACAAGTCCCTGGTTGAGATCTTTATGACTCTTCCTTTGATAAGCTTTATATCTTCTATGATATCAGAAAATGTATGGTGCCAAATCGTGCCACCTCCATTAGCAACATATGAGTCAATGGCATATTCCACTTCATACGCTACACCTACCACTTTTTCCCATACACTTCTCAACTCAACATGCTCATTACGCTGCTGGGCAATTTTCTCAAGAAATTCTCTTAGAAATTTGAGCTCCCTTTGAATCGTCTCAATTTGACGCTTTAAGAGAACAATTCGGTCACCCTTAAAGTTTAAGATCTCTGCGAGATTTTCAACGAGTAAATCAAGAAAACCTAGTCCATCAGTCATGGGGAAATTAGTTCTTGATAGTTTTGGAATTATAGGACAAATTCCTCGGTCCTCTGCCTTGATCAACTTTATTTTCTGAAGCACATCCGAGAGTTGAAGGTCCATTCTTCCTGCCATCCCTTCAACATCTTTTTTTGAGCAATGAGACTCAATGATGGTATCTATTTCGGCAGCTACCACATGAACACAACTTAAAAGATGGTTTCTTCTTTCTTGCTTTGCATATTGCTCGGGCAGATCCAAGAGAAGCGTTCCCAGAAATTCAAGATCCATCAGAAGGTTATCAAAATTATCTTTCACAGGATCTACTATATTGATCTGATTCTTCAAGAGTTTCCTTAAACTGATCTCCGACTTGATGAGCTTTACCTTCACTGATAATTCAAATGGGCCATGAAACAACATTTCATCCATGTGCTCAGTCACATTTGTTATGTCACAGACGTTGATGACATGTTCAAAACTCTCAGATAAAGCTTCAACGTTCCTTGAGTGACAATCGCATTGCCAAAGAACATCTATTGCAATTGTTGTCAAGGCTTTCAGCTCCTCAGAAAGGATTGGGATTTCACCTTTCCAAGACACCGCTGAGTTGGGAATGGATTGCTGTAGATCCATCAGAAAGAATTCTGCCTTGATGAGTTTGATGATTACTGTCAGTTGAATAAGTGAAGAAGCTACTTGCGTTGACACCTCTTCTTCCTTCATTAGATCAAGAGGAACTGAAGGAGCTGCTTGATTCATCTTGTCAGATTGAGCCTTGACATATGTCAAGAGATCATCAAACTTTATATTCTCACTACACTGTCTCCGCAAATCCTTCAACAAAGTTATCAAGAAACTCTGGTCTTGATGGATGGTTTCAATTCGGAGAGCTTTAGAAATCAAGGACGTACTCCCTTTATCAGCAAGTTCCATGAAATTGTCGACAAGAGAATCAACAACGGCTACAACAAGCTCATTGATGTAGGGAGTACGATATTCTGATTGTGAAGAATGTGAAGCCTCTAGGGCTATGAGATAGTTGTCTCTCATCTCTGCCTCAAAAGATTTCATCCTTCTCAAAAGATCCGAAATTGCGTGACTCATTTCATGTTCCATCTTTTTACTTAACTTCTCAGGATAACACCAATAAGAAATGCATGCTGCTTCACCAACTAGAGCGATAATACGAGCCACGAGATTCTCCAGTCTCTCGGATTTGATGAAAAATATAGACGTCAACTTGAGGAATCCCCTGAGAAAGCTCAGCTTTACTTCAAATATTTCCATTTCTCTTATCACAGTAGCCTTAGGTTTGAGTCTACAGCTCACTAAAAACTTCATATTCAGAAGAAGAGTGCTGATAAATTCTATTGCAAGTTGAGTAGGCATGGGTGCACCCTGTGCCAGCAATGCCTTCTTGAAGTAGAGGGGACGATTGTTTTCTTCACACTGAAGATCAGAGTCATTCACGGAAGAACTCAGGAGGGAATGAGCACGTTCCACTTCTTGTCGAAGACCAAAATCTTTGACCATATAAGTCAGTTGTGATTCCAAGATCGACAGAGCAGAGTCTACTCTTCCGTATTTTGCATTAATACATGCCTCGTGAATGTTGGTTCCTATGGTTTTCATGGTTTGGTAGACAAGATTGAACTCCTCCTGCCCACTTGGCCGTCTCTTCAGAATGAATTGTAGATATTGAAGTCTTATATTGAGCTCCAAGGCCACATGTCTGATTTTTATCTCTCCATGCTTCTCCAACCACTTCATACACGTGAAGGGGTCTGTCATCAACTTTTGCTTTCTCCTTGAGTAATGAGTGCATAACTCTTGGATGCTCTGCCAGAAACCAAAGGAAGGTTAAATTAATACTTCATTGTATTTGCTAAAGCAATTGCATGTGTTGCTTTCACTAAAAAGGTACTTCTGCAAACCACATCAGCTATGAAAGTTGGTAGGAATGTTTTATAAGTCTTGTTTCTCTAAATGTACCAGAAGCAGGAATGTTAAAAGAACTATTAAGATAACGTAATTCACGACAAATAGGAAAGATATGACAAAAAAGGTCCTTTAATCCACTATATTCACTGCATACTAATCAGCTTGAATTTCGTTAATCTTGCTAACACCTATCAATGCATCAAAAACTTTCACCTTAGGTCCAATGCGCATAAATAAATAAAAAAGTGAAAGCAAAAAATGATGGCAAAGAGCAAGGAATTGGAAGCAGCTTAGGAATATAACTGTAAATAGCAATTTTATCATAGAACAAATACAGCAGGAGATTAAGTGTAGATTAGAGATGTTACAGCGAACAAAAAGAGCTAGTAGATATCAAGTGTTATTCCACAAATTATGTTATTAGCTGTTCTTACTATTAACAACATTTCTAGAAGGGGGTTAAAGTTCTAGGTGCTCTTTAGGTGAATCAATTTGGTTGTTGGTATGGTAATATTTCACATTTATTACCCCAAAAAAAATTCATGGCAAATAGTAAGAAATGCATAAAATACCTTTGGATTGATGGCAAAAGAGTGATTGGTTGCCCCTACTTCCTTTTCCATAACTTCAGCTCGTAAAACATCTATCCTTCTTATTGCTTCCTGTCCTTTCAATTTAACATTCTCAGTGCTCTGTGTTAACCGATCAGCTAATGAAGTCCCCAGATAGTGCAGAGTTTCAGACAGACTCTTGATTGGAAACTTTAAATTTTCCTTAGAATTGCATAACTCAACCACACTGTCTAGGACAAAGTCCATAAAATATAATGGAAGATCGTTTATTGAAGTATCAAAAGTCAACAACAGCTCTGAAGCTTTATGCAGACGGGTAAGAACCTCTCTGGCATCAATCTGGATTGCATCCTCACACCTAATCGATGAAGAAAGATGCCGCTCAAATCCCTGGGCAATTTCTTGGGGGATGTCATCAAGCCAATACAAACAATTCAGGCATGCCACTGAATAAGATATGTCACTGGTAAACCGCTGCCAGATATCTATGTTGTTTTCGCGCTTAGCAAACCCATCTCTAATGGACAAACGGAACCTTCTCTCGAATGTTAGCTTGAAAGAAAGAGACTTCATTTTCTCAAGTAGATCAGGAGCAAGACGATCAGCCATGCATTCGACCAAATCCTCCAAAGTATGTGAGACAATATTGAACATATCAAGACAATAGCTCCCCCACGGCTTCTTTGACTTCCATAACAGGACAAGAATTTCCCTGATCTTTGGTTGAATAGCTTTTCGTACTAAGTTACCCTCTATACCAATGTGACCATCAAAAAGCCTATTATTATTATAATTACAGCAAATCATAGACATATCACTTACTTGATTATTTATGAAGAAGAAGTGATTCTTTAAAGACTCGGGGAGTGAATACTCGGTCAATACACGTAAGATGCATTTCAAGAATCTTGCCTCCATTTTAAGTATCCGGTAGTGGCATTCATCATGGACGCCAACATAAAATTCACCCATTAAATCATTTGACCAAGTGTACCAGTATGTCGTGCTCAGTTCCATTTCAAGCTTTTGAAGGACGAGGACAATGGTGTAACTGAAAGGAAAACTTCAATTTTAGGACTGCAACTATGCACAATGTTCATTCTTAAAAAAATAATTAAATTATGCCAATTTGGTTTTGACCTATTTTTCAAAGTATTCTCCATAACACTTACGTTCCAAAGCAGACTTTCCCACTAAGATTTCATGTTGAATACGTATATTAGTTATTGTTATACATCAATAATTGTCTAAAATTGTCTAAAGGCAAATCCGTCTATTTGCATTCTAAATTACAGTTTTGCTATAAAGATGGACACTATATATCCAGGAAGCATTTGCAAATATGTTTCAACATCAACAGAGAGAAGGAGATAGTTAAACCAAAAACAGCATCTAACAGCAGTGTCTAAAATAGCTCTGTTTATTACCCCCTCTGTCACAATTTCCACTTTTTGGTCTATATTTAGAACGGCAAAGGGCTATATTTGTCCCTCTACTTTCAAATATTGCTTATATCTATCCTCCGTTATACTATTCAAATCTATATACCCTTACTGTCACTTTTGAGCAGGAATACCCCTCTACCATTAAAACACCCGGATCCACCAATTAAATGAACACGTGGAGGGCTATAAACATATTTGTTACCCAATTCATTTTGCAAAACCCAACCATTAATTCGTAATCCATTTAGCCGACCCAAAGACCATTAGCCCTTCACTTATCCTTAATCCAAAGCTAATGATAAATAAGCACATTTCGTAAAAATGTGGAATGTTTATATGGAAGTTCTCATTTAAATTTTCACTGCTGCAATCAACGACAAAAACTTACCTCGACAACAAGTATTAGCCCTCCGGGTCGGATCTGGGATCGCCCAAGTATTTTCCGATGATGGTCTCTATGGTTTGATGAAGAGCTTCAGGATGTTGCTCTTCTATTTTTGACTCTAACAATTGTCCGAAGGTCTTCTTGTATGAGTTTTTTAAAAGTGGTTTTGAAAAGCAAATGAAAAGGAAGACAAAGAGTTGACCAAAATCAAACCCAAGTCGGGTGAAATTGGAAAGTGAAAGGGTGGGTAAGGGTAACCCATGTTAGTCTTGAGAATTTTAGACATTTAAAATAAAATAAGGTAAATGAAATGAATGGAGAAAAAGAAAGTAGAAGCATGTTACATAAATCAGAGAAAAAGGAAACAAATTACTGACGAACAAAGAGCTACACACCTTACACGTGAAATTTCTTTAGCCTTCAAATCGCTAATTAGAGATAGTTGTCATAAGCTTAACTCAACAGATGTGAGAGAGTGTAGACTGATGAGTAAACTTATTGACATGAGAGAATAAAAGGAGCTCATGCTGATGAATATTTAAAAAAGTGAAAAATAAATAAATCACTATAACCACAAGAAATGTTATTTTTTATATTTATACCTAATAATTTTTTTTCCTGTTATATATATATATATATATGTATATATATATATATATATATATACATATATCAGTGCCGGCTAAAGCATAAGGCAAGTAAAGCAAGTGCTTTAGGCCCAAAAATTTAGGGCCCCCATTTTTCACTAGTAGGTATATGAATTAATTTTTTAAATAAACTAAAAAAATAAACCTTCAAAATTTCGAACAATTAGAAGCGTATAAAAATATTTTTTGTTTCATATTTAGAGGTCTAAGAATTTGATATAACTAGGTGGCGAGATTTTGGAAATACATTGCCTTAACGATCAAAAATATTGATGGTTTAGACTTATTTTTTGAATTAAAAGTATTAAAGAAAGATAAAAAAAAAAGTAAAAGATAATACTCTAATTAATATACTCAATCATATAAAAAGACTTGCTTCTTTTCTAAATGCCTATATTATTTATATAATAATGTTAACCATAAAGAGGTAAAATGGATTAAATTTTTTTTTTTATAGAAAAAACTACTTAAGGCCACTCATCAAGGTTTGGCTTTAGGCCACGATTTTGTT
>NC_031993.1:15444886-15484183 GCF_001879085.1 Nicotiana attenuata
AAAATAATTCCATTTTTTTGTTAGTCAATTATTTCTTTGTTTCTCTCACATTTTGTCTTTCTTAGTATAAGTCAATAATGAACCACGTGAAAGAGACATGTGCAGCCTTCGTCAAGGATGACAAACTGTTGTTTAATTTGACTTGCCAAAAGGTCTTTCTTGAGTTGAATTTTATTGTTGATCTCCAGGTCTTTCTCCTCCATTGCACTAGTCAATGTTAAGCCTTACTAGATTTTTATTTAATTTGTATATACTTATTCACCGTTTTAGATCTCAAAGATGTATACTCAATTAATTGTAATAAGATATGTATTACAGCAGTAAGTTCTGAATTTACCATTGCGAGCGAGCAACCACCACTTATTTGATAGAGTTAAGAGACAAATTTTAATAGATTAAGCATAAAGAGAGGTTTTAAGTGATCAATATTTTGTTCCAATCTCTTGTAAGGGTAGAGTTAAGTGATCATGTAAATTTAATAATATTATCAAGACACATAGTTTATTAGTACATGGTATCAGATTACCTAGGTTTCTCATTGATTTTAAAGGTACGAATAGTTCTTCTCTATGTGAAATTAACCATTCTCTAGGCTTAGAACTTGCATAAAATATAGATGAGCAATCATAAAGTAAGCGAAATCACCATATATTTCTTCACCTTTTGCTTCAACTATTTTATAGAAAGTGTTACATACAGCCATTGTCTTGAAAAAAATTGTTTGTTAAGCAGTTTAAGATTGAGTAGAAATCTTCAAGGACAAGCTCAAGCAAGAAAAAATAGCTCTTGTAGCAGTATTTTTCAAGCACAATGATCGTTTACTTGTTGAGTTAAGAACTTTTTCGAAAAGAAGCTATATGCTAGTTCTCCAAGTGCACATTTTGGCTAGGCTCGTGGTATTCTTGAGTCACGTGGTATCTAGTGATGGGATCAAGGTGGATCCGAAAAAGATTGAGGCACTTCAGAGTTGGCCCAGACCTTCTACCGCTACTGAGATCCGAAGTTTCTTAGGCCTGGCTGGGTATTATCGCCAGCTTTGTGGAGGAATTTTCATCTATTGCAGCCCCATTGACTTAGTTGACTCAGAAGGACGCTCCATTCAGGGTGTCAGATGAGTGTGAGGAGAGCTTTAGAAGCTCAAGACGACATTAACTATGGTTGTAATGTTGGTTTTGCCTTCAGGATCGGGATCATACAGTCTATCATGATGCTTCGAGGGTTGGTCTTGGATGTTTATTGATGCAGGACGATATGGTGGTTGCCTACGTATCGTATTAGCTGAAATCCCATGAGTAAAACTATCCGGTGCACGATTTAGAGTTAGCTGCTATTGTACACACGCTCAAGATTTGGAGACATTATTTATATGGCATGTCTTATGAGGTATATACAGATCGCCGGAGTCTCCAGCATCTGTTTAAATATAAAGATTTGAATTTGAGGCGGCGGAGATGGTTGGAGCAACTGAAGAACTATGATATCACAATTCTTTATCATCCTGGGAAGGCGAATGTATTAGTTGATGCCTTGAGTAGAAAGGTGGAGAGCATGGGGAATTTGGCATTTATTCGGCTGTTGAGAGACCTTTAGCTATGGATATTAAGGCTTTGGCCAATAGGTTTGTGAAGTTGGATATCTTGGAGCCCAGCATGGTACTTGCTTGTGATGTGTTGCAATCGTCTTTGTTGAGTGCACTAAGGCACGCTAGTATGATGATCCCTACTTGTTTGTCTTTAGGGACACATTGCAGCGAGGTGATGACAAGCAGGTGATTATTGGTGATGATGGGGTGTTGAGGCTTCAGGGTGGGATCTGTGTTCCTAAGGTTGATGGCTTGATGGAGTTGATTCTTGAGGAGGCTCATAGTTTGCGGAATTCTATTCACTTAGGTGCTACGAAGATGTATTGTGATTTTGGACTTGGGCGTATGCCCAGATTTACATTTGGATGTTTCTATAAGGTTTCAGCTCTATTTGGCGAAAGTTGGCAATTTGAAGGTTTGAAAAGTTCATATGTTTGATCGGGAGTTGACTTCAATATTATTGGGTTCAGATTGTTGTTCCGAAAGTTAGAATATGTTCGTTATGTCATTTGGAACTTGAGTGCAAAGTTTGGTTGGATTCTAGATTGGTTAGACTTTAATCAGATGCTTGGTTCGAAGCTTGAAGTTTATGAACTTAAGAGAATGATCTTGATCGACGATTCATCGTTCTGATGTTATTTTTTGGGTTTTGAGGCCTCGAGTAGGTCCGTGTTATGTTTTGAGAATTGTTGGTATGTTCGTACGGGGGTCCCGGGGGGCTTGGATGAGTTTCAGGGTGGTTTTAGATCATTTCAAAGGATGATTTAATTACTGGTTTCTGCTGATTTCTAATGCCTCAGTTGTTCTTCGCGATTGTGAAGATGTAGCCGCAATCATGTAGGTTTGTAACGACCTGGCTGGTCGTTTTGAGTACTGTAGCCCCGTTCCCCTATTTATTATTTATTCTATGTTCATATATAGTTATGCGACTTGCCGGCGTGGTTGGTTTGGTTCCAGGATGTTTCGAAATGAATTGGGACACTTAGTCCTAAAGTTGGAATCCTAAGTTGAAAGAGTTGACCGGATATTGAGTTATGTCTAAACAACTCCGGAATGGAGTTTTGATGGTTCCGATAGCTTCATATGGTGATTTTGGACTTAGGAGTATGTTCGAATATTGATTCGGAGGTCCGTAGGTCGTTTTGGCTTGAATTGGCAAAAGTTGGAAAATTGAGAAGTTTGACCGAGAGTTGATTTATCGATACCGGGATCGAATTTCGATTTTGGAAGTTGAAATAGGTCTGTTGTGTCATTTACTACTTGTGTGCAGAATTTGAGGTCAATCGGAGTTGGTTTGATAGGTTTCCGCATCGATTGTAGAAGTTAGAAATCCATTAGTATCAATAGGCTTGAATTGGGGTGCGATTCTTGTTTTTGATGTTGTTGATGTGATTTGAGGCTTCGACTTAGTTTGTATCGTGTTTTAGGACCTATTGGTATGTTTGGATGGGGCCCCGGGGGCATCGGGTGTGATTCGGATCATGTTCGACTTATTTTTGGATGTGTAGGACTGATGTTATGTCTGGTTCTAGTTTCCTTATACGCGATCGCGAGGGAAGGTCTGCGATAGCGAAGGGTTGTTTGGAGATTTGTGGAAGTTAGTCTACGTGTCGCGATCATGGGCATGCGTTCGCGAAGCTTTGTGGTCTCAGATCACCGCGAACGCAAGTAGGGTTTCGCGTTCGCGTAAGAAGAGTGGTCAGCTGGGTTTAAAGCTTCAAGCCTACACAATCGCATAATTGGAGACACGTTCGCGAAAAGTTAGATCTGGTAAACATCGCCTTCGCAATTGAATCTTCGCGTTCGCGGGGTGTATTTTTCAGGGCAACATCTTTTTTTCTTGGCGTTCGTGAGGGTCTTTCTGCGATCGCGAAGAGGAGCCACTAGGCAGACTATTTAAATTTCAAAACGAGAGTTAGAGTATTATTTCATATTTGGACTTGGGGAGCTCGGCTAGGGCGATTTTGTGAGGGATTTCACTACAAATCAAGAAGTGAACTATTTTTGATCAATTTTGTCCAATACTATTGAATACCCATCGATTTCTTCACCTAGATTATGTGTTTTAAGGTGAAAGTTGAGGGATTTTGGATTAGGGATTGGAGTGTAAGTTTGGGGGTTTTAGGGTTGATTTGTGGTCGGAATTGGATGATTTTGGTATGGTTAGACTAGTTATTGAATGGGTGTTTGGATTTTATGAATTTTGTCAGGTTCTGAGGCGTTGGCCCGAGGTTGACTTTTTGAATTTGGTTAAAGAACTTAGTTTTATCGCATGGAATCAATTTCTATAGCTTGTATTGATTATATTAAGTTGCTTGTGACTAGATTCGAGTCGTTCGGAGACTGATTCGCGAGGCAAGGGTTTGTTGGAGCATTGAGTTGCGCACTTTGAGGTAAGTAACACTTCTAAACTGGGTATTGAGGGTATAAATACCTTAAATACGTGTTATGTGATTGGTGTTGGGGTGATGCACATGCTAGGTGACAGGCGTGTGGGCGTGCCCGTGATAATTATGACTCGATTTATTCTGTGGTACTGTGTAGCTATCTAATCTTGTTTCTATCCATATAATTCCTATGTGTTAGAATAATTAAGTTGTGATCCATGTTAGAAATCATATTTAGGCTATATGCTCATTATGTTGGGACCCACTAAGGTCATTTTTCCTGTTGAGTTATTTGCTTAAATTGTAATTATGTACTCAGTCATATTCATTCTTCTGCATATCATATCTCAGTCTCAGTTATCATTTACTGTTACATCATGTTATCATTGTTCGGGCTGAGTGGTATGAGATGTGTTAGCCCGTGAGACTGGAGAGATTAATGACTGAGTTGGGGTCTGAGAGTCGGATTGTGAGTGATATTTATGGGATCGGAATGTACGCCGCAGCATGCCTTATTGGCTATTTATGAGATCGGGCTACATGCCGCAGCAAGCTTTATTGACTCATTTATGGGATCGGCCTACACGCCACATCAAGCTTTATTGACTTATTATGGGATCGTGTTTCACGCTGCAGCAACCCATGTTGGCTTTATATTAGCGCTTGGGAAGGATCCATCCCTCCGGAGTCTGACATACTAGCATAGAACACATGTACCATACAATGATGAGTGATTGTGTGTGATGAGTGGGAGTTGAGACAGACAGATTGAGTACTCTGAGAGCGTGAGTACCTGGGAGTATTAATGTGATGCATTACATTTGACATGTATATTTAACATGTAGTCGTAGAGATGTAACATTCCTCATGCTACATGTACTTGGCATATTTCATTAGTGTTGAGCTTAAATTGTTGAACTTGAAAGCATGTCTAAACTTATGTACCGTGTGCGAACTGATTATGGAAGTTCTCTGAGTTATTACTATCATTTCCCTATTATATATGTACTGTCATCATCTGGATTCGGACTGTATCTTTCTCAGCTCGTCACTGCTTTCAGGCCAAGGTTAGTCCTGTTACTTATTGAGTACATTGGGTCGGTTGAACTTATACTACACTCTGCATTTCGTGTATAGATCCACGTACATCTGGACGTGGTGATTGCTAGACTTGGTGTGTATCTGCTCGTAGACTATTGAGGTCACTGCTATGACGCCTGCAGACCTCGACTCTCCTCCTTTCTGTTTATACACTACTGTTTTATTTTTCAGACAGTTGTTATTAGAGATTTAGACCACTTAGTAGCTCATGTACTCAGTGACACCAGGATTATGGGATTTATTGTCGTTGAGTTTCAATTGTTTTTATCAGTTATTTATGAGATTTTTCCATTGTTGAACTTGTTAAAAATCATGTTTTAATTCAAATGCGTTGTTATTATTTGATTTTTCGGCTTTCCTAGTACTGTGATAGTCGTCATCACGACAGGTTGGGATTTGGATCGTGATTATTTGTTATTAGAGCTCTAGGTTACTTAAGTCTCACAAGTCATGAGCAGGTTTAGTAGAGTCTTGAGAATCGGTACGGAGACGTCTATACTTACTTCGAGAGGCTACCGAACCATTAGGAAACTTCACTTTCTTGTATTCTTGTCATGTGGATTTGTTGATTTCATAAATGAAACTTTTATTATTCTATTCTCTCATAGATGGTGAGGATACGTGCGATCGGATCGGGCGGACGGCCACCAGTACCACAAGCTAGGGCCACGAGAGGTCGGGGCCGCGGTAGAGGTTGAGGTACAGCTCATACTGCAGCTAGAGTAGCACCTGTGGAGCTACCAGTTTCTCCAGTTCAGGAGCAGATACCAGATGTAGTTGAGCAGGTGGGACCAGCTCAGGCACCAGATGTGCCCATTGTTATTCCAGGCCTTCAGGAGGCTTTGGCCCAGATATTAACTGTATGCACTAGCATTGCTCAGGCGGTTTCAGTTCCAGCCGCATCAGCCACTTCTCAGGTCGGGGGAGGTTCTCAGACTCCCGCCGCCCGTACTCCAGAGTAGGTAGTTCAGGGTCTTCAGACACCGGGGGTACTACCATCCTAGACGGTTGCAGCTGCTCGGCCCAGGTTGGCCCACCTATGAGTGACAAGGAGCAGAAGAGACTAGAGCGGTTTGGGAGGCTCAGACCTCACAGTTCGATGGGGATGAGTCAGAGGAATCTCAGATTTCTTAGACAGGTGCCAGTTCATCCTTTGCACAACGAGTATTTTGAAGACTCCTGGAGTCTCATGCACTACTTTTCAGCTATCGAGGGAAGCCTTCAGATGGTGGGAGGCCTATGAGTTGAGCAGGCCAGCCAACGCTGCACCACATTCGTGGCATGAGTTCTCAATTATCTTCTTAGAGAAGTTTGTTCCACAAACTCGCAGGGAGGAGTTGTGTAGGAAATTTAAGCAGCTACGCCAGGAGGGTATGTCAGTGACCCAGTATGAGATGAGATTTTTAGAGTTGGCTCATCACGCGATAGAGTTGGTTCCCACAGAGATGGAGAGCATTAGGAGGTTCATTAATGGCCTCAACCATGGATTGCGCTTTGTCATGAATCGGGAGATTGCGTCAGGTGCTAGGTTTGACGAGGTGGTTGATATTGTTAAACGCCTAGAGTAGGTTCGTAGCCAGGAGCGTGAGGAGAGGGAGGCGAAGAGGCCTCGTAGTTCGGGTGGTTTCAGCAGTGCGTCATCTGGAGGACAGTCCCACCACAGTAGGGGTCGTCCTTATAGGCCACTCAGATAGCTCGTCTGGTTTATCGTGGTGCATCAACTAGCCATGGTTCATATAGGGCTTGTCTGGGTCATTCATCTCTCAGTGCCCTCCCAGCTCATAGTTCATCCCGTGCTCCATCAATTCAAGGTTCATCTATGCCAGGTGCTTCTAGTAGTTATTCTAGTTCTCGGGGTCCAATTCAGTACCCGCCGCCGTTAGCATATCGGAGTTGCTTTGAGTGTGGAGAGATAGGGCATATGAAGAGGCATTGTCCCCATCTTTTGGGAGGTCCAATTTAGTAGAGGGGTCGGGCTATGACAGTCGCACCAGTTACTTCACCACCCGCTCAGCCAGCTTGGTGTGGAGCTCAGGCAACTAGAAATCTCCCAAGAAGGGGAGGCCGATCAGGTTGCAGTCAGGCTCGATGCTATGCTTTTCCCGCTAGGCTAGAGGTCGTTGCTTCAGATGCAGTGATCACAGGTATTGTTTCAGTGTGCCATAGGGATGCTTCCATAATATTTGACCCTGGTTCCACTTATTCATATATATCATCGTATTTTGCTTGTTATTTGGATGTGCCCCATGATTCCTTAGTTACACCTGTTCATGTGTCTACGTCGGTGGGTGATTCTATTGTTGTGGATCATGTATATTGGTCGTGTGTGGTGACTATTGGGGGATTGGAGACAAGAATTGATCTCTTACTGCTAAGTATGGTTGATTTTGATGTGATTCTAGGCATGGATTGGTTGTCCCCATGTCATGATATTCTAGATTGTCACGCTAAGACCATGACATTGGCGATGCCGAGATTGCCTAGGATTGAATGGAGAGGTTCTCTGGACTATGTTCCAGTAGGGTGATTTCATATCTGAAGGCCCAACGGATGGTTGGGAAGGGGTGTTTGGCATATTTGGCATTTGTGGGGGATGTTAGTGCTGATACTTCTACCATTGATTTTGTTCCGGTGGTGCGAGACTTTCTGGATGTATTTCCTGTAGACCTGCTGGGCATGCCACCCAGCAGGGACATTGATTTTTGTATTAACTTTGTGCCAGGCACTCAACCCATTTATATTCCTCCATATTGTATGGAGCCGGCAAGTTGAAGGAATTGAATAAGCAGCTTCAGGAGCTTCTTGATAAGGGGTTCATTAGTCCTAGTGTGTCGCCTTGGGGTGCACTAGTTCTGTTTGTGAAGAATAAGGATGGTACAACGCGGATGGGCATTGATTATAGGCAGTTGAACAAAGTGACAATTAAGAACAAGTATCCTTTTCCGCGTACTGATGACTTATTTGACCAGCTTCAGGGAGCTAGAGTGTTCTCTAAGATTGATTTGAGGTCTGGGTATTACCAGTTGAAGATTCGGGACTCTAATATTCTGAAAACGGCATTCAGGACCCGCTATGGTCAGTACGAGTTCCTTGTGATGTCTTTTAGGCTGACCAATGCCCCGGCTGCATTTATGCATCTGATGAACAGTGTATTCTAGCCATATCTTGATTCGTTTGTCATAGTATTTATTGATGATATCCTGGTGTACTCACGTATCCAGGAGGAGCATGCACAACGGTTGATGATTTGTACTACAGACGTTGAGGGAGAAGAATCTTTATGCTAAATTCTCCAAGTGTGAGTTTTGGCTCGGTTCTGTGGCGTTCTTGGGGAACATGGTGTCAAGTGAGGGGATCAAGGTAGATCCGAAGAAGATTGAGGCAGTTTAGGGTTGGCACATACCGTCTTCAGCTACTAAGATTCGGAGTTTTCTTGGCTTGCCTGGATATTATCGCTGCTTCGTGGAGGGTTTCTCGTCCATTATTGCGCCTTTGACTAGGTTGACCCAGAAGGGTAGTCTGACGAGTGTGAGGAGAGCTTTCAGGAGCTCAAGACTGCCTTGACCACAACTCCAGTTCTAGTTTTGCCTTCAGCATCGGGTTCGTATAATGTATTGTGATGCTTCTCAGATTGGTATTGGGTGTGTCTTGATGCAGGAGGCTAGAGTGATTGCTTATGCTTCACGCCAGTTGAAGACCCATGAGAAGAACTACCCCGTTCATGATTTAGAATTGGCAGCCATTGTCCATGCATTGAATATTTGGAGGCATTATCTCTACGGCATGTCTTGTGAGGTATTTACAACTCATCAGAGTCTGCAGCACTTATTCAAGCAAAATGATCTAAACTTGAGGCAGCGGAGATGGTTGGAACTGTTAAAAGACTATGATATTACCATTTTGTATCATTCCGGGAAGGCCAATGTGGTGGCCGATGCCTTGAATAGAAAGGTGGTGAGTATAGGTAGCGTTTCATATATTCCTATTGGTGAGAGAACGCTTTGCTATACCTCATGCTTCCATACGTGAAAGTACGCCATATGTAAATAGATGTAAGCTCAAAAGGGGATGAAATCCTTCTACAAGGCTAAGGAAGGTTTATCAAAGTATTAGGTAAGTTAGGACGAATGAGACTTTTTAATCATGATTTAAATGAGTTTAAAGTCGTGATATGGCTATATATGATGTTTGGATATGGAATACAAAGTTTTGGGAAAAATCGGATTTAAGTTGTGGAAAAACCGACTAAGGATTTGCCTTATAATGAAGCGTTTTGAGCAATGCATTTCATGTTTTATATGAGGTCTTTTTGGGACATATTATATACCAAAATGAAGGTATTGGAATCTAGTTTCCAATGGTCCAAATTATTTATTCATACGACATCGGGGCAGAGAAATATGGATTTTTAAAGTAGGGTCGCCAAGTCACGTTGCCGCACTTCAGAGAAACTGGAAGGTTTATACGCCAAGTTGCGACGCAGTTTTCTCCCAATCTATTGAGAGTTACATGGAGATATTTATATGGAATTAAAGCCCTATGTGTTTAGTTTCCACGTCTTCAAACTGTTTGTCAATACGATACCAGAGTAGAGAGATACAAGTGTCTGAAGTGGCACTGCTCAAACTGCCAAGCAGGCAGCTTACCCACCTGCTTGGAGAATTGAGGCGGTGGTCTTATCCCCTTATATCTCGTCATCAATACAGATGTTACTCACACAAAGCCACTCTCAAGAGCTCCAAAATTATCCCTAACATATCTCAAGATCACAATAACCAAACTCAAGGAAACAACAACTCAAATCATCATCAAAGATGTTTAAGACTACAAGAGAATGCTTCCATGGTGTTGTGGTGTGATTGAGGGCTATTGTTAGCTAAGTTGAGATGGGGTTTCGAGTTCTAGCTGCTGTCCAAGGTATGTATAACATATTCTTGATTGTGCCTAAGGTTAATCTTGTGTTGGTTGTGTTGTTTGAGTGAAAAACCATAAGACGCACTTGGAGGAACATGGGATACGGTTGTCTTTTTGGTTGGACTGTTTTGTGGCTAAATATATGGCCTATGGTGGCTGGAAATTGTGAGAAATAATTTGATAATGTTGTTGCTGCTGTTTTATGCTTTCCAAGGTGTTAATTAAGTTTATTGAAGAAGGAAAGATGAAAAACAAGTGATTGACGATAAAAATTAAGGTGCTAGACGTGTGGGGCTGTTTTGGAAGGCATTTTGTGGATGTTTTAAACTAGAAATAATATGATACATATAAGTATGATATTCTGAAGGTTGTAAACTAATTTATGGAATAAGAGTTGGATCCAATTTATATCTTGTTATGAGTAAAAAACGAGCTTTCCGCTCAATATGATTGTTAAGATAATCGGAGAAACTTATATTGGATTATATCGTTGTTGTTGCTATTGTTGGTCATAGTTGTTGTTATTGGACTGTTGATGACCCTTAGTGGTCTTTGGGTTGTATTAAAAATAGGGGAGTTGCTGTCTGATTTTCCTTAAGTCATACGACTAGCCAAATACGATGGTACGACATTATATGTTAACGGCAACATCATTTCACTTGTTGTAGATGCAAGAAGTTGTGTTGAGCTTGGTTGAGTAATAAGGAAGAGATCATACGGGTATGTTAAGGATAATCCTTCTGTCTTTTGGCATGATCCAAGTAACGATACATAAACGTAATGCTATTCCATAAGTGGTTCTACTCTTAGCAGTTAAGGATGACTATGTTATTCATTCCTGTAAAGTGATATTCAAGCATGTCTAAGTATGTTCCTAAGTCTCTATTAAGGTATATGACAAGATGTTAACGTTTATAATATAGTAATACATGCATCTTTATGTATATGCATTTACTACCGAGCTACGGCCGGTTGGGAAGTTACATATTTACCACCGTACTACGGGCGGTTGGGCAGACATGCATTTACCATCGGGCTAAGGCCGGTCGGGCAGTTACCACCGGTTGGGCAGTTAAATATCATTATTTACCACCGGTTGGGCAGCTATGCATATTCATTTACCACCGAGCTACGGCCGGTCGGGCAACCATACATTTGCCACCGCGCTGCGGTCGGTCTGGCAGTTACCACTGATCAGTTGGGCAGTCATGCATCATACGATATAATAGAAATAGTCCCAAAGAGAAGCATTATATATGTAAGTATAATAAGTATGCATATACGGTGGCACTTCAGATATTCAGGTTGATTCTTATATGTCTTTAATTAATGTTGATTTGTTGTTACGTTTCAGTTCTGCATTACATACTCAGTACATTATTCGTACTAACGTCCTTTTGTTGGGGATGCTGCATTCATGCCTGCAAGTATAGACAATCAGTTTGACGAGCCCTCATAGTAGACAAAGTCAGCATTCAACAAAGGATCGGTAAGACTCCACCTCATTTGGAGTGCAGCCGAGTCTATAAGTCATCGTGTCAGAGTTTTGCTACAGACTTAAAGGTAGGCTGGTACCCTGTCCCATTTGATGTCAAATAATCTTAGAGTCTTTGTAGACAGAGGTTCATTTTGTACAGTATGTCAGAGGCCTTGACGGCCCATATGTATTCATGTTTTAAGAAAGATGGTTCATTGATACAGTGTTTGCCCACTTATAGTTATACATTACGAGTTGCGGCCATGTTGGCCCATGTTAGTTACAAAAAAAAGAGTTACAGAGTGGTTCGCTCGGGCCAGTGCTGCACCGAGTGCCAGCCACGCCTCCCCAGGTTTGGGGCGTGACACGCTTGCATCAGATCTTCAGGCCTTGGCCAATCAGTTCGTGAGGTTAGATGTTTCAGAGCCTAGACGAGTTCTAGCTTGCGTGGTTTCTCGGTCTTCTTTATATGATCCCATCAGAGAGCGTATGATGACCCCCATTTGCATGTCCTTAAGGACACTGTACAACACGATGATGCGAAGGAGGTTTCTATTGGAGATGATGGGGTGTTGCGGATACAAAGTCTGATTTGTGTCCCAATGTGGATGGGTTATGTGAGTTGATTCTTGAGGAGGCCCATAGTTCGTGGTATTCTATTCATCTGGGTGCCGCGAAGATGTATCAGGACTTGAGGCAGCATTATTGGTGTAGAAGAATGAAGATAGATACAGTGAGGTTTGTAGCTTGATGCTTGAACTATCAACAGGTGAAGTACGAGCATCAGGGGCCGAGCTGTTTGCTTCATAGGCTTGAGATTCCTGAATGGAAATGGGAGCGTATCACCATGGACTTCGTTGTTGGGCTTCTACGGACTTTGAAGAAATTTGATGTTATTTGGGTGATTGTGGACCGGTTGTCTAAGTCCGCACATTTTATTCCGGTCGGAACTACCTATTCTTTGGAGTGGTTGGCTGAGATCTATATCCGCGAGGTTGTTCGCCTTCATGGTGTGCCGGTATCCATTATTTCTAATCGGGGCATGCAGTTCACATTGTAGTTTTGGAGAGCAATGCAGCGAGAGTTAGGCACTTTGGTTGATTTGACTACAACATTCCACCCTCAGACGGACGGACAATCCGAGCGTACCATTCAGATATTGGAAGATATGCTATGCGCTTGTGTTATAGATTTCGGAGGTTCTTGGGATCAGTTTCTACCGCTTGCAGAGTTTGCCTATAACAACAACTACTAGTCGAGTATTCAGATGGCTCCGTATGAGGCCTTAAATGGGAGGCGGTGTCGGTCTCCGGTTAGTTGGTTTGAGCCGGGTGAGGCTAGGATGTTGGGTACCAATTTGGTTCAGGATGCTTTGGACAAGGTCAAGTTGGTTCATGATCAGCTTCGCACGGCACAGTCTAGAAAGAAGAGTTATGCCAATCGAAAGGCCCTTGATGTTGCCTATATGGTGGGAGAGAAGGTATTACTCAGAGTTTCACCCACGAAGGGTGTTATGAGGTTTGGGAAGAAGGGAAAGTTGAGCCCTAGGTATATTAGCCCTTTTGAGGTACTTGAGAGGATTGGAGAGGTGGCCTACAAGCTTGTATTTCCACCTAGTCTGTCAAGTGTTCACCCAGTGTTTCATGTTTCCATGCTCCGGAAGTACTACAGCGATCCGTCTCATGTTTTGGACTTCAGACAGTTCAACTAGATAGAAATTTGACTTATGATGGGGAACCGCTTGCCATTTTGGATCGGCAGGTTTGAAAGTTGAGATCAAAGAATATAGCTTCAGTAAAAGTCTAGTAAAGAGGTTAGCCAGTCGATGAGGCTACTTGGGAGACCGAGCGGAAGATGCGAAGCAGCTATCCACACATATTTGAGACTCCAAGTATCATTCTAGACCCGTTCGAGGATGAAGGTTTGTTTAATAGTGGGAGAATGTAACGACCCAGCCGGTCATTTTGAGTATTCCCCGTTCCCCTATTTATTATTTATTCTATGTTCATGTATGGTTATGTGACTTGCCGGGGTGCTTGGTTTGGTTCCGGGGATGTTTCGGAATGAATTGGGGCACTTAGTCCCAAAGTTGGAAGCCTAAGTTTAAAGAGTTGATGTTTCCCATATATTCGTGTGGTGATTTGGACTTAGGCATATGTCCGGATATTGGTTTGGAGGTCCATAGGTCGTTTTGGCTTGAATTGATGAAAGTTGGAAAGTTGAGAAGTCTCACCGAAAGTTGACTTTGTTGATACTGGGCTCGGATTTGGGTTCTGAAAGTTGGAATAGGTCCGTTTTTTTGTTTATGACTAGTGTGTAAAATTTGAGGTCAATCGAAGTTGGTTTGGTAGGTTTCAGCATCGATTGTAGAAGTTGGAAATCCATTAGTTTCAATAGGCTTGAATTAGGGTGCGATTCGTGTTTTTGATGTGATTTGAGGCTTCGACTTAGTTCGTATCATGTTTTAGGACCTATTGGTATGTTTTGATGGGGTCATGGGGGCATTGTGTGCGATTCAGATCATGTTCGGCTCATTTTTGGACCTATAGGACTGCTGTTATGTGTGCATCTGGTTTCCTTATGTGAGTTCGTGAGGGTAGGTCCGCGATCGCGAAGGGTTGTTTGGAAACTGGTGGACATTAGTCTACGCGTTCGCGATCATGGGCATGCATTCGCGAAGCTTTGTTGTCTCGGGTCATCGCGAACGTAAGTAGTGTTTTGCGTTCGCATAAAAAGAGTGGTCAGCTGGGGTGTAAGGCTTAAATCCTATGCGATCGCACAACTGGAGATGCGTTCACGAAGAGTTGGGTCTGGTAAACATTGTGTTCGCGATTGAATCTTCACATCCGCAAAGTGTATTTTTGAGGGTAGCATCTTTTGTTCTTCGTGGTCGCGAGGGTCTTTCCGCGATCGCAAAAAGGATCCATTAAGCAGACTATTTAAATTTCAAAACGAGGGTTAGAGTATTATTTCATATTTGGACTTGGGGAGCTCGGCTAGGGGTGATTTTTGTGAGGGATTTCACTACAAATCAAGAGGTTAGCTATTTTTGATCAATTTTGTCCTATAATATTGAATACCCATCGATTTCTACACCTAGATTTTGTGTATTTAAAGTGAAATTTGGGGAATTTTGGACTAGGGATTGGAGAGTAAGATTGGGGGGTTTGAGGGTCGATTTGTGGTCGGATTGAATAATATTGGTATGGTTGGACTCGTTATTGAATGGGTCTTCGGATTTTGTGAATTTTATCAGGTTTCGAGGTGTAGACCCGGGATTGGCTTTTTGGGTTGACTTTTTGAATTTGGTTAAAGAATTTAGCTTCATCGTATGGAATCAATTCCTATAGCTTGTATTGATTATATTAAGATGTTTGTGACTAGATTCGAGTCGTTCGGAGACCAATTCGCGAGGCAAGGGTTTGTTGGAGCATTGAGTTGCGCACTTTGAGGTAAGTAACACTTCTAAACTGGATACTGTGGGTATGAATCCCTGAAATATGTGTTATGTGGTTGGTTTGAGGTGACGCACATGCTAGGTGACAGGCGTATCGGCGTGCACCGTGGTAATTATGACTTGGTTTATTTTGTGGTACTATAGTTATCTAATCTTGTTTCTATCCATATAATTCCTACGTGTTAGAGTAATTGAGATGTGATCCATTTTAGAAATCATATTTAGGTTATATGCTTATTCTGTTGGGATCCACTGAGGTCATTTCTGCTTTTGAGTTATTTGCTTAAATTGCAATTATGTATTCAGTCATATTCATTCATTTGCATATCATATCATAGTCTCTGTTATCATTTACTTTTACATCATGTTATCATTGTTCGGGCTAAGTGGTATGAGATTTGTGAGCCCGTGAGACTAGAGAGATTGATGACTGAGTTGGGGCCTAAGAGCCGGATTGTGAGTGATATTTATGGGATCGAGCTGCACGTCGTAGCAGGCCTTATTGGCTATTTATGGGATCAGGTTGCATGCCGCAGCATGCTTTATTGACTCATTTATTGGATTGGTTTGTACACCGCAGCAAGCTTTATTGACTTACTATGGGATCGGGTTGCACGCCGTAGCAGGACATGTTGGCTTTATATTAGCGCTTGGGCAGGATCCACCCCTCCAAAGTCTGACATACCAGCATAGAGCGCAGGTACCGTACAGTGATGAGTGATTGTGTGTGATGAGTGGGAGTTGAGACAGACAAATTGAGTACTCTGAGAGCGTGAGTACCTGGGAGTTTTTGTACTCGAAAGCATGTCTAAATTTTCTCTGACAGACAGATTAAACTCGAACACATGTCTAAATTTTTGTACTGTGTACGAACTGATTATGGAAGTTCTCTCACTTATTACTATCAGTTCCCTGTTATATCTGTACAATCATTATCTGGATTCGAACTCTATCTTTCTGAGCTCGTCACTGCTTTCTACCCAAGGTTAGTCCTGTTAGTTATGAGTATATTGGATCGGTTGAACTCATACTACACTCTGCACTTCTTGTGCAGATCTAGGTACATCTGGACACGGTGGTTGCTAGACTTGGTGCACTATCTGCTCGAAGACTATTGAGGTAGCTGCTATGACACCCATATACTTCGACTCTCCTTCCTTTGAGTTTATTCAATACTGTTTTATTTTTCAAGCATTCGTATTAGAGATTTAGATTGTGTTGACACATAGTAGCTCATGTACTCGGTGACATCAGGATTTTGGGATTTGTTGTCGTTGAATTTCAGTTGTTTTTATCAGTTATTTATGAGATTTTTCCACCATTGAACTTGTTAAAAATCATGTTTTTAATTCAAAAGCGTAGTTATTATGTGATTGGCGGCTTACCTAGTAATGTGATAGGCGCCATCACGACAGGTTGGGATTTGGTTCGTGACAAGGTTAAGACTGGAGATGAGTGATTCTTGTCTTCGCGTTCGCGGTTGGAGTGTCACATTCACATAGGTTATGGGGGTTTTTGCATCGCGTTCACATAGGTTGTTCGTGTTCGGGTAGGAGGGGCTGGGAGCTGTAGGAGTTGTCTCTGCGATCGCGAGGTGAATTCCACATTCGGGATAGTCTGGCATCATTGTGTATCGCATTCGTGTGGTGTGTGTCGCGAACATGTAGTGTATTCTATGGGCAGTGAGGTTTTTTGTTTTTTGCGATCACGAACCTTGTTCCACGATTGCAATGGGTATCACTGAAGCAATGTTATAAAGTACTCTACTTCGAATGTTTTGGTTATTTTATCACATTTTGAGTTATAGAGCTCGAATTTGGGTGATTTTGGAGGCAATTGTTTTTATTTTGGTTGGGATAAGTATTTTTGACTTGGATTTTATTATATTATGTAATTCCATCTTCGTTTTTTGGCAATTGATTGGTGAATTTAATAGAGAAATTGGGGGTTTTGTCTAAACTTTCCTAAAGGGAGTAATTGGATTATGAACCTCGATTTAGAGTCAGATTTTAGTGAAATTAATATGGTTGGACTCGTACTTGAATGAGTTGTTAGAATTTATGAGTTTTGCCAGGTTTTGAGGTGCGGGCCTCGGTTGACTTTGATTATTTGATTACAGATTCGACCTTTATCATTCGGGTTTGTTACCTTTGGCATTAATTGATGTTTTTAAGTTGCTTTTGGATAGTTTTGAGCTTTTTAGAGGTCGATTCGTGCGGGATGGAATTTCTAGAGTATCAGTTTGGCTTGCTTGAGGTAAGTATCTTATCTAAACTTGATTGAGGCACTAGTTGCCGGAGTTATTTGTGATTTTTGCGTGCTATGAGTGGCGTACATGTGTGCGGCTAAGCCCATGTGCGCACATCGGGGTAATTAATACCTCAAGGCAGTCCTTAGTCTATGATATGCCTTAAATCAACTACTAAGCTTCATGCTGTGATGTTTCCCTTATTTGTACCTACGTTGTAAGTTATTTGAGCCATGTATGAGGTTGTACAGAGGTTAATCTCCTGGTTTATCTTAATAACTGCTATTTTGTGATGTGTTCACCTAATTAGAGCTATGATATCACACTTGCACAGGCATTCACCTTAGCATGACACCAGTCCAGGATTATGAAACTTGATGTTCTTTAATCAAATACATGTATTCTTGCATATCTTCCTTATGTGTGCTATGGATTGGATTAATAGCTTGTGACCACGCTGGCTGGATTGTGATTATTAGCACATGAGTTATCTGTGCAGCATATGAGTTGTCCGTCCGGTTGTTATATCAATAGCACGTGAGTTGTTCGTGCAACACGTGAGTTGTCCGTACGGATCCAGATATTGATATTATTGGCATGTGAGTTATCCGTGCAGCACGTGAGTTATCTCTACGGTTGATATTTTTAGCACGTGAGTTGTTTCTGCAGCGTGTCGATATGGATCCATCCCCCTAGGGTCACCCACCCATGTTTCTCTCTTGATAGTGTATACACAGATTGTGAGAAACTGACGGGTTTCTGGTTGATGTGAGCTTTGAGAGAGTTGGTTATTGGTTTGGTTCAATTATTGAGATTTTGATGTGGGCCTGAGAGCCATGATGTGATTTATATTTGGATCAGATTGTGCGCCGCAACATATTAATATTTTGGTGTTGCATTTCATCTTTACTTGCAATTTTTCTTGATTGCTACCCGAATTATCTGCATATTTTATTTATACGGTGGAATTTTGACTGAGCAGAATATGTTAAGCAAAATATGTGAGCATCAAGGTTGGTTTATCTATGATTTTGTGCTTTGGTCCTATACTTGTTGTAATTTATAAACTGTATAGGTGATTGGTGAGTATCATTTACAATTCTTGCTTTTATTACCTCACTGAGATTAGTTATGATACTTGCTGAGTACATGGGTTCGGTTGCATTCATAATACACTTCTGCACCTTGTGTATATATCTTGGAGCTGAGATGCTGTGGATGGTGGGAGTTGGTACTGAAGATGTACCTGCCTTTCGGATATAGCTACCACTTGTCCTTGGTAGTTTTAGACTTGAATTCTGTTTATGCACATTCTTTTAGTTGTTCTATTTAATTCCTAACAACGTTGTAACTCTAATCTTAGCGGCTCATGAATTGTACTACCAGTCCTTTGTTTATTGTATGGGAATTTCAGTTCTTTCTTTTACTGACTTCATATTATTTTATTAGAGTTGTGTTAACTGTTACTTGGCTTACCTAGCTGGTCGGTTTAGGTACCATCACGGCTAGTTGGATTTTGGATCATGACAAGTTGGTATCAGAGCTCTAGGTTCATAGGTTCTACGAGCCATGAGCAAGTGTTTAGTAAAGTCTTGCAGATCGGTTTGATGACGTCCATACCTATCTTCGAGAGGCTACAAGGCATGCAGGAAAATTCCTCATCTTTCTTTCTTTATCGTGTGACATTAATTTAGCTTGAAGTGTATCTCTTTGAATTCTTTCCACTCACTCGTATGTTTTATTGAGCACTCGGTATGAATTGTGCAACAACGACTTGTGATGTCAGGGATGAGGTGCGAGATGTGTTCTCGGTGTTGTGGTTATAAGACAGTCTAGAGGACTTGAGGTCAGGTTTAGACTGCAGCTTGGCTCGGTAGTTTCAGTTGTGTGAGTATGTGCTTTTGACATATATGTTCGATAGTGTGCCTAGGAGTGGAATTAATGGCTCGGTGAGTGATTGGATAGCTATATAAGATGTATTACATGATTGAGGAATGTGCTTAAATAGTTTGGGATATGACGAGAAGAATTTCGCTTGGTATGTGAAGGGACTATGGGTACTTGATTTCTGTTTTGATGTGTTGTACCATCTCGAGTTTTGAGTGTTTTGAGGGATCTTTCCCTTTGTTTATTTATCGAATGAAGTAGGTTCTTATGTCTTGTTGACGAGTTTTGACTCGGGAAGATTTAGCGATTGCATAGTGGTTGTGCCCATGATAGGGCGTTGTGAGATACCAATTTGAGGCTAGCAGGCGGGTTATCTCATGTGGGATGTTCTTGGGTTGTGTGATCTCTATGAAGTTTATGTGAAAAGTTTTCTTTCTTCTAGTAGGATGTGTATGTGCCACAAATTGATTTCCGGTCATTTGAGGAAGTTCGCACGACTGTCACGGGGATGGATATGTGCTTAGCAGAAGATTTGAGGTATTTTATGATTTGTGCTACATGAGTTGTAAAGGATTCAGTTGAATTACAGTACAAGATCATACGGGTTATGGAGTAAGGGCGTTGTGGGTTATTGGATATTATGTTTTATGGCTATGAGCCAAGTAGGGGAGTCTGCTATCGACGATCAGATCATGCTTATGTGCTATCTTGGTTTTAGTCTGAGTCATATTTGAGGATTAGTTGTGACTTGAAGAGGTAGGCTTTGAGGATGACTTGAGCAAAGGAATTGTTGGATGCATGATGTGCTATACTTTATTGGAATATTGGGAATCTTGTAATGACTTAGGTTTGTTATTCGTGGTGGAGGTAGTGTGCAAGGAGTAGCGATTCACTCGATTGCTTAGAGATGTGAAGTACTTCTTTAGGTGTTTGTGCGCTGACGGAGCACTGGTCGTTCGGCTCGTTTTGGTAGTGCATTTGAGATTAGAGTAAGGTGGATAACTTTCAGGAAGGTTCTAATGGTTCAAGATTCATAAGTGGTATTTGAGAAATTTCCGGATTTATAAATGGCTAAGATTTCAGATTTGCATTGGATGGTGACGGGACTCGCGGTATTTCTATATCATCATGGATTCTAAATTTCAGTATCAGAAAGGTTAAGGGAATAACTTAAATATAACATAAAGTCTCTTCAGATGGGGTATTTCGGTTGCGGCATTATTGGGCGATTCAAAGGGATTACAGTGGTTTATGGGTATTTAGACGATGTATATTCATGTTGGGATCTCTTGTGATGAGATTTGGCTAAGGATCATCATTTACTGACAAGAAGAAATGTTAACTTGAAGGAAACTCGAGGTGAATCCAAGGAAATAGGACAACTTGGTAGTAGACTGGATCGACATGGTAATAGAAATGATCGGTTATTCTGGTTCTCTTGGTGTGGTGAGGCTTTACCGGTGTTTTGTGGTAATACTCCTGAGTTTGGTGATATGCGTGATTTGATTTATTTTTTATGGTTTGCTTATGTGCAAGTGCGTTTCGAAGAGTTCTCGATGGTTTCAACTACGGGTTGGGATGGATGTTTTCAACAAGTATGAAGAGTATGATGCGTGCTGTGATCTTCTCCTAGAAGGGGGTTAAGCGGAAGGTTTCTGGATGATGGAATGTGTATCTTACTTGTGATTCAGAGTTGATAATGGGATTATTGTATTTTCATATGATAACATGATAGGGGTGGCGCGTCGTGTGGGTTTGAGATTTGCATGTACAAGTTTGTAGTTCAATATTGAAGGGAAGGCCATGAGTTCTAGACAACATGGAATGTTTCAGATGTTTAGAATAATGCTGGCACTATTTTGATATCACTTGAGAAGAATGTGTATTTCAGAAAGGCGCATTGCGTTTTAACAGGCGAATGCTAGATTGGTATTATGGTAATCACCTGGTTGATTGACTACTGATGCTTAGATTTTGCTATGTAGCACGGAAGAATTATCGAAATATTTCTCGTAGGGTGATTATATATGAGGGATGTGTCAGTCACTTGAGTGGTCGAGTTGGGATCGGATATAGTGATTCTAGTATTCTGGGGATTTGGATATTGGGAGTCCTCAGAGGCAGATTATTTCTTGGTTGCGGACTGTGAAGGTATGGCAAAGTTAGAAAGCTGATAGTATGTGCTATGGATAGGTTATTAGGGACTTTTGGAAGGTTGTTTACCTATTTTGGGAGGATCAAAATTGATTTGGAGGCCACTGGTAGGCCTAATGAGGATATATGTTCCATGTCGGATCGGGTTAAGTTGCTCCGTACAGCTATTCTTGAAGGGTGTGTCATCGGTTAGAGTTGATCTTATTCGTGTTAGATATGTTTGATGTTTTACTTTTTATGCTACGGTGGGTTGTGAGGTTGTTGTCCATTACACACGTGGTGCGGTTCTGTTTGGGCTTTGTGGTGGAATTCGAGCGAAATGGTTCTTGGGGTGTTGAATGGTTGATTGTGCCTTGGTTATGGTCCTCCTATTTGTGGTATATTTTGCTATCCGTTCCTCTATGGTTATGGTCATGCACTTCGCATGTTTGTTGTTGATATGTATATGGTTATTGATTGTGAGAATCATGGCTCGAGGTATTCCATGTGAACCGGTGCTACGCATCGCAATAGAGTTATGATTGGGATGTGATCCTTGTGCTTATTTTGTGTGTTTTGTTTATCCTTTATGTGATAGGTTCATAGCATTGCGCTTCTTGGTGGTATCAGTTGAGCTTGTGCAACGGTTATCTCATTTGGTTTTTCTTTCACCATTCGGTTACATTCGAGTTAGTGCATGTTTGCTGCACGGATTGCATGGTATGTGGCTCTAGGTAGTTTTGGTGTGGCATTTCGGTCGAGCAGCTTGTACTGGATGAGATGAGGTTTTGGACCTGGAATTAGTACTGATGGATTTGGATGGGATATGTTTGGAAGAATAATGTCAGAAGTCAGCTTATAATTTGGCAATGGTTTTTATCGGGCGAGAGAGCTCCCTAACTTGTTGATCTGATGAGTGGTTATGAGTATTTGCACGTTTCTTTCTTCATTCGCAGTGTACAAAGGTTCAGAACGAGGTTTTAGTTGATATGAGGTTTGTTACAAGTACCAGGTTTATTAATGATCAGCTATGGTGGTCGGAAATTATTGTAATGTGTATTTGAGTTATGTGGTATATCATGTGATTATATCTCGGAATATGGTTTTTGGTTGATACAACTTGTTTAGATTATATACTGCGTGTGGATGCGAGAATCTGTTCTTATAATGAGTTCCGGATGTTGGAGATTTGGCTCTATGGTTTATGGACTAAGGTTGAAGTTAGGATCTTCAGTTAGGTTGTGTTGTCAGGCTTATGTGGATTGGGGTGATGTGGGATCACCCATGGGTATGTGCATAATGAGTTTATACAGTAATTTGAGGCAGATCCCCTGGTATGTGCATAATGAGTTTATACAGTGATTTGATGGCTTTGGAATGACTCTTGGCACGTTCGAGAGCGAACTTATATTTAAGTGGGGGAAAATGTAATGACCCAACCTATTGTTTTTAGTATTTGCATTTTGTTCGGTGGTTTGAGGTCATGAGTAGCTTCATATAGTGTGTTATTACTTTCGTGTATCGTCGGTGTTAGTTTTCAAGTGGTTCGAGATTGATTTGGAAGAGTGATTCTTAAGTAGGAAGCTTTAAGTTGGAAGACTTAACCATGTTTGACTTTTGTGTATTTAACCTCAGATCGGAGTTTTGATGGTTTTGTTAGGTCCGAATGGTGATTTTGGACTTGGGTGTATGCCTAGATTTGCATTTGGATGTTTCTATAAGGTTTTGACTCTATTTGGCGAAAGTTGGCAATTTGAAAGTTTGGAAAGCTCATAGGTTTAACCGGGAGTTGACTTTGATTTTATCGGGTTCATATTGTTGTTCCGGAAGTTGGAATATGTTCGTTATGTCATTTGGAACTTGTGTGCAAAGTTTGGTTGGATTCCGGATTGGTTAGACTTGATTTGTGAGATTTGAGGGATCGAGTAGGTCCATGTTATGTTTTGGGGCTTGTTTGTATGTTCAGACGGGATCCCGAGAGGCTGGGGTGATTTTCAGGGTGGCTTCGGATCATTTCAGAGGATGATTACATTGCTGGTTTCTGCTGATTTTTGATGCCACAGTTGATCTTTGCAATCGCGATGATGTAGTCGTGACTGCGTGAGTTAAAACTTGAGCTGGGTGATTCCCTTCTTTGCATTCGCGTAGGTTGTGGGGGTTTGTGCATCGCGTTTGCATAGGTTGGTCGCATTTGTGTAGAAGGGGCTGGGAGCTGGTGGAGTTGTCTCCGCGATCGCAAGGTGAATTCCGCATTCGCGATAGTCTGGCATCGTTGTATATCACATTCGTGTGGTGTGCGCCGCGAACACGTAGTGTATTCTGTGGGCAGTGAGGTTTTGTTCTTCGCAATCACGAAGCTTCCGCGATCGCGATGGCTATCCCTGAAGCAGTGTTATAAAGTACTCTATTTCGAATGTTTTGGTTATTTTATCACATTTTGAGTTATAGAGCTCGGATTTGGGCGATTTTAGAGGCGATTTTCAAGATTTGGGTTGGGATAAGTACTTTTGACTCAGATTGATTATATTATGTAATTCCATCTTCGTTTTTTGGCAATTGATTGGTGAATTTAAAAGTGAAATTTTTGGTTTTTGTCTAAACTTTCCTAAAGTGAATAATTGGATTATGAACATCGAATCAGAATCGGATTTGAGTGAAATTAGTATGGTTGGACTCGTACTCGAATGGGTTGACAGAATTTGTGAGTTTTGTCGGGTTTCGAGGTGCAGGCTCGAGTTTACTTTTTGGTTGACTTTGAGTATTTGATTAATGATTCGACCTTTATCATTTAGGTTTGTTACCTTTGTCATTATTTTATGTTTTTAAGTTGCTTTTTGCTACTTTCAAGCCGTTCGGAGGTGGAATCACGTGGGGTGGCATTACTAGAGTATCGGTTTGGCTTGCTTGAGGTAAGTATCTTATCTAAACTTGGTTGAGGCACTATTTTTTAGAGTTATTTGTGATAGCTACGTGCTATGAGTGGTGTACATGTGTGGGGCTAAGCCCATGTGCGTGCACCGGGGTAATTACCATGCTTGGGGTAGTGCTTAGGCTATGTTGTGATGTTTCCTTTATTTGTACCATGTTTGAGATTGTATGGAGGTTAATCTCCTGCTTAAGCTTGATAGCTACTATTTTGTGATGTATTCAGATGATTAGAGCTATGATATCATACTTGCACATGCATACACCTTAGCTTGTCACTTACACTAGTCCAGGATTATGAAATTTAATGTCCTTTGATCATTTACATGTATTCTTGCATATCTGCCTTATGTGTGATATGGTTTGGACAGGTAGCCTGTGACCATGCTGGGCAGATTGTAATATTGTGCCTGTGACCATGCCAGGCGGATTGTGATATTGTGCTTGTGACTACGCCAGGTGGATTGTGATATTGAGCCTGTTACCATGTCGGGCGGATTGTGATCATTAGTACGTGAGTTGTCCGTGCAACACGTAAGTTGTTCGTGAGGTTGTTATATCATTAGCACGTAAGTTGTCAATGTAGCACGTGAGTTGTTCGTGCGGATTCAAATATTGATATTATTGGCACGTGAGTTGTCTGTGCAGCACATGAGTTGTCCGTACAGTTGATATTTTTAGCACGTGATTTGTCCGTGCAGCGTGTGAGTTATCCATGCAGCGTGTCGATATGGATCCATCCCCCTAGGGTCATTCTTTCATGTTTCTCTCTTGATGGTGTACACGCGGATTGTGAGAAACCGACAGGTTTCTTGTTGATGTGAGCTCTGGGAGAGTTGGTTATTGGTTTGGTTCGGTTAATGAGATTATGATGTGGGCCTAAGAGCCGTGATATGATTTCTATTTGATCGGGTTGCACACTGCAACAGACTGATATTTGGGTGTTGCATTACATCTTTACTTGCAATTTTCCTTGGCTGTTACCCGAATTATTTACATATCTTCTTTATATGCTGGATTGTTGCCTGAGCAAAATATGTTAAGAAAAATATGTGAGCATCAAGGTGGTTTAATCTGTGATTTTATTATTTGATCATATTTCTGTCCTATACTTGTATTATGAACTGTACAGGTGATTGGAGAGTATCATTTATAATTTTGCTTCTATTACTTCGCCGAGATTAGTTATGATACTTGCTAAGTTCCAAATGGCATCAAACTTCCTCAAGGTCCGTGGTAACCCTACCACCAAATTCCAAAATGATATGCTCCCACTTCCATGCAGGTATAGGCTCCTTCCGAAGTAAGACACTTGGTCTCTAATGCTCATTCTCGACCGGCTGACAATCAAACACCACGAGAAATGCCCGTTAATGTCCTTCTTCGTCCTCTGCCATTTAATGCTGCCTCAAATCACGATACATCTCTGGATCATCCAGATGAATAAAACACCACAAACTATGAACCTCCTCAAGGATCAACTCCCTCAAACCATCAATACTAGGAACACAAATCCGACCCTGAAGTTGCAACACATCAATACACGAAGGACCACCTCCTTAGCACCACTCTGCAACACTGTGTCCCTAAGGACAAGCAAATAGAGACCATCATACCGGAGATCCTTAATGCGCTTAAACAAGGACAACTATGCAACTACACAAGCAAAACTCCACTATGATCAGAAATATCCAATCTCGCGAATCTATAAGCCAAAGCCTGAACATCCATAGCCCAACTGCCTCTACTCCGCTGGAGAAAATGCCAAAACCCCAAATCATGGACCAGATAGTTCTCCTAGTGGGGCTTCAACTGCCGCGACATGTAAGCAATCACCCTACCGCTCTTCACTAACACCGCACCAAAACCAACACGTGAAGCATCACAATACGCTGTGTAAGACCCTAAACCCGTGGGCAACACCGCCACTAGGGCGACTATGGATGGAAACCCCTCCACAAAGAAACGATAGTAGTCGGCCTCAACAAAGGGGAAAAGCAATCCACACCACAGGTTCAAGATCACCACAAATTCCGGTTCTCAATTGATAACAAGTACTCAACATTGCATACATTTGAATAGAAAGGAGCTGAAAATATAGGCTTCAAGCCGAAATAAAGTCGCGTGGTAAGGAATCAACAAAGGGAAAGTTTCCTAACATCATGTAGCCTCTCGGAGATAAGTATAGACGTCTCCATGCTGATCCACAAGACTCTAATAGACATGTTCGTGACTTATGAGACCCTTAGAATCTAGTTCTCTGATACCAACCTGTCACAATCCAAAATCCTACCTTATGCCGTGATGGTAGCTAGACATACTTGCTAAGCAAGCAAACTCACAAACAACTAAATATAGTCCAGATTTCTTTAATTAATAGAGTCATATCATAATTAAAGACATGAATAATCTCAAATAAAATAATATCTGATACAATCATAACATAGTCTAAACACGACCAAAATAGTACAACCCCCAAGGACTAGGTTACACAAGTACACGAGCAACTACTGAACAAGTACAAGTTTGAATACATGATCAAAGCTTTTTGAATAACAAAGTACATAGGAAATTAAAAAATTACAGGGACTCGTGTACTGCAAAATGAATCCATGAGATGCAGCTTACCGTAAGTCTTTGAGCGGATACCTAGGCTCAACAAGAGGCTCCGCTAGTACCAACTTGAGGATCTGCACAAAATGATGTACAGAAGTATAGTACGAGTATACCACAATTGGTAACCAGTAAGTATTGGGTCTAACCTTGAAGAAGTAGTAACGAGGCTATAGGTATCATGATACTTACAATATAGTTGTAGAAAACAAAGCTAAAACTAAAACAATAAATATCGTCATGAACTACAGGTGTCAAAGATATAAAATAGTCGAAAGATATAAAGCATGCATTTCCAATATAAGAGACAATCATAATGCTCCTCGAGTATGGTATTTAAAGATGGCATGCTTCAATCAACAGATTCAAGGCTCCCAACTAGCATATATAGGTGACATGCAACAGTTAGTATTAAAATGAATGCTTCTAAATGAGTAAAGGATGTCTATACATGCTCAAGACTCTATCTCTTACCCTAACCGGTACAAGATCCATGTACCACGATACATTATTCATGTATCATTGAAACCCGATACAAAATCTATGTATCACTGAACCCGCTACAAAATCCATGTATCGACCCGATACACAATTCATGTATCGATCATGCTCGCAGAGCCAAAAGTAATATGGGTTATCACCTAACTCCGGAGGGATGGATCCTTATCCAAGCGCAAAAGGATCTTGATAGCTCACTCATAAATCAAATATTCGTTCATCGTGTCATGTGTGCCATAATTATATTTCAACCGCACGACTTTATCTTTCGTGCTACAATATTAGTCCAAGTCATGTATCCAAATATGTCACTACCAAAACTTCCACCGGAGCCGTAATGAGGCCTAACATTGCTTGCTAAATAAGACAACAATTAAATGACAGTAATAAACTCAAATAACAGAGTTAAATAGTCTCAACAATGAAATAATCATAAATAACTGGAGCCAAATTATCATAATACAACTAAAACAATCCCATGATCTAGTGCCAATGAGCACATTAGCACTATAGCATTTAAATACAGAGTTTAATCCAATGTAGCGAATTGTATAAAAGATAGAATATTGATAACATAAACAAAGCAGAAGGGGACTTCAAGTCATGCGAATGGAATCAATAGCTACCTCAAATCTCCAAGAATTGATACTGCTGCCTCCAACTAACAATTTCCTCTCTCGGCAGTACGTGAATCTGCATATGAAGTGCAAAGTATAGTATGAGTACAACCGACCTCATTTACTCAATAAGTAACAAGCCTAACCTCGGGATGAAAGCAGTGACGAGCTCGGCAAGGTCCAACACATAATACCAATGACAACAATGATAGAAAAATAACGGTAAAGAAAAGTAGCTCAAGCAATATTAAATTCAACCTTTTCATAATTAACAGAAAAATAGGCATGCTTTTCAAGAATAGCTATTAAGGCATAAATTCTTTCACAAAATTCATCTAGACATGGTTTTATCAATTTAACAGAGATCCAAGTCCACACATTTAATAAGGACATCTAGTATTAATAAGCATGAGGGAAGAATCACAACCCAGTACCTATTTGACAAGTAAACATGCCAGAATCAACTGTATTGCAGTTAAATCATCAAGTATATCAAATCTCAGCACACGCATAGTGCCTGGAACAATTGCCCTTCAATCATCAAACACAATAACACTCAGCACCGTACGGGTGCCTGACACAAGTCCCTCACTCAAGCACATATATGACCCGCTGCCTGTGCCTACAGATTATACGTGACTGTCACGCCCCAAATCCCAACCCGGTCGTGATGGCGCCTCTCGTGAAGACAAGGCTAGCCAGAACAAAGCTAACACCTCTTTCAGAGCAATTAATTAATATTAATAAAATTCTAACACATGCTCAATATAGTCAATAAAACGGAAACAGCGATAAGAATACGGAAAACCATCCCGACACAGCCCAAACCGGGGTGTCACAAGTCATGAGCTACTACAGAGTTGCTATAAGTCTACTAAACAGAATATCTGATACAGAAGTCTGGAATGACTGAAATAGCATAAAATAGGGGAGTCAAGGGGCTGCGGACGCCAACAGCTACCTCGATGCTCCGATCTCGCTGCCTGATCTAGAAAAAGATATCAGTGCTCAGGAACGGACTAAGCTATGCCTGAATCTGCACACATGGTGCAGGGAGTAACGTGAGTACTTTGACCCAGTGAGTAATAATAATAAATAATAACCGAAGGTAAGAAAACTCAAAACAGCACAAGGCAATTCTATATCAGGTAGTAAATCACTTAAAGTAGTAAAATTCGTGAAAATCAAATGAAATCTCAGTTTTAAAGGCAGGTAAACCAGGTAAAACAGCTAATATGTAGTAAATAGTAAAACTGCCCCTCGGGCCAAGTATCAACCGCTCAGTACAGTAACAGCCCCTCGGGCTTACTCTCAAATCACTCTCAGAATAGTATCACATAGTAACCGCTGCAGCGTGCAGCCCGATCCAAATATCGCTGCGGCGTGCAGCCTGATCCATATATCGTCGACGGCGCTCACTGGGGGTGTGCAGACTCCGGAGGGGCTCCTACAGCCCAAGCGCAATATTGCTGCTGCACGCAGCCCGATCCACGTAAACATTTGCTGCGGCGTGCAGCCCGATCCATATAAGTATTTACTGCGGCGCGCAGCCCGATCCATAATATATATAGCATCCTCAGTGTTGGGTTCTCAACCCCTCTCAGTCATTTTAGGACACAATAGTATAATGTAGGGATCTCAGCCCACATATTTCCCTCATTTAGGATTAGCACTTATAAAACCGGTTCACATTGTTTAAACAAATAGAAACATGACTGAGGATGTGATTTTCAATAAGTAAAGTGAGGAAAAATCAGTCATAATGCCCCTAAGGGTTCTACAAGTCGGCACGAGGCCCCAAACATGGCAACTAGCCCAAATCATGATGATAAACAAAACAGCTCAGTCAAATACGCGGTAAAATATCAAACGGGACGGACCAAGTCACAATCCCCAGTAGTAAACAACCCCGCGCTCGCCATTAAGCGCGTGTTTCACCTCAATACAGCACTACGTTGTGCAAATCCGGGGTTTCAAACCCTCAGGATATCATTTACTATCATTACTCACCTCAAGCCGGCCAAAGTCCTAGCTCGCTATGCCCTTGCCTCGCAAATCGGCCTCCTCGCGCGTCGAATCTGGTCAAAACCACAACGAATACGTTACAATAGGCTAAGGGAACACAACCCAATCGAAAAGACTCGAAAAATATCGAAATTCACGAAATTTGCAAAACCCGAGCACTGGGTCCACTTCTCGAAAAATCAGAAAATTAACAGCATCAGATTCCTTATCTCGCCACGAGTCTATACATACCAAAAACTCCAAAATCCGAGCCCAAATGACTCATCAAATCCCACTTTGAAATACCAAATTTTCAAGCCCTAGCTTTACCCTCTTTTGATGAATTTCCACAAATTTTTATGTTAATTCTACCATTAAGTCATTTATTAAGGTCAAGGAACTCACCTCCAAGCACACCTAGTCGAAACCCCCTTCAATTTCTGCCCAAAAGCTCTCAAGGTCGATCAAAAATGGTGGAAATAACCCTTAGCTCGCGGAACAAAATAAGCTTTTAAAATCCTTCTCTGAACAGGCATTTTCGCATTTGCGGTTACCTTACCGCATATGTGACTACCGCTTCTGCGGTTCATCCTCCGCTTCTGCGGAAATAACTATAATGTACAGGATCGCTTCTGCGGTCAAGTCCCGCTTCTGCGGACACCGCTTATGCGGTCAACCATCCGCTCCTGCGGTACTCCTCTAAAGCGTGCGGACCGCTTCTGCGGTCAATGTCCGCACCTGCGGAATTAATCCGCTTCTGTGAAAATCCTCCCATTGGCCAACTCTCGCATCTCCGTCCCTAATCTTCGCATATGCGGAGCCGCATCTGTGGCCCCTCTTCCGCAGATGCGGAAATACCAGATATCAACAATTCTTCAGCAATCACCAAGTCCAAAATCATCCCGAGGCCCCCGAGGCCTCAACCAAAAGTGCCAACCCATCCTAAAATATCATTCAAACTTGCTCCAACCATCAAAACACCACAAACAACACCAAAACCATCAAATTACATCGAATTCAAGCCTAAGTTCTTCTAAAACTTCCGAATTACGCATTTGATCAAAAACCCGACCAAAACACCTCCGAATGACCTGAAATTTTGCACACACATCCCAAATCACCTAACGAAGCTAAAGCAACTCTCGGAATTCCATTCCGACCCTCGAATCAAAATCTCACCTATCAATCGGAATTCGCCACAATACTAACTTCGCCAATTCAAGCCTAATTCTACACCGGACCTCCAAAATCAATTCCGATCACACTCCTAAGTCACAAATCATCCCCCGAAGCTAACCGAATCACCGATCCTCTGAAATCACATCCGAGCCCTCTAACTTATAAGTCAACGTCCGGTTGACTTTTCCAAAACAAACCTTCCTTAAAGAGACTAAGTGTCTCATTTCCATCCAAAACCAACCCAATCGACTAATTCACCCAAGACTCCTATAATGAAACATAAGGAAGCAGAAAACGGGAAAACGGGGCGGTAATGACGGGCCGGGTCGTCACATCCTCTCCAACTAAAACAAACGCTCGTCCTCGAGCAGGTCAAGAAATACACCTGAAGCCTCAAACAGGTGAGGAATCTGCTCCGCATCTCCCGCTCGGTCTCCCAAGTAGCCTCCTCCATGGGCCAACCTCTCCACTGCACTTTCACCGAAGCTATATCCTTAGATCTCAACTTTCGAACCTGACGACCCAAAATAGCCACTGGCTCCACATCATAGGTCAAATCATCATCCAACTGAACAGTGCTGAAATCCAATACATGAGACGGGTCCCTAACATACTTCTGGAGCATAGATTCATGAAATACCGGAATGCACGCCCGACAAGCTGGGTGGCAAAGCAAGCTCATAAGCCACCTCCCCAATCCTCCTAAGTACCTCAAAAGGCCCAATAAACCGCAGACTCAGCTTCCCTTTCTTTCCGAACCGCATAACACCCTTCATGGGCGAAACCTTCAGCAAGACCTTCTCACCCACCATATATGACACATCCCGAACCTTCCGGTCCGCATAACTCTTCTGACGCGACTGAGCTGTACGAAGCCTCTCCTGAATCAGCTTCACCTTCTCTAAGGCATCCTGAACCATCTCTGTCCCCAATAACCTAGCCTCGCCGGGCTCGAACCATTCAACCGGAGATCTACACCGCCTCCCATACAACGCCTCATACGGAGTCATCTGAATGTTCGACTGATAGCTGTTGTTGTAGGCAAACTCTGCAAGCGGCAAAAACTTATCCCAAGAACCTCCAAAATCAATAACACAGGCACGCAACATGTCCTCCAATATCTGAATAGTACGCTCGGACTGCCCGTCCGTCTGAGGATGAAACGCTGTGCTCAGCTCCACCTGTGTACCCAACTCCCGCTGAAAAGTCTTCCAAAACTGAGAAGTGAACTGAGTACCCCTATCTGAGATAATAGACACTGGAACCCTATGCAATCGGATAATCTCCCGGATAAAGATCCCTGCCAGCCGCTCCGAAGAATAGGTAGTACATACTGGAATGAAGTGCGCGGACTTGGTCAGCCGATCCACAATCACTCAAATTGAATCAAACTTCTTCAAAGTCCGAGGGAGACCACTCACAAAATCCATAGTAATCCTCTCCCACTTCCACTCTGGAATAATCATCCGCTGAAATACACCACCCGGTCTCTGATGCTCATATTTAACCTGCTGACAGTTGAGACACCGAGTCACAAACCCTACAATATCCTTCTTCATCCTCCTCCACCAATAGTGTTGCCTCAAGTCCTGATACATCTTCGCGGCACTCGAATGAATGGAATACCGCGAGCTGTGGGCTTCCTCCAATATCAACTCCCGAAGCCCATCCACATTGGGCACACAAATCCGGCCCTGCATCCTCAACACGCCATCATCATCAATAGTCACATCCCTGGCATCATCATGCTGAACCCTGTCCTTAAGGACAAGCAAATGCGGATCATCATACTGGCGCTCTCTGATGCGATCATACAAGGAAGACCGAGAAACCACACAAGCCAATACCCGACTAGGCTCCGAAATATCTAATCTCACCATCCGATTGGCCAAGGCCTGAACGTCAACTGCAAAGGGTCTCTCCCTAACTAGAATGTATGCCAAGCTCCCCATACTAATTGCCTTCCGGCTCAAAGCATCGACCACTACATTGGCCTTCCCCGGGTGATACAGAATGGTAATATCATAATCCTTGAGTAACTCTAGCCACCTCCGCTGCCTCAAATTAAGATCCTTTTGCTTGAATAGATGCTGAAGTCTGCGATGATCAGTGAATACCTCACAAGATACGCCATACAAGTAGTGCCTCCAAATCTTCAAAGCATGAACTATAGCAGCCAACTCCAAATCATGTACATGGTAGTTCTTCTCGTGGGGCTTCAACTGACGAGAAGCATATGCAATAACTCTACCCTCCGGCATCAATACACATCCGATCCCAACTCTCGAAGCATCACAATATACAGTATAAGAACCTGAAGATAATGGCAAAACCAACACTAGAGTCGTGGTCAAAGCTGTCTTGAGCTTTTGAAAGCTCTCCTCGCACTCGTCTGACCATGCAAATGGATCACCCTTCTGAGTCAACTTGGTCAAGGGCGATGCAATAAAGGAAAATTCCTGAACAAACCGACAATAATAACCTGCCAACCCAAGGAAACTACGAATCTCTGTGGCTGAGGTCGGTCTAGGCCAACTCTGAACCACCTCTATTTTCTTCGGGTCGACCTGAATACCCTCGCCGGACACCACGTGCCCCAAGAAAGCTACTGAACCGAGCCAAAACTCACACTTGGAGAACTTTGCATAAAGCTTCTCCTCCCTCAATCTCTGCAATACAACTCGCAGATGCTGTGCCTGCTCCTCCTGACTACGCGAGTACACCAGAATATCATCAATGAAAACAATAACGAACGAATCCAGATACGGCTGAAACACACTGTTCATCAAATGCATGAACACTGCTGGGGCATTAGTCAACCCAAAGGACATAACAAGAAACTCATAGTGCCCATATCTAGTCCTGAAAGCAGTCTTCATAGTATCCGAATCCCTGATCTTCAGCTGGTGATAGCCCGAACGGAGGTCAATCTTCGAGAACACCCTCGCTCTCTGAAGCTGGTCAAATTAATCATCAATACGAGGCAGGGGGTACTTGTTCTTCACTGTTACTTTGTTCAATTGCATGTAGTCAATGCACATCCTCATGGTGCCATCTTTCTTCTTCACAAATAGAACTGGTGCACCCCACGGTGATACACTCGGCCGAATGAACCCCTTATGTAGGAGTTCCTGAAGCTGATCCTTTAATTCTTTCAACTCCGTTGGTGCCCTACGATATGGCGGAATGGATATGGGCTGAGTGCCCGGCACCAGGTCAATACCAAAATCAATGTCCCTGTCCGGCGGCATGCCCGATAGGTCTGCAGGAAAAACATCGGGAAACTCCCTCACAACTGGGACAGAATCAATGCTAGGAGTCTCGGCTCCAACATCCCTCACAAATGCCAAATATGAAAGACAACCCTTCCCAACCATACGCTGGGCCTTTAAGAATGAAATCACCCTGCTGGGAACATAGTCAGTCACACCACGCCACTCGATTCTCGGAACACCCGGTATAGCCAGGGTGACTGTTTTAGCATGACAGTCTATAATAGCATGACACGGAGATAGCCAGTCCATGCCCAAAATAACATCGAAATCCACCATGCTCAATAGCAATAGATTAACTCGGGTCTCCAGACCCCCAATAGTAACCAAACATGACCGGTATACATGGTCTACAATAACCGTATCGCCCACCGGGGTGGATACATGAACAGGTAAAGCAAGACACCCTCGAGTCGTACCCAAATGATGAGCAAAATATGAAGACACATAGGAATAGGTGGAACCGGGATCAAATAAGACTGAGCATCTCTGTGGNGGAATGTATGCCAAGCTCCCCCATACTAACTGCCTTTCGGCTCAAAGCATCGGCCACTACATTGGCCTTACCCCGGGTGATACAGAATGGTGATATCATAATCCTTAAGTAACTCTAGCCACCTCCGCTGCCTCAAATTAAGATCCTTTTGCTTGAATAGATGCTGAAGACTGCGATGATCAGTGAACACCTCACAAGATACACCATACAAGTAGTGCCTCCAAATCTTTAAAGCATGAACTATAGCAGCCAACTCCAAATCATGTACAGGGTAGTTCTTCTCGTGGGGCTTCAACTGGCGAGAAGCATATGCAATAACTCTACCCTCCTGCATCAATACACATCCGATCCCAACTCTCGAAGCATCACAATATACCGTGTAAGAACCTGAAGCTGATGGCAAAACCAACAATGGAGCCGTGGTCAAAGCTGTCTTGAGCTTCTGAAAGCTCTCCTCGCACTCGTCCGACCATACAAATGGAGCACCCTTCTGAGTCAACTTGGTCAAGGGCGATGCAATAGAGGAAAATCCCTGAACAAACCGGCGATAATAACCTGCCAACCCAAGGAAACTACGAATCTCCGTGGCTGAGGTCGGTCTAGGCCAACTCTGAACCGCCTCTATCTTCTTCGGGTCGACCTGAATACCCTCGCTGGACACCACGTGCCCCAAGAAAGCTACTGAGCTGAGCCAAAACTCACACTTGGAGAACTTTGCATAAAGCTTCTCTTCCCTCAATCTCTGCAATATAACTCGCAAATGTTGTGCGTGCTCCTCCTGGCTATGCGAGTACACCAGGATATAATCAATAAAAACAATAATGAACGAATCCAAATACGACCGAAACACACTATTCATCAAATGCATGAACGCTGCTGGGGCATTAGTCAGCGCAAAGGACATAACAAGGAACTCATAGTGCCTATATCTAGTCCTGAAAGCAGTCTTCATAATATCTGAATCCCTGATCTTCAACTGGTGGTAGCCCGAACGGAGATCAATCTTGGAGAACACCCTCGCTCCCTGAAGCTGGTCAAATAAATCATCAATGCGAGGCATAGGATACTTGTTCTTCACTGTTACTTTGTTCAATTGCCTGTAGTCAATGCACATCCTCATGGTGCCATCTTTCTTCTTCACAAATAGAACCGATGCACCCCACGATGACACACTCGGCCGAATGAACCTCTTATCTAGGAGTTCCTGAAGCTGATCCTTTAACTCTTTCAACTCTGCTGGTGCCATACGATATGGCGGAATGGAAATGGGCTGAGTGCCCGGCACCAGGTCAATACCAAAGTCAATGTCCCTGTCCGGCGGCATGCCCGGCAGGTCTGCAGGAAACACATCTAGGAACTCCCTCACAACCGGGATAGAATCAGTGCTAGGAGTCTAGGCTCCCACATCCCTCACAAATGCTAAATATGAAAGACAACCCTTCCCAACCATACGCTGGGCCTTTAGGAATGAGATCACCCTACTAGGAACATAGTCAGTCACACCATGCCACTCGATCCTCGGAACACCCGATATAGCCAAGGTGACTGTCTTAGCATGACAGTCTAGAATAGCATGACACGGAGATAGCCAGTCCATGCCCAAAATAACATCGAAATCCACCATGCTCAATAACAATAGATCCACTCGAGTCTCCAGACCCCCAATAGTAACCAAACACGACCGGTATACATGGTCTACAATAACCGTATCGCCCACCGGGGTAGATACATGAACAAGTAAAGCAACACACCCTTGGGTCGTACCCAAATGATGAGCAAAATATGAAGACACATAGGAATAGGTGGAACTGGGATCAAATAAGACTGAGGCATCTCTGTGGCAGACTGAAATAATACCTGTAATCACAGCATCCGAAGCAATAGCATCTGTCCTGCCCTGAAGAGCATAAAAGCGAGCCTGACCACCTCCCGATCGACCACCACCCCTGGGGCGACCCCTGGCTGCCTGACCCTCACCCCTAGCTGGTGGGGCGGGTGCTGAAGAAACTGGACCAGAAGATGAGGGCTGACCCCTCTGCTGAGATGAGCTAGCAGCACGACGAGGACACTCCCTCCGCATATGCCCGAACTCTCCACACTCATAGCAACTCCCGGGTGCTGGGAACTGGGACTGAAGGGAACCCCTCGCGCCAGAGTGACTAGCTGATGCACTCGGCCTGGAAGAACCCTGAGCAGACGGAGCACGAGACGAACTCTATGCTGGAAGAGCGCTGAGAGATGGCTGACCCTGCTGAGAACCCTGATAACCACGACCTGAAGATCCCCCTCGATACTCGGGTCGAGCTGATTGAGCGGGCCTGAAAGAACGACCCCGACCCTGCTGGAACTGGCCCCTCGAAGGAGCGCCACTGTAACTACCAGAACCTCGAGGCCTCTTGGCCTCCCTCTCATCTCGATCCTGCCGGCGAACCGACTCAATCTCTCGGGCTATATCAACCACCTCCTCAAATGTGGCACCCAGCACTCGCGACCTAGTCATAAGAACACGAAGAGGGTAGGTGAGACCATCAACAAACCTCCAGATACGCTCACGATCTGTCGGAACCAACCAAACTGCATGCCGAGACAACTCAGAAAATCTCATCTCATACTGGGACACTGTCATATCTCCCTGCCGTAGCCCCTTAAACTGCCTGCGCAGTTCCTCCCTGCGAGACTGCGGTACATACTTCTCCAAGAAGAGAGTGGAGAACTCCTGCCAAGTCAAAGGTGCTGCACCAACCGGCCTACGCCGCTCATACGCCTCCCACCAAGTGAAGGCAGCTCCAGTAAACTGGAAAGTAGTAAAGGCCACACCACTGGACTCAAGAATCCCCGCTGTACGGAGCATCCGCTGACATCTGTCAAGAAAACCCTGGGCATCCTCGCCCTCAGCTCCACTAAATGTTGGAGGCTGGAGTCTACCAAACCTCTCGAGGCGACGCTGCTCGTCCTCGGGCATAACTGGAACCCTGAACTCCTGTACTGGTACCACTGGCTGAGGTGGAGGTGCCTCTAGAGTCTGTAATCCCTGCCCTAACTGCTCGGGTGTGCGAGCAGCGGGCGTCTGATTGCCTCCCCCGGCCTGTGAAGTAGCTGCTAGTGCTGTGGTGGCTGAAACCACCTGAGCCAGGCCCGTGCACACTGTCAGGATCTGAGCTAATGTCTCCTGAAGGCCAGGAATCACTATGGGCACAGCCGGTGCCTGAGCTGGTACTGCTGGAGCCTGATCTGGAACTGGGGCAGCTGGTGGATCAATAGGTGCTGCCCTCGCTGCTCTGCCTCGGCCACAACCACGACCGCGTCCACGACCTTTGGTGGCCTCAATAGGTGGCACTAGTGGTTGTCCGTCACGTCCGGTAGCTCGTGTCCTCACCATCTGTGAGAGAATAGAATAAGGAGAAGTTTAGTATTCGAGTCAACAAGTTCGCACGACAAGAATTTCAAGAATGTGGAATTTTCCTAAAGGTTCTGCAGCCTCTCGAGGAGAAATACAAGCGTCCCCATACCGCTCTGCGAGACTCTACTAAACCGGCTCATGACTCGCGAGACCTAGTAACCTAGGCTCTGATACCAACTTGTCACGACCCCAATCCCCGGTCGTGATGGCGCCCAACACAATGCTAGGCAAGCCCGACCAATTCAACACTCTCAATCCCTCAAATAGAGTTCATTACCAACTAACAGGGGTTTAATTACCAAATCAGCATGAATAGCAATTTGTAACAGAAGATAAAATGCACGAAATCAAGTAACATCATTACATATCCCACTGATCCGGTGTCACGAGTCAGGAGCCTCTAATACAAGTCTGAGAAAAACAGCCTAAACAAGAGATGGTCTAAAATACTGAAAGTAAAGAGGATAGAAGGAGAAATCGGGTATACGGACGCCATGCAGCTACCTCGATGACTCCGGTGAGATCTGAACGGCAGAGATAGCTCGAACTATGCCTCAGGGATACCTGTATCTGCACACATGGTGCAGGGAGTAATGTGAGTACTCCGACCCAGTGAGTAATAATAATAAATAATGACTGACGAAAAGAAATCTCGTAAAAGCACTAAGCTGTTCTATATCAAAGCAGTAAGAACCTTTAAACAACAACTAAATGAAGAAGTCAGGCAAAATCTTTTAAACCAGTACTCAACTCATTTATTCTCACAATAACCGTGATCATAGTATTACCGCTGCGGCGTGCAGCCCAATCCGTATAAATGTACTGCTGCGGCGCGCAGCCTGATCCATATATATATATATATACTGCTGCGGCGTGAAGCCCGATCCAATAATAATAGTCGACTGCGCTCACTGGGGGTGTGCAGACTCCGGATGGGCTCCTTCAGCCCAAGCGCTACACTGCTGCGGCGTGCATCCCGATCCATATAATATACTGCTTCGGTGTGCAGCCCGATCCATATAAGTATACTGCTGCGGCGTGCAGCCCGATCCAAATATATATATATATATATATATACCTTGCTGCGGCGTGCAGCCCTCTACAGTC
>NC_031993.1:15485033-15489194 GCF_001879085.1 Nicotiana attenuata
AAATCGGAGTCCATTTGACCCCTCAAATTCCATTTTGAAATATCAAATTCCCAAGCCCTAGCTTTACCCTCTTTTGATGAATTTCCACAAATTTCCATATTAATTCTACCATTAAATCATGTATTAAGGTCAAGGAACTCACCTCCAATCACACCTAGTCGAAATCCCCTTCAATTTCCGTCCAATAGCTCTCGAGGTTGCTAAAAAATGGTGGAAATGGGACTTGGTCCGCGGATGAAATGTCTAATAAAAACCTTCTGCCCAGGCTTCTTTTCCTCTATGCGAACGCGAGGGACCTCTCGCGTTCGCGATGAACAAAATCCACCTCTTCCAAAAATACACTACGTGAACACAGTTGCATCCACGCGAACGCGAAGGTCTGGAACCTTAAGCTTACGCGAACGCGGACAATACCACGCAACGCGAAGGGCAAAGCCCTGGAATCCATCTCCTTATACGCGAACGCGTATGCCTTCACGCGAACGCGATGACTCAACACCTGATCCTTCCGCGATCGCGAGGCCCCAAGACGCGAACGCGAAGGCCAAAACAGTGGTCCTGAAATTCCCTTCTACGCGTTCGCGACTCACCAACGTGAACGTGAAGACCAATTTTTCTGCAACAAAAATAGCTGGAAACCTGCAATCTTCAAAGGCCATAATTGGTCCGATTGACCATCCGAAACTCACCCGAGGCCCCCGGGACCTCAACCAAAAGCACCAACATATCCTAAAACATCATTCAAACTTGTTCCAATCATCAAAGCACATCTAACAACGCTAAAATTATCAATTCTCACCGAATTCAAGCCTAAGTTTCTCAAAAACTTCCGAAATACGTATTTGATCAAAAACCCGACCTAGACACCTCCGAATGACCTAATTTTGCACACACATCCAAAATCACCTAACGAAGCTACAGCAACTCTCGGAATTCCATTCCGACCCTCGGATCAAAATCTCACCTATCAACCGGAATTCGCCAAAATACTAACTTCGCCAATTCAAGCCTAATTCTACACCGGACCTCCAAAATCAATTCCGATCACACTCCTAAGTCACAAATCATCCCCCGAAGCTAACCAAATCACCGAAAATCACATCCGAACCCTCTAACTCAATAGTCAACATCCGGTTGACTTTTCCAAAACAAGCCTTCCTTTAAGAGACTAAGTGTCTCCTTTCCATCCAAAACCAACCCAATTTGACTCATTCACCCAAGACTCCTATAATGAAACATAAGAAAACAGAAAATGGGAAAAACGGGGAGGTAACTCACGTGACGATGGGCCGGGTCGTCACAAGTTCAGCTCTTCCTTCTATTAAGTCTTTAATCCCATCTGTAATTTTCTCACGTTGAGCCTCATATATTGCTAACTTTTCAGCTTGTTCTACTAGCCAAGTTTGACTCCAAATTTCCTCTTTTTCAAAATTTTCCTCTTGCTGGTACTCACTCTCTTCATTCAACTCTTCCATATTAACCTTAATTTTTATGATTGCTGCCCTCATTCTTTTCATATCTTTTTTGAGTTCATCCTATTGCTCTGCTACTTGCCTCAGAATATCCCAGATATATGCATCACGTTTCATATCCTGCACTTCATTGCCCCTATCAAACTCACAAACACTGTTAGCAAGATCATAATAAGGGCTCAGATCTTTGTTATAGGACGTTGGACCATTTGCTTGCGTGTCTTATTACCTTGTTGTTGCTACTGTCTATTTATTGCTTCACTTTCACTTCTCTTGAGACGAGGGTCTTCCGGAAATAGTCTCTCTACCATCATAAGGTATAGGTAAGATCTGTGTAGATTTTACCCTCCCCAGACCATAGTTGTGAAATTTTATTAAGTTTATTATTGTTGTTGTTGTTGTCATAAAAAATATTTTCGATCGTTAGAAGGTAATGATATGTTGAAATTCTAGACTTAACACCTTGTCTAAAGCTTATTTGAATATACTTGATGTCGGACTATTGTATCATGGGATGACAAGTAAAGTATTATTAATGGACCAATTAATTTTTAACAAAAGTGAGATTTTTGCACCTTATCGTAAAATTGTCTTACTTAACAATTTTTAACTATATTTTTTACTATTAACAACATGACTAGTTCTACTATTCAGATGTTTAATATTAATAAGAAATATTCAGTGTTATAATGTAGAACAGAATGTCGTTTGCTTTTACTTTGACTTTCTGAAAAGGACTTAAGTAGCTAAGTTTCCAAAGGTGAACACCTCCCTATCCTTTATAGTATAGTAGTAAAGGACTTCAACTTCCAACTAAAAAGGTGAAATAATTTTTCATTATCTCATTATGCGATTTTTTTTTCATTTTCATGTAAACGTGGATTAAAACAAATACTCATAACCACCTGTCTATACATTTATATTGGCATTAATTTATATGTCTCGCTCTTTTACTTTGAGATTCAAAATATAGTTTGGAGCTTTCCCTTTTTGGCAAGCGTGGTGGTTTTATTTTCTCTCACAAATGATAGTAACTGAAATCCAAAAAGCATGTTCATTTCAGTTAATATTTTTTGACGTTGAGTTTCGAACTTTAGTAAATTTAAAATACTACAAGATTAAGGAGTGCTAACATACATTGACTTGCAAAGTTAAGGTTTTATCGGAGCATTAAGGCAAAAATAATGGAAAGGCCTTATTTACTTAAGTTACAGTATCACCCTCCACGTCTTAGAAACACATGACCTTTACATAAAAAGTTGAACCTTACCGGGGCAAGACTCAATTGGGGAGAAATTCAAAAAGTAGCCAGATTTACAAGTGGCCATTCAAAAATAGCCATAATTTTAAAAGTCATCCAAATTTAGCCACTTTTCTTGTAAAGATAAGTCAGAACACAAACACTGTTCAAAATCCGAAAAATACTCCAGGATAATATATTGGAACTTCAGTATAATATACTGGAACTCCAGTATATTATACTGGAGCCAACAAAGTATACTGGTCCAGCATAATATGTTGAAGTTCATATACAGGTGCACCGAACTCCAATATATTATGCTGGATTGGTCTTTGTTGCAGCAAAATAGTAGCTATTTTTCAATGACTTGGCAAACGTTGGCTATTTTTGAATGATCAGTGTTTGACCAAAAAGTGTTAAGCTTTTTGTCAAACTAATTAATGAGGAAATAGAGGGTGAATCCTAGTTAAACATAATAAATTCTAGATCTAAGATTGGGGAATATCAGTGGGCTCAGACTGTGTTCGAGAATATTAAATATCATGTATATGACTAATGATTGTCAATGAATGTGATAATAGAAGCATGCAATAAATGTAGATAACGAAAATAAACGTAATAAGAAGGATTTTATCACCCAAATGTTAGGTGACTTGGATCATTTTCCTCCATGACAACAACGTGGGATGATAAGAAATGAAGATGGAAAGGAATCTTTGGATCTTGTGAATGAACAACGTAAAACCAACAATGAAATCAGTGAATAAGCTTTTGTATATTCTCCTCAGTCAATCCTTTACAATGTGCTCTTATCAAAAAGTGAAGATCCTCTTTTTGTTCTTTATCTCTTCCTATTTATAGGGGATATTCCTGGAAAACCCTAAAAAGGTACAACTGAAGGAATATCCAATGGAATATTCCTTCTTTCTAATCTAACTTATCCTAACGTTATTTCACACGCCCTTTGCTCGACCTTGGCCCTAGTCCTTCTTAAGGCGACTCCTCACCCTCGCGCCGTGGTAGGCTTATTCCTCGACCACATCCATTTGCAGCTGTTAAGTCTTAGCCAAATTTTGACCAATACAGTCAGTCCCTCCATTTTTGGAGGTCGTGATCTTTGTTACGCGACGCCTTCCTGAGATTCCTAGGAAGGGCGACGTAAGGCTAGGCAACTGATGTCAGTGCAGTTGCTGTCCGCCAACTGAGGTCCCCTCCGTGCGCTAGACGAGATTGTCATTGCCGTACGGGAAAATCAATGTCAAGAGCAATTGAGAGAACAGAACTGAGAATTCAGAATGAAAGAAAGCTTGATTGCATTAATGAAAGCTATTACAGAAAAGCAACGCGGTGTCGAGGGGGAGAGACACCACTACAGAGAATTGCTTGCTTGCTAGAAAGTTTTGATTGCTTGATCCCCCCTAATAATACTTAAAAAAAATAATCCAAAGT